>NC_090835.1:106925200-107535200 GCF_028021215.1 Eschrichtius robustus | reverse complement strand
ACAAATAAATTAAAAGTTGGCTTAATTAAGCTATTTGAATAGGTACAGCCAGTCTAGTTTGAAGAACTAGTTCAAATATCTGTAGTCAGAGGACCGTGCAGTATTCCTCAGTAGAAAGCCTAAGGGGTCTAATGTATATATAGATACAACATTTGAATCAGCAAATTGTTTTTGTACAAGTAGAGGCTCCTAAAATTATGTTAAATGCTTAAAAGTTTGGTGTAGGTAGCATCATTTTCACTTTGCTTAAACTGTTACTATGCTAAGCAAATCCTTTCTACAGGTATTATAAAGGTATAGTTATGAATCCAAATTAATGAGGCAAGTTAAAATAGCCTGACTTTAATTAAACATACCTGGTTACTTTTCAATTCTGAAATCTTATCAAGAAAGACCTAAGCCCCCTTATAAGCTTCAAACTGCTATCTGAAATTATTTCACATTAGTAACCCTTGAACAGTGCTGGAGTTAGGGGCGCTGTGCAGTCAGAAATGCACGTATAACTTTACAGTTGGCCCTCTGTGCCCACAGGTACTTTGTACAGGCGGTTCCTCATCTGCGGATTCAATCACCCTTGGACGGGGTAGCACTGTAGTATTTACTAAGAAATCCTTATAATAAGTGGCCGTGTTGTTCAAGGGTCAATTGCATGTATAAAATGAATTATTCGTACGGTGATTATTTCTTATAATTTAACAAATATCTACTGAATACACATTAACTTCAAGGCACTACATCATATGTTTGGAAAAGAGTCCTAAGGCAGAATCTCTGACTTTAACAATCTGTAAATCAGTTTTATTAAAAGATAAGGATTTGTTCCACTGCTTCAACCCCCACTGGCTGAAACGGCCTCCAGGGGATCCAAGGGAACTGCCTCTGTATTTTCTGATATTCAGAGACAACCACATGTTCAGGAATTGAGAAAGCCACTGTGCTTGCTCAGGCTAAGACACCGCCTCAGGAAAGACCTGAGAAGACCTTAATCTTTTTCACCTTAGGATGATCCCTGGCACAGATGCACCTGACAACAATAAAAACAAAACAAAACAAAAGCAAACCCTGGGAAGCAGGAGAATCTGATTTCCAGAGTTAACTTTTATCTAATTCGAATGTCAAGTTTTCGACCACAAAAAAGAAATAGGAAAGTATGACCTGCTCAAAGGAATGAAATAAATCAAGGGAAAACATACCTGAGGAGGCTTAGACTTTGGACTTACTAAACAACTGTACAAAAAAACATGCTCAAAGGGCTACACAGCAAAGTCAGGAAAATGACAGAGGATCGATAAAGAGACAGAAATTATAAGAAGGAACTACAAAGAAATTCTGGAGCTGAGAAGTAAATAAAATGAAAAATACACTAGAAGGGTTCAAAAGCAGATCTGGGCAAGCAGAAGAATCAGCAAACTTGAAGATAAGAAATGTGAAATTATTGAGTCGAAGGAACAGAAAGGAACAAAATGAAGAAAAGTGAACAGGGCCTAAGGGACAAGTGGGACACCATTAAGCAGATCAACATACACACTGTGGGAGTCCCAAGAGGAGCAGAGAGAGGAAAGGGCAGAGAGAGTGCCTGAAGAACTGATGGCTGACAACGTCCAAATCTGATAAAAGACAGGACTCTACAAATCAAAGCAGCTAGACAAACAAGTGGGAAAAACTCAAAGAGATCTACACTAAGACCATGTAATCAAACTGTCAAACAATTAAGACAAAGAGAGAATCTTTGAGAGATAAATTAGGAGTTTAGGATTAATATATACACACTACTATATATAAAACAGGTAAACAACAGTACCTGCTGTACAGCACAAGGAACCATATTCAGTGTCTTGTAATAACCTGTAATGGAAAAGAATCTGAAAGAGAGTGTATATATATGTGTGTGATTTTATATTTATATATATATGCACACACACATACATATATGTGTGTGTGTGTGCATATATATATATATATATATATATATACACATATCACTTTGCTGTATACTTGAAACTAACACAACATTGTAAATTAACTATACTTCAATTTAAAAAATTGAACAGATGAAAATAGCAATACAATTGCAAATTACTAAAATCTATCAGCTTTCAAATCATTAAAAAGAGAGAGAGAGAGTCTTGAAAGCAGCCAGAGAGAAGAATCTCATCAGACACAAGGGGTCCTCAAAAAAGATGTCAGCCAATTTCTCAACAGAAATCTTAGAGGCCAGAAGAGCCACTGGTTTATATATTCAAAGTGCTGAAAGAAAAACACTGTCAAATGAGAATTCTATATCCAGCAAAACTGTCCTTCAAAAAATGAGGAAGAAATTAAGACTCCCCAGATAAAAGCTAAGAAAGCTAAAGGAGGCTAGACAGTAACTCAAAGCCATATGAAGACATGAAGATCCCCAGTAAAGGTGGCCACAGAGACGTTATAAAGCTAGTGTTATCGTAATTTTGCTTGGTAACTCTGCCTCTCATTTTCTACATTATTTAAAAGGCAAGTGTATGAAAAACTACTTAGTAATCTATGGTACTGGGCACACAAAGTATAAAGATGTAATCCGTGACATCAATAACAGCAAGAGCTGTAGTGAAGTTAAGCTGGTATACATTCAATCAGATTATTGTAACTTTAGGATGTTAAAGTGTAATCCACATGGTAACTACAAAGAAAGTATCTATAGAATGTACACAAAAGGCAATGAGGAAGGAAAAGGTGAGGATCTGGTTCCAGTTCTGCCATTTACTAACCATGTAGCCCTAGGCTGGCCACTTAACCTCTTGGAATCTTAGTTTCGTTATTTATAATTAGGGTTAATATCACGTGCTCTGACTGTTCTCAGAGTCAGAGTGAGGAACAAATGATCTAATATAAGTAAAACACTTGAGTAAACGAACTTTCCATAAAGAATCTGGGTGACTGATGAGAACATACACTTGATGTGGACTGACATTGTTCTGCCTGAACTTGCATTTCTGATGTCTGTAATATCTATGGTCCTGTCCCCCCACTGTCTTTATATATAAAAGAGGATGATGTGGGCCCCTGGCCATTTTCCGCTCCATCTACAAATAGCAGTATTTCATGGGTGGAAGATATTCTCATGTTCTAATTAGTAATGACACATCAATTTTTAGTTATGTGGACCTCATGGTAGTAGCTCAGGAATCTCCACGTACCACTTGAATGTATATCTTAAAAGAAGATAAAGTATTAATTCACCTCCTTGGTCCAGTCTTTGGCACAGCTGTGTAATAATGAGGTACCCCTCAGAAGGACCCCTTTCGACCAAGGAGTTACGTACCTCCAGTGGGATGCAATTAGTTCTTAGACGACCCACAAGAAATTGGTTACCATTAATACCACTAAAGTTTACAAATGATTAAAAACCCAAACCTGCACATATTCGGGGCCATCCGCACACCTGGATACAGTCCCTTGAGCCCAGGAGGAAGCAGATGCCCCCTAACCTTGCCTGTAGGGGTGCCCTTCCTGAGATGCCTTTAGAGATCTACAGAGGACCCCACATCACAACGACCAGGTGAATAAAGGGGCCAAATGACTGACAGCCTCCAGTATAACGAAAAGAGCTGCAAGTGAGTCAGGGATCTGTAGCAAAATTAAAAACATTTTAGTGAAACCAACGTAATGATACAAATAACTAAGCTTTTTTTTCTTTTTTCCAGATGAGTACCAAACACCAAGGTCCCTGGTAGGAGCGACGGGGACCAAAACCTCCCGTGCAGGTGAGCACTGCTTTCAGCACATCTAACAAGAGACGCCACGCTCTCCTTCTGTCCACTCGCACCTGCGATTTCTCACCATCAAGGCAGGAACGTCTGTGCCCGTTCCACCCTCACAAATGAGTCACCGGTGGTTTGTCACAGCGTCACCCTAAACACTGGCAGCCAAACATCCAGCTTGCATCATAACAGCCGTGCGGACAGCGGTGCTCTGTGCAGAGCCAGGGATGTGCCCTGAGTACACTTCCTCCGCTAAGTCTCCAGGGCGGCACATGAGGCCTGAGCCTCTCAAGACAAGAACCCTGCTAGCATTAAAGCCAAAGGGAGTATCATGCCCGGGGTTTGCTTAAGAATAAGACAGGCTGAGAGCAGTGGGTCAGAGTATAGATTAAACAAGATGGAGCCCAACTTGATAAACGGTGGCGGCTGGCTGAGGGGTACTTATGTCATACTGCCTAATGTTATATGTTTAAAATTGTCTCAAATGAAACGTTTTAAAAAGTGAATTCTCTTTTAGTCTGGTACATATTTGGACCACGGCTATCTCAGCTTTCTGTTTTTCCAACAGGTTTTATTGAGAAAGCGATAACCCTTATATCCTCCGTCGTCTTACTCCTTCTATCTGTTGTTTGAAGGACTCTTCTTACAACCGACTGAGTCTATTCTCGTCTGCACTGGTCACGGCTAAGGCCAGGCCTCTCTCCACTGGACGCCTGTGCTGGGTCTACCGCTTACTGAATCACAGTTTCTCTCTGGGGCTCGCTCTCATCTCGCGGGAGTTGCAGGAGAGGCATGTCTCAGAATGGACCTTCGCCTTACTAATGATTGACACCGTGTCTGGGTAAGAAAACCTTGATTAGGAAGAACTGTCCTCAGAGTTTTGACGGTCTTGCTCATCTCTGCTTCAATGCCCACTGTTGCTGACGTGACATCCAATGCGAGTCTGATTCTCGTTAGGTCGTGGGTGTCCTGTATTTATTTCTCTAGAAGCGTCTTAGATCTTCTCTTTATTCTTGGTCTTCTGGAACTTGAAAACCATGAGTGTGTGTGGCAGTCCTTCTTCCTGATCATCCTTCCATGGGCCTCTCAACCCAAAGCCTCTCTTAAAGTTCCGGGAATTTTTCTCTATTGACTTTTAGTCGGAAGTTGGACCTCCCAGAATTATCCCTTAGGCCTTTTGTTTGTTTTCCCATACTTTCTGTTTCTTCATCTTTTTGCATTATACCCTGGAATAGTTTGTTTTCTTTACCCACCTTTTATTGAAAAAATTATTTTAGCAATTATATTTTTAATATCCAAACACTCTCTCTTGTCCTCTGATTGTTGCTTCTTTTGTAGATTCAAGTCTCATTTTGCGAAGGTGGTGCCTTCCTGAGTCTCTGTGGATACTAAGTAGAAATGAAGAAAGGGGAAAGCCAAGTTAGGTCTGTATATGAAGCTGGGCCTACTGACTGGTGAGCTTTGCTTCGAGGGGAGTCAACTATTATACTGAGGGTCCCCAAAGACCAGACGTAAGGTTTAGGGAGCCCAGACTACCTCAGCTATGCTGGTTCTACCCAGAGAGCTTGTTCAGGTCCTGTAGAGAAAAAGTGTTCTGATTTTACAGGGTACAAACAAGCAGGCACGTCCAGGCGTTGCATATATGGACCCTTAGTCAATCCCCAGGCCCGTCAGTGTCTGAGACACGTGTCAACTCTACCGCAGAGATTCTCCCGGCTTGCTGGGTAGACAGGCTCCCCCCATGTTCTTCGAGGCCCTTGATCCTCAACCCGTGGTCCTCAGATCAGCAGCGCCTGTGTCACCTGTGAACCTTGTCAGAAATGCAGGCTCTCAGCCCCTCCTGAAAGCAGGTGCAGGACAGAGCTCAGAGGATTCACACGCAGGTCAGAATCCAGAAGCGCTGTTTCAACCACAATCTCTTCTATTCCACTTGGTTCTCGGTCTGCTCTGTGTTCCGAAAGCGGGTAAAACCCCTCATCTGCCCTTCCTTTTGCTGTTACAAGTATGTAAATCTTTCCTCCTTTTACTGTCTTTCTAATGGGGCCTAAGCTGGTGGTAGAAACAAGCCCATGTGTTCACTCCACTTTCAGAAATGTAATAAATGTGTGAAAACTAACGTGTTACATGGTTTTGCTGGAGCTGAGTGAAGACTGGGTGCATAAGAGAGAAACTCCCTAGAGGGTACTCTTTATGTGCAGCATTCTGCCCCCAGGGTTGAAGCGATGACCTTTTTGTCCTGAAGGACATGCAAATGCTACCACGCCTGTCCGCACAGAAGACCAGCACCACCTGCCAGGACTCACTGGCTGCAGGGGATGGAGACATCAGGGGTGGGAAAGGAAGGCAGGTGAGGGGGCCGAAGACCCTCTGCCCTTAAAGCCAGGTGGCCACGCGGACGTCAGCTTGACTGTGAACATCCCGTAAGAAAAAGACTAACAAAGGGTCTTTGCACTGAGAAAGGGCACTTACAAACCCCTCTAAGGCAACGTTCACTTTTCATTTCTCCCTTTAAGCTGCATTTCCTCGAATGCGGGTCGAAGCAGGCGTGGCCGCGTGAAGCCCGCAGTACCCCTTGCTGAGCGGGGCCCCTGCGGCCACTTCCAAGCCCCACGTTCACCCGCAGGGTGCTCGGCCACTCGAGGAAGGAAGTCTTGGGCTCCTGAAGACCAGCAGCCCCGAGTGAAGCACTGTCGGCCCGGGGCCTCTGATCACCCACACAAAGGATGGAAAATTGCTGGCCCGCTGGCCCCCTGTCCAGCTCGGCCGCAGCGCAGCCCGCGGAGGCCCCCTTCTCTGCAGCTGGCGCCCTGAGGGGCAGGGGTGGCAGGGATCTTTGGGTACATTAATCAGCAGGGCAGTCGGCCCAGGGTCGCCTCCCTCTGGGCTTCCCGGCCCAAACTGCACGTGTCAGCGACCGCAGAGAAGGGGAGACCCGGGATCTCACTGCAGGCATCAGGCCTCCTCCGCCTTCGCAGGGAAAGCTCATCTCGGGGGTGTCGGGATAAAACACGACGAGCACCAGAGAACCCCGCTTCACGGCACAGTGAGAGGGGGACGCCATCATAGGGACTTTATAAGGCGAAACCTGCACCCTGAAGGCCACACTGAAACCACTTGTTTTTTGAGGTTTCTTCCTCTCCCTCTCCTCCCCTTGCTGAGGGAACATAACACAATGTAATTAAACAGTAAATTACTTGAGAGAGAAATGTTTAGGCTCATGACAAATCTGGGCCAAAAACAAACTTCACACCCCACACATATTTTGGATGACCTCGTTCTGGCAGCAAAAGGAGAAAACTGTAACCAAGGTTGTTTACAGTTTTCAGATGGAAGGGCAGTGGGCTGAAGACTCTTCATTATTCAGGAGTAAGGTCATTTATGGAGGCAGAAGTTAGCACGAGCCCAAGTTGCTCATTAAATAAACAAAGTGAATTAAGAAGTAGTTGGTTAGCTTTTCTGTATTCCTAGTCAACGTCTATGTGGGAAAGACGCTCTCCTTCAAATCATTCTGTGTCCATTCCTGCAGAATCCCAGTAATCCTGCTGGTCAGAAAACAGAGACCTGTGCATACACGCACGATGGGAGCATCAGGCCGGGCTTAGGTTCCAGAGAAAATTTATTACAAATTTAAAGACATTATTAAGGGTTAATATTTTAAAATCTAGTAGTTAAAGTTGAAAAGGGAAAAGTTACTGATTTGCAGGTTAAAATGTTTGGCATGCTTTGAAATGAAACCAGCTGCTACCTAATTTCATCAAGTAGCAAGAAAATGAAAGATACTGTATAAGGTTTCATTAGGGGTACACTGAAGGTTTAAAAACATTTAAACCTAAGGTTTAAAAGGTTTAAAAACCTAAAAGAGAGTCCATTTAAAATGTTTGCGGCCGTGGAAAAAAGTTGGCTGATTTCAAGATACTAATTTCCATCGGCAGAAGGGCCAGGACCCAGGGTGCCGCACTGCCCCGAGCGGTGGGTGTCCAGGGCACCACCATCTGTCCCCTGCCCGTGGCCCAGTTGGAACCCATCTCTTCCTGGAGCGTGACGTCTGTGTGGACAGTCAGTGACTCCCTCTGTCGTTAAACACTCAAACACAACAAACACTTTATGCACAGGGCTTTTGGGAGATTTGGTTTAAACACTGGCCTGCATTCGGTTTTTAATTCGCTTGTAATTTGAATACAAGATTCCACTACCCCTACAGAGAATGACTGAAAGGCAACTTCCTGTTAAGCTCTCTCATCCGCAGTAATCCCAGAATGACTCATTTATTTTTGGCAGATACCGCATTCCTACGGTGAGGATCTCAGGCTTAACGAGGCGTATCCTGAGCTGCCCTCGCCCAGTCCTGACCCCCCCAACCCGTCCCCACCTCCCCCAAGCGGGCAGCCATGGGGACATTCTCCTGCCCTCACCTGCCTGGTCAAGACTACACTGTGCACGCTGCTCTGATCTTGCTGTTTGGTCTGAACACATCTTAAGAGGTGTTTCCACTTCATGGAGAACGTTCTTGCTCTCTGCTACAGCTGCAAGCCAACCACGTTGTAGATTTATCGTCATTCGTTTAACTGTTTTAAGTTAGGTACCAATTAGTTCTCTACGGATGGGCCTAGGCTTCCCCGCACGCCCGCTCCTTAAAAGACAATTGTTTTTGGATTTTAAAATCTTGTCTTGATTCTTTTCCACGGCTCTAACTAGGTATAGCGGATCACTTGAGTCATCTTTTGGTCCTTGAGTTTGATCCAAAATCAACACCTGTCGTCTATCTATTGTCAACAATACTGTATTCTATTTTTAATTTTTATATTTTCAGCACGCATTTACTGAACATCTACTACTGTATGTCTAGCCCTCAGTATCCACTAGGTACCAAGTGGAGGGGGCTGAGGGTGGGAGGAGGCGATTTTAAAGCATCACCAGTGCGCCTTAGGGGCTTATAGTACCGTTAATGAGACAAGCCAGAGACAGCTCAGAAAGGGCACAGATCAGCATATGCCCCGGTGTCAAAATAGCCGTTGCGTGAGTTTAGATGTTTCTAGGTAAGCCAGTAAAAAAACTTTTTAAATTATTTAAGATCGCAGGTGTTTTAGCCAGAAATATCTGCGTTCACATGTAGACTCTGTCACTGACTGCCTGCATGGCCTGGGGCAGCTGCTCCGAGCCTGTTTCTTTGCGTACACGGAGAGGTCTTCCTCTTGCTTCACGGGACGGCTAAGAAGGGTGAACGAGACCACACACGTCAGCGCCCCAGAGACGAGGCCCCGGGCGGGGCGGGGGGAGGACAGAGCCCTCCTGGCCTCTGGCAGAAGGACGGCCTACTGCCCAGAAGGAGAGAGAAGGAGGTGATCCGGGGGTGAGCAGGCGGAGCCCAGAACTGGTGCCGGGTCGGGGGGACTGGCAGGGAAGGTCTCCTTGGGGACAGGACGCCTGGAGCCAGCCTGGTGGACAGCACGCGGGGACAGGCCGGTCCGAGTCTAGAGCAGCGGCGGAGGGAAACCGCGGAGGGGAGTTACGGTTGCGTTCTCTGGGGGAGGCGGTGCGGGGTTGTTATGCCAAATTCTGGGAATCTCTACCCTGCTTTACAGAAAATTACGTGAAACAAAGGTGAAATCAAAGGAGATATGTTCCTATGAAATAATCATCAGCTGAGTAGTGTTCACATTTAAATCACTAAATTACATTTATGTCCTTTTAGGTTTGATGAATCAACTATTTGATAAGTTCTTAGACTTTCTGTATTTCTAATTCAAATAGTAAGTGCAGGTAAATGGGCATAAATATTAACCGAATCATTAATTGTACTAAGCCATGAATAAAATTACACGTAGCAGGTGCTTTCTGATTACAATTCCCTTTTTTTTTTTTTTCTTTTTTTTGGCCACGCCACATGGCATGTGGGATCTTAGTTCCCTGACCAGGGATCAAACCCGTGCCCCCTGTACTGGAAGCACCGAGTCTTAACCACTGGACTGCCAGGGAAGACACAACAATTCTTAAAGATACCAATTTGATAAGAGTAAAAGATAACTCTCAATTTAATGCTCCAGGGGGTCACTAAGGATTTTTTTTTCATTTGCTTTATTTTTTTGTACATACTTCTTGATTCCCTAGTGTCTTATCACCTCTAACAGATACACGTCTCTTTTCCCAGTGGTTCTGTTGTATCACTGAAAGAAAAATGCCTAACCCTGCGCTCAGATTTTGACATATGAAATCCAGCAGAGACCAGACTGAAGGCTCACAGATTGGTGAGTGTAAGTCACCACAACTCCACCAACTTAACAACGGTTACACTGTTTCACTGAACTCAGAGGGGCATCTGCATTGCTACTTCCAATTTGCATTTATCCTTAGATGTCTGTCAGTATTTTCTATGATGCTACTGAGTAAAGACAGTTTGTTTCACTGAATCTGAAAGCATTTGAAGAGCGCTGCTGGGTATTTTATGATGAAGTAGCTAATGGCCTGCGTTAGTAAAATAAAACTTACTATTTCAGTTTTCAGGAAAATACTCTTAATATGAAAAGAACCTATAAAAGGGAGATTGGTAAAAGTGGTCAGTACAGAGGTCACGTTAACCTGTGTCTCCTTGAGAATTTTGTCAAGTTCTGCCTCTTCTTATAAAATTCTATGGATGCTTGCAAATCCCTTTCTTCTGCAGCCAAGGGCTCATTCAGCAGAGAGGACACCTGAATTACATAAATCTCATGACAAAGTTACATTTCTGTGCAGAGCGAGGCTTGTCAGGAAAAAGGTAATGAAGAAGAATAGCTTAGACGGAGGGATTTAATGATATCCAGCTGCTACTCTACGTTGCTTGCTGATAAGACTTTGTTTTAAGTTTACAATAGAGAAAGTTTGGGAAAAGGCTAAAACTTCATCTACAGGAAGTGCAAGTCTTTATATTTCGCTTGTTCAATTTCCCCTAACCCTTGCAGTTATGTTCATACAAGGTTTAATTTTCAGAATGTTCAAATGCGTCACCCAAGGCTTTACAAATAAAATTTAAATTGCATCCAAAAGTGTAGAATACCGCACCTTAGGGAAAAGACACTTAACCTATCTGGGCTCACCACATGTTCAGATGATAAGATAAACCTGAGAAAGCACAGATTGTTAAATGTTTACTACAGTTGTCCCTCACGATTGTGCTGATTTTTCTGCACTTACACAGGGGCAGGGGGGTGGGTGAAGAGGGATTGCTCTTTCCCAATGGGGGGCGGGGGGGACGCAGCCATTTCCTTCATAACATAGAGTAAGTTACCATAAAATCTGACAAATGCAATCTCTGAAGAATGTTAAAACCTAAGCCAACTGCATTATATTGAGGATTCAAATTCCAACACGATCTGGCTTCCTGATCTGTTATTAGGAGTGCTGACCGGTGTGCTGGTCACCCGGCTCCTAAAGCCGGAACTTTCTATGAGCAGGAATGCATTAGGATGAACCCTCGCCTGGTAAAGGAAGTTAGCAGGAAAATTCTCTGTGGGAGCAGAGCGATTATGACTCTCCAAAGAAAGAGCTTCGTATCTGAAGTGTGAGCACTACCCTCCTGAATTTACTGCTGCAGGAGCCCAAGAGGGGAAGGAAGGCGGGATGTTCTTTTAGGCTAATGAGACCTTCCTGCCTGCCGGGAGTTCCTTCCCCAGCGGGTGGGAGGGACGGTGGGAAGAGCGGGCTCTGGGCGCTTTCCCACAGGTCTGGACAGGATCTCCTGCCCGGGTCCAGCGCTGAGAGGAAGCCGTGCGGGGAGGGCGCCCGGGGACCAGCCCCCAGGGCGGAGGAGAAGGGAGGAGGAGAGACCCCACAAAGAAAAGCACTGCTGTTTTTTAAAGGGCGAAGGTACCCGAAGGTCAGCAGCAGGTACCTGTCTGGAGGCATTTGATGCTATTGGGGCAAACCTCCCACGAGCTGAACTCACAGGAATGCTCCATCCTTGCAGGAAGCCTCCAGATACAGGAAAAGCTAATAAAATGAAAAGGGAGGGGCTCTGCTTTCCTTCCCGAACTCAGCTCCCACAACGTCTCACATTACAGATTTGCAAACTAATTACTTCGAGCCAGACATATTAAAAAATTTCCCTTTACAACTAAGTGAACACAGAGAGAGTCAAAATAGAGAACTTGGCTCCAGACTGAGATAGGGCTCTGAATTTAAAAGTCTAATTAAGGCGAATCCTGTTTGCCATGTAGTTCTCTCAAACACTAGCATTACTGAAATTACTCCTAACGACTTAATTGATTTAACCAATACCTCACATAAAGATTAGGCAGTAATTAGTTCAGCCTGCAGAAGCTGGAGTGTTAAGACTAATGAGGTTTTCTATAATGGTTTTGGCTATTTTTTTTCCACATAAATTTATCTCTGTGAAATTCTGGGTTAGCCAATTTTACTTTAAACAGACATACGAATGTCAGTCAATATCGAAAACAGCTAAATGGAATGATTTCTTGAGTAGCATTAAGATGCGTGTGGGGAGTGGAGGGATTCCTTTTCTTTCCCTTTGAGCTCCCTTTTGAAAGGGGAAAGGGAAATGGCCATATTCTGTGACTCATCACCCCTCGGAGGAGCATTCCAAGTGTGATTTACTTAATATAGCCTATAAATCACCGACGGCAGAAATAATCTCAAGATCTGCATGTAAACAAAGCTATTAAAATATTACAATCACTCTGTTTGCTTAGTGCTCATACGGCCTATCTCATCTCAAGGTAAACAGCTTTTTCCTGAGGTGAGGCATCTAAAATAGTGTCCAAATTACCTGCCCATCGAAGAATGCTGAACTTAGGCAACATATCGTATCATCTAAGCACCACAAGTGCGTGACTAGGAGAGGGATGATTACACCCTAGCTGACATTTTTCTGCTTTCAATTTGCGTCCTGGTTTATAAATCAAAGTCATCTCATTTCATAGTTGGCCATGACACTCGCTGGTAACTATTAATCGCAGGAAAAAAATTTCAGCTCAGGAAAAAACAGCGAGTATGTTCTCTGACTACATTTGTTTTAGGGATTTGCTCTGCAGCAGTCACAGGGCATTCGTTTTTAAACAAAAAGTGAGTAGGGGACCCAGAGGGATATGCCTTTTGGTAACACTTCTGACTCACAAGACTGTTTCGGGTGGTCATCTGTAACTGTAAGCGATCATCCTCCGATGACTACTGGGTTGAAAACTGTAAACCATCTGCAATTACTAGCATGATCCCTAACCTCTGTAAGGTGGTAATCCAGTATTGGTTGTTAGCTGTCAAATTTATTTCCCTTTGGTGAAATACACCCTGGATTTAATTAGCAGTCATTCTTGATACTTTATGGAGCTGAGCCCAAGCGCTGTGGCTTTGACATTTAACCCCTGACCCTTAAATATTTACCAGCTTTTAAACTGGTTGTGTACAATTATCCCTTCAAGTATATCTCAGATCCATCATCCTGCCCACTGCAGTCAATTCCGAGTCGGATGTGCTGCTCCAAACGATGCTGTGATCTCACCCTGAAACTGGAAACAAAACCCCGCTGCTCCACCACGAGCCCTGCCAGGCACGGCGGAAAGCACTCCTGCTAGAGCTTCCCGCGGAAGAGCGGATGGGCTCCCACTACCAGTCCCACCACAACTGGGACCGGCGGGCGGCAGGCTGAGGGGCCGGGGGCTGCCCTGGGCCCCGAGCCTGTGTGAGGATGTCCGAGAACTGTTCGCCTTTAGCGCACAGTCAGGAAGGGAACACTCTGGGAACTGCTTTCGTTTGTTCGCTTGTTTGAAATCAACATTACGGAGGCATGATGTGGGAAGGGTGTGTTTTAAACCCCTCCCAAGTTTCCGGGGCAGCAGCCGCCTGGACGGAAGCCCTGTGCGGCAGGGGCCCCGCGCTTTCCCTGCCCTTTTGTGAGACGCCCGCAGCATCCCATACACAAAACAAGCGCGCTTCAGATGCTAGGATTTTAGAAACACAGGTTAATCCCAAAGACCGGGAAAGGAAGAGCCCTCAGCGGGCAACACCAAGTGTTAGAAGATCGACGGATGCTCTTCTACTGTGACATCTCAAGACCTCGCCGCCAGGCAGGCCCCGCAGGAAGGACGAGGTCGCCGGCTCTCCCTGCCCCGGCCGAGCCCAGCTCACAGTAGGTTCTCAATTCTCTCCTGATTGGGCAGTAAATACACAACAGCAGCTTCATGCAGGCGAGCACGCCGACCAGAGACGCCAACCAGGCTTGTGCAAGTATTCAATAGAAAGAATGTTGCTGGGAGTGAGAGTCAGAGCCGGAAAAACAGGGGCACGAGGTGGGAGCCCCCAACCCCACGCCCACCCAAGCGAAAGGAGTGGGTGCAGCTCAGGGGGCCCCGCATGCTGAGTCTAAGTTAGGGCAGGACGCTGGGTTCTGGCCACTTTAAGAAACCAACGTCTGGGCCGCTTCCACAGAGAGCTCTGCGTGGAGACCACCGGTGCTGCAGCGTCCAGCCCATGGCGGGCTGGGAGCGGACCAGGCATGTGACAGCCCTAGCATGCGGTCATCGGGGCGGGGGGATGCCTCGGTGACACGCTGGTGCCCATGGGCCGGGCAGCCACCTCCGTGGGGGGGGGTGGGGCTCACTGCTGCAGGATCAAGCCCCACCGGACTCATCGCCCAAACTAACATAGACACGGGGCCTGAGATTTCAGCGTCACGCGGCTCCCCATCTCCCCGAGGCCACACGCGGACAACGGCAGACAGCGCTCCAGGCGTCAGACACTGAACAAGCTCTACATTTCAATTCTCTGGAATTTTTCCCAAGCTTTGTTAACTAATGTTTCAGCGATGCAAGAAGATCCCAAGTAGGAAAAGAAGAAGGCCGGCAAGTCTTGAGCACTCATCCATCTCAGGGAGCATTGGAGAGCGGGCCCCTCTCCGCCAGCCCAGGCTTCAGAACACCCCGCACCCCTCAGGGCACTCCTTGTCTTCAGTCTGCTCTTAGTTCAAAGGTGAACTTCATGCAAGGAGGAGGCTGACCAAGCATATTTCAGTCATTGGTAAGAAACAGGACACTGGAAAATCGGATGTTTCCTTCCAAACACTCGCTGCAAAATGAAATGAACATGGAACCCAACAATTCACAAGGAGCTGATACCCACATAACTGAGGCTTTTGAAATGAATGATTCCTTCTAAAGACCCATGTCACGGCTGATTAGAAGTCACCAAATCTTTTTTAAAAGAGTCACGTTTTTGCATCCTCAAACAAGTAAAATTGTTCATTTAAAGTATTTTGGAAAATTGGGAAGGGGGAAGCTGTTAACATTAGAATGAGGAAGAGAACAAATGAAAACTTAGTATTTTGCACACACGTCACTATATTCGTTGCAATGTCACTGCCACAGAAATTGTGTGCGTGTGTGTGTGTGTGAGAGAGACGCACACTGTGAGGAGCGACGCTGACACAGGGTCCAGAGGCTGGAGGGCCCAGGACTTGCCCCGTCTGCTCTCTCCTCATTCCCCACTGTCCAGGAAGCCCTGCAGCCCTACCTCCGAAGGATCCTCTAAGGTCACTTCCTCCCCGTCCTCCCCACATGGTCTTGGTCCAGAGCCTTCCTCGTGTCTGGTCGGGACACCCCTGAAGTTCCGAGTGGCCGTGACACCACGCCCTCCTCCTGGGGCCACCCCATTACTCTCATTCTCTGCGCTCAGGCACGTCGGGTTCCCTCCATGAGATCCTGCTATTTCAGACTTCAGAACTTTCTGTACAGGCCATTCCCTCTACTTAAAATCTCCTCTGTAACTTCTAACTCTACTTTTTTTTTCAGGACTCAGCACAAAGGTCCCCTCCTCCAGGAAGTCTTCCATGGTGTGATTTCCTACCTGCTCTCCTCCTGAGCGAAGCCCAGTACACACTGAGTGGTCACCGCACCCTTGAGCCTCAGGGAGGCTGACCGACCACAGCACTCGTCTGGGACAGTCAGAGCTGTCCCCTCTCCAGACCAGCAAGGGGTCCAGGAGGGGCCGGCCTGTGGCTCTACCCGTGGGACCTCCAGGAAAGCTGTGGGCGTCACTGCTTTTCTCCTGATGGAGGAGAAGCAGGCTGACTGCTGTTGGCAGCTGGTCTACAGCCTCTCGGGGACCGGGCTGGGGGGCGGCACGTGGACATGGGGACAGCTGGGCCCTGGACGCCGCTGGAGCAGCCGGGTGAAGCCCGCCCACCTCTGGACGTCAGGTCATTTGCGACAACATATTCTTTAATAGTTAAGGCCATTTTGATTCAAATTTTCTGTTACTTGAAGATAAAAATATCCTAATTTGGGGACGGGGGGAAGGAGGGAGGAGATAAGCTGCCTGATGGTCCTTGCCTTCCAAGGCTGCCTTGAGACAGAGGCTCAGATTGTGTATTTGTCGTAAGAAAGTACCAGGCTCTCTGCACGGCTGGGCTCTGCCTGGGTGGTAGCCGTGGGCGGCGTAGATTATGAGCCACATGCCAATGTGACAGCACCACTGCCCACACCCAAGTGGGTGGCCCTCTGAGCGGCAGGGGCTGTGGCCTCGGGCAGGCAGGTCCCTTCACGCCCTGGGCAGGCCGTGGCCCCATGGGGCAGAGGAGACGAACACCGGCCCTCCTGGGTCTCCCGACTCCTGGGTTAGAAGGAAAGAGCCCACATCAACGTACGCTGAAAATCGCAATGACCAGGACACTCCGTCGCAGGACCAGGCTGTGAAGCCAGCAAGCACGGGCCTCCCACGGGCCCCCCGAAGACAGTGGGTGGGACGGGGCGCCAGGGTCACAGCCGTCTGAGGCGCTGGCTGGCGGCGATGCCAGCTTCCTGTCCAGACTCGCTCGTGCAGCAGCGTCCTACCCTCACTGTCAAGGCGATCTCAGCAGGGACCGTGGCTGCAGGGACACCCACCGCGGCTGGGCAGCGAGGCCACCGCTGGTGGGCCCCGAGCTGGGGTCCGCATGCAAGTTCCTCTCTAAACCTTATATTTCTCCACGTGTGGTGTGTGGCCAAAATAAATGGTCGAAACAAAAAAACCCACCACCAACTCCCAGCAGAAGGAGTTGTTCTCTGGCCAGAGGCCGAGGCGGCGGTGCTGAAGGCCGGACGGTGCATTTGGTGAGCGCTCCACCGTAGGCCTTAAGACACTTCACGCTACAGCAGACCGCCCCAAATGGTTTCTGCCCACTTCAGGATTCAACATAAAATTCTTGCCATACCATACTTTTTGCATTTACCTTGAATTTTAAACTCAAAAATACTTGGCATATTTTTTTAATGTTTAGTTTGAAATTTCCCCAAATCACTGACAGATAATCTTCATTATCAGAGGAAATCTTTCAAAACTTTGCACCGAGAAATAGAACGACCTACACCTTCTTTTCTTTTATTTTTTTTCCTGGAAGGAACTGAAAAAATCAGATTTCAGCAGCGTTTCTTTGTTTGTTTGTTTTGTTTAGAATATTTTGGTTGGCAATTATGGCAAAGACAATGAATGTACAAGCTGCCCCAACTGTATCTATCCAGCAAATTTTAGTAGCATTACTACATGAAAGTACATTTCAAAATAACTTTTGGCTGAAGACCAAACACATACTTTTTTTTTTATAAGTAGGCTAACTTCTCTCTTAGATAATTTCATGCAAGTAGAAGAAATTAATAACAGAATTGTATTTGTAATCTTAAGGTAACATTTCTTAATGTGAATTGACGACGATTAAATTAAGTGGCCTATTTAAACAAAACGGAAAGTGGGCCTAAGAAGAGAACTTTGGGCTGCATTGTCCTAGTCAGTAAATGCTGCTAAACCTCAACGCGCTTAAATCACGTTTTCCTCGTATCTTCCTCAGGTTCCAACTGAGTATGAAATGTGACTCTGGTTATCGACGAAAAGTGGGAACACTTGAAATGACGGCAGACAAATAGTTTTCACATCGCACGGCATTTTACATCTGAGATGGGGTCATCTGTCAGTGCCACCATCTGACTCTGATGACCTCGCTGTACCTCACAGAGAGACGTTGTTCCGCCATGCCTGGCTTTACTGCAGTTCACAGATACTGTGTTTTTTTACAAATTGAAGGTCCGTGGCAACCCTGCATTGTCAGATGATGGTTAGCATTTTTTAGCAATAAAGTATGCTTTAATTAAGGTATGTACATTTTTTGGATGTAATGCCAATGCACATGTAATAGACTACAGTGTAGTGTAAACTTTACACGTCCTGGGAAACCAAAATAGTCGTGTGACTTGCTTTATTGCGATGTTTGCTTTATTGCAGAGGTCTGGAACCGAGCTCGCAATTATCTCCGAGGTGCGCCTGTATTAAAAATAAAGTAAGTGGCTTATATAAGGTCACAGACTGAGTTAATGGCAGAAAGCATGATAAATTTCATATTCACAGTTTACTATCCCACATTCAAGACTGTATTTATGTTTTTAGTGGAAGAAAAGTATGTCAAGAATCTCTCTGCAGCACTTCTTGATGACGAACACAGATGCACACGCATACACACATAGCACATGTACACATATAAACACAGCTTCCATAGAAAAGGCACACTGATTACAGCAGAATGATACGCCAGCCCATAACCTTATTTATTAGCCAGCCACTTCACTGCTCACAAGTACTGAGTGGATATTCTAAGTGAGACCTTCTCCAGTGGCTCTTGACGACGCTAGTCTGTTCACAGGGCGCCCTTCTAAGTCCTCACAGGCTATTCGTGCAGGACGCACAGCGGGCATGTGTGAAGCCCAGGCCTGCCGGCTGAGCCCGGGAAGGCGCTTGCCAGGCCCCCTTGATAATATGAAGAGGGGAGGGGAAGGAGGGACCTAGAAACCACGGCTTCTAATGGCTTTTTATCTCTCAAATTCTCTAAACCAAGAAAAGGAAACACAACTACTCCAACATAAAGTGAACCATAATTTAAAAAAAAAAAATAATTAAGTTTCTCTCTCTCTCGAGAGAGAGAGAGAGAGTAGGAAAGATGGGAAAACTGAGTCTGGGAGGAGAAACAGAGTCTGGAAGGCACGGGACACAGAGCAAGAGGACGGTCTCACACCTCTGGACATCCTGAATTACAAACCGCGATTTCCTCCACTGAATTCTTAAACTTGTAATCTGTATTCTGGAGAACTCGGGCCAGGCAGAGCAGGAGGTGAAAGCTGCAGAGGTGACCAGAGGCGAGGTGGCCCAGCTGTGGAGCACAGCCCAGCGGAGCGTCTGGACAGCTCTCTAAATGCAGTATTTACAACCTCTATTTTTTAGGAGGTAGCAGACCTTGCCGTGATCCAAGAAGGCAGAAAGTCTGGCAAAAGAAATGATTACGGAAAAGACTCTTGGGGAAAAAAAGCAGCTGACATCATTCCTGACTCTTCAGATGTGTTTAATAAGCATCACTGGGTGCCTTTTATTGGAGAGGCGCAAATGTTCCGAAGAAGTCTAGAAGATGGCTAGAAGGATGACAGCGGCAGCAGGACACTCCCCCTCAGCCAGTGCGAGAGACTGAAACAGAGATGCCTGTCCAGGCCGTCTTGGGGTTGAAGTCCCACGCGTGCACATGGCTCTCGCATCTAGGTCCAGACGCACCCCTGGTTCTCTGCCCCATCTCCCAGGCCTGAGCAATCTCCCCGCCCTAAACTAACCAGCGCTCTGATCCCAGCTTTCACTCCGCTGGATGTGCGTCAGCCCATGTTTCTGCCCCATTACAGCATCACACGCCCCGGAGGGAGGGCTTACAGCCCTGGAGTCGGCTGGATTCACTCCTCCCCTCTGCCCCGATGTTAATCAGCTGGTAGACTGTACACGTCTGCCCGGGCAGCATCTCTGCCAGCCGAGGCTGAAGTTCTGATTTGTGCTGGTCTGAGCCTTCACAGACAGCAAGACAGACGTGGCCCCTGACTTGAGAGTTTACAGTCGAAGGGGAGCTAAGCCCTGTAGGCAGAGGGAAGTGCACGAGATACAGGGCAGCGAAGTTCAGGGTACTGGGGGAGTCCACGGCCAGGGCATCGAGCCAGGCGTTGGGAGCGGGGGAGGATTCTGGGGAAGGGACATTGAAACGGACACTCGGAGGATGCGAAGTGAAGGCGGCAGGAGGTCCCGGCACTGCGGTTACGTCCTCTGCCTGAAATCCACCTCGAATTCCAGCCTTTCCCATCCGCCCGGCTCCCCGCTGCCTACGGAGCGAAGCGCAGACCCCTTGGCTTTGCCTCTGGATCCTCCGCGGCCCGGCACCAATCCATCCTCCCCGAAGCAGGCATCCCAGCGCGCTTCCCCCGGTCATGGTCCTGCTCCCAGCCTCTGGACCCGTGCCTGCCTCCACCCGGAATCCCAGGCCTCCAGATGCGACGAAGCTTTCGGTGCCCAGCGCCAGTGGCACCTTCCCCGTGAAACACCCGGGGGCCCCTGAGCCACCCACCTGAGTCCAGGTCCTCCCTGCCCTCAAAGCAGAAGCACTTGACATTTGCTACTTTCTGCCTTGGGTCACTTAACACGCTTTCTTTCCCGAGTGCCAGGCGTGTGCCTACCAGAGCAGGAAAGACAGTGAGTTCCCTTTGGGAGGCTGTGCTTGGGCCAGCCTCTGAGACACCAGGGAGGGGACGTCTACAGGGCAGGCTGTACCGGGCCAGGAGCAGGGAGAGGGCTGCACTGGAGACAAAAATGTGGACTGAGAGTGCACGCGGCCGCGGGGCTGGGAGCCGAGGAGTCACCGGGCACGGCGGGCGGGGCTGGCAGAGCATCAACCCTCCGGGGGGCTGGAGAGTCCCCTGTGGGGGGCTGTCCTGAGCGCCATGGTGCTCTACCCCCAGGTGCTGGGAGTACTGCCCCCAGCCACAACAATCCAGACTGTGCCCAGACACTGTGACATGTCCCCTGCGGGGGGCACAGTCACCACCGCCCGAGAGCCACTGGCCTCGGGACCTGTGAGCGCAGGTCCCAAGTATGTTCTCTCTTCCCGTGATTTAGACACTTGCTGATTAAATTAAATGTAAAGTAAGCACTCGGTGAGCGGCTATGACGTATAAGGCACTCATGCCAGCACTGGAGGCTGTGCCACATGCTGAATACCTCTTTACAGAATATCTGGAAAAATGCTACACTTCAGGGGGAAATCTGGTAACAGGTGTTCATAAAGACACATGAACACTGGAAGCATATAGATCAAAGGCTCCGCATTCAGGCACCCACAGGCTACATGCACGGCGAGGGGCCTGACGTGTCTGACCACCTTCCCTGAAGCAGACAACGCAGGTGAAGACGCACAAGATGCTGTTTTCTCCTTTCCTTGCCAGATGCAGAAGCGCTTGTTGACCTGTGAATAAGCGCGAAACGTGAAGCCTTCTGATTTGTAACTTGTGAACACACAGTAAATGTCCTCAGCTGCCGTGCAGTGAGATAGTTTTGTCATTGAAAAAACAAATCCTGGAATTGCTGTGGCTGCGGCTTTTCCCGGAATTTGACTTTCTTAAATCCTTGTTATGACCTCCTCACTCTAAAAAGACTAAATGGTAAGAAGAACCCTGTTACGCCCAAAGCCAGCACTTCAGACGGACGCTCCTCACTGTGGCACCTGAAACAGCAACACGGTCGGAACTACGATGACAGAGTTTTGCAGTCCCTTCTCTCTAACAAAGAACTTTTCAAAATCCTTTTCGTGGAGCCAGAACGGCTCAGAAAAAGTAGGTGTTCTTTGCAAAATATGAAGTTTACTTTTCACAATAAGGAAGTTAGGCCTTAAACAGCTTTTGTACCTGAAGACACATGTACGTAAAATTCCATTTGTCTCCCTGTAAACGGTCCTTATGTTCCCACGGAGGACACCAGACACATCCTATTTCTTCCTAATTCTCCCCATTCACACACACGCAGGCTCCTGGGCCTTCTGCTGCAAATAAAGGCACAAACTGGCAGCAAACAGATGGCAAACCTCTGCACAGTTTCTTCCTCATGCCAGGCTGCTCTCGGATGTAAATACGTTCCCAGACCGTGTTAAAAACGGGGCCCTTTCTGGTTGCGATTCGGTTTCTGTCACCCAAGTTCTGTTCCCGAGAAAGCCCTTGCTGTGGACACGGGCGTGGAGGCCCCTCCACAGGGACGCAGGGAAGCCTCATCCAGGCCCCTGAGCTATGCCTGTCGCCTGGTCGGTTTTCAGTGAACTGACAACGCCGGCCTGTTTATCGGAACTAACCAGGCTGGCCTCCACGGGGTGGGCCAGGCTCCCAATAAGCCCGAATGCACCTGTTAATTTTGCCTCTGGGTAAACAGTTGAAAACTCCTCAGCTATTTCCTCAAATTGGGTGGAAACAAAGAAACATGAGATTAAAAAAAAATGTCTAGATTAGGGAATTGGAGATGCATTAATTTAAAAAGGGAACAGGGTCAAACTAGGGGCTGGGAGGCTAATAAGTACAGAGCACACAGCAGGGTAAGAGTTCACTTAATTTACCCCGAGATCTATTCCAGACGCGGCCAATGAGAGATTATTGGATCCAGACCTGTGACTGCTTCCTAAGGCCAACCTCACTTAAGTGCCACCGCCCGCCTTTCAGAAATATTGCTAGCACCCCGACCTGTTCACGGGAGGGGGGCTTACTCAGCTGGCAGCCCCCTAACTTTTGTTCTCTGTGCTGCTCCCCCTAATTCCCTCCTCTGCTGTGGGAATCAGGCAGAGCAGCTGCCATGCAAACTGCAGAACACGCAAGTTGATCCTGCTCAATGAGATTTTTAGTGCTTTATTACACGGAAAGCCAACCCCAAGGATAACAGACCGTAGACAACAGCAAACGCTCTATCAGGCCGGCGGTATGCGGTTAAGGGCTCGGAGATTTACCGAAGGGCTGTGGGAAGGGATGCCCATCAATCAAACGCTCTTTCTTACACACTGGATTTAAAAAGAAGAAGAAGGATGGAACCTCAGACAGCTTAGTTAAGATATTTAGAACGCATGTGTTTGTTCCAAACAGGAGGGGAGAGCTGAGGGATCAGCTGTAATTAAGACTGTCTTCTAACCTTTTAATTATTATTAATGTGGAGACTTACAAGACTGAGAAAATGTATATATTTTATTGCAAAAGGAAATCAGTTCTAGGTGTTTGCTGATGTCACTTAAACATTTAAGTGCATTTGGTGAGCAATGATATAATACTATACTCACATTAAAGGGGTTTATTGGAAATAACAGACTTTGTTAAAGTTAGGAGCTTCAGGGCAGGAATGCGCTTCTTGCCTGTGCAACCTCAACTGTTTGAAAACACACAGCTGTGAGGCAGGACACGGGCACCTAATGGGGAAGGCTTTTTTGGGGCGGTGATCCAGGCAGACCAGTAAGGAAGAGATCACCAACACTAAACCACCGGGAGCTTTCCCTCACCTGGTGTTTATACCACTAAACACCACATTTAAAAAAATAATAATGAAAAACAAGAAAAGCTGGACTGGAGAACTACCCACAGAACATGAAATAAATGCTCTAATGAAAATCCGAGGTGACTGGACTGTCATCTCTGTAATGCGAGCATCTCCCAACCTCACACCCCTCTTCTGTTTCTTATTCAGAACAAGCACCTTTTATTTGCAGAGATGCACTCTTTCAAATGAGAAGAAAGTGGCAGGCCACTGGCAGACACCGCCGAGCAGTGGCCACACACGTGTGCGCCCGTGTGTGTCTGAAACTGACCACCACGCTGGGTCCTGGCCCCGCGGGCAGCGGACAGGAAGGAGGCAGTGCAGGGCCCCTGCCTGTACCACACGGGGCCCCTGGGACCACTGCTCTTCCGTGGCCCCAGTGACCGATGCTCTCCCATGACTGTCCCTCCAACCACCGGGTCGCAGTGGCAGCAGCTGATGAAGACTCAGGGCATCTGCTCGCCCTGGGATGAAGGCAGGGACCACACGTGCAGGGGGTGTGCCCAGAACTGAAAGTCAAACAACAGGTTCGATTTGCTGGTGCTTCCTTTGGGTCAAATCTCCCAAGTACATTTTCTATAACAAGGAAAGATTTTGCCTAATGACTTGACTCAGAAATGAAGTCAAGACGTCCGTTCTAGACGCAGAGATATCTCTGCTGCTTCGTGCTGCACAGCAGTTTCACTACTTATCTTCCACAAGCCTGACCCTTCCTGAAAGGATGCTTTTCCTCGTAATTCACGCTTTGATGATTTTGCACTCGATCTTTCTCATTCTCACTTTTTCCTGTGGACTTCCATTGCTAACAACCCTCGACTACTTTTCTGTTCCTGGGGACGGCAGAAGGAGGCAGGAAGGGGCCGCCTGCCTTGCGGTCTGCTCACCACTTAGAGAGTGTCCTCACTTCTGTCCTTGTCGGAAGAGGGGAAATGCAGGGGGGCCGTGCCAGAGTTTCTTCCATTTCCTTTCTTTCCTCCTCACCAAGTGCACACAGGAAACTTCTGAAAACAGCCCGAGACATGCAACACTGCCACACGGAGCACAAAGCATCGGGTCTTTCTGTAAAAGGTTGTCTCAAGGTTACGCAGGAGATAACAGGGCGCGTGTGTGCACATGCAGACGCCATGGACGTGGGGCTGGACAAGCTGTCCAGATCTGCCACAGAGCAGGAGGCTGCCAGGACATCAACATGTGATGCGATGAGTTAACTAAAGAGAACGCTCATAATTGGGCAATCATTCCAGCAGTTCAAGGCTCGGTTAAGATGGCCTGGGAGAGGTAACCATTTACCGTGGGTGGTGAAACACGCAAATCCTACCTGGATCAGACCGAGTTATTCATTTTAGAAATCCCCTGAGTCGAATGAATGAGTCATGCACGTAAGGTGTATTTTGTGTTTTATTTCCTCCACTCCGATACCAGTGCCAAATCCCCCCACTCCCCCGCCCCACCCCCGCCTCTAGCACCGTTCAGAGGCAGACAATGCCACCACTGTTTCCAGAACACAGACACGGTCAAGAGTGGAATAACATCATGATGCCCTGGGGGGCAGGGCAGCTGAGGCTGTGTCAGCATTTCCATTATAAAAATCTCTTTTCAAAGACTGATATCTCAGTTGTAAAAATTCATACCCAGGTAAAACTGGTTAGCAGAAACTATTCCGTTCTGTAAAACGGGAAAATGTACGCGTTCAAAAAGTCATACTTTGGGGCTTCCCTGGTGGCGCAGTGGTTGAGAATCTGCCTGCTAATGCAGGGGACACGGGTTCGAGCCCTGGTCTGGGAAGATCCCACGTGCCACGTAGCAACTAGGCCCGTGAGCCACAACTACTGAGCCTGCGCATCTGGAGCCTGTGCTCCGCAACAAGAGAGGCCGCGATAGTGAGAGGCCCGCGCACTGCGATGAAGAGTGGCCCCCGCTCGCCACAACTAGAGAAAGCCCTCGCACAGAAACGAAGACCCAACACAGCCAAAAATAAATACATAAATAAATTAATTAAAAAAAAAAAAAGTCATACTTTGAATGCACACCAATTTCTCCTACACAGACATGGGGCAAGAGGCCTCGGGGAAAGGGGAGTCCCCGTCTGTGGTCGGGGGCACGGCCTCGGGCGATGGCAGGCACCTCAGTGGCTTCATTTTACCGAAATCAAGGGCAAAGAGACCCCATGCTGAATTGGGATTTCAGTTTTCAAAACTCAGATTTTGTCGTTGTCAATACCAAAAGACAGTAAGACTCATGACCACCTTCTCTCCTCTGACACCATCCATCCTTATACAGCAGTGGTTCTCATCCGCTGGGGGGGTTCTCCCCCAGGGGGCCGTGGCCACGTCTGGGACGCCTGTGGTTGACACCCCAGCTGGGGTTGCGCTACCGGGGCCGAAGCCGGGGGGCTGCTCCCAGGGTTCCGGACGGCAGGGGTGGCGAGGTCGGGACTGCTGGTTAGTTGCCCGGAGCCCCGCAGGCCACCCCACCCCGGGGGAGACTCGCAGGAGGCAGGCCTTGCGCACAGACCCTCTCCCTGGGGCCTGTAAGGTTCGCGTGTGTTTTCTTTATGCATCTACTGGAAAGGAGGCACGTCGACATCCCACATCCACTACTCGGCCTCTTCCCCTGGTCGTACTTTCCTGCTAAGGGTGACTTTTTCTAAAGCACAGAGACAACCAGAAAAAAGAAAGAAAAGGAAGATGAGAAATAAGTGGCCCTGTGCGAGGCCCCGATGCCTACTTTCTGTTTTCATTAGGGGGAGGCGGCCGCGCTGGGGGGCCAGAGCGTGTAGTCTGGGCTCACGGGCACCAAAATCCTTCCGGTCGCCTTGTTCATCCATGACGAACGCATCGCCAACGCCCGCTTTTTATCTACTATCCATCAATCATCTCCACACCGTGGGTCAGGGAAGACACGAGGGGCTGTGTGTGCCCTGATGACCCGCGATGGGAAACGGGCGAGGAAGGCACAGACGAGACTCAAAGAAGAAGGTCTCAGGCCCGACCTCAGCACGAGCGTAAGCATCTTCTCCAGGTGCCACCTGTTTGCTAAAACCATCAAAGTAACGTATTCTGGTAATTCAAATGTCAAGTCCTTTTCTTCCTTGTTTCTCCCATCGAGGGGAAGATGTACTTATTAAAGAAAGAGAACGACGGGGGCTTCCCTGGTGGCGGCGCAGTGGTTGAGAATCTGCCTGCCAATGCAGGGGACACGGGTTCAAGCCCCGGTCTGGGAGGATCCCACATGCCGCGGAGCAGCTAGGCCCGTGAGCCACAACTACTGAGCCTGCGCGTCTGGAGCCTGTGCTCCGCAATAAGAGAGGCCACGATAATGAGGCCCACGCACCGCGATGAAGAGTGGCCCCCGCTTGCTGCAACTACAGAAAGCCCTCGCACAGAAACGAAGACCCAACACAGCCATAAATAAATAAATAAATAAATATTAAAAAAAAAAAAAAAAGAGAACGAGGGCAAGAGGCGGAAGGTAGAGTCCCATCTAGAGGAGAGACACAGCCCTGGAGAGTGTGGTCGCCCCAAGTTCGGGGACGGCTGACAGCACCCGGCAAAATGCCACTGCCCGGAGAGGGTGTGACCTCCCTCATCGGTTATCTTGGTAGCTGTCACAAGGGCGAGGCAAATAATGTCAAACAGCAGAGGAGAAAGAACGGAAGGATAACATGTTAAAGCAAAGTAGTCAACTGGACGAAGCAATAAAAGTCTTACTTTTGTTACCAAAATACAGCATGGCCGACTAGCAGCGTGACAGGGAAATAACGCTCACCAGGGCAAAGTGTACACAAGCTCAGCCTTCCAGGATTCGAAACATTCTAAGATGGAATTTACTTTGCCAACAAAGTTTAGGCATCGTATCATATTCTTTCTCTCCACTGCTACTACTGTTACTGCTATAACACATGCACACACACACACACACACACACACACACACACACACACACACAATGTGTAACGAGGCATGTATGCACATCCTGGGGAGATTCTGGCGTTGTGAGGTTGGATTTATAAACATTCATATACACTGTGTATCTGTGTATCCATCTCTCAACCCCAAAACCTCCCACAAGAGTCCCACATCCTCCGGAATCTGAAGGGCCGCACAATGAACACTCACCAAGGTGCCGGCGGGGGAGAGGTAAACCTCCCTATGGGCGCCTAGGCAGCCTCGAGGGGCAGGTCCTGCCTTTCGGGGTGTGGCCAGCGAGGGCAAACATGTTAGCTGTTGGAGGTGACTGATAACAATGGTGTCCGTGTGTTTAAAATGCCTCAACCGTTTTCATCTCCTGATTCTGGTGAATGAAGTCACTGAACATGAGGACCGTCTCTGTAATTCGCCTGGCCCTGGCGCTTCCTCACAGAAAGCTGTGCTCTAACCCACCTGCGGGGACGGGCCGTATCCATTCCTAGTTACAACTCGGGACCTACACTCTCTCCCTTTACTTCCGTAAGTCAGAGAAGTCCTCCTGGCCCTAAAAACATCCCTGGCTACCGTATGGTGCCAGACTTCCCCACCGATTAGACAGGAGCTCTCCCCGCGGCTGGGAGCTAACGTGCTTGCACTCTTTGCATTTCACAGTCCGCGGTTGCACAGACACCCCCACTGGGACGGGGACGCCCAGCTTTGCTCAGGACAGACGACACTAGCAGCTGCCCATCTGGACAAAACGCAAGAGAGCAGAGTGAGCCCCTCACCCCCAACGGGGTTCAATACGCAGGGCCGCTCCACCCGGGCTGCGACGTGCAGCTTCAAGAGCCAGACTCAGAGGGGCCCCTCGTTCTGCTGTGTGCTTTTGATACCTCGCCCCGGGACCAACCACTTTACTGCCAACAGGGCCTCGGGGAAGTGACCACTCATTCCCTAAGTCTGTCTTGAGCTGAAGGACAGCAGTTCTTCAATGCGATGGAGAGAGAGTGCAAAAATATTAAAGACCACTCATGAGTTTTTAATCACACGCATAGTCTAAGAAATCAAATGAAACCGGCCCCAGGACGCAGACAGCTGTGCCACATACTAAGGGAATGGACAGGCCCATCCACAGGGCAACACCAGCACCCAGCAGGCGAATCCATCCTCTGCAGACACGCCCGAGGCTCCTGATTAGAAAATTGCCACTACCAAGTGACGAAGCCAGAGGAGGACCAGGCCTTAGACGGATGGAGGGAACCACACCAGGACATTCACTGCCGGGAACCGGGCTGGGCCTTGCTGCTCGCCCCGCTCAGGAGATGGCCAGCCATCAGGATCACGGGGTTCCTGGAGTTCCTCTCAGGAGATACGGCCTGTGGACACACGGGGGCCCTGCGCAGGTCTGGGTCAGCTCACGCTGGACCCGGGCTGGAGAGGGATGTCCGGTCCACGATCTCAGCTCCTTACACTTTGGAAACTGCAGCTCGGCTCCAGCTAACGGTTGGTTGATGTAGGGTCACCGTAGGGCTCATCTGGAAAGTGTTCCTAAACTTCCTTTTATCAGGAATGGCCTCTTGAAATGGAATACACTGGCCTCCCGTTTGTGGGTCTGAGAACCAACAGCAGAGTGCAGACGCCCGAAGCCTGAAAGAGGGACGGCCCTGTCTTTCTGGCATCATCAGGAATATAATGAAACGCATCTGTATTATTCTTTACATTTTGTAGCAGGACTGATCCGCGGACCGTGTGCAGACTTGGTTTTGTTTACGAATTAAGTTGAAATATTCTGACAGTCTAGAGGTTGCCACTGTTAGAAATTGCATTTCCGTGATTATAAGCAAAGGACACCGAGGTCGGCATCCTGGAAAATTCACCAGATTGATTTTAGGATAAATTCTGCCATGTCCACCCCCAGCCTGTGTTACATGTACGAACACGTGTCTCACCATATCAGAGCCCCGTGTGTATTACGTTCATGAAGATCTACGCCCTAGACGTACGAGAAAAGTCACAGAGCTGAGAGCTGGGAGCCTTACATCTCATTAGTCTGTGACTCCAAACATCTCAGCACATTGAATAAAACATATAAAATCAGACTAAAAGGATCCATAATGTTAAATCTTCAAACAAGAATGAAGCCTGGAGAAAACTGCTTAGACGTTACCCCTCATTTCTTGCAAAGTAAGCTCATATTTAAGTTCAGATGGAGCGGGTTAACAATGACTATTTTTACTGTTAAAATGCCCCAGGGAAGTTATAAACGCACCAAATATGCTATTAACCTTCCTTTATATTGTGTGCAGCTGTATGGCTTTGTACCAGGGACCAAACTTCCCAACCAGGCCAGCAACGTGAAAGAGGCTTTTTTTCCAAAACCTTTCAATAACAATGCTTTGCTTGTCACTAGATTTCCATTTCTTTTTTTCTACTATTTCACACTACTATTTGGTTTAGATTTTACTTATTCCAATTACTTTTCACTGAGGAGTGCATTATGTATTACCGAACAGGAATAAAAACAGGCAAAGAAGTGTCACGAACAGAGGTGAGTAAATTCAGATGTTTATTTCTGATGCCCAGAGTCAACGCTTTCTTAACTCTCAAAATCATTCTCCCTGACCAGTTTCAAGAGGCGTTTTTAACGCTTCTGTAGGCCTTCCTCAGCATCAGTAATATTAAGGACGGTCAGTCGATCTTATGAGAATTCAACAAAGATGATGACGTTTAGTCTCTTTTTCTTACTGTCTACGTGGGAGGCTAAACTCTACCCAGCTTCTGAAAGGGAATTTTAATGGCTTTCGATCATTTCCGAGCGCCGGCAGAGGCTCCATTAAAGGAGAACCGTCAGCCACATTTCTGGGCCTTTGTTTTTTCATAGGACTAAGATGGAAGCAGGGGCCCTGAGGTCGGCTTCTCAGGTCTGAGGGGACACACCCTGTCCTCTGTCCTACTGTTTACACTTTATGAACTTTGTACTCAGACCTGCACAAAACGACGATTCAGCCGAGGCCCTCACAGCTGTTAACTGACCAGTGTATTGTCGCGTGATTTCTTTTTGACATCCAACCACAGCACCTACCCAGGAGACAAACAGTGGACGCTGCAGAAGTCCCACTAGGACCCTCGCGCTGGGTCTGCTCCGCTGACGTAAGTGCTTTCCTCACAGCGAGGCCGTCGACAAAGTCGTCACTGAGTTGGTTCTCATGAGAGAGACGAGGACAAACACTTCTTCAGGCAGAAGGTGAGACCAGGCTAAACTGCAGCGCCCTGGGTGAGACTTCAACACAAAGTCAGCTCCATTTGGTATAAAGCTGCGGACTTTTCGCGGTACCGGCCACCAAGAGCGCGGTGAGACGAGCGTAACTGCCTTGACGGGTCCCCTCCTGCTGAGACTGGAGTCCAACCGCTGCCCCTCCTCACGGGGCTGAACTTCCCATCTGGCTTCTGCTTTTGCTTTATAAGTCAGGAAAAAGGACACCAAAGCCCTTGCTTCTGAGCGATCTGTCCAGAGACCACAGGCCGTGGACGGGCAGCTGGAGTGTCTGGGCTCGGGCAGCCCCGCCCTCGATGGCACGGACGGCTCGTGAGCCCAGCGCCCTCCGAGGTGCCCTGTGCACAGTCGGGGGCCGCACAGACGACGCCACAGCCCTTGTGACAGTCACATTCAAATCGTAAATCGTGACACTTGACTGCATCCAAAGAACGATATCATAATTTACTTATTAAATGCCTTCAAATATATTCATCCTTGTTTTAAGAAAACAGTACTAAGTCCAAACTTTACGAAACTAGAGAATCTTGCTTGACGATGGGACTGGAATAGAAGCCGACAATGCAGACTGGCCTGCACTGACCACAAGACTGTCCTGCTCCTCACTGGTCTTCCAGACCTCAGCTTCCAGTGGGGAAGAGAGACTAAGTAAACCACCATTTAAAACCCCCACAAAACAGCTACATCATAATTTGTTTTTTTAAAAAAAGGAAGAGATGATATCCTGTAATAACCTATAACGGAAAAGAGTCTGAAAAAGTATATATATAGATATATATACAATATATATACGCATAACTGAATCGCTTTTCTGTACACCTGAAACACAACGCTGTAAATTAACGATACTTCAGCTTTTAAAAAAAGATAATCAATGAGAAAAAAAAGGAAGAGAGAAATTCAAAATAAATCACTGACCTGACTTTAAGAATACATATTTTTAAATACTGGGAGCACACAAATTAGATATTCAGTTAAAACGTTATAATAAATTCTGTAATTTTTTTTCCGTTAAAAGAAGTCGCTCCGTGTAATGGGCTACTACTCAACAATAAAAAAATATACACAACAACAGGGGTAAACCTCAAATGCATACGCTAAGGGAAAGAAGCCAGACCTTCAAATGCTACTGCTGTAGAATTACATTTACACGTTCCTCTGTAAAAGGGGGAACTATGGGGTAGAACACTCCGCGATTCCACGGGGTGAGACATGGCAGGAGAAGAGGGAGCTGACTACAGGGGTACGGGCCAGGGGCGATCTGCTGAGGGATGGGCTGCCCTTAATCTTGACTATGGCAGAGGCTACAGGACTACACGCGGTTACGAAACCCGCAGAACTACAGACCAAAAAGGATGAACTTCACTGTGTACAAGTTACACCTCAATAAACCTGACTCAGAACCAAACGGCTGATATTTTTCACTAATATATGGAGAGTGCCCCAAAACAGACGAAAAGAGTCTTAAGATCGTATGTTGCCAGCCATGAAAGGGAGCCTGGTCCACAGGTTTGGGTTTTTAGGAACTTGGTTCGGAAGGTAAAGGCCTGCGTTTCAAAGCTTCAATAAGTCAAGTTCTCCAACTCACTGAGTCGCATGCGACCAAACGCTGATGCGAGGGAGGTAAGAATCCCAGCGTTCCCGCTCCTCCCGGGGTCAACCAGCCGTCTCCCCTGGTGCCGTCCACATCTGCTCCACCAGCTTCTGGCCAGCGGGCAGCATCTGGGCCAGAGCTCACCCTCCCGTCGGGGCAGGAAACACCAGCCCTCTCCATTCAAGAGCGTAATTTACAGAAACCAGCTCTGTCTTTCCTCTGCCTTCCAGTTAGTTAGTGCCCTGCTTCTGAGCCAGGTGCCCGGAGAAAAGCCTGATGGGTCACCTGCAGGCACGATGGTCACAGGACGGAGGGCTCTCAGGATGCAAAGGACAGAAAGCTGGACCAACAGCTCCCAAGTCCTGGGCTGACAATGTTCATTCCAGATGGACAGGTGTGCAGTCAAAGTGGGGAAGACGATGGGATGCGGTTAAAGACCACGGTCTGCACGATGAACTCACAGCACGGGGTACCCAAGAGTTCTAGAACGAGGAGGTTAGCGTGAGGCTGCTGTCTGCCCTGCACCTGAGTCAGCCGTTGCCAATGTTAACAACCCTGGTCATTAACGGTCTGTCTTACGTGAAGTCAAACTCTTTCTTGTAAAATGTTATTTTGACCTTTGGAACAATACAGATGATTTCTATTCCCTCTACTAAATAACAGCCTCTCAAGTGTGAAAACGAAGCTTTCAAGTTTCCACTTTAGGCCAAAGCATATACTGAAGTAGTTTCTAAGAAATATTTACAATTGCCAGCTAAGTGATGCTAATTCCTCAACCGCAGTCACCAGAAGTGTCATTCTCTGTCCACCGCTCTCTGGTGGCCAGCAAGTCAGCCTTGGGTCATTCAGAAGCCCTAGGAGCTGAAAGGTCATATAATCTCAAAAAGCAGATGCCAGAAGGCTCTGAATGTTACACCAGGCAATGGTAAGGGGTGGGGGGGTCGGGCGGGGGCACTCCAGCTTCGGATACCTGGGGCACAGCCAGGGGTTAGTTTTACCCCCGAGCCAGTGGGGTGAGCAGCTCGGTCCCGCCTTCCAGAGGGAAATCAGGAGAGCCTGGCTCCCGTGAAAAGAGCAGCCTCCAGGGCTGGATGCCAGTGCTGCACAGCCTGACCCAATTCCCCTGATCTCAGGGCATGAAGCAGAAATGTCAGTGGCTAAAGGTCATCTCTGCAATCTCTCCCCTCCAAAAGTGAAAGACCAAGAGGCACCCACAGGTCACAGAGAAGCTGGCCAACTGGCTGTCCTGCTGTCCCAGCCCTGTCTTACGGCAGATGCACTTCCTTCCCCGACCACAGCGAGTCCAGGGGCTTATGAACACGCTTGGTCCCATTCAACTTTTCTTCTGAGAAAGTTCGTGTAGATTACAAAGACAAAATATATTTTATCTCTTAGACCGAAATTTAGTTAAAATTCAAACTGAAGAGCAGATATTATTGACTACGTTTAAGAACAGAGACATTCCACAAACCTTAAAATAAAAAAAGAGCCTCAGAGAGGACATTTGCTTCGACCCCTTTCCCAACCATCGAAGTTTTAGTTACTTTAAACCTTGGGGTATTTGACTAGGATTTACAGAAAATAACTCGAATAGGAAGGGAGATGATGAAGAAAGAACAGATATTTCTGCACTAGAACTCCTCATTCTTCACAAACCAGACCAATAAAAATAATGTTTTGTTTGATGAGTTAAGCTCATTTATTTATTTTAGAGGCTGTGGGTGATCCCTCGGTATTGAAAGAGAAATAAAAACTATTTTGTTTAATATTTCAAACTGAAAGAGCGGTTCTCCCTTTACATGAACATACCTTGGACAGGAGAGATGCGAAAAGACAAGGGCTCCTGCTGGCACAGCATCGGGCGGCCAGGGAACAGCATCGCCAGAGCCTGTCAACAACACTCACCAGTGCATCAGGTGCTGGGACAGCACAGCAAGCTACTGAAAAGACTTGGCTGAATATTGCAAATGTGTAGCTCAGAAAAGTTCTTTGCATTAGCTAGAATAAGGTCAACAAATATTAAAATCTTTCATAAAAAGAGCCTATGATTTATACATCCCCACATCTTGCTATAGCTCGTGCTGATTTGTCTTTGCCAAAGAAATCTTCCCCAGTTGCACCCAGCAAGCCTCAGATTAACTTGAAAACATCTAACGTCTTATTCATGTAGTATTTTCCTTGGTAAAAAATTGTGGATTTATTATTTGGTACTATTGAGTGATATTTTTCTTTAGGTTAAAATAATGAGCATAATTGAAAAGTTGGTGGAGAAGAGAAACAATGTCTACGCACACGATGATTATAACATTGTTAAGAAAAGTCTTTCCAAGCAGCATTCTCTCTCCCAAATATAAAATCCACATCAGCTTACACCAAACGCTGAGCAAACATCCCTAAATTAGAGAAGTTAAATACTGAAGTTATACATAATTTATTAGAAGTAGCAACTGCTTAGAAGCTAAACTAAGTACGTTATTCTACTTTTTAACATGTAAGGAAGGATGCCTATATTTTCACTCCACAGAACAGGAAGAAAAATTTCTCAGGGAATGTGACTTTAGACATTAAATTCAAAAGCATCTGCCTTTGTCTGTTGCCTCAATGGCCTTTGTCACCTGTGACTGGAGGAGGTGGCAAAGCCGTCAAGAGGGAGGGGGATTTATCAACGAGCTGCAACCGGGGGTCACACTCACAACTGCTAGTTTCTCTGAACACACTGAGGAAAACTCGCCACAGGAAAAACTCTAGCAAGTCAAAAAGAAAATGTTTTAGGATTTCACCCTAGAGGGTATATTTTTCCTATTTGTTTTAGTACATTTTTGTGTGTAGGATGAGTGGCCTGGAAACAGCACCCACAAACGCTTGGCTGTAAACCCTGAAGTGTTATGTAATGTGTCCACGTAGTAATTCCTCGTATCGCACTTCCAAACACAGGAAAACGGGTGCGTGTGCATGTGCGTGTGTCTTCCAATATAATAGGGGCGGGACGGGAAGTCTCCTGGTGATTTTATTCAACACCTCTAAATTTACATGAAGTATCTGGGTAGTTTTTTTTTTAAAGGAACTTCTACATAGCATGAGAATGGGCTATTTTATACTAGTGATTTAAAGATTCTGACACCTCCTAGAAGCTTTTAAAACATCGTATACATTAAAATCCCTCCTAAGTAAAGATTTAGACGTGCTCACCTTTGCTTCAGCTCATGCAGTGAGAACACCTGCACGTGTATGTCTAAACAGCACAGAAGGTGGACAGTGTACAAATCCCTCTACCTTTGGCATTATTGTAAAGCACACACGTATCAATAAAATGCAAACATGTCACATGCATGTGACTCCCTTCATATCTGTGTCTTGTGAGAACTTCACAAATCACCAACCTTTAAAGTTATGATAAAATAAAAAACAAGTTGGGTAACATATTTTCTAGTGTGTAGCCTTAAAAAGACATTAACCAATTTCAAACAAATTAGCCAATAAACCAACAGGAAAAAAGTGGTCATTTTCAACTGATAAGATTAAATCATCTAAGAGAGGCAGGTCATAACATTTTATTTATAAAAAAATTTTTAAGTCACTTTTTACAAAAATAAGAAATATGTTCCCTAGTTTATTATCAGTTCAAAAACAATCCGAAGAAGATAAAACATGTAGATATGAAAGAGTTATTTATAAAACTTTTCTTATTCATTGGTCTTACTGCATAGGAATGGCACTTTGATTAATCTTTCAAAGCAGGGATTTGGGAAGCTATAGTTAACCTCTGAATTAGAAAAAAAAGATAGGGAATTTCAATACAATGTATCTACATAATGTAGTTCTTAACAGCATTTTTAAAAATAGAAGTATAAATTTAAAGAACCGTGACAAAGGAAAAACGATGAATTAATAAAATAGCATTCCACTCTTATTTTCTAAGATTAGAAATAGTAAATTATTTATTTTTACTATAAATAAGAAGATTTTAACGGTCAGACGACTGGGCAAAGCTATGAAGCAGTGGGTCAGTCTATGGCGACACGGATTTTTCTTTTTACACAGTGGACGTGAGCGTGTAGCGGTGGGTGGAAACAACCCTACGATCCCCATTCCCAGTCTTCATCCATTTAGGAGTGTTTACTACATGTGGCAAAGGTAGGTTTGCTGGTGATGAACTCAGGATAAAATGGAAAAAATGTGAACCTTGACCTTCTTAACACCACTTAAAAATCAGAACCAGGCCCCTCCGTACACCACCCCACGGCCTTCAGCTCGACACACTGGAAACCTGACCCCTCGTCCGAGCAGAAAGGATGCTTGTCAAACTCCAGCTAAGCGGCAACCCCGCGGCGTCCCCCACTCTGCTGCCTCTCCCCCGCCACCAGAAGACAGAGAGATTCTTCTAAATAAAGTCCAATTTCATATGGATTCTAGAGTTTACAACAATGTCCGATGTAAGAACTATTTTTGCCTTGTTTTCAAAGTTCATTTGCAAAACATATCACAGAGGATATAAATCTGGACTCAACAAGAAAGAATGTTTACATTTTTATTGCTGGAGCATAGAAACTCCACCATCTGTGTTCACTGGGTCCCTCTTCATAGCATTATCATCTAAGCCGACCGAAGTATCCTAACTTCATCGGCCCTCACCTCAGACATCAATTGCTTTCTGTAAGAAATATTTCTCAACTAAGTTTCTTCCCTGTTTTGTCCTTGATTATAGAAACTTTTATTTTATATCTCCTCTCTCACTTCTTCAACCTGGTAGATTTGCAATAGTCGAAAGAGTAGTAGCAGAGGACAACAATTCTGTAAAATGTAGCACATGCACAATTGATTTGTGTTTATTTCCAAGAAAAACAGAGATGCCCGAAAATGCCTGTTGTCCTCTATTTTTCCAAACTCAAAAACCTGAAACTAGGCAAAAATGAGGTGAAATTTTGCAACAAATTGAGCTAAGGTGATAAAATCCATGGGGGAAGAGGAGGAGAAGGAGATTAAATGACATTAAAAAATATCCAAGTCTTCATTTGATTAACTTTAATCTAATTAGAAAAAGTCACTGCTCGGTTCCCAACCAAACAAGGAGGCCTCAGAAGGTTTATGTAAAAAGAAAAAAAAACAAGGTTAGAGCAGCAAAAATAATGCTGAATTAAAGCACTCGGAGGCCGACGGCTTTGAACCTGGGCTCCACCAGCCCTGTAGCCGGCGAGGCCGTCTGCAGAGGCCCGGCTCCTGCTAACAGAGCCCCCATTGTTTCCAGAGGCAGTGAGAAAAATGCTGCTTTATATCTGCTCACACCACAGCCCCAAGAAAGGCGGCCGAGGGTGCGCAATCCCCGGGACGGAGAAAAATGCGGGGTTACACACAGCCCCTCCCCCCTCCCCGCCATCCCCACTCACACAGAAAAACACACCTTTCTGCTAGAAACTACCCGAGCTCCACTCCTGGCACGCAGACTGCGGTAAAGGATGTTATGGTGGCGCATAATGTATACCTGGAAATTTCTGATTCATGTGGGATTGGGCATTTCTCTGCCCTCTGCCCACCGCCCCTCCGCCTGCACCTCCAGCTCATGCCTCGGCCGGTGCTGCCTGGCAGCCGGGAGAAGGGCACTGCACCTGGGGGAGTGCAGTGCTTCCACACCTGTTCACAGTGTCTATGCAGTAATTAACGATGAATGCTTACTCCAGACCAGACAAACATTAGACAGTGCAAGTGTGGATATACATATATGAATGGGCAATGTGGCCGGGAACAAAGGGTTTATTGTGCGAGCTGAATCAGTGCAGGGGACACGCTTTAAAAAAGCTGGAGCTTCACAGAGTTTACATTACAGACTGGAAAAGAGGCTTAAAAATGTTAAGTGCTTGGAGCTACCGCGGGCCACGCAGAAGGCAGGTCGCCGGGCACGAGCAGGACCCAGTTTTCAGTGAAGGGCAGGCCTCAGCCACCAGAAAAGCAAGTCCACGGCCACTCGGACTGGCCTCTTGAAGTTCAACAATAAAACCTGCCGAGATCACAGCGAGGAACACATCTGAGAGCTTTTTAAAATCGTTCTCTATGATATACGGGTTTTATTCCAAACTTTGGAAAAGGCAGAGCTGGGAGGTGTCTGGTTGGGAGCTGGGGCCGCAGGCTGGGGACTCGGGCGGCCGCTCTGCTGCCCTGGCAGGACGGCCTGCTTGGGTCCTTTCCAGGAAGAAAAACCACCCAGCACAGCAAACTCACAGGATGATAACAGAAATGCAGTTTTTTGGTTTATACATTAATAGTTTTGGTAACTTTTGAATTAGCACCACCCCCCAAAAAAATAGTTAACAAAGCATCAGTGTTGTCCTTCAGTTTCTGCAAAACTCTGCTTCGGACAAGTCGCATGGATATATTCAGCCAGGTTTCTCAATTTACTTACAATAATTTTACAGAGTCTATGTGTTTCCTTCTGATGATTTTAATTCTGGTGAATTCTTTAATACATGGAAAAATGACTTTGAACTCAAAAGCATAAATTGTAACAATTTTTAAAGTTGAAATATCCACACATTGCATTTTTAAAGGGCATGCTAATACAGTCAAAATAAGGGAGACTTTAAAACAGTGGTTAAATCAGCATCATAAAATAAGCCTTACAGGTTTTCTACAAAGAAAAGTTTTTTTCCCCTCTGAAGTGTTAATGAAGACATATCTTATTTATACTATTATAGGGTAATACAAGCAATTAGGCACGAGTCTTAAGAGGTAACAGTAAGGTTACGTCTGACAGATTTGATAGGGTTTGTGGGCAAATACAGGCAGAAATAATTTTGACAAATCTAGAATCCATCCAGCTGGATTTTACAACACAACTCTGTGCACTCAGACCACCAGAACACTTTACATCCTAAGGCCCACTCAGCCTAAAAACGGAAACCTCAAAGCCTTCCCTAATTATTACACGAGAAGGTTTCCACCACAAAGATCCTTAGAAACAAGTGGACACGCATCTTAGATACAGATGAAGGTATAAGAGGAAATTTCCCTTTATTGCTTGAGTAACTTTGAATTATTCATAAGTATGACTTAAAGATGTTTAATAAAAATAAGTCAGTAAGTCAAGAGAAAATTCTGAGAAAACAAACCAGAATAAAAGTTAAAATTGGCTGAGAGGTGAAACTAAAAGAAAACCCACATTCAGGAGCCCTGACAAGGGAAGGCAGAATGTCTGGAGGTGGAAGAAACATCCTGTTCTTATAGGTGTTTTCTCCCCAGTGAGGCCGCTCTAGGAGTGCAGGGTCCCGAAAGTTCACCTTATCTCCCAATAGCCGTTCTGCAATCAGGAGCTGTTCACCCATAAATGTACTCACCAGTCTATGCTAGGCGGGTAACCAGGTAACACTGGGAAACACTTTCCTGTGTTGATGGGGTGAGTATACAGATGAGCAGGGGGGCAAGTGGGGATCTGGGCTGAAAGCACTTAGTGTCATAAACTGAGTGCATTCCCATCACTAGATCGCCTCAACCCAAGGGGACAAGAACGATGGAAGGAAATGGAGAACATGGCTTTGCAGAGCACCGAGGTGGGCATTTTTACATCCCTTCCTTCATTTAATAGTTTGAAAGGCCCTTTGAGTTAAAGAATCTTACAGATGATGAAATTTATCTCAGAGGTGTCACACGGGACAGTGCTGGGGGTCATTCCTAAATCTCTGACTTTAGTTGAGGGCTCTTTCCAGACCCTCCGCTACACAGGTTGTAAGTAGATGTTGAGTAGCTGTAGAATGTACAGGAATATATGACATAGACTGTGTATCCAGATACTTGATATCCAGGAAAGTAGCTCTGTAACCAGAATCTTAGAAAGCAGTAACTGTGTTACCGGAAATCAGGAGTACAAAGGTACAAACCAAGAGTTGCAAGATGAACAAGCACTGGGATGGGATGTATTGACTACAGGCAACAGGGCGGCGTGGCACACCTGAACGCTGCTAAGAGAGTGGATCCCAGAAGTCTTCACCACAGGGAGAGAAAACCTTTTCCTGGTATCTATGTGAAATGACGGATGCTAACTTTCTGTGGTGATCATCTCACAATGGATGTGATCAAGTCATCGCACTGCACGCTTTAAACTTACACAGGGCTGTGTGTCAAGGACATCTCAATAAAACTGGGGAAAAAGAGGAATCAAGAGTAGATTCCGTATGACTATTTTAAATTTAAAATGTTCGTTTAAAATTAATTACTCATAATTCACACGCGCTTTCCTTCTAAAAGTGATTTAAGGACATCTTGTAATGTGAACACCCACAACTGAAACAATAACATGAGAAGGAGATATTGAGAAACGGATCCGACACCACGTCGTGACAGTGGGATGGACATCGGGCCCGTCTCGGTCCCCAGCAGATGGGCAGCTGACGCAGGAGGGGCCCGGGCGGCGCGGTTCTCAGGATGCTCTGCTCTGGCACGGGCACAACCGGGAATGTTTGCAAAGGTGCCTCTGTAGATGCTCAGGTGTTCCTTTGGTTTCTGTCCTTTGTGTTTTAAGGGCACCCTAAGAGAAGGCAAAGGCCCACAGAGATCAGCCCAGCACAGGCACACGTGGTTCAGGTGCGTGCCTCCTTGGCCAGCTAACCCGAGGCTGCAAAGAAGAGCCGAGCAGGGGTCTTTCTTTTCGCAGCAATGATTTCAGACTCTCTCTGCTCTTGGCAGAGGCTGGAGGGCTGCGCAGATCTCGCAGGTGGGGTACGTGGGTGTCCTGAACCGGCCATCCGGGCCCGGCCACAGCCATTAGGTGTTTACCCAGGAACGTCTCTGACATTGTTAGGAACTGAAAATCCCAGGACCATCTTACTAGCAGGGGAAGAAAGTGGATGGAAATGTTTACAGGCAGAAAAGAAAGCACTGAGGGTCCGCAGGAAGATCCCACAGAACCCACAATCTGGAGCACCGTTCAGGAAAGAGGCAATTCTGTCCCGGATCATTGGGTGGGCTCTCTCCCCGTCACTCTGGAGGACGCCTGGTAAGGACAGGAGCGGTCACCCCCAAACACCGCCCGGCCCTCCTCCTGGGGGCGACTGTCATAAGCTCGGTGGGCTGGCTCCTCAGGACGTTCCCCCCAACCCCAGAAAGGGGAGGCGGCCTGTGTCCCTGGAGGAGGTGACCCTAACAGGGTGGGGGGCTGCAGGCGGAGGGGGTCTCTGACCATGCCTGCCGCCCCCGAGGGAGGGGCCGCCCTCTCACTGTAGGAGGAGCAGGTCACACGGTGCCTGTGCCCTGGGCAGAGCGGGGACAAGGCCGTGACAGGCGGCTTCTGCCCAAGGGCCGCTCAGGCAACCTGCGCTGACGTCTCCAGCTCGAGAGCGTAAGCGGAGAAATCGGTGCTGGTTTCTCCCAGTCGCTCCTGCTCTGGCGCCGGGTGACAACCGTGGGACTGCTGTGACCGGCTTTAGGAAGAAGTGTGCTTTGTGGTCCCTGCTGTGTCGCTGGACCATGAGGAAGCCAGGACACGCCTCCCACTGCCCCCGATCGGGAAGCTCAAAGAAGGGCACATCGTCCAGCTCGGACTTTCAGGCCCATCATGCCCTTGACTCGCAGAAGCAGAACACGTGCCCATCAATCCGCAACTCCACTCTCTCTCCCCTCCCCCAAACAGCCCCCCACGCGTGCCCAGAGCACGGCTGCAATGCTCCAGGCCAAACCATCACCGAGGCTCCTGCCCGCGAGGTGGAAGCCTCGGATGGGCCGGGTGCGCCCCACCCCCGCACATTTGGTCTCTTCAGAGGAGGAAGTGCGCTACAGTGCTGGCCGCCCGGGAGATAAACACCTTTAAACACTCTTCCGTCCACATGCTCCTCTTCAAAGAACCCTTACTGTCGCTACACCCAAGACGCACCTATGAAGCTTAAAAAGTCATTTAGGAGTAGTACACAAAACACACTAGTAGTTAAATGAAGCCATATGATTAGCTTTATTTTTCTTGATATCACTTCTCATAGACGGCAGACATGGTAAGTTTGACCGAGTAACTGATTTCTGTAAGCAAACAAATGCGCACAGGCCACGGGGTTGAGTGCCACCTGCCACAGGTGCTGGGTGCAACGGCATCCCCCAGCCACAGACGAAACACATCCAGGCCTGGGTGGCTTCCCCTCGTGCCCTCCAAACTGGACACAGCCATCCGCGCCCCATCCCTACCGCCCACCGCCGCCCACCCCCTGCACGCTTAGACGTTATCGTTATCTAACTACGCTGTGAACATCCAGACGAGAGGCCCGAGTGCCGTGGGCTGAGAAAGGGCCGGCCGGGGCACGGGCGGGAAACCCTCCAGCTGGGGCCTGCTCGTGACTTCTTGGCCTCACTGTTTGAGACTTTCTGGCATTTTTATTGCCTGTTGTCTCAGTGATAATGTGCAAGCATAGAGATATATTAAAACCCTAAGTAAATATATTCAAAGAGAGAGAAAGAATAGGTCATTCGAGAAAACAGCACGAGAACATTAATTCTGAAGTAGCACGTACAGAGAATGCAGTAATTTAATTTTTTAAATTGCCATAAAAGTGTTAGTTAAGGCCATTATTATTTCAGTTGAGTGCTTCGGGGAGCACAGACAAATAAATAAATTATAAATGACATTCCATGAAATGAAAAGCTGAAAGCAAGCCCTGGTGAGCTGGACTTCTCCTGTCCCTTTTTGTTCCGGAAATACTTCGTGAAATTGTGAAAGCACTAATCTACAAAAGAAAAGCATAACTACCTTCACTTCAGATTTATCTGTTCCACGCTAATACAACAAAATTGCTGTATGAAGCTGCCATTGCTAGTAATGAGAGACAATTATGATGTATTCTTGTAAGGATTTTTTAAAAAGTTACAAACAGCTCAATTCTTTCCTTATTAGTCACATAATACTTTCTGCATGAACATAGTGCAGACTAAGATTAACATCATGGGACTTCCCTGGTGGCTCAGTGGTTAAGAATCCGCCTGCCAATGCAGGGGACATGGTCCGGGAAGATCCCACATGCCGCGGAGCAATTAAGCCCATGCGCCACAACTACTGAGCCTGTGCTCTAGAGCCTGCGAGCCACAACTACTGAAGCCCGTGCGCCTAGAGCCCATGCTCTGCAACAAGAGAAGCCCCCGCTCGCTACAACTAGAGAAAGCCCGTGTGCAGCGACAAAGACCCAACACAGCCAAAAATAAAATATAAGTAAATTTTTAAAATTTAAGGAAAAAAAAAGATTAACATCATGGCAAGAAACTTGCCCTTTTTTCTTTTTTTTTTTCTGAATGTGAACAAATACACGATATTGATCTCAAAGCCAAGGAGCCCAGAGGTGCTGGCACATTGTGCTTCTGGTGACGTGGGATCATCTCTGGGCTCCAGACTGTTTCCTGGGCAAATGAAGTATGAACTCTAAGTGCGAGCAAAGCACGCTCCCTCCTACGACTGGACAGTTAGGTTCCCAGATCCCTTTTTACAAATGAATCTCTCCCTGGCCCATGCACGATCTCCTGCCCGTACTGTCCTCTGTCTTTACCCGTGGACAGACTTCCACGCCCACAGCAGCAACGTGGCCCGAATGCAGTGCTGAGGGGACGGAGGACGCCCACCAGGCTGCCAGCAGCTTCCTTCCCACAAGGGGGTCAGATGATATTTCAACTGTAATAACTCGATCCACATTAACGATAACAATTCAGTACTTACTATTTCTATTCTTTTGCCTATGACTTGCATGATGTGTGATATATATGCCTAATAACCAAGAAAAATGATGATTAATGCTTCACGGAAAGGCTGAAGTAGAAATGAACACATCTGTTTGTAACTAGACTCTTCTAAATTCTTTTCCCCAACTGCTCTGTCAGAACTTACTCTCTTTGCAGGGAAAAGATAGCCCTTTGGATGAAACAGCCCCCATTTGCTAGCTACGTGTGACAACATCCAAAAGGGGTACAATATATCACCCAAACAGCTCACAAACCGGCTGGTCACATTATTTATTACGAGCCACACATGTGACAAATTATTTAACTCAGTTGATCCTAATAAGTCAAAGAGCAAGCAATTAGCTAGCGCAGTCAGAGGGCTGTTTGTGGAATTTATGGAAGCGCTCAAGCGGCCCGGCACTTCAAAGCCCCATTAAGGGGAACCTTTTAATGACTCACTGGAGATGACAAGCATTACACAGCACATATGGCAGCTGAGAAGCTGGCGGCCGATTCTGTTACACTGGCCTCCGCGGCTGCCCCTCCCCGGCTGTTTACGTGTCTTCAGCGGGGGCTGGGCTGCGTCAGCATCTTGGTGCTGGTCCCGCAGACCCGGGCTCTGGGAGCCGCTGGAACCCCACACTTCTCTGGGTCTGGGCGAGTTATTCCACAGGCGAGGAAAGACAGAAAACTCAGACAGCCAGGGGCAGCCCGGGGACGTCCGACGAGCAGCCCTTCCCGCTCTGTCCCTGTACTTTATAGAGGCTATGTGACAGTGAGAACCCACCTTCCAGGCTGTCGGGAGGGCAAGGGGGGGTGCCGTGGGGACGAGGAGGGTCTCGAGGTGAGCCCCAGGGATGCCACGCGAGCGTGCGTGCCACTCGGCGTTGTGCACTTCCACCTCCTCCCAGCACTTGCCCTTCAGGCGGCTGTCACTCGGGCCGGGGACACAGCCGCCCCACTTTGGGGACAGCTCGAGGCCAGGGCCCCACTGCTCAGGGGGAGAAGGGAATCTGGGGCAACGGCTCTGACAGCAGGGCCATGGTGTCTCTGGAGACGGGCACACATGGGTTTCGACCCTTGGCATCCGGGCGGCACCGGGGCAGAAGGAGGGAGAGACCCGGCCTGAGATGCCTGCCTGGCAGCTGAGAGGCCCGAACCCGAGCGCTTGCGTGTTTGTAAGTGATCACGATCCCAGCTCTTAATCAGGGGTGTCGGCTGCCTCGGCAAGGCCAGCTGGGTGGGTGGGAGGAGCCGGTGACAGCAGCCAACAGCCCCCTGCCCAGGCCCCTCGCTGGGAGGGAGAGGCAAGCGTCCAGCCACACGGGGGGCCCACCCCTGCCCACCCCTCACCTCCTGCATGAAACCACCAGCGGCTGCGCTTCCGGGTCCCCCAGGGCCACAGCAGCACAGCTTGTGAGAGGCGGCAGCCCAGGAGGGGACTGCCGTCTATCACGGGGCTCGGGTACCCACACCCCCCCGGGGACAGCACTGCCGCCCAGCCTCCGGGCCGCCAGTGCCAGCAGTCATTCTGTTCCTGACTCGAGTGTTTCACTCTGGCCTGATGGAATTTCAAATTTATTACCTTGCTTATATGCCAAAGCTGATGGAAGAAACGTGAAATGTGAGAGGCGACACAGAAGGACGTGGACGTTTCTTCCACAGTGTGTTTTAAACGCTGACCCTCCCTCCCAGTGCACCTTCAATCCAAGTCCTGATAGAGGACTGGGGACCACGGGCAGCCTCTCAATTATACTGTTTTGAACAACTAAGTACCATGGCGGGGTGGCAGGGTGAGAGGGAAGACACACTCATTTGAAATAACATCAATCAGTCCCAGTTTCCACGATTCAAGGGGCCACGTGAAAGAATCTGTTTAAAAAAGAGGCAAAAAATGAGCTGTAATTATTGTGAGCATGACCTCACAATTCTAAGTGTTCGATGTCAACGCAGACATAGAATTCTATCCCTTTAGAAAGCCGGACTTTTGGGTGGGGAGCACGACGGCCTACCCACGCCACGAAGGAAGCAGAAGCACGTTCTCCCACCAGGGGCCAAGGTCCCTTGGGATGGACGTCCCCTAGTGGGACCAGCAGTGGATTCAGAGCCCTGGGCGGAGCGAGGGACTCTGGGAAAACGACAACTCGAAAAGATGCCAAAGACTCGTTTGAGGATATTAGATAAAATCGTTTTATAAAACGCAAGAAGAAAAATTCCAATATTTCTAAGTATCCTAATGTTATTTAAAATATGAATATGTACTTAATTTAGCAAATTAAATATTTATTTAGTCACTTAACCATTTTGTCCACATTCCTTACGGTTGAAATATTCGGTTGGCTCAGAGTATTTTTTGTTTCTTCCCTTTGGAAAATATGGGACGGCCTCATATTTGAGGTTACCTATTCCTGGGCATGTATAATTCAAAATAAAAAGAATAATACAAAACTGTAAAATACTGTTAAGAATATCCAAAAGAGTTCTATTCCAAAAAAACTCCTTCAAATGAATGAATTTGAACTAATGTAAAAGAACATCAATCTTGATGTTTATGATTCAGATTTTATAGACAATATTTGAATAACCTTTATTTAACCAAATATATTTTATTTTCAATCTTTTTTCCATTTACATACTACATAAATACATAACACACACACAAAGACTGGAAAGGTATGTGCCAACACAATCTCTGTTAGGATTAAAAAGATTTTTTTAAGTATATAAATGCTAAAAGATACATTATAAAAATATTTTAGTCATTTAATTAACACACACATGCACACAAAATAAAACCCATGGCACTCTATTATCATCTCAAAACGGTTAAACACCAGAATTACACAGGTAGATTAGAAATCTAAAGAGATTTTAAGACTGTGGCATCTTGATAACTAAAGTCACTAAAGTATTGTATATCAAGACGTTCTCAATGGGTTTTTTTATCTTGGAGTATTGCCAAATATTTTCACAATTTCTATTTGCCAAATATTATGCCAAAGTAAACTTGACAAAGTAAAATGTGCTCAGAATAAGAATTAAGATTGTTAATCTCATGTTTTAAAATATGCAGGAAAAATTATCTTATGCCGTCCTGGATTGCATCTTCATTAAACAAAAAGATAATTCAATGTTGGTAACACTAGAAATACGACCTGCGTTTGGGGTTACGCTGAGGAGCTGAAGGTGATAAGAAGAGAAAAGGCTTTGAAGTGAAACGTAAAGAGATCATTTATTGATTTATATAATCTTTCATCTTTAAGCAAAGGATGTAATCCTCATGATGCAATAAACAGACTCCGAAGATAAATGTGAAGATTCGTTAAGGAAACAAAGCTCTGCCCAGGTTACTGGGAGGCTGTGGGGTGAAGCTGGAGAAGGTGGAAGGGCTGGGAGAAGAAGACCCAGGTTCATGGGGGGCTTTCAGGCAATTCCTGAACTTCTGTGATGTGACACTCCCTCACCTAACAGGGGACAACCATACTACCCAGTGCCATCGTGAGCACTGATTAAATGAGGTGACGTTTTCTGAAAACGCTGACACATGACACAAACGTTAGGTATTAATACGGACATTTCTGTTCGTTTCTGCAATGAACTTTTACCTAGAATATACCATGAAATACAACTCTCCCCTTCCGTCCTGATTTATAGTGAAAAATAAGATAATTAATTCTCCTATGTACAGTGTTCTCTGATCACCTTTCCCTCTTCCCTTGGCGGGCAAGCCAGGAGGAGCGACCTTGCAGGAAAAACTACCTCGGGTAACAGCTGTGACTAAACTGCCCGAGTAAAACCACTTCCTGCCACGACTCGGAATCAGAGCCCCCGTCCTTCTGGGGACAACAGAAGAGAGTTTCTCACAGGTTGATGGACAGCAGTCCCCGCAGGGCCACCTCAGAGATGCCGCGCTGCTGGAACTGTCACTTCCAACCCCCAAGGTCACAGAACGTTCCTGAAGTCTCAGGGTCAGACCCACAGGAGAGTGGCCTCAGTTTGCTGCGGATTACCGGATGGTCAGCGGAACCACTGACGGAAAAAGTTAAGAGGCCCCAACGGGGAAGGGATGGGAGGCGCACGCTCTCACCAAGCGGTCGCACCCTCTTCAGACCTGGGACACTCTACATAAGAGCAAGCCAGACACAGCCAACGTGGTCACTGACAAACACCGGGAGAGGTTTAAAGACCAACCTGGAAGGTGCACTGTTTCCTTGGCCACCTGGCCCGGCAGCCTTGTACCGTGTGCATCTCAGGAGGAAGGGGTAGAGGAATGTCACATTGTTTGAGGGATGCTTCCTTTGGGGAGTGAATTTATACAACTTATAAGATCTAGAAGCAAAATGCTCTTTGAGGCAAGTGCCCAGGATGTAGAGGTCAGCCACACCCGTCTGCATTCTCCAGCTCACCTGAGCACGTGACTGGCTATGTCCTGGTCCAGCGGTGATGCGTAACTGCACAGAGAAATACCATCTCTTGAGAAAGTCCTCCAGTCAGCTATGCAAACCAATCTGCATTAGTTAATACCTCAGGGACATCCTTCCACTGTCACAACCATAGGTATTCTAAGGGATGATACAATGTGTTTACCCTCAAAATTGTAGCCCGCGACCCTTGGGGAGCCCCTGGCTCTACAGGTGCGCTCCGGAGCGTGTCCACATAGACGGCGGACTTGCAGTCCCGTGGGTCTAGGCTCTAACATTGCCACTGGTCACGTTTACAGAAGGGTGACAAGCGTGGAACGAACAATACCCATCGATGTACATGTTAATGCTCTGGACAGGTATTATTTAATCCCTAGAAATAGGAACTGAAGTATAAATGAACCCAGTGTACTTTCTGCGGAATCTAGTGGAGAACCAGGTCAATGATTAGATATTTGGAAAATAACACTTAAAAATAAAACTTAAAAGACTCCAATAAAAGGGTATTTTCCCAATAGAAATGCACTCAAGAGAGCAAATGGTAGAAAGTAGGGTTTGAGGCAGCCCTCACTTTCCTACATTTTCCTGGGCCAGAGCCATCATCCTGCTCCCCATCAGGTATGGGGACTGACTTCAGTGAGCTTGCTGCTCTGGTACAGGTGGACCCGCTGAAGTCAGAGGCTGTGTCGTATTCACTGCGTCATCGGTCCCCAGTGCAAAACTGGTAAGTCGCAATAAATGCTAGTATTTGAAAAATATTCCCTATATAAATTATTAAAAATTGTGAATAAATAAAGAGCGAGCCAAAGAATTCAAGGATTATTTCTAAAATTTAGTTATGAACATGGAAAAGAAAATAATTTACTGGAGATTTTCTATTTAAACAGGTAGTGGGTGCAAAACATAGAAAACTACTTAGATTTAGGTGAGAAGGACAACTTGGCTGCAAGAGGAACAATCTTGAAAGTCCACCCAGGCAGGTGGCAGAGCCGCTTAGAGTCCTCAGAAGTCTTCGAGGTGCAGCTCTGGATGGTGTGGGTGTTGACCTGCTAAGGAAGCCAGCTGGCCAGGTGAGTAAACGCAAGGTGACCTCAGAATTATGAGCTGATACAGGCATTCTTATGTTAAATAAAAGACTATTCCTGAAGAGAGAAATATATTCTTATTTCTTAGCACGTCACCCCGGTTTTTATATTGAGATAATAACAGGCAAGTTCTTTTCACTATAGGTTTTCTGTCCTTTTTACTTCTCTGTGTTTAAGCAGCAGAAAATCTAGTACTGGAAGGTAAACATCCTGACAGATGATCCACTAACTGCCAGGTCACCGGCAGGACAGACGCTTCTGTGGGTTGGTCTGGAAATGCGCTGTGGTTCTAAGACATCTCTTAAAAGACATCTCACCACCTTCAGGTAAGTGAGTTCTGATCTGGACACAGTGCAGGAGACCGGAGAGGGTTCCGAGGGGCAGCTGGTCCCTCCCGGCCTGGGCAGCTCAGCCTTTCCAGGTGACAACCCTGTCGACCGTGGCTCTGGACTGGAGGGGCTCGGGGGCACTGCTCATTTTGCTTCAAGAGCAGATGACCTTGTTCCCCATCTGTGGTGTACAGAGCACCCTGGTGAACAGGAGGAGAGAGACCGGGGATTGCTTTTACTCTTCAGCAAGCAACCGGTGTGTTATTTGCTCGTATGTGAAGAGTGGTGAGTGATGCTGTGTTCTAAGTGGAGGTGGTCCCAGGCAGGAAGGCAGAGCGAGACAGCGAGAGGGGAGGGAAGGAAAACTTGCACAAGTATTCTACTGTTGTAAGAAGGCCTTCAGAACGGTACCGGGCTGAAGTGCGACTTACTACCCTCGTTCTACCCAGCCCTGTAAATGCGCTGTTTGGATCCTAGCCATTCCGTGAACGTGCAAGCGGCTGCTAGAGCTGCTGTCTCTGCCAGGATAGAAAGTGTGCACTTACGCAGCATCTTTCAACGCAAAGGTAGAAGCAATACGGTTGGTTCAACATTTTCCCAATTCCAACCAAATTCCATTAATATATTCAGATGATCATCAGAAGCAAAGATAACTTCCAGCAGCAGAAACGACGCCCCACACCCAGCTGTAAATCTCAATCACTGCCCACCCACGGGTAGGCCTCTGCCTGTCTTCTGGTGAACACTGAAATCAGCAGTTAAATCTACACCCTGATTAGACAGCATTAGGTATTTAGTAGAAAAATTAAACTAGAAATAAGGATACGTGTTGATGAGATATGATAGTAGAAATCAAGGATAAAGAAACGAAAAAAAGAACATCCTGTTACCTTGAAACTTTTAGACGAACCAAAGGTAAAGTAATTCCTGAGGTATATCCTCTAGATGGAAAAAGAAGAAATTTTAGAAAAGAATATTCTTCTGTTCTCCGTAAAGAAGACATCCACCTATTAAACAGAAAACAGGCAGGAGAAAAAGAAGGCATAGAGGATCAAAGCGACCAAAGAGGGTGGAAAAGAAGGTTTTTCCTGCAGAAATGGAACCCGCGACACAGGTGATCAACCTGGATGTACATCCAAAACATGGAGGATATGAATAAGGAGATGAAACAATGAAGGAAAGCTATGTTATATATATTATATATTTATTTTTATATATTATATATATTGTATATATATAAAATACCCCACACAACACTGTAACCAATTTGCAGCCAAGCCCTTGGGCTTGACGATCAAACTTGTTAAGACCAAAGTTTTTTAAAAATCATTAAGCAATTTAAAAAAACCAAACAACTGAGATTAGAAATGACGTTGGCTTACTTTCTAGGAAAAGAGAAGGCTGAATACAGGCTTAAGGAAAGTGATTTTGTAGTACACCATCATCAATCTTTCCCAGGCAGCCTTACCAGGGCAATACTGATGAAGTCACAAGAAGCGGATCTGAAGAAATAACATGCTCTTAAAACTGCAAAGATGCGATTAAAAAAAGAGCCGCGTAAATGAGACAAATTTATCTACCCCAAAACGCCTGCTCTGTTTTTCACTAAACCACCCATCTCTCATCTCAGTGTTTCAGCAGGACTGCCTCCAACTCTCATCCCAGAAATCCTACTGAGTTTACTGGAAATAACGGGATTCAGATTACTCAAATGATGAAGAGCATCTGCTTTCCTGCAAGATGTGCAACGGGAGGAAGCAGGAGACATCACTCAAGATCCGGTGCATGGAGCAGCCGTCAGAGGAGCTCAGGCAGAGTCACAAGAGGAAGGAGCCAACACAACTTCGGAGGAGCACAGAGAGAGCAGGGATGCCAAATCGTGCAGCTACAGAAAAAGTTAACAAAGTCTTTTGCCGGATAAGGTCCTATGTCAAGGACCCTTCGTCCACAAAAGATAGTCAAAATGATTACTTCTGAACGCACATAGAAGTAGGTTTATTTGTGGTAAGTATTTTACCTTTAGAACTTCTTTTCTAAGTCAACCAAGGAAGGCACTGGCTTAAAAACATGGTGTGGCATTTCCAGACTGGAACATCCAGTTTACTGCTGTCTAAATTAACCATCTTTACCAGGCAGTAGGGCTCTGAGAATTCTTTGCAGCCCTTGGTCCCGCAGAACTGGAGACAGAGAAAATTCATGCCCAGGGCTCTCAGTGGGGCTGACCAAAGGGCTATTTAATTGGTTTTTCAAATGAAGATAAAATATTACTTAGAAATAGAAATATTGGTTATAGTTAAAATCACCATTTAGCTAAGCACGCGTAAGGATGTACGTGTGCATATGTGTGCACACGAGCACACACACATGCACCCAAGACACACGACAGGCTGGAATGAAATACACCAGCCTGTGATCTGAAGTGCTCTTAGGATAGGAGGACAAGTGGACCAAAAAATTCCCTATTTTGCAATTAACTTAGGATCACTTAAAAAGAAGAGAGAGAAATAATGAAGAAACTCTACACATAGACTTAGGAGGGGGAAAAAAACCCTCTAAAATTAATCTTAACACCATTAGCAATAGCCAGCACGTGACCTATAGTCATAGAAAGTCAGTGACCAAGAGACTAACACTTTTTGTTGCTGATTCTTACAAGCACCAGCATGGCTATAGGTGGGACCTTCCAGTTCTCTGGCTCTTGAACTCATTATGTGATGATGTCCAAGCATGGACTTACAAGGGTGCGGCCACATGACGTAATAGAAGAGAATTCCCGGCTCTCTAGTTACAAACCCTTGGGCTCAGCTCCAGTTTTTCCACCTGTAAAACAGAGCTATTAAGGCCTATCGTGCGTATTTCGTGAGGATGAGAGCAAGAGGGTGTGTCGTTTACCCTGGTCAGAGCAGCTCCGGAAATGGGGCTGCCTAGAGAAAAGGACCACTCACCTGATGTGTGGCATGAAAAATAAATACAAACTTTAGACTTTATTTCTTAAAAAATAATTTTATAGCATTAATCACAACTATCCACTGACCTATTTTTTTATGTACCGATCAATGGATATTAAAAGTTACTAATAAAAATGAAAATTAAACACAAATTAAATATGTTAAAGACTATTTTTAAAAAGATCTTTCCACATATATTACAAAACAGATTTTGATATTTAGAAGGGCCCTCAGATATAACATCTCTCTATTCTAAAACCCTGTATTGCTGAAAAAAATTTATGTGCATCTATGACTTGCAGAGATACACACAGATTAAAGAGCAGACATGGGACTAAAGTCAGCACCCCTGGTACCTAGATACCTTCCTTCTACCTAAATATCTACTAATTATTCTGTATATTAAGCCGAGTGATTTAAAAGTTTCATTATTAAAATATTAACATTAAAATTTTAATGTTAACTTAATTTAAATATAAAATATACCAAAAAGGAACTCGTGTTTTATGTTTCCTTATTATAAGAATATATACAAATATACTGTTACATGTTTATTTAATCAAATCTAAGTATTCTTTAATTATTACAAAATTTATTACCTAGTTCTAGTTCATTTAGAACTGATGGGTGGAACACAGCCACCTAAGTAATATTTAGCATATAATTTTCAACTGGCCAAGACTTTGCTATAATGGAATTATAATTAGAGCAAGAGCCTGAATTTAAGGAAAAGGGCACAATCGACCTACACGCGGGGACAATGACCTGACAAGGGGTCATTGTCCTTCGACCCCTTGTATCTCACTTTTCTCACCCACTGGTCCTAAGCACCCAGTCAGACATCCATGTGAAAAACAGATCAATTCAACCATTCGTTAAACTTATACATTTAAGGACTTTATGAGAATTATCAAAAGATCAAAACACTGCCGATGAAGGAAAACACAAGCTAGAAGGGCGATTTACATATAACTCGAATCATCCCATTTAATAAAAAGCACAAATCCCAGAGTCCTGGGGAGGAAAGGATGCAGGTCCAACTACAGAAAGCCTACACACAAGACTGATGGTCAGTTATGTCTTCACCAAAGTGGCATTTTTTGCCAACGAGACTCTTGGCAGCCCTTAAGGGCTCAGCTAGTACGACTGACCAAATATGGTGGGGAATGTGAAAACACCGCAGATATTAGCATTTATTTTTGAGGCTAACATAATGCAGTCCACAGGCTTGCCATCGGAGCCTGCAGCCACTAAGTGATAAGTGAGGCGGTGGAATTCAAATAATCCATTGGTTCACATCAGTGTCATGCTCGTTTGTAAATGTTCCCAGTCCCCTCCGGCCCTAAGGGTACCTCACTTGCTTTTTAGGGGCATAACTCACGGGCAGTGTATTAAAAAGGGAGTTAAATTATGAGAGCACCAGTTAGCAATGATTTACTCATTAAAAAGTGCATTAAGTTCGTGCCCTGAGCCCCTCGACCTTGCAGCTGATCGCTCCTAAATGGCTTGAATAGAAGTGAGTTATTTACCTACTGGCAAGGGCCCAAGATTTATCTATTTAAGCCACAGAGTTCTATCATTTATCTGTAAGCTCCCTGCTCGATGTTAAATTTTGAAACGCTGTTTTAATTATAGGAGGAAACTACGCTGAAACAAGTGAAAAGGAATATAGAACTCTGATAAAACAGGAAGTATTTAAGCAATCTGGCACCTCTCTCCTGAGAAGTTAAAAGGATGCTTCAAATAATTTATGGATTTAAGGGGATAACGCCCTCGTTATAAAGAAACAGGGGCAGAAAGCCCGGACATTTCAGGGGCACTTGACCCAGAAACGTCCTATTGGACTTCTGATTCTGGAAAAGAGCAAAACTCTGTAATTTATTAGAAAAGCCTGCACGGAAATTAATTTACAGCCTCGTTATCTCCATGCTACAGAGATAAATATAATTATTTCTCATTTTGAAGTTAAAAAAGAAAAGCTCTCTGAGAATAAGTGGATTCCCCCACTCATCCTCTTTCTGTGTGTTTATCTTCATCATATATCAAATTAATGTGTCTGCGATCCAAGTAAAGAAGTCAAGTGTTTAATCTGAACTTCATGTCACTTTCTCAGACCAAGGAAAAGCAGGAGAAGTGGGGGAATATGTCTAACCTGACGCTGGCTGGAGACTACAAAGGCACAGGGACACAGCAGTGTTTTCAGGGTGCTGAAAAGGCCCCATATTTTTGGTTTATAAAAATTGCTGTGGAAAGGCACGAAGTGACATCATGGTTGTTTCTTGGCCGCTGAGGTGCCCTAGGTGTCAAAGGGCAGACAGGGTCCATCTCCGCGGGCTGCCCGGTCTGCGGGCCGCCCACCTCCCTCCAGCGTTTCCATCCTTTCCACCTCCTGTGTTACTGCCCACCTGCCATCCCCACAGGACACGGCCCTTCGGTCTGGAGGAAGAAGCCTGCAGACTTTTTTTACACCAGTTGCCTGGCGGGCCAGCCTGGGGCGCGGCACGGCCATCTAGCCTCAGGCAGAGGCCAGCTTTGCCCTTTCCTCATGTTCTACACCCCAAAACAGAGAAGACTTCTGAACTCACTGGCTGCCCTGACGAATCAGGGTGTGCGTGGTCCTCAGGCCGCTTTGAGGACTGCTGTCTGCAGAAATGCCAAGGACGAGGGACCAAAGGGACTGAGCCGGGAATCACAGCACGCTCTGCAAAGTGAATGTTTCTGTAACTTACAAATAACTTCCTGCTTGGTCATTTGTCTGAGAAAAGAAGAACAGTTATGATATTTCTCCTCCCCTCCTCCCAAAAGGTAAAAGCAATGCCAAGAATGTCCTCTAAAAATATAACATTAATTTCCAACTTCAAGAACTTAACATACTGCCATCAAGTTCAATCTCCATCAGAAATCCATTAGGGTATATACTTTTAGGACCTATCAAACCCTTCTTTCTCAGTTGTGTAATTCTGTTGGAATTTTACTGTAACAAGCACTAAAATATCAATGGGAAAAGGATAATGACCAGACATGGCACAGATTTTATTCTGCGATAAATCAAATAACTTCACCACACCTCAGAGAAGGAAAGGGGAACATAATTACAGGCCCTGTTGTGTGGACACAAGTGGGCTTCACACTGTTAGGACACTGCATCTACGGCAGCCTGCAGACCCGACAGCGCCTTGGTTAACAGCCTCCTAGATGAGAGAACGCCCGTTAGGGTGACCTGCGAGGGCACCTTCCTCTGACCCGGGGGTTTTGCAGTGAACAATGGCTACCTGACATCGTGTTTTATCTTCTTCACTTCAATTAATTATACTTTTTAAAAATCAAGAACAAAAACAATAATTATTTTACTACATTCATCTACACCAATGACTGAGGGTGAAAACGACTGATGTTTGCACATCCGAGGGGGCACTGTTTGGTTATTGTAATAAGAGATTAGATCTGACTCTTAGCAGATGGTAAACTTACCCCAGCAGCTTCAGGCTGTAATTTGCATAAACGATTAAACCAGCAGAGGTCCTTCTTATTGGTTAGCCCTCATTAACAACTGGAGAAAATGTTTCTTATTTTCTTCTGTTTGTTCTTAGATTTTTACTCTGAGTGGTGGTGTTAGCAGTGGCCGCTGCCGCCACTTTAAATTATTGACCACTTCCGCCGTGCCAGGCTCTGCACAGACACCCATTTTCGCATTTATTCATCATAACAAGCACATGAGATTAGTAACTCTGTTATACCCATCCCACAGATGAGAAAACAGAGGCACAGAGAGGGCAAGGAACTTGCCCTAAATTGGAACCCATGACAGTCTATTCTAGGGCTTTATTCTTTACCAATTATTTAGCAGCTATATCTTCAATAATACCTTAAAAATAATCCTAACGGAAACCTTGCAAGTAGACATTATTACCATTTTGGAGCAGGGACCACATACTTGGGGAGGTTTACCAAGTTGTGCCACTTCTACAAATCCTTTTCACTTGTCCTTCCTCCACACCCTCAGTGACACTGTCCCAAGGCAAATGCTCACTACCGTGGGCCTCAGGACAGCTGAGTGGTGTCGTCTCCAACCCGGCAGCCTGACCTTTCCAAGTCCAAGCGACCATCCCTCTGAAGGTCAAAGCGAGGCATCCAACGTATGGGGCGTGGAACAAACGGGGCCTGTGAATGGCTGTGTCATCCACTCATATCCTTGGCCTGTCTCTCAACGTCCAGAAAAGATTATGCTAATTTGGAAAAATGTTAGGGGTAGTCCTGGATGATTAGAAAACTTCTGATTATTTTAAAGAAATGGTCAACTTCGCAGAAATATTTGAGCTCCTAATTTAGCCAGACAGGCTAATTTTTTTCCACTTTGTTGGGGATATAACTGACAAAAGTTATATATAGTTAAGGCACACACTTGATATTTTGATGTATGTAAATACTCTGAAATGACCCCCAAAACCAAGCTAGTTAACATTTCCATCACCTCACAGGTAACCTTTCTCTTTCTTCTTTCATCGTGACATCACTGAAGATCTACCCTCTTTGCAAGTTTCACGTACACGGTACAGTATTAACGATGGTCACCACACTTTTCATTAGGTCTCCAGAACTGCTGATTCTTAAAACTGGGTTACCACTCCTTCACTGCTGGGTCACGACGTGGGTGAGTGGCTGGTACAGAAGTGGTACCACGCGCGGCGGCCGGATCACCTGGGAAGTTGTTTAAAAATGCACATTCTTGGGACCCATTCAGACTTGCTGTGTGAGAGACTCGGGGGGGGGCAGGGTCCCCAAGTCTGTGCTTTAACGACAACTTCCAAGCCATCCTACTGCAGCCAGAAGGCTGAGAACCTTTGAGCGAGGATAGCAGAGAGGAGGAGCCTGAACCTGGGAAACAGTACGGGTGTCAGAGGTTACACGATGGCGCCAGTATCTCGTCTAGATGCTGAAACGGCCCGTGAAACCATAGAGCTCCAGAGTCAACCGACTATCAACATGCAATAGTTACGTCTAAGTGATACAGCTAAATATATAGATTGTTACGGGCAATGTTTAACTTCTGAAGGTATTAGGCTTCTGAAATTATTCAAAATCCAGTGTTCTCTGCAGGAAAAACTATGAATAATAAACTTGCTTATTCTGACCTCACAAATTCCACATAGCAGAAGCAATACAGTAGAGCTTAAGCAGCACCTACTATTAAGCTACGCTCATATTTAAATGCGGTATTTCTTTTCTTTTGGGAGAGACTGAAGTTTACACCCACAGAGAAAAGCAACGACACACACACTGTTACCTAGAAGTGGTCCTCCCAGGCCTCTGACAGCAGGCAGCCTTCCGAACCTAGAATCTGCCAGTGTGCATTTCGATCACACACCTTTTACCAAAGCCCACAGTAAATCCACTTTTAATTAACCTTTTAACACCCCGTATGAATTACTTACAAATAACTTTTGGATCTAACAGACAGAGCCACAGTTAGCAGGTGGCTTAAGTTCAACGGCGTTTGGGACAGGGCAGTGTTACTCTTGCACCGCACGTGTAAACGTGGGCGTCCACCGCACGCCTCGGCCCGCTCTGCTGAGACCTGGGGCTCGCTCGCAGCTGCACGGCGTCCCCACCGCAGGCCACGTCCGGGCGACACACGTGACTGTGCCCCGCGCTGAGCCTCCTGCTGGCACCACTGCCAGGCCCCTCCGCCTTGTTTACACCAGAGCTGCACTTAGACCCGAGCCAAAGAGAGAAGGCCAGGGAGAGAGACACGAGCACAAGGCCAGACCCTGACTTTCACCACCCCCCATCCTACCCCAGTGTAAGAAGGTGGACCCGGCCTGGGAGGTGCTCCTGGAGAGGCCAGAGCATCGGGGCGAGTGTGGCAGAGGCCCTTTATCACCCCTCCCGCCGGTCCCAGCCCCGCTTCCCAGTTCAGTTGCCATTTTGGGCCCTCCTCACAAATTGAACCCTGTTTTCCAAATTGGCTGGAGAAACGTTTTTGCCATGCTGAAATCATTTCCAGAGCTATATCGGGAAACCTGAGGCAGCCGGGCAGCCGGACAGCTGGCCTGTGAATAAGGTGCATTGAGGCGAAATTGGATTCATGTGAAGGGCCGTTTATGCGGAGGGGGTGGACGTGGACGGAGAGGAATTGATGAATATAAGAAATTAAATTAGCTCAAGCAGCCCTTTAGAAAACATACTGGAGAATATGTGACCTGCTGTGAACCTCGTACAAACCTGAGACCTCTGGGTCTCGAGCGGGGAAGCTGGGCGGGGAGCCCTGGGCAAGGAAGGGGCTCCCGAGCCTGGGGGGCTGCGGAGAGTCAGAGGGTGCAGGGGGGTCGTGCAAGCCAACCTGCAGCAGGAGATGAGGGGTCAGCCCAGCGATGAAAACCATTCATTAACCCATCATGGAATACCTGACACAAAAAGAAACATGGCTTTTCACCTTAGCTATCACGGTTTTCTTCAATGAAATGAAATCAGGACCTATCATGTTCTTGAAAACTTATTGATCGATTTTTGAGCCTAATGCTTTAATTGACTGCAATAATATTTTGCTCACACTTCTAATCTGATCTTCCTGTCCCTCCGAGAAAAGCCATGGGGACTCCCCGGGAAGAACGACCTCAGTCACAAGCCAAGGGTTTTACAGACGTTTACTCCTGTCCTGTGAAAATCGCCTGCTGTGAAAAACTGGCCCTTCCTTAAATAATCATCTAATTTTAATATCAAAACATTTAATAATATTAAAACATTAATAGAAGGAAATATATTACATTTCTTAAATACTGCTTAGTGCTTTCTTTACAGTTTCAAAGTGAAAACACATATTTATCTCATTTTCACCTACATCTTTCTTATTGTATAGAAAGTAAGATGTTACATCTACTGTTTTGTTTCCACAAAACAAGCTAGTAAAATTGTTCCTATCTAGTAAAGGAATAAACATATACCAGATACTACAGGCTACTTTGCCGAAAGCTTTACAGAGAAAGAGTATGGGAATGAAAAAAATCACGTTTTTAAAAGTCACGTTTTTAGGGGCTTCCCTGGTGGCGCAGTGATTAAGACTCCGCCTGCCAATGCAGGGGACACGGGTTCGAGCCCTGGTCCGGGAAGATCCCACGTGCCGCGGAGCAACTAAGCCTGTGTGCCACAGCTACTGAGCCTGAGCTCTAGAGCCCACGAGCCACAACTACTGAGCCCACGTGCCACAACTACTGAAGCCCACGCTCCTAGAGCCCGTGCTCTGCAACAAGAGAAGCCACCGCAATGAGAAGCCCGCGCACCGCAACGAAGAGTGGCCCCTGCTCGCCGCAACTAGAGAAAAGCCCGCGCGCAGCAACAAAGACCCAACGCAGCTAAAAATAAATAAATGAAATAAATAAATTTAAAAATATAAAAATCACGTTTTTATGCGAAAGATTTTGAGCTCCACGGGGTTTGGGGATGATGTCTTACCCTCTTCCCAAATACGCTCCCAGTGCCCACTGATACTGGGGTTGTAGCAATAGGTATTTGAAATATATGTGCTGGGAGGGCTATGGGATTTTACTTATTAACAATCACATTTAAAAAATCACATCCCCTCAGTATCTTCCAAACAAAAGACACTGTTTTCTCTCCATCAGTCTCCATAATTGAGAAACAGATTTGGCGTCTTCTAGAATTCACTTGCAGGTGGCACGCTGCGAAGATGCTCTAAGGCCAGGGAGGCCCCAGGGCCCGTACAGCGGTCTCTGGGGGTTTCAGCCCAGGGGCTGCGAGTGCGGAGTGGCGTCGGAGGGCGGTGCCTGGCCAAGCCCGCCTTCCATCTGCGCACAGAGCTCCGGCCTCAGGAGGAGCGGTCTCTCCAGTCACTGCGCCATTTTGCCTTTTTGAGAACTCTGTCACTTAGCATAGAGGGGGTTGGGCTCTAGACGAAATATTTACGCTATATCTAGTCTACCTTAAAGGAAGGAATTAACACAAACGCGCAAAGTGTTGACAGTAGTTGACTTTCTGAAAACAGCACGTATAGAAGAAAGGTGATTTAGCGAAGAAATCTTTCTCTTTGACGTGCCTGCTTTACGTTTAGAATTTTCACAAAAATTGTATGCATTACATATATAATACATTCACTTTAAAACGGCATCTGACTTGAAGGCACTTGACTTCAGCCTTCCTGATCCACGTTGAAAATCACAGCCTATCCAGGCTCAAAGGGGAATTGTACTCAGAATACGATGAGGGAATGTGCTCTACTTGTTTAAAAAAAAAAAAAGTAAAACCAGTATCAGCATTAAAAGTGGAAATCTTAGAAAAAACCAATTTCTAAACACTCCAACATAGATGGAAAGCTGCTTGAATCATGTACCATGTACCTGTATTACTGGCTAAATGACTTTTTATAAAGGAAGTGACTATGTACGTGGGGACTTCTAATTTTTAACTAGCGTGACTTATCAAAATCACTCATCTAAAAAAAATTATATATAACCAAACCTCCTTTATGGTCCCAATTTTGCATCTTTAATGCTTATCTTCTGATGAGCATTAAAGAAACGTAAATTTTCAGGAATTCATTGGGAGGTGCCTTAAGGTTGCTAGAATGAGGCTGCCTTCCTCATCATGTGATTGTAGAGTGAGAATTTAGCTGCATTTTTTTCTGCGGGACAAAAATGGCACATGTTACGAAAAACTAAACAAAAGGCAGATTGCTAGTAGATGGCGTGACTGCAGGAGACAAGGGTTCAGGAGGTCAGCTGAGTTCCAGCTCCAGCTTTAACGCCCCAGCGCCAGCGAAGAAGCAGAGAGCATCTGCTCCGCTCCAGGAGCAGGGCTGCGGCCACCACCATCCACAGGCGCGAAGCCTGCAGCACGGGGGCTGGTGTGGTGCGCACAGGTGAGTGTCTGTGGCAGGTCCGCTGGAGTCTCGTCAGGGCGGCGGAGCCCCTCGTTTCCGAAGAGGGATGCCTTCTGCCAGCTACCACACTGCCAAGCAATTCCTATGCCATGATGCTTTCTTTTCTTAGGCAATGAGATGTTTTTACATCAGAATGGGGTGCTCTCAATTTCGTGAAATTCTGACACGTCATACGAGGCAAAGGATGTGTGCTTGCAAAATGTGTATAAATCAAAAAGGTATTGCTTTATGCTTTTACTGCACTGGGAGAGCTCACGATTTCAAAGCACCCTGTGGGGTGGCCTTCTGTGAAATGAACTTTGACTCCCGATGCTTTCGATGTCCTCATTTTTATAAATTACGTTGCTGTGATTTTTCTTCACTCTCACCCAAGACACAGTTTTAAGTCTATACAAATAATTCACATAGCCTAAAAGGAAAGATTTTTTTTTTGAAGTTTTCATTCAAATGTGAATGGACAGTGCTGTCAACTGCCAACCTCCAGCTTCTTGATGAAAAAGGGCTGGCGAACTAGTGGGGCCCAAGCTCACTGCTACCAGAGCTGGACGGGGACCACGGGCAGGACAGCTGGTCTCCATCTAATGCTCAGTGAGGCCCAGACAGCCTTTCTCCGGAAAGCAGCCCCTTCATACCTGAGCATATCTGACACTGTGTGCAGGGCGGACCCTACCCAGGCGGTGGCCCTCCGTCTCCCTTCCTGCTTGGGGCTCACAGCCAGCCCTGCCCCACGAGGAGAGCCTCGGAGCCTGCCCTCTTGCTTCCGGGCACAAGAAGACTTACGAAAGGAAAGAAACCTTCTGAATTAAATTGCTCGTGCTTTAAAAAAATTCAAGGCACGAGATGGCTTAGAAACGACCCAGTTCAGTCTCTGTGCAGACGCCATCACCTCCCTCCCCAAGGGGCTCAGCCACGGTCAGCGTCAGGGAGGGAAGGAGGGAGCGGACGGCCTCACCCAAGGAGAGCAGAGCGGCTGCCCTCCACCTCCTGGGGCCGCTGCACGCGGGGGCCCCTGCGGGTCCCAAGGTCTGGTGCTCCTCGAGGACAGCCTGGAGCAGCGTGCCGCCTGGGAGCTCCGGGGATCTGGAACGATACCATCACCAGAAGCTGCATTTTCCTCTCAGTGACAACGCACACGCAGGCCAAGGCCGTGAATGTACCCCTCGTCCCTCAGTGGAACTTCGTTTAGAGCATGACCACGTTAGGTCAGCTAAGCATACGGCGCACGCCCCGTTGAGACGGACAGGCAGCTCGCACATCAGCAGGTCTTTGTCCTGCGTGGGCCCCATTCTCTCTTCTTCACCACCCATCTGGGGAGGGCCTGGTCCAGAGAGCAGCCAGGAGGCGGGCCGCACCCCGGGAGCTAGGCTGGAGGGACGGGGCGTGAAGCTGGGGCCCGGGCCGGCCACCCCGCCCCCACCTCCCCCACTGCCCGTCCACTCTGAGGCCCAACCCCTTGTCCTGTGCGTGGGGCAGAATAGCAGTGCCCTCCCTCCTCACCCGGAGGGTGCTGGCTTGTCTGTCCCTTCAGTAAACGTGGACCAGGCGTAAACACGCGCCGGTGCCACGCCAGGCCCGAGGGACCAGTGACAATCACGCACGAGCCTGCAGGAAAGACGGCACCCCCTACTCAAGGTAAATGAAGAACAGGACACAAGGCAGCCTGCAGACGGGTTCTCAGACCAGAGATCGGAGCAGCCTCGTGGAGCCGCGTGGAAGGTGAGGGTGCCGGAAGCGTCGCATCGCGTCAGCCGCCCTCTGAATAACTCACAATGCCCGTGATGGGCCAGGAGGTGGACCGGGGCTGGGGGTTTAGGAGTGAGCGGGGCCTCAGAGCACAGATCACAGAGCTAGCGGACCGCAGCCGAGACAGACGCCACGAAGGAAGGGACAGAACGGAGATGACGGCCGTCAAGGTGCCTTGTCAGCTATCGTGACCTTCATCCATGCCGGTCTCTGCTGAGAAGACTGAAGCGGAGGTGGGGGAAGAAATCAGGAGGCTTCCTTTGCCGCCCGCCCCATCCATCCAGCCTGTGGAGCTGGTGAGACGTCTACTGGAAAGAACACGTACAGTGTCGGATTCAAATGTTACCGGTGCTATTGCTTTTCTGAATGCTTTGATCTAATACTTACAAACTAGTATATTTAACAATATCTAACTTCGTTACTAAGAGGAAATTTAAAACCATGGTTCCCGTGAATCAGGGTTACGTGGAGAGAGAGAAAGGGAGCAGTGGCTGCAATTCTCCATGCGGCAAAGAGGGGTAAACGTGACCTGAGAGGTCTGTATAGAACTGGCTCCGCCAGAGAGAGAAGACCTTCACTAAGAAAGCCCCGTACGAAGGCTGCAAGGAACCAAGAGGAAAACCCCTTGGGCCATTCCAGGAAATGATGGAAAAAAGCAGAAGTTTTAGTAAGTTTACTATAAAAAAATATTAAATTTCAAAGCCAAAGAACAACCTCCTAAGGCTGCTGAAGAACCTCAGCTCAGACTGTTTTGTAAACATGACCTAATCTTAATAGAAGACACATTGGCTGGGCTCTGGCAGCAAAGACGCTGGCCGAAGAGAACACCGTCACCTGTGACAGGATGCCCGCACAGGCTCCCACACCGTCTGGGCTAACGTTTAAGGTGTGAGCCACTTGCTTTCCACACGGGAAGGGGGGCGGCGAGGAGCAGGGGGCCCCACCGGTGCCAGAGGAGGGGCTGCGGGAGAGGCGGACCCCCTTAGGGCCTGAGACGGGGGAGGCCCACCCCCGGGCAGGCGGTTCCCAAGCACATGCGGGGGGTACCCACTCACCCGAGCCATCCGATGCCTGCGCCACACGTGGCTTTACAAGCAGCACTGCCGGCCACCTTAGACGCCACACAGCAGAGACCCCCCCCAGCCCATCTTTTTATAACTAGGCCCTTGAATTTAAGAGCTAAGCATTTACTGTCGTTAAAAATACGTTCAGAAGGAATCCATGCTGGTAAGTATGATATCAGACTTAAAGATAATTTATGCTTAAGTATAATATACAGATAAAAAGGACACATGTGATAAGCACATGGATAAATGTGTTTTCAGAAACTAATCATGAAGTTTTATGATCACCTTCTACCAAGCTTTAAAATAACGTGACAATATGAGACAACAGTGGAAACAAAAAACTGTAGCCAAGGGGGCTAACAGCTCTGGCCGGAGGACACGGGATACGTCACTGACTTCTTCTGGTTTTCATTTCCACGTCTAATCAAAGCAGACAATTTCTAAGTGAACCTTCGAGTCTAAAATGTTATACACTGAAAACAGAGGCTGCCTAACTTCCAAACAGTGCTTCTGGTTGCCATCACTTCCAGAGTGTTTCAGACACCTCGCTCATGCCAAGCTGCTGTACTAGTAACACACTCCTATCCGAGGGGGACGGGCCACGCTGTGGCTTTTTCTTCCTGCCTTGGCCATTTCCCCAACACATTTAACTAGCAAGGAATCAAAATCAGAGCGAGGCCGAGGGCAAGCAGGCCCTGGGAGCCGACACAGTTTCCAGGTGAGCTGGAGGCCCCTGGGCCTCTGCTCCCAGCTCCAGCCCCAGGCCCAGGGGGCGGGCAGGCCTGGAGTCCACCCACCGCCCAGCACCTGGGCTGCAGACGGCCAGTGTTAAATAAGGTACACTTCCTGCCTCAACTGTGGAACGTAATTCTGATTTTTGACCACGGCAAGTTCTTAGTGCGTCTATTCTGAATTTGAACAGTGTTAACACTTGGGCTCGGTAATGAGACGTCCTAGCTGGCACTGGTGGTGTGACTAACGGTGCACGTGCTCTCACCTATCAGAACCACACAGGGTTTGTCACATTAGCTGTTTGCCTCAATACAATTAGAAATACAGAAGGAAAAATACAGAATGAATGAGATTATTCTAGGAGCCAGGCTACCTCATTTGGGGAATTGCAGTAACTCTTTCAGATCAGTTGAAGATCATAGATAACTGTTTCCAAAAACTAAGTCATCCAAACAGAAAGCACTGCTGCATCTTCCCCAAATACTTTGTGTACCAGGAGAATCTGTGCTCTTCCCCTCAGGGTGGGGCATTTTCAGATAGTAGTTTTTGAAGGGCTGTCAAGAAATGTGCTGTGGCCTCTGGTATGTGTGGCAACCACATATCAAGCGTCCCTGGAAAGGCACATGCCCACCCCCTTCTATTCCATCATCACCACATACCGCGTGCTTGTCACTTAGACACTGCAGAAACCAAAGGAAACACACCATTCTTACCAGCAGGAATTCGAATCTGCCTAGATGGACAGACACACAAACAACTAAGTAACAAATCACTGCCACAGAGGCTTAGACAGGGGAGAAGGCCTACTGTGGGTAGGAAGACTACCGTCCAAAGGTAAAAGGGTACATACAGTTTTATACAAAGGTGAAAATACTCCAAATTGAAACATAAAAGAATAGCCTAATGGGCTGGAAGATCTGGAGGGAAGTTCCTTTACAATGTCACGTGCTGTGTCATATACAATTGCCAATTGACTCAAAGTTCCAGAAGCGTGCAATTAGTCTGCATGCTGAGTGTTGAGGATGTGAGAGTATTTAAGATGGCCAAAAGGGAAGGTTTATTTCTCTAAATTTCCTGACTCTTAAAACCCAGTTTTCACTCTAGAGGCACTGTCCGGGGCCTTTCAACCTTGTGCAGAGCTAGTGAAATTTACATGCAGGACCAGAAGCGATGGTAAACATGAAAGTTACTAACAGACTAATAAGCAAGAAAGCATGAAATGGCAGTCCTTCTGAAAATGTCAACTATATGGACCAACGGAAATGTAAGTTTGCAGTAAACTATTTTTTCCCAGATAACTGACTAAAATAAGCCAAGGGTCCTTGAGGAAAGTCTTAGAAAACCAAGCACCATGCGACTAGAGACATAATAACCCCAAATGACCTACCAGTCCCCAATCATCTCAACAGAAATTCAGAGCTTGATCATCTGGAAAATAGTTGAAATTGTTATTTCTGAGAAATTGCACAGGTATGCTTTAAAAAAGTCTATTTAAATTGCTACTTCAGCCACAATAATCAGATTATAGAATAAAAATACTAAGAAGCCATATATGACCACTTATAATGTATCTATTAAAAATTCATTAGATTAAAAAATACCTTTACAATTGGATATGGTTGTATATTTAAATACCTGGGTCAAATAACAGATATAAAAACATGCAGATCATTTCAGTTGCAATCACAATGTTTCTCTGGAATTTGTTTAACATATATGCCATTTCATTATTTACGTTCATAGAAAACAAGATGTTCAGTCCAGAAAGTAAACATCAATAGAGCAATGTGAGAAAATCCAGCATTCTGGGAAAAGCTGAACTTTCCATTGATAAAAACTTAAAGATATGCTATAAAAACAGCAAGCTCTCCTCATCACAAAGAGCCTCATTTCTTCCTATGGAAGTATTTATTATAGACTGTATGGCAATCGGGAGATTCACTGTTTTGTTTATGAAGTTTCTAAATAGCTAAATTTCAGATATTCAGTAAGGAAAGTGAACACATTACCACAGGAAACGATGGTTAATTATTATTAGTCTTTGATGGTGTCTTTTTTTCCAACTTCAGAATCAAATTTCTACAGTGGTTAACATTGAGTTTAAAGTCACACAAAAACATGGCCATGATGCATGGTTTTACCTTACAAGCTACTTCCTGTCTTCTGTTTCCAATGCAGTGTTTTGTTTGTACACATGGAGAACTGGTCCATGCTACACGTTCCCTCATGCAGATTTGCTCAGTGGGGATTTAATCCAGCACCCTTTTTTGCACGGTTCCATGGAGTTAGTTGCGCAGGACTGAAGGGAGGACCGGGAGCAGCTTCTAATCCAAAAGCTACTTCCGTCGAGTCCAGCTCTCTGTGAGCACAAACACCTCGGACGTGGTTGTCCCACAGCTTCTTTGGTCTAAAACATTTACAAGGGCAGTGCGAACCCGGCACTAATGTCACGACAATTTTGTTTTTTAACATTGAGAGCACCTTTACTCGTTTCATTTTCTTTTGTCTTCCTCAATTAAAATACAGCCTCTGAGCTATTGCATTTCCCTTTCATTCAAAGCCTGTACACACAGAGCCTGACACGGAGAGAATGTGCTCCTTGTTGGAAAGCTTGTTCTGTTTCCTCCAAACCAGATAAAGTCCGCTCAGATGTGCTGATGGGCGCCTCCCCCCCGTGCCCCCCCAACCTCGGATGCCTTTCCCGTCCTCCTCCCGCGTGCTCTTGGGTGGGCAGAGACCTGGGGAGACGCAGCCACCAGCCGGCTCACTGCTCTCCTGAAGCACATCTGGGCTTTATATCAGGCCTTTAATTAATCCTCAGTGAAAGCCAAGCTATGACATTTTGACTGGGCAGGCTCCAGTTCTGGACAGGCCTTGATTTATTGCGACTGAGTCTCCACCAACTTTGATTTATTTCAGCTTTGGGGAGGAGGGCAAGCTCAGAACAGAAAAGCGCTGTTGAGTGTAGAACACGTGACATGAGGACAGGACCTCCAGACTTCCGAGGGCCGCAGGACAAACGGTGCAGAAGAGAACGGCCTCTGAGAAAGCCATTTTCAAAAAATCTGATTCAAATAACGTGAAATTGTACAAAACGCAACAATCTTGGATGAGAGAAAAGGGCTGCTGAAATAGCTGGCTGATGGCAGCAGCCTAGGGAGCCCAGGCCTTATCTCTGGGAAAAGGGGGACCCCCCGCGGGGTGCCTTGGCTGGGGAGCCGGCCGGCCTGGCCCTCCCTCGCTCCCACCTGAGGGAGAAGCCCCGGGATGACATCCCTGGTCAGCTTTTGGCTGATGAAGGAAGGGCAGATTTCCCGCGCTGATTTTTTTCGGGCAGACAAAGTAAGTCAAAGAAGGCGTAGTCATTTGATGAAACAAAGACAAAGGAGTCAGCAAGTTTAACAAATAAATTTGTATCTGCCCTGGGAAGGCCTCTCCTGGCTGAGGCCTCGACACTCTGCTGTGGGCACTGCCCACACGTCAGGACGGTGACCCAAGCGCCAAATAAGGGTGTGCAGATGCCAGCCACGGCCCCAGCACCGGGCGGAGCCTCTGACTGCTGGGGGCCCTGATCCCTCCCTGGAGGGCGACAGCCCCGGAGCTCGTCCTGGCCGATGTCACAGGGAACGCGCGGCTGACAAAGGAAAAGTGTCAGAAACCCATCAGAGGTAAAGTTACGCTCCCCAAGGGGGACGATGGTAGGAAACCGGGTTGGAAGCAGAGGAAAGGGGACAAGGGCACGAGAGGTTAGCCACCTGCACATGCCCCGCCCTCAGTGTCCGGAGCGGGGTCTCCACGCGCTCCGGGCAAGTTGCTTGGCCAAACTGCGCGCCGCTTCTTCATCGGCCAGACGGGGATGAGACGCTTATTCTGCAGGGCTGCGCTCCAGCTCTCCCCACGTCGCACCTGGGCGTCCTGGTGCTGAAGACGCAGGTGCGGCGCTGCCGGACACGGGACGCAGGAGGACGGGCACTCACCCACGCACCTGCCCACGAACCGGCACACGGCTCCGGGTATGGGTGGTGGGAAGGGACCTCCGGGGTGTCTGGGCGCCCGCGTGCAGGAGCGGGAACCCTGCGGCTGCGCGTGTGCCTCCGCCACCCTCACCGGGCATGGAAAGCACGCATCGCCTTGTCCTCACCGCGCGCCTGGAGATGCTGTTCCCAGAGACACAGCGCTCTTCACCCGGAACCCCTGGTGACTGACACTGCGACAATGGGTGCGCACGGCCACAGCGCGGGGGCTGGACTCGGGGTGAAGCTGACGGACAGCGCTGTGCGGCGAGCAGCACATGTGGGAGGGGGGTCCTCTGGGCGCCCAGGCGCTGGGAAGTCCGCGAATCCCTCAGAATCCTAGGTACGATTTAGGCCAAACCAGAACCCAAACTGCTGTCAGTTAAACAGCCAGAGATGACTTTGTTTTGTCATTGAAGCCTATTCTAATTTTTACGACTTTAAAAAGAAAAAATCTGAAGTCAAAGTTATCTGAATACATCTGTTCACTGCTCTTGGAATCTAAGCTTTCGCCATCTCTGTGACATTCCAGTTTCTCAGAGATTCTGAGGAAGCCGGGGATTGTGGAGCCCAGCTGAGCAACGGCTGCACATCCTCCAGGCCCACGAGCTGCGGCCGCCGGGGGTGCGTGCATCCCGGGTGCACACAACCCGGGTGCACACATCCTGGCTATACACACCCTGGGTATACATGTCCCGCGTGTACACCACCCACGTGAGCACGTCCCAGGTGTACACGTCCCGGGTGTACATGACCCGGGTATACACGTCCCAGGTGCACACGTCCCAGGTGCACACGTCCCAGGTGCGCACGAGCCAGGTGTACACGTCCCGGGTGTACACGACCCGGGTATACACGTCCCGGGTGCGCACGTCCCGGGTGCGCACGACCCGGGTGCGCACGACCCGGGTGCGCACGACCCGGGTGCGCACGACCCGGGTGCACACATCCTGGCTATACACACCCCGGGTATACATGTCCCGCGTGTACACCACCCACGTGAGCACGTCCCAGGTGTACACGTCCCGGGTGTACACGACCCGGGTATACACGTCCCAGGTGCACACGTCCCAGGTGCGCACGAGCCAGGTGTACACGTGCCGGGTGTACACGTCCCGGGTATACACGTCCCAGGTGCACACATCCCAGGTGCGCACGAGCCAGGTGTACACGACCCGGGTATACACGTCCCGGGTGTACACGTCCCGGGTGTACACGTCCCGGGTGCGCACAACCCGGGTGTACACGACCCGGGTATACACGGCCCGGGTGTACACATTCTGGGTATACACGTCCCAGATGTGTACAACCCGGGTGTACATGACCTGGGTATACACGTCCCAGGTGTACATGACCCGGGTACACACGTCCCAGGTGCACACGACCCGGGTATACACGGCCCGGGTGTACACATTCTGGGTATACACGTCCCAGATGTGCACAACCCGGGTGTACATTACCTGGGTATACACGTCCCAGGTGTACACGACCCAGGTGTACATGTCCTGGGTGTACATGACCCGGGTATACATGTCCCGGGTGTGCACGTCCCAGGTGCGTACGTCCCAGGGCTCCTGCCCTCTACCCCCCTCCCCCACAGGTGCTGGGGAGCAGGGGACTCGGCCCTCCGGCAGCCGCCTCCTAATCTCAGCAGGCCCGTGGGCTCCGGGGGTCCAAGGCTCCCAGAAGTGTGGCCACAAGGCCCCTGTCACTCATCACCCGTGTGCCCAGCCCCACGCGGGCAGGGACCGGCAAGCACCTGAGGTGGGGCCCGCGCACACGCACTGCAGCCACACCTGGGGGAGCAGGCAGGGAGGGGAGCAGCGACCCTCGGCCTGACCCAGACATGGGGGCTTGGATGGACAGAAAAGCTGTCAGGAGCCATCCCTGCCCCTGTCACTTGTGAGCAGAAAGATGAGGCTGGGTTGCTCCATCCATGGGTCTGGGCCACGAGCCCACCCAGCAGCATCTCCTGATGTGCACATGGTTTCTCTCGGGTTTGACCATGGGCTTCTGGGGAAGATGCTGCACGTGACTGCATTAACTTTAACTGCCCCCCAAAACACCCAGACGACCTAAAGCTCCATATGATTGGGGGGTGTGGGGAGATGGCAAGCCAAGGGCCACACGGTCCCACGTACCAGTTTCCAAAGCCGAATTTTAGGAGAATTTAACAAAGAAACAAATCTGGCAAAAGCGATATATTGTGACCTATGAATAGACAGAACTTTCTAAAAATATTTTTAAAGTTTTGTTTAAGAAACCAAAAACTGTGGGTAAACAACAAGGTCCTACTGTATAGCACAGGGAACTATATTCGATATCCTGTGATAAACCATAACAGAAGAGAATATGAAAAAGAACATACATATATATAACTGAGTCACTTTGCTGTACAGCAGAAATTCACACAACACTGTAAATCAACTATACTTCAATAAAGTAAATTAAAAAAAAAAGAAATCAAAGACTGAATACATACTTTGGGCCGTACAGTGTGAAATAAGGGAAGTAAAACAAACTCTCCTAGGAATGGTCTACCTTCAAGGGGACTTTTAACTAAACTAGGAGAACACTTTTCTTATGGGACGCGGAGTCTTTATTTTCCCAGATGAACAGGCCAGTCATCTCATAGAGCAAATGTCCACGACTTGTTCCCGTGTACAAAGCAGGGCAGTCACAGGACGAACGTGAAAGCCACCCTCCCCTGTGAGCCAGCGTGGCCTCGGGGGGGTGTACACTTACAAAAACACAAATAAAATTTTAAATCAACATGGAGTTATAAATAATATGTTGTATGCCTGGATATTAGAGGCACCACCCATCAATAAGAGGACAATACCGTTTTTTATACATTCCTTTTCTTATATTTTTCACTTACAAGTTTCATCTAAGGTTTCTCTTTGCCAAGTAGTTGATGAGTTGACCAGTTTTGTTCTGATTTTCTTTTGGTAAAAAATATTTATTGGAATGAAAAGTTTTCTGTGAGATACATATAATTTGAGTTATGACATAAACTTCAGTAAACACTGTGTCATTCTGATGTCATCACCCAGCTGACACAACTACCCAGAAAGCAGCAAGGGTCCTGGAAGGTAAACCTTCGGTTCAGCCGCATCTCCTGCTTTCTGACCCGCTGCTCCTGGTCATCACTCTGACCCTCCCATAAGCACCTGGCAAAGCATGACGTGTCTGCCCCTCGGTTCTGAGGCTGCAGGCGGGGGACGGAGAAGGGGGGCTTTGCGGTGGCTATTTGCTCACACGTGGTTGGGCGTGTACTGGAATGAGCTGCAGTATCCTGTCTCTTCATATTTTTAAATAACTAAAATTGAGAGCGGAAATCCAAGAATCAGGAGTCCTGGGTTAAAATCCCAGATTTGCCCCCAGACTCCTGGCTGACCCTAAAGGCAAGCCATTTTCGCCCCAGGGGAATTAAAACATCCACAATTAAAACATCCACAAAACTGTACCAATTTCTTCCAAAAAATGGTTTGAGATCCTTACCAAAAAAGATGTTGTGTACATGGAAAGAATGACATGGAGTCACTGAAAACCTAGGATGTCAGTCACACCAGTAAAGTTACAAGTGCTTAATTTATGTGTACTGCTGCCCCTAAGAAGAAAGAGAGCACACCATGAGCTTACGACGTTCCCTTTAAACAGACGTTTGGAGCTTGTAACTAGCAAAGCTTGGCAGTCTTCAAAACCATACAGAAAGGTGCAGCTAAAACGTTCTCCAACGTTAAATGGATTCTTACTCTGAAGTTAAAGCACTTGTAAATTAAGTTAGCCCAGAATTCCACTTGACAACTGGGATTCCGCCTCCCTCTGAATTACCTGTCTGAAAGAACGGAGTCACAATGTATCTGTCTGGCCTAAATCAAAGACCCAAAGATATATACTCCGTTCTTACAGTTAATCCTGTGTCAACAACTACATTCTTTCTCAGGTCCTTTAGGTAAAAAACTCCGGGATTCTCTGGATTGCAAAAGGATCTGCTCTAAGGCTTGAGCTGCCTTCCTTGTTACTGGTGCCCTCGGTGTCACGGCGATTCTTGTGTGGCTGCTGTCCCCAAGAAGGTTGAAGTCGTGCACCTGTGGCCTTGCCGGTGCTGGGAAAAGACTGGGAAGAGAGTCCTGTGCCTGCCCCCTTTAGCAGCAGGGACAGCCTGGCTGTGGCCCCATCTGCTCCTCGGTGGGACAAGGACAGGCCACCAACTGTCAAGTCACACGATTACTACAGAGAAAAAGTACAAACTGCTCACCCCAAACGACGGCCTTGTACGAGCACCCAGGTTTTCTTTTTTCATGGATGCCCTTCTTCAGGATTCCATACACGTAAGAGCTGGTGTTAAAATATGAAGCTCTGTGCGTGAGAAGGCAGAATCTAAATCCACAAATCTACAGAGTCCCACTGCAGCACTCACTACGGCAGGGTTAGCTCAAGGTGTGACCTGAATGTGGCCAATCTGTAAAGTGTAAAATATATACCGGGTTGTGAAGACTCAGTACAGAAGAAAATAAACAGTGTAAAATGTCTTGATAACATTGTGTATTTTTAACACACTTAAATGGTATTTTGGATATAATGGGTTAGATAAAATATTAAAATTAATTTCACCTGTTTCTTTTTACTTTCTCAAATGTGGCTACAAGAAAATTTTAAATTATATAAAATTAAATGGTTTGCATGTGTGGCTTGAATTATTATCCAATTATTTCTATTGGATGGTCATGTTCTATATCATCTCTTATCCTGGTAAGGAAAAAGAAATAAATGTTAGCTTAAATTAGTCTAGAATAACTCATGAAAATTGAAAAAAAAAAAAAAAAAGATGACATTGGGCTGTATAAATTATTTGTTTCATTTAGGGATTTCACAATGTCAAAACACCAAAGCATACTCTGCACCATTAAAAACAATATAAATTTTATACTAGATGGTAATTAGACTTTTATGGAAAAAGTGTTTATCAAGCTGGAATCTTATTCTCGGATTCTGAATCTTACAGCGCATACGGCTCTAGCCCCTCACTGTGAAGATGAGAAAGGCGAGACTCGGAGTGACAGAGTGAGTGTTTCAGGCTCCACAGTTCGAGGTAGCAGCACAGGCTGAGGACCCAAGATCGGGCGGCAGGGTTGCTCTCGACAGCACACGACCCTTCTGAGTCAGGCCACACAGGCCGAGAAAACGCTAGGTAGAGACCCACAAGATTCCACGCTCCATTTAGAGATAAGTTCCACACGCACCTATTTTACTTTAATAAAACAGCTCATGAGGTTACTGCCCTCTAGGAAATATGATAGAATATTTCTCTGAATAATTGAGTTTTAGCTTTAAAAAAATTGCTCTGGAAAAATTGGTACTGTGCTTTTAAGAAAAACCACTGATAACTCCGGAGAAAGGGCAACTGATTAATTTTACCACAAAAAAGCTCACTACATGAACCAGTACCTAGAATTGTTCCACATTTATGACTGTCGTGGTGACTGATCCCTGTGTGAAGACGCTCTGCCTTAGTTATTCATCCCAGTGACAGAAGCACCTCCTTCAAGGTGGCCCAGTGCACGATGTGTTCCCAGAGCCTGGGCTCTGCAGGCGGGTACAGTGAAGGTCTAGTTCATGTCTAACACAGAGAAAACAGCAGTGCACATCACATATTTGATCTGGGTAATAGACGGGCCATCCAAGAGTAACGTTTCTAAAAGTCATAAGCTTTCCCTACATACAGATTCGTCTAACCAGAGCTGGGAAGCCGTCTCCAGGGACATGCTAATGTCTCCCAAGGAAGGCCCATCAGAAAGTTCAGCTGCTCTGTCTCTGGACCATTAACACTGTATGTGGAGTGAGGCTGCATCCCCAAACACCGGCCGTGGAAAAGTCATTCTTCTCAAATGAAAACTGGCATGTTAAGTGTACCCTCTGGGGTTGGGGCATGTTTCCCATCCCCAAATAAAATTTTAAGCACGAAGAGACAGAAATGCTCTCTCCTGCTGCTAACTGTTTTATTCAGTCATCTGTCAAATAAGGGAAAATGGCAAAAAAAAAAAACAAAACCCAAACCTTTATATTTTCATTTCCTTGTGCCCGTTCTTGCCACCATTTTAAAAAAAACCGTGGAGCTCGTCAAAAGAACAAGCCACGGTCAGGAGAGGGACACGCCTTCCCCGTCGCACTGGCTCATTCTCCAGGGAACAGAGTTGCCGCAGAGAAAGGTCGATGCCGCACATGTACGGTAACAGCAGTGACCACTCTGACTCGCAACATAAAGTGACCCATTAAAAGATTTAACTGTTCCTCATTAACTTTTATCGGCCTCAATTTTTAACTTTTCTCCTCCTCTTGAAAGTCAAAATGAGCATTCCCTCCACCTGTGTGCCCCTTCAAGCGGCCGCATTCAGGCTCAGCGAGGTCTGGGGCAAACACCACAAACAACGAACACCCTGGGCAGAGTTTCCTTGAACGTCTCCAAACCCTTCCTAAAAAGTCCGAAGTCTGAGGCTACATGGTTTAAACTGAGGGGAAGGATCAGAGATTGCATAGTCCTATTCTTCTAGTGTTTATCATTCCTAACCACTAAAAAGAAGTAACGTAGAGTCCTTTCCACATGCTGGGCGTTATGGTAAGCACTTTAAATTTATCTTATGCAGTAAAATTTGTGAAAAGTAGTGCCCACCGGTTAATAAACATGATACCTACAGAGAAAGAGAAACAGATGCCCTGAGGGTCTTCCTCTCTCCACAGCTTGTGTATCTGAGCTGCACTGTGATACTGGCCGGGGTGGGAGGGGGGCAGAGGGAGGGATGAACAAAACCTTTTGATTTGTTTCTAAAAACAATGATGTTATATTAAAAAGCAGCCTTTCAGAAAATGAAAAGTAAGTGCACATTTGGTCAGAACATTTTCAAAATACAGGAATGCTACAACAAAAAAATACAGAATTTCACCTCCATATGCACATTCACCTGTGGAAATATATTCGATGCCAGGTGATCTCTGCCTGCACTGAAAGAAATCACCTTTTAGAAGCAGATTTACCTTCTCTCCTGTCACACAAAATAGGAACTGAGTAGAGAGACTCCTTCAGTTATAAAACTTACTGTTATTATTTATCGTTAATTTGATTATTGTTGCTATACGATCCTTTTAGAAAACTGGTTAATATATATACTCTAGTTCATATATAGGCATGAACAAAAAACGGAATATTTTTCAGCCACAAAAGGAAGGAAATCTTTCCATTTGCAGCGACGTGGATGGACTTGGAGGGCATTATCCTAAGTGAATAAATCAGACAAAGAAAGACAAATACTGTCTGACCATCACTCTCATGTGAGAAACCTAAGAAATACAGCAGGCAGAAAACGGAGCTCACCAATACAGAGCACAGGTTGGCGGTTGCCGGCGTCGGGGAGGAGTGGGAGTAAAAGGCGAGCCAAGGGGGTGAAGGGGGTCAAAGGTACAACCGTCCAGTTCTAAGACACAGGAGTCCCGGGGATGTGACGCACCGCAGGGTGACTACAGTTAACGGCATTGTGTTGCATACTTGAAAGCTGTTAAGAGTAGAGCTTAAAAGTTCTCATCATAAGAAAAAAAATTGTAACTATACAAGGTGACAGGTGTTACCTAGACTTATCGTGGTGATCATTCTGCAGTATATACAAATATCAAATCATTACGCTGTACATCTGAAACTAAAGTAACGTTATACACCAACTAGATCGCAATGAAAAAATAACTATCGTTAGCTGACCCTAATTTAAGAAAACTTGTATTGCTGTAAACATGTCGATTCCATTCACAGTCACCTCAGGTGGCTGGCATGCAAACTTGGTGGCCCACTACGTACAAGAAGTTTTAGAAGCAAGTTTTCCTCCTCAAAGAACAAAATGGTGTAATTCTTTTTAAAAGACTATATTTCAGTTACAGAAAAAAATACTACTACTACGTCAAAACTGACAATAATACGCCTTTTTTCACCTTGGAAACTTTCGACTTGAAAGCAGCCTCTAGTGCAACTTCCCCATCGCCCCAGCGGAGTTCTGAGGCCACCGGGGTAGCAGCAGCGCTCAGAAACCGCAGGGTCGGCGGGCTACAGCGCGCACGCGGCTGCTCGGGGACAGGAGCCCCGGCCAGGTGGTTCCGCTGACGGACGCCCCGCTTCTTTATAAAAACCGGAGAAGCAGGGACGGGCGAGCACAGAAGTGTAGGTACGGCACGACGGAGAGCCCACAGGAGATTCACGTGAGTACGACAAGCACGGCTCCGCATGGTGTCCCAGCGACAGCAACACGGGGTGGCAGGGAGCACGAGAGGGGGAAACGGCACAGGAGGCGCAGACCGAGAGCCGCACGGTCGCCTGACGGTCGCCTGACGGCCGCGAGCCGCCAGCAGCCCTTCACAGGCAGGGCTACAGGGCGAGAAGCCAATCGCAGCGCCCACGAGTTACCATAACACGCAACGGGGAGCCTGTAAAGCCCAGGCTGAAGGGGCTACACACGCTCTGCACCCCGGCTGCTCGCTGTGCACTTTACACCACGGTCACGACCACACGAAGCCCACGTGGGGCGGCACCGGACACGGGTCCTGGGAGGGGGTCAGACCGCGCCGGACGCGGGCCAGGGGCCGCGCGGGCCGAGAGCCTCGTGCCCGGGGCCAGGGCAGAGCCAGGCCCCCTGCGACGCCACGTGGGGCGGGCAGATACCTCCTGCCGCGTCCCTTCCCATCTTCGACCAGAGAGTCTCTGGGAGGGAAACCCTGGCCCTCCGAGCCCCCTCCCGTGCAGAGCAGAGCGGCCGCAGGCCGGGCTTACCAGAGGTGCGCGGCCTTCTCTTCTCCCCGGCGAGGGCCCAGGCCACGGGGGCGCTCACTGCTGCCGCCGCCGTGGGTCACGGGAGACGCAGGGGCCGGAGCGTGGACTCCCGGCCGTGAGGAGAGAGGAGCCCCCGCGGGCGCCCGTCACTTGCGGCTGAGTGTGGCTCCTAAGTGACGGGGAAGCACCGGGTGACCGTCTCCGCGTGGCCGGCTGAGGCGTCACGCAGCACGCTCGTCGGCTACGTGACCCGCCGGAAGCCCCAGCGGAAAGACCGCGCGGGCCTGGAGCCGTGCTGAGACTGGACTGTTTCGTCTCAAGTCAGTGAGCGTCTCTGAGGAACGAAGGGCTTCACCTGCCACACGAAGGGGCTGCATCAGTTCCTTCTGTTTAAACTACATGGACCAACGAGGCTGCTCCGGTCCGAGTCCACCCCCTGTCGGTGCCCCTGTTTCAGGCGCTCTGAAGGCTCCGCCGGCTGCAAGCAAGGGTGAGCATGCACGCCGGACGTGGAGGGTGCGTGCGTGTGCGTGCGCGTACGTGCGTGTGCGTGCGCATGCGCGCGTGAAGGCGGCCCAGCCAGCGCGGGGAAGGCCCCTGCGGGGGCCGGGGGAGGTTCAGCCCCCGACCCGACGGGAGCGGGCGCGGCCGCCTCAGGCGGGACAGGACCTCGAGTGCCACCCTCCGGTCACCAGCCTTGGCGCCGCAGTGCAGACGCTGCTGCTGGCCGTAAGGAGAAGGACGATGGTCTCTGCGTTTCAGAGGCGGCCGGCCGGCAGCAGAGCCGCGGTGGGAGCCCGTCCACGCGCCGGCACAAGGCAGGCTCTCAGCCCTCGGGTGCTGGTCAGGGACAAACTGAGCTATTCTCTCTCCAAGTCTTATTTTGGAGGAAGAAGGATAATAGCATCTATCTCACGAGACTGCTGTGAAAGTCAGCTTGTAAAAAGTGTCAAGTAGTTTATACATTCAGTACTCAGTAAGGTCTTAAACTTGGAAATAAAGGCTAAACGTGTATTTGAATGAATGGCATTTCAGATTCAGAGAAAGGTCTTTTCTTTAAAACAACAACAACTGACACATAGAGCAGGTTAAAAATGAAGGGCCGTCCTGGAGATTATGGTTTCCCAGTTATTCCCACACAGGCCGGCCGCTCCCCCAACCCACTACGGAGATGGGAAATGAGCTGCAGACACCGTCCTTTCACCTGCTGAACGCGAGCTCACGTGATTATCATGGTTTCCGCAGACGGCAGCCCTTCCCGATCAGATCAGGAGGCTTTAGCTACTGCAGGAAGGAGGGGAGGCCGGCAGCCACCTCTTGGCGGGAGAAGGCGGTTCACGCGTGCCCAGCGCGGTCAAGCGCGGGCCGGGACCCTGGAGGCTCCCGCTGCTGCAAGAGGCCTTGGGGCGCAGAGCCAGGGCTTCCCACTCCGGATGCTGGTGACCCATCAGAGACGCTCTCGGCGGGGGTTTAGATCCCCCCACCTGAGAGAGAGGGAGGGGTGGGGCCCAGGGGAGGAGGGAGGGAAGGAGGGGAGGGCCAGCGCCCTGCAAGCCAGGAAAGACCCCACGGGAATGTCACCTAAGCCTCCCCAGCCTGTTCGAGCCCACGAGCCTCACGAGGTCCCACACCGGGACCTCGTTAGGGCTCATTTTAGCAGGTGACTCACTTGGCTCAGCCATTCGCTGATGCTTTGGTTTCCCAGAGCCTCAGGCAGACAGTTCACGACCATGAGGCTTTCAGCCGCCGCTGACAGCAGGCGGTGGAATTCAAGCCACCTAGGTCCTTTCTTCCAACTTCTCACTTCAGGTTTTTTGAAGATAAGGATCAAATGAAATGATTTCTGTTAAACCTGTATTTCCTGTACAGAGTTGATACCTTCTCCAAATTACATGATTGTACAACCATTAAACTAACACTCACTGCAGCGGAAGTCTGTGCTCAGAACGTGGAGCTAGCCTTTTAGCTCTGGCTCCTCACATGTTGCAGCTTCTTCCCAACCCAGTTCCTCGGGCCTGGGCTCCATCTCACAGGGCAGGGGAGGCCCTAAAGCCAGCGGCACAAATGCTGGTTTATCCCTAATTCCTGGTGAGGGTCAACGCTGGAGGCCAGTGAAAACAATAGCCGTCACATCTCACAAGAAGGACTAAATGTACCAAGAACCAACCCTGAAACGCAGTGCGGATCACAGTCAGGGGCCCGGCTGGAACCTGCCGTTGGAAGGCCAGGCCTGCAGTCCAGGGCACCTCCCTTCAAAGCCAGCCTTTTTCCTGTAAAAAATGCAAATAATAATTCCTGCCCTCCTAACCGTGGTCTGACATCTGTCAGGAGAATCAAATCCAAAGATGTAAATGATAAAGCACTACACAAACACAAACCTTCAGGGCTTTAAAAAAAAAAAGGTCCAGTGAAAGCGCTTTGTATTTTGTTTTCAAACTTGAAATTTAAGATCCAGTGAAAATCAGCAAGTAATTCTGGACCCAAAGGAGGCACTATAAGAAAAAGCATATGAAACCACGAAGCCCGGGATTCTGATCTCTGCCCCTGCGCAGGTGAGCAGGACGGAGGTGCCGCTGCCACGCCCCGGGGGGAGCGTGGGGACTGCGTGGGCCTGCCAGGAATGCAACCTGCCTCCCAGGCTCCGCCCAGGCAACCCTCACCCGGCAGCGGGGCTGCCAACCTCCACCCACAGGTGAGCCAGCAGCCGAGGGCAGACCCGGACACCTGCATCCGTGCTCTGAACATGGGGAGGAAAGGACATGGCACTCGGAGAACATAAAGATCCTGCAGGACCATCCTCCTTCCTTCACGGAGATCTCCCACAGCTACTATCAAAAAACTCTGCCTACGAATCTTTAAGTCAACTTTTACACGTATTTAAAAATAAAGATGGATCGTTAGAAAGTGAGCTGCTATGAGTGTGTGTGTGTGTGTGTGTGTGTGTGTGTGTGTGTGTGTGTCTGGGGGTCGGGGGAGGGGAAGGAATGGAGAGAGAAAGTTTCCAAAACAAGGGAATCTGTGATGGAAATCTTGCTCTATCAAGAAGAATCCTGCATCAAATGACACTCTTGAAAACTGAGAGGAAACACAGTGAGGGTCTCACAAATAAAGAGGTTTCTGAAGGAGCAGATGTCAACATTATCAGTCACACAAAGGGCACTTGACCTTGTAAACTAATGCTACTTCTGCGATTTCTAAATTTCGTCTTGTCAATCAGGGCCAATGTATCATTCTGTCTTTCTATGTTTTCCATCTGCTCAGATATCCTTCTTTTAAAAACAGGAATAAAAATAAATAAAAATAAAAATAGGAATAAAGTCTAACAATAGTAGAATCTAGAGATCATCAGGAAACTTACCACAGAATGAGAACGTATGAGCACTGCTCAGTGTTCCTTCACGGCAGCATGCAACAAGAGAGAAAACTGCTTGAACACATTTTGCTGGAATCAAGTAAATTCATCATAACTAAAACCTAAATGTGGTAAGAGCATATTCACATTTGCTCAAGAGTGGAAAATGTCTTATGCTAAGTATAGGAAACAATATGTTAATAGTAAGGGGAATAAAACACATCTCATATTTTCTATAAATTCGTTTTTATATATTTTATAAAGAGCTGATCAGATAGGGAGATTCCATTCATTTCAAGTATTTATGGGGCATCTGTTCTGTACCAGGCAGGTTGCGAGGCACAATTAAAAGAGGAACAAAATCCAGTCCATGCCTTCAAGCAGCTGAGAGGGACAGACACAAGATAGCCAACCACATCCTTTCCTATGTTTGTGGAGGAGTGATTTTATTCTCCGAGATTTCAGATCTTAGATTCTACAGGAAGTAATGAACAATGATTTAAGCTCGACCATTTTCTTTAGAGTACGAGAAAATATAGCAAAAGTGATCTCAAATATTTTACGTAACTCACAGATAGCGGGGGACTGCAGAGTAATTTCGTCTCTTTCTTTAGGATCTTTACTAATAATTTCCAAATGAGGCTTCAGTCAACAGCTCAGACCGTTTCACAGATGGTTCCTCAGTTTTGCCTTCAGATAATTCTGCTTCTGTAAAACTTCACTTGTGAATTATTTGGGCTTCATGGAAGCCCCATCCATGATCTTCTTTGCTAAAATGAGAGGGGATCTTCACGCAACAGTCCCCCAGGTTCATCCACTCGGGCATATTGAGATTGCAGGCAGAATACAACCACGGCCTCTAGAACGACTCGAAAGGCTACGTGGGAAAACCCTTTGGAAATTTGGTCCCAAGAGATGGTGGCTTTTGAAGATTCTTTACAATAAGGCATCAAGAACATGGAACAAAGTCAATACCCTGTTTTGAAGCTACTTAACTAGCAAGTCAAGGTGTCAAACACTTCATTCCTGCACAATATCTATTCCAAACAAGAGCCCAGAGCATTGCCTTCTGCAAATCATCACTAAGCGTAGGTGACGTCATACTTTCTGAGAGGCAATTACATCCATATCACATGAGGAGTCTTGTCACTGCAATTAAAGAGCCAGTTTTCATTGTGGGAGGAAGCAGACAGGAAGCGGGCGCCAGCAGGGACAGGAGGGAGGGCGGAGGGGCAGAGAAAGGACAGGGCCGGCCAGCGAGGAGGGGACGGCAGCCGAGGGACCCTTGCCAGACACTTGAGACAAGAGTGAATGAGTCCCACCATTTACATGGTTATGTTCAGGAACTGACCCATGACTTTCTTGGGTGCGAGTGGTTTGGTGGCCCGCAGGGTATGCAGACACAGCATCGGGGAGGGGGGGTGACCGGGGGGGGGGGCCCAGGCTGCTGCTCAGTGCGGCTAACTGCTGCCCCTGAAAAGGTGAGTGGCGTCTACACACCAGACGCTGCATCTTCGGAGAGGGCAGCCCACCACCCTACGCTCGCTTCTTCCTCTCTCCACACAGACACACACACACACATTGCCAAGAACCACTTTTCTAATTTAAAGTCAGATGCTCAATTCTACCTTTTTAAAACACAACTGAAAATCTGATCTCACAAGGTACCCACCTCCATGTTTCTAACTTATCTGTGGATGAAAACTTGAGGAATATCCATCCTAGAAGCTTCATTCGTTAACACAACAGGGCCGGTGCAATGCTGGTGCAATGCTGCTGCACTGCCGCTGCACTGCTGGTACACTGCCGGTGCAATGCTGCTGCACTGCTGGTGCACTGCTGGTGCACTGCCGGTACACTGCCGGTGCAACGCTGCTGCACTGCCGGTGCACTGCCGGTACACTGCCGGTGCAATGCTGGTGCAGTGTTGCTGCACTGCTGCTGCACTGCTGCTGCACTGCTGGTACACTGCCGGTACACTGCTGCTGCACTGCTGGTACACTGCCGGTGCAATGCTGGTGCAATGCTGGTGCACTGCCGCTGCACTGCTGGTACACTGCCGGTGCAATGCTGCTGCAGTGCTGCTGCACTGCCGGTGCACTGCTGGTACACTGCCGGTGCAATGCTGCTGCAGCGCTGCTGCACTGCTGGTACACTGCCGGTGCAATGCTGGTGCAATGCTGCTGCACTGCCGCTGCACTGCTGGTACACTGCTGGTACACTGCCGGTGCAATGCTGGTGCACTGCTGCTGCACTGCTGGTACACTGCCGGTGCAATGCTGCTGCAGTGCTGCTGCAATACCGGCTGCCTGAGCTCACCCGGACGTGGCACACAGCACCGCGTGCTCTCATGAACACGAGCCGACGCTCCGAGTTCATGCCGAGTTCATGACGGGAGTCAGGCGTGAGAACAGGTTGCGGTCGGGGCACAGAAATATTTAAGAAGATGAAGATATTTTAGAAGTTTGAATTGTCAACTGACCTTATCCCATAAGAAATGCATATTTTTGAAAACCTGTGTTTGTTAAATTGTGTATTTATAGCCCCGAGCCATTAGCGCTACGGCAATTTTTAAATAGTCATTTTTTTCTCAAAACACAACAGTAACTGCAGATGTTAATTACAGCAGCTGGGTGGTAGGTATATGGCTGTTCACTGTAAAATTCATGCAACAATTCTGCATCTTTAACAATGTTTCTAATAAAATAATATAAAAGATGTAACTGCACATGACTTGTTTATTCTAAAGTACCATATAATTTAATATAGTTTTTATATTCTTCATTTCAAGTTGAAATACCTCTTACCCACTCAAATAATTTTTAAATCATTTTGATCTAGGAAACAAGACTAAGAACAGAAGTTAGTGAATCTGAATCAGCAACAGGAAATGGCTTTGTATAAATTGCTGGAAAAATGTTTACAAGGAAGAGATAGATTCTCATCAGGGATGTATAGCGCATTAATGCTGATTTTTAACAGGATGGCTATTATGTCCTTTTCACAGATGGATAAATTGATGTATAAAACCTTGTTAAGACTGAGGCTCACTGATCCAGCTGGGATCACCTACACCCAGTCTGGCAAACGCTCTCTACTCTTCATCATTAAAATTCATCCATAAATAAGAACGTATAAGTCACTTAATCTAAAGATTTATGAATACAACATGTTTACGTATAAATGAGAGGGATTATATAATTAAAGCATATGTAAATGAGATGCTATTATGACTTGTTTGATCTGTGCTGGCCAAGGCTTCTTTACTCTAAAGCTGATTATAGCGCCAGGATGCAGATGTGTTTTAAACAAACAATGCTTCTCATTTTTCATTCTTAGCCTTGTTGATTTTAATTTTGGCCACACCTACTTCTACTCACAAGTCTGTGAAGTAACCTCATTTTAATATATTTAGAAATGCAAAGGATGGTAATATTTCTTAAAATGGAGATAGCGAACTATGGATTCTTATTTAATGATGACACTTTTTTAGAAATCATGAAATGTCGACTTCTTTCAGAACCCATAAGTGAGCAAATGCTTTTTAGAGCATCAACATGTGTTACTGTCCGAGCCAAGGGAATCCTCAATATGCAAAACCCACCTGTATTATGGAACAAATCAGGTGTTGAACGCCAACGAGAATGACTTAACTTTGTATGTGTGTTTGTGAAATCTGAAAATGTGACACTCTTACTGAAAAGCCAGAACCTCTTAACCCTCACGTCTTACTCTCCCGGATATCTTGGCTCCTGCGGTTGCTGTACTGACACATCTCGGCAAGGAATCTTGAAAATGACATCATTTGGGAAGACCTTTTGCAAGTCTTTGAGCCACAGTGTTTCTGAAATACTTTCCTGTTAAACAAATACAAATGTGGGCCCTTTGTGCCAGGGCTGCACGACACCCAGGAGCAGTGCTACCCTCGGCATTTGGGGATGAGGTGACAGCACGATCCTTCCCGCAGACCCACTGAGCTCACGAAAAGTTTTCTTGTTACTTATGTGTTTATGTAACAGTCTCGTGCCTTTTTGTTGAATTTTTCTGGCCTGTTTTCAAAGTGTCATTTATCTTTTTCCCTGATTGAAAAAGTTTATACATACTCATTTCAATATATGGAAAATACCGAAGTATACGGAAGAAAATAAACATAACCAAAAATAAGTATTACTAACATTTTGATATACTGTTTCTCACACTATCAAAATCTATTTCTGAGTTCCAGTAACAAACTTCTTTTGTACCCCAGTGCAAAAATATAAAATAAAATAGAATGAAATTTGATCTATTTGGTTCCCGAAACTGAAGAACAAGACTTTGGATAAAGATGGATACCTACAGAGCCTTCTGTGTAGCTCTAAGTAAATGCAGAAGCTAAAAGGTTATACACCGAAATGATATTATTGAAAAAATAATGCACTTATTTTTACAAAACTTGCCTCATATTTTTAAGAAGGTAAGACCGTACAGGTTAGACAAAAGAAAGTTTCAGGTTCTCTTGTTAACATCTCCTTTCTCCCACTTTCTTATTACTTCTGAAAGTATGGTCTTACATATTTTTAACGTAATGTTCTTAAAATATATCCAAGGGCGACTATCATAAAATGCTTCATTGTATTTACAGTTTAGAAGAACACACTTAAATGATCTAAATGTTACGTTGTTCAAAATTTAAAATCAGAAATCTTTTTGTCTGTAATATAAATCAGAATTAGGTGTTTAAGTATGCAACATTTTTAATTGTTACATACAAAAATAATAACACTCTGAAGCTGACCTCTGGGTTAGCCAGTGAACTGCTTGTTTGCTTAGGAAACCAGATCCGGTTTCCCAGAGAGGCATCATTGAGGACAGAAATAGTCTCCCGAGTACAGGAAATCTGTAAGCACCTAAACAAGGACCAGCAGACTCCGGGACAAACACAATGTCACCAACATGCTCCTTCACGTCTGGCCACAGAATCACCACGGATATCTAAAAGCATACTAATGCTGGCGAGGTAAGAGGTAATAATTTGTTTAAAGAAAAATCATACTACTTATATATGTAACATATGTAACCCAAACCAAAACTTAATATGCACATAAATCCCAAGACTGAAAGTTTGAATTTCCCTTTAACCACACCCGTTGTTCTGCAATAGCGTTATTACTAGCATCTCTCTCTTTGCTCTTTATTGAATGGACACAATCACGGGTGTGAGTCACAGGCTACCAAGCGCACAGGTAATAAGCAGAGTCTGAACCAATCGCTCTGTAAGAACAGCACTCTGGGAGTGATTAGTACAATAATGTAAACCTGAAGGTCTCAGATCATACAAATTGAAATCAGGCAGTATTTCTTGCAGGTCTGAGGACTAGTTCTGTTATAACAAGATGCTCTCACAGTTAGTTACGCGTGTCTTGGGCAGGGATGAGGGAGTGGCACAAGGAAGACGCTTTAGGAAGGAAAGGACACCATTTACTTTTTATCCATCATCCAGACCACTGACCGGCACCTTCACTTTGAATGATTAAAAGACGGGTTGTGAGAGGTTTCCCCCTTCCAGGGGGGTGCGGGACGGCCTGCACACACCGCTGACCATCCAGCCGGGAGGGGGCACAGTGTGAGCTTCAACACATCTGCATGAGCACCAGCGTCCCTGCCACCTGCTGCCACCTCCAGGAGAGCTCTCCCCGAGGCCTGGCATCCAGATGCCAGCGGATACAAGTACTTAAAGACCAAAACGCGAGGGTTCCTACCTCCACGTAGTCCTTGGCGTGGCCCCAATCTCGTTTGGCGTCCAGATTCCCCAAGCTGAAACATTCCAGTTGTCCAAGGTAAATCTTAGCTACTGACCGGCTAATTTTTCGAGTAACAAAATTAGCTCCTAAAAGAGACAAAAGATGCATTATCAGTCAAGTGCATTTGACATTTAACAGTTTGGTGAACCAAACACAATCTCAGCCTCTGGGCATTTCTTTCATTCTTTTCCCCCCTTTAAAATAATAATAAAAGAAAAGAAAATGAAGAAGACCATTAACTGTCATTCAGACGAGCTAAGGAACTCTCGCTCTGAGTGTCACATCAGCTCCACTGCCATAACAAACATTTGTCTTTGGGGGATGTCTTGGCATTCCTCATTTGCTGCTGTAACATGCGATCCAGGCACCCAGCCAGAGAAAAGCTCTCGGAATGCCAGTTTTTAAACAGAAAATTCAACAGGGTTGGACGAAGGGAAATGCCAGAATCAGACCACCCTGATTTTTTCAGGAACATAAACATCATATATTCCTATTAATAAAACTACTTTGGGGTTCACGGGGAGAGAGAGAGGAGAGCAACTTAGCTCCCAGGGTGTAACTAAAGAAAACGAAGAAGAAATGCATAAGTGGTGATCACCCTTATTTAGAAACCTGCACAGCCAGCCGGTGCTAAGTCGTAAGTTTCTAGACTATCTGTACTCACTACAGTGCCACCTTCTAATTTCATCCAAGTGTCAGCTGCAGGATAGGATTCCTGAATTCTGTATAAATATTTTGATACGATTGGATGAAAGGTGTCGTAAACTAAAGGAGTGAAATTGTTTTAAAGTTCTCTGGTCTTTAATGAAAGCTTCTGTCCACTTTTAAAAGATCACAAAGAAGGACAAAATTAAAAGGCACTTCTGAGATAAGTTTATCTATACCCCTGTATCTAGGTAAGGTTATCACAAAGCACCAGGTAATGCCAAAATCTCAAGGTAATTAACAGGCACATGAGCTAGTCAATAATGGCTTCAAAGAGTTTAGACACATTACCATCATAATTTATCACACAGCAATAACTTTAGCTTTGTTCTTTTGCATAAGAAACAGGGAGGTGAATGTTATGAGAAAGCTTGGGCTTGTAGAGAAACTGGCACAGAGATAAGGGGAATTTTTCTAAATAGGTTTTCTCAGTTTTGGCAAGAAGATAGCCCCGTACAAGTTCAAACACGTACTAGACTCACTTACTACACAAACTCAGTAGACACATTTCAATGCCCTATCATTAAAAATGACGATAAGACTTCCATGGAAATCCAAATTTTCAGTTTCTCTTAGCAGTTGATAGAGTACTTGAAGAAATCCAGTTTCAAATTTGCAGGGCAGCTTATAAAACACAAGCGCTCCTTCAAAAAAGAGCCTTTGAAAATGAAGTATTTATCAGGCACGATCCTTCTCAATCTATTACCAACTAGCAACTTTTTATTTTCTAATAATTTAAATTTATAATTAAATTTAGACTTGATGCCTATCTTTGTGTTTTAATGTCAGGACTATACCATCATGCCAAAATTTACTAGATAAATGTGTGATGCCAAATCATCAGGTGAAGCTCCCAACACCAAATAGCTCAGATTATTCTATCTACCAGTAAAGTAATGCTTAGGGGTGCAGTGGAAGCACTGACGTTGTTCCAACATTCTACTCCTCCGGCCTGCTGTTTATTCCCTCAACCAGCACTGAGTGAGCACCAAGCAGCAAGCCCTGAGCAGGGGCAGCAGGGAGTGAAGAGGAGGCCCCCCTGCTAAAGTAGCCCAGAGAGGGGGAGATGGACAAAGCAATCCCTGCTGCCAGAAGTGAGATGGCAGGTCTGCAGGGACGAGACGAGTCAGGGCCCCGTGCACGATGCCGCAGTGACCACAACTCCACCCCTCTGATGAGCAACCCACGAGCTAAGAATTATTACCCGCATTTTGTAGATGACGAAGCTGAGATTCAGAGAAGCTGTGCAAACTGGCCCTTCTAAGCCAGTTGTCCGATTCGGTCTGTGTGGCTGCAAAGCCCAGGCTCTCACCTCCCAGCACTTGGAATGGCATGCTAGTGGGTATGGAGCCTTTCTTCTCGGGATCCAAAATGATCTTGCATACCTAGTCAGTTACTTGAAATTTCTAGTTCTTAGAACTTAATTTTAATTTTTTATTTATAGCAGCTTGATTGAGATGTAATTCACATACCATACAATTCATCCATTTAAAGTGTACAATTCCATGTCTTCTAGTACATTCACAGACTGTGCAGCCAGCCCAACAATCAATTTTAGACATGCTCACCCCTCCAAAAGAAACCTGCGCCCTTTAGCCATCCCGCCCCATCTTCCCCCAGCCCCCTGGCCCTGGGCAACCACTCATTTATTTTTTCATCACTAGAGATTTGCCTATTCTGAACACTTCACATACATGGAATCATATAATATGTGGTCTTTTGTGACTGGCCTCTTTCACTTAGCCTAACATTTTCCAGGTTCATCTATGTTACATGAATCAATCCCTCCTTCCTTCTTTATGGTTGAATACTATCCCATTATGCGGACAGAGCACATTTCATTTATCCGTTCATCAGTAAATGGACATTTGGGTTGTTTCCATTTTTGGCTATTGTGAATATTGCTGCAGTGAACACGGATGCACAAGCTTCTGTGTGGGGATTATGTTTTAATTTCTCTTGGGTAGACACCTACAGATGGAATCACTGGGTCACAGGGCAGCTCTACAATTAACCTGTTAAGGAACTGCCAGACTGCGCTTCACAGCAGATGCAGCAGGTGACAGCCCCGCCAGCAGGGCACTGGGCTCTCACGTGCCCACACCCTTCCCAACAGTCGCTAGGGTTCCATCTTTTTGATGACAGTCATCCTGACGGGTACCAAGTGGTATCTCATTGTGGTTCTGATTTGCATTTCTCTGATGACTGATGACTTCAACCCTCTACGTCCTCATGTACTTATGGGTCACTGGTGTATCTTCTTTGGAGAGATGTCTATTTGGATTCTTTGTCCAGTTTTTAAAGTGTGTTACTTGTCTTCTTAATACTGAATTGTAAGAGTTCTTCATACATTCTGGATCCAAGTCCTTTATCAGATATATGATTTACAAACATTTTCTCTCATTGTATAGGTTATATTTTCATTTTCTTGATGGTGTCCTTTGACACACACAAGTTTTTTTTAGTTATTATGAAGTTCAATTTGCCTATTCTTTTTTTTTTTGGTTGTATGAGCTTTTGGTGTCATACCCAAAAGGGCTTCGCCTAGCCCAAGGAAGGTCTTGAAGAGTTTCTCCTATATTTTTTAATGAATTGTATCGATTTTGTTCTTACCTGTAGGTATTTGACCCAATTTTAGTTAATTTGTGTGTGTGGTTAAGATGAAAGGGCCCAACTTCATGCACTTGCATGTGGATATAGGGCTGTCCTGGCACTATGTGTTTGCTGAAAAGGTTATTCTTTCTCCTATTTGAGTTGCCTTATACCTTTTGTCGAAAAGCAATTAACCATAGACGCGTGGGTTTATTTCTGACTTTCAGTCCTATTCCAATGACCGAAACACCTATGTTTAGGACAGTACCACACCTTCTTGATTACTAGAGGTCTCTGGTAAGGGTTCAAATCAAGAAGTGTGAGTCTTCCAACTGTGTTCTTTCTTCAGACTGTTTTAGCTATCCTCAGTCTCTTGAATTTCCATACGAAGTTTAGCATCAGCTTGTTAATTTCTGCAAAAAAGCAACCCGGGATTTTGCAGGGATGGTGTTGAATCTGTAGGTCAGTGTGGGGAGCGCTGCCCACCTCAGCAACACTTCGCCTTCCAGCTCATCAGCACACGGGCTCTTTCCATTGCTCTGTGTCTTCGCAAACTGCTTTCAGCAGTGCTCAGTAGTTTCTAGACAATTCGTTTTGCGCTGCTTTTGTTAAATTTGTTCCTAAGGACTTTATTCCCTCTGATGTTAATATAACTGTAACTTTCCTTAATTTCATTTTCAGATTCATTTTAAACATTATTACTGCCACCATATGCTTCGTTCATTCCTGGGAGAGGCTTAAAATGATTTTTTTCTCCATTTGTTCTCTTCATTTTCACTCCTTATCATACAAGACTGCTGTTTTTTGGAGAGAACTATAATCAAATCATGACACATGAGGGCTGAGGCCTTAGCAGTCACTTTGTCCAGCCAGCAGCCTGACCCAAGCCGTGTCCCTCACTTTCCCGCCTGTGCTGCTGTCACCAACCCACCCGCAATGCAGGACGCGTCCCTCCCCAGACTAGATCACCTGAGTGGTTTTGCTATTACAGCACACTCCAATTATGGAACTCCCATAATTATGTACATAGATACTTGATCTCTAAGAGCCTTGCACTACAAGACCGTAGCTAGGAAGAAGACCGAGAAATGGAAAGTCAGCCCAGTGAACTGACCGAAGGCTGCTGGTCACTGGCTCTGCTACACAAACCATGTAACAGTCCCCGCACACCACAGGACAGGAACACCTGCCAGGCCAAGTCACAGGGACACCCAAGCAGAGGACAGGGCGCTGCGGACCACGAATCACTACAGACACAGACGGAATTAATATCATCACGTCCTTGTTTGTAAAACAAGGATAATAACAGTACTTACCATGTAGGTTTGATGTTTAACTGAGAAAATCTAGGTAATGTGATTAGCAAGTTCTCAATAAATGTTACCTATTATTACAATTATTACATTACAATGTTAATGGTACCTGTAATTAAGCCTCAATGAAAAGTTCAGATTTCTTAGTTCTTTTATGACTAAGCCTCTTAATTCTCTGATTTTGAACATCTGAATAAACAGCCAGAGGCAGGCGTGTGGACTTACTTACACACCCAAAGCACTAATAAACATTTCTAACCTCATAGTAGGTTACTTTTTCAAGGTAAACTCATTAACCAAGGAAAATAGAATATCCATATAAATGTATACTAATAAGAAAGAGACCTGGGCTTCCCTGGTGGCACAGTGGTTAAAAATCTGCCTGCCAATGCAGGGGACTCAGGTTCGAGCCCTGGCCCGGGAAGATCCCACATGCCGCGGAGCAACTAAGCCCGTGCGCCACAACTCCTAAGCCTGCGCTCTAGAGCCCACGAGCCACAACTACTGAGCCCATGTGCCACAACTACTGAAGCCCTTGCGCCTAGAGCCTGTGCTCTGCAACAGGAGAAGCCACCTCAATGAGAAGCCCTCGCACCGCAACGAAGAGTAGCCCCCGCTCGCCGCAACTAGAGAAAGCCTGTGCACAGCAACGAAGACCCAATGCAGCCAAAAATAAATAAAATAAAGTAAATATATATATAAAAAAAGAAAGAGACCAATTAAAACATGTTTCAGTCCAAATACTGGCTCTAAGATTGAGATCATGAGTTTTGCTAGCGTTGACAGAATGAAAAATACAGAGCTTTTGTTCTGGCAATACAGCAAACAAGAAAAACTGCCACATTAAAAAACACCAAACTATGCTGGATAAAATACTATTATTATTTATTTAAATTCAAAGCCGAGTCTCCAAGACTGCCCAAGTCATGGTGGGCCCAGCGGGGTCAGGGCTGGTAGCAGGGTGGGAATGCCATCTGAGGACCTGGAAACAGCTTCATCTTTCATTTCCAATCTGAGGCAAAGGGTGAGGGCTTTCAGGTAGATTCTGGAAGTAGGGTTACACGCCCTGTGAGTTATTTTTAATTCTGTTACTTGTATCAGTGCTATGACCTTAAATGTCTTAACGTCTCAGTTGTCTTATCTATAAAATGGGATAATAATCGATACTAAGGATCAAATGAGATGCTAAATTAAAAGGCTGTAGAATACTGTATCTATCAGTCATAAAGGTTTATTGTCTTGGATATTTTTACTGTGATAAATCTTTTAAAATAGTAAAGCTTTTTTCTCACGCGTCTCTCTTTATGTGACATTCTCCGCTGTTAACCCAAGGCTGGGGAAAGGTGAGAAGAGCTACACCAGACAGTCAGAAGGACCCAGGTAATACTCATCCCTATCATTCAAAATAGGATTCTGGAATAAGACAGCAAGTGTGAAAGCAAGCCTTCATGGGAAAGTAATTTTCTAGATAACTTCAGTGCAGCAGAAACCAGTGTGGTCGTAGCCCAAAGTCCCTCCCACGGGTGACGCCCTCAGGCTCTGAGGGGCAGGGCCAGGCCCGTGTCCAGGCGGGAAGGACGGGAGGGGCAGCTCCAGGGCTCGTGGGGAAGGACAGCAGAGGCAGGAGAGCCTCCAGGTGAATGCAGCCTCTGGGCTGCGGTACCAAGCAGAGCAGATTGAGGACATGGCCGAGGAGAAGCCTGTGCCGTGCGGCCTGTGGAGTCCGGGGAGCCTCCGAATAGGCCACCTGGGCCTGACCAGCCTGGGGCGGCTGCACCAGGGACACTAATGAGATGAGCAGGGGTGGAGGCCCTCCGCCCTCACCGGTGAGCCCGGGTGAGGTGGACGTAAGACCACCCGAGGGGACCATGAGTAAGACGGAGCAGTGGGTCTACAGTCCACGGAGCCAGACACGGGCAGAGCCAGGAGCCCAGGAAAGAGAAGGCCCTGGGCTGATGGACGCAGACACAGGAAGGGCCCGGAGGAGCCCACGCCACCTGCTCGGCCACTAGGCGAGGGCGCAGCTGAGACCAGCAGGCCTGCGGGCAGAGAGCTGCCTGCACCCGGGCCTGAGGACACCAGGGGCCCCTGCCAACACGAGGTCCAACCGGCCACATCCGCGTCCCACATGCCGGACACCACCTCCCAGAGACCCAGGGGAGGACGGCAGGCCCGAAAACCTGGCTTCGGAGTCACACTAGGGTAAACAGAGAATTACAGAAAGTATACATTTAACAGTAACTGCATTAACTTCCTCTGGCTGCCATAACCAATTACAAAAACCAGGTGGCTTCTGTAATTTCTCACAGTCTGCAGGCCGTAAGCCTGAGATTCCGCAGGGCCACGTTCCCCCTGGGCAATCCAGGGAGGAAGCCTTTCTCTGCCTTCTGTGTCGGGGCTCCTGGTTCCCCTGGGCCGTGGCTGCATCCCTGCGCCTGCACACCACCTCCTCCTCCAGGGTCTGTGTCGTCACCTCTTCTGTTTCTTATGAGGACACCTGTCATGTAACCGAGCGGGACCCCATGGGGCCCTGCGGGACACACGCCCCCCGCACATGCTCTGCTGCAGCTCCTCTCTGAAGTACCCAGATCATAGTATCTCACGCATATTTCCTGAGGTTTTCAGATGCTAAAACCACCACCAAGTGGAAGAAATTAACTACTTGTTGATCCTGAGCACAGAGCCCGGACCCGGCGGCTCCTAAGGGTTGATCACCATCAACCAATACAGAGAATCGTGCACGAGCTGATCACACAAGCTGGACGCCCCTCCCTCACCCGTCCTTTAAGCATGCTGGAGCCCTCGGGGAGTTCGGAGTTTTCTGGGCACAAGCCACTTGCTCTCCTCGCTCGGCCCTGCAATAAACCTTTCCCTGCTCCAGACTCCGACGTTTCGGTGTGTTTGGCCTCACCGTGTGTCGGGCACAGGAACTTCATTCAGTGACAGTCTCTGGATTTAGGATCCACCTGTGCAATCCAGGATGAGCTCTGTCTCCAGATCCCTCACTTGATCACATCTGCAAAGACCTTTTTCCAAATAAGGTCACATTCCCAAGTTCTGGGAATTAGGAAATTAGGATGTGGGCATATCTTTTTGGGGCCACCACTCCACCTCTTGTAAGAATCAAGGATTAGAACATTTGAAAATATATGATGAAACGTGAATCAGGCATTGTTAGATTTTTTTTTAAATATAAATTTATTTTTATTTATTTATTTTTGGCTGCATTGGGTCTTTGTTCCTGTGCGCGGGCTTTCTCTAGTTGTGGCGAGCACGGGCTACTCTTCGTTGCAGTGCGCGGGCTTCTCATTGCGGTGCGCAGGCTTCTCACTGCAGTGGCTTCTCTTGTTGCAGAGCACGGGCTCTAGGCGCATGGGCTTCAGTAGTTGTGGCACGCAGGCTTCAGTAGTTGTGGCTCGTGGGCTCTAGAGCGCAGGCTCAGTAGTTGTGGCGCACGGGCTTAGTTGCTCCACGGCATGTGGGATCTTCCCGGACCAGGGCTCGAACCCGTGTCCCCTGCATTGGCAGGCGGATTCTTAACCACTGCGCCACCAGGGAAGTCCCAGATTATTTTAATGTCATCTTAAGGGTAATTATATATCTTTCATGAGCAAAATTGTCAAACAGAGTCTCCAGCTGTAATAGATTAAAGGTGATAAAATAAGTTTCCTCTCAGTTTTAGCTGTGCTAGTTCACTTCGGTTACTTTGAATAGCTCCCCGATCTCTTTTTTTTCAGAGAATACACATTTATTTATAATTTTGGATTGGAAATGCTGTGCATATTCCCATATTTACCAATTTCCTTTCTCATCCTACTTTCTTGAATCTTTCTTCTGACATAATTTCCTTTCTTCTTAAAATGCATTCTTTAGAAGTTCCTTTAAAGCAGAGAAATTGGCTCGATTTTGAAAGATAGTTTTGATAACTATACAATGCCAGGTTGAAAATTATTTTCTCTTAGCATCTGAAGGTACTAATACACTACCTTCTGGGTTCCATTTTTTTGCTCTGGATAAGAGTGTGGCCAGGGTAACTGTCATTCACCTTTTTTCCTCTCGTGAGATTAAAGACGCTTCTTTGTCTTTTGCATCCTGGAGTTTCAGGTCCATGTGTCTAGATGTGGTTTTCTGCTTGGTGTACACGTGTTCCTGTATCTGTGCAATACATGTACCTCTTCACATACCGCCTCTTCTTTGCTCTATTTTCTTCTTTCTATTTCCTCCTGGGAAAGAACGTTAGACCTTCTCACTTTACCTGCCAGTCTGTTAATTTCTTTTTTTTATAATTTCCCTCTCTGTGTCTTCTCTGCAATACACCTTCCTTAGATCCATCTAATTTTCTCTTAGCAGCCTAATATTTAAGTCATGCATAGAATTCTTTATTTCAATTTTTCATATGTAAAGTTCTCTCTGCTTCTCTTTCAGATCTGCCTATTTTTTATATTCTGTTGTTGCTTATTTCTTTTTTATGATTTTTCATTTTATTTATTTAAACATATCCTGGTAAATTTATCTTCTAACCTGATAATTCTAATACTTAAAGTTCTTAGGGGACTGATTTCTTGTTTTATCTGCTGACTTTGAGTGATGGTGACACCGCAAGTTCGAGGTTAGTCATCTCAGTCTGCTGGAAACCAAGGGACACATCTGAGAAGGACGGTCTCCTCCCGAGAGGGTCTGGCTTGTTTCTGGTGGGGACACAGAGACACTGCCACCTACTACAGCCCCAGGGTAACACGTTCTGCTCCCTACTTCCACACCAAGGCCCCAAGCTGAACCTTCCAACTAGAGAGGCTGGGCAGCCAAGAAGCCTATTCAAGTCACCGCTTCCCACTAGGCCACCACAACTGTGCGGCGCTGTGGTGTCCCTAGTGGTCCCCGCCTACCAGTGGGCAGGGCTGCCAGGAAGACAAAGACAGACCTAAAGAAATAAAGAAACTTGTTTCCTCTGCACATCTGGATATAATGTGAACAACTGTGCCACCCTGGACATATTTATTTTTCTTTTCATGTTAGACATTCAGAAAAATTTGATTTTTACATCTTCTTTTCTAGGGAGTACGTCTGTACAGTGAATGCATGTATATAAAAATATACGTAAAAACCTGAAATTTGTCTCACTGTTTTGCTCACACTATTTCTCTACTGAAATACAACTATTTGTAATGATTTTTTTCACACACCAGGCAAACTATACTTATGAAATTCTGACCCACAAGATCACCCTGCTTTTGCGGACCTTCCCCCTGGGCCTCACCTCCCCTGAGGCCCGATGACCGGGACCCACTGAGAAGGCAGGCAGCGGGACACACGGGCTCAGAGGCGCCAGAGCCAGACCCTAATACCCTGGCTTTGCTCCCAAGGCTAATCCTCATTGTGTGCATGTGTATATATACACGTGTTCCTTTTCTGTTAAACTTTCTACTCTAATATCACAAAACACCCACATAATTTCCCTAAGTCAAATATCTTCTAAAACAAAAATTGAAGGAAAAGGAGAACTGACAAATTTTACAAAACATATACCTTAAATTACCAGCATTAAACTTTAAAATGTGAATAGTAGCACACTTACTAAAATTAAAGAATTAGATCATCTGTTAAAACACAATCTCTGCCACAATGTTATCACTTTAACAGACTTTTTTTTTTTTTTTTAATACAAAATTCAACACTGGACAGTGGCACCAAGGGCAGAAACGCCGAGGAAGACCCAGTGAGCCCCCCGGGGACACCTCTTCTGCTCGTCCCGTTAGACAAAGTGACTTCTTTTCAGACGTGTGTTTCACGCTGGCCCTGCAGTCACACTGTCCAACTTCTAAGATGCAAAGAAGCGCTGAGTGTGGGGCGACTTTAGGCGGGACGTGTGCCCATGCGTGCACGCGGCTGTGTGTGAACACACACGCAAACGTGTGTAACACTATCCCTTCAGCAGCAGACAGCATGTGAAGTGACCGCAATTCCTCTAATAAAACTTCTATTCCACTGCCCAGCACTTCATCCAAAAGCTTTTGATTTAAAGATTTTTTGGAATTAGATAAAGTACAAAGACAGTTTGGATGATCTTCACTGGCAAACAGAAATCGTTCCAATGTACCCTGAACCCCGCACGACCTCCGCCCGGGGCCCCGGGTCCCACCCCGCAGCGATCTCGGCCGCCCTGCCGGGCAGTGCCTGGGCCGGGGCTTGGTGCAGACGGGGTGGGGAAAGAAGAGACCCGGGGAAGGTCACGGCTGACGGCGCAGGCCGCGGAGATCAGAGGACCTGCACCTCGCCTGCCGCCAAGCCCTGCCAAAAGCAACAGCGTTTAACTGCAGGTACTCAGGCCCCACCAGGAGCGCCTGCGGAGACCCCGGGCTGACAAGAGGCCCATTCATGACGCGAGCTACCACTTCCCGGCAACTAGCCATAAATACGGGTTTAAAGAGAGAGGTTCAAGCTCCTTCGCTGCTTGCATCAAATGCTCATTGCCTTTCCCGGGGGAGCTGGATCATTCCGGTTCCTACATCCTCACTCCAGGGCTGGCCCTGGCTCGGCACTCGGCACTCGGCACTGGGCTGCAGGATGCCCTCCTGTCCTGGGTGCAGCTTCTACGGCCCAGGGCCAGGAGCTCCCCCGACCCACTGCGACACCCAAACGTGTCCGCAGGCTCCACAACTTCCCCAGGAGAACACAAAGTGTCCCCACTGAGAGCCTCCGCCTCACTCAAACCAAGCCTGACAGAGACAAACTCCCACCAAATTACAACAGGTTTCTGTGTAGCGCTGACCTTACCACAGAAACACTGTGATCCTGTCTCTCTATTCACGTGACGTGCTGAGCAAACCATCAGGGAAGGAAGGAACAAAACACTGAGCTCCGGATGAGACAGGACCGAGGGGACGCCAGGTCCGGCCTTGGGAGGGCCGAGGGGAGAGCACACATTTGGGACCCACTTATGACATTTCAAGTCCCGGGGCCAAGGCTGGATGAGACCCAGAGAGGGGGGTGGGCAAGAGAACAGAAATGTCCAAAAACCAAACCTACTGACTGCACGTAGAGGGGCCGGGGAGGAGGAGGAAGCGGCAGTGACGGAAAAGGAGAGAGCGGCGGGGCTGAAGCAGCAGGAAGGCCGGGAGGCGGGGAGGCTGCGAGGTGGGGAGGCTGGGAGGCTGGGAGGCGGGGAGGCCGGGAGGCCCTGAGACCAGCAGGGATGTGGCTGAGGGAGAGAAGGAGGCGAGCCAGAGAAGCGGCAGCAGCTCCGCAGCAGAAGGGACCAGGGACACGGGACGGCCCCCCACGCCCCACGTCCCCTGCCCTCCAGGCCCGGGGGCTGGTCCCTCAGGCCCCGGACGCCCTCACTGCCCGCAGCCCCACTGGTGCACGCTGGCCCCGGCCCTGGACCTGCAGGTCCCCATCGGGCCTCGGGTCACCCCAGGGGACACACCCTGACCTCACTGCTGCTCCCTGCACCTCTGCTGACCTGACTTCTGGGTGTCACCACTTGGCGACCAGCTCGCCACCCACTGGCAGCCCTTCCTCATTCACCCTCCAGCCGATGGCTCAGGTCCCACGATTCCGCTTCCCTGACTTTGCTAAATGACCACTCCCCACCCCGACCCAGTCGAGCCTCTGGCAGCCCATGCCTGGGGGCAACCTAATGCGCTGGCACCCCCTGCGGGCACCCCCGAGGCTCTGGTGCCCTAGCCGCAGGGCCTCAGCGAGGTGACAGGGAGTGCCTTCCCCAGACCCTCACGAGGGGGGCGCAGTGAGACCGAGGCTGATGTGTCCTCAGTTCCGGCTGCAGAGAAGAAAGGGGTTTGAAAAGGTAAATTCAAGACAGAAAGACAGAGGGAGGCACCTGCAGGGTCAGAGTCTCAGCTGCAGCTGCCCTGGCCACACACGCCCTGGCCGTTCCCACGCGTGGGTACCACGCACCGACCGTTTTAGTTTTGCTGAAGGTTAGTGGGAGTTTTGCCGTTTCTAAACCCAGATTCCCACAGACGCACAGGTCCCAGTTCAGGGACGATTCCTCCGGGGGCGTGACTGCCGCGGCCGCCGGATGCCCTGCGCGCTCTGGGTCTCTCTTCCCTCTGATCTGCTCTGAAATCTACAGAGCAACGAGATGGAGAGATGAGGGACACGGTGCAGGAGGGCCAGACTTTCCATCCCCCGAGAGCACACCGCACTCACACAGGACAGAGCACACCTGGGAACAACACAGACACGTGTATATCATCCTTTGAAATCAACTCTTTTTTGTAGAAATGATTTATTAACATTAAAAAACGATTTATCCTACATCGTTCTGGGTCACGTTTGGGCCGCACCTCAGAACTGAGACACGGCGCTGCGTCAGAAATGGCAGTGCTTCTCCCTGACGACGCGCGGACGGAAACCGTGTGGATTCAATTCCTTCTTCAGCCTCCATCTCGACTCAGAACAGTCCTGATACCTGAGAAGCAGAGCAGGACCACTTCACAGAAATTCCATGTTGAAAGTAACTTTAAAAAAACCGTATCGGCTTATAGCCATTCCAGTGGAAAGACTGCAAGGTAAGAAAATCTTCCAAAGGCCTTGCTTCAAATTCTTCATCTGATAGAAAATGGGGACAAGACAAAGGTCTACAAAAGGCGGCAGCCGCGTCTCCTTCCACAGTCAGCTCGCTTGCTCTCCTGATGCGGCTCCCGTTACTCTCTCCTGTCACAGAAAAGTAAGCGAACGCGCCACCCGAGAAACAGAGGAGCGCAACGGTATCTTCCCCCTGCAGGCGAGGCTGCAAAGCGGGGGGCGACCAGCCCTGATGGAGGCCCCATCCGCACCCGAGGGCGTGGCTCCCTCCGCTCCTAAAAGCAATTTCACGTTCATAAGCATCCATCTTGATTACTCAGCAGCATTCAGCCGTGTCTACCAAGGTCTCCTGTCCACCTGTTAGAGGGGCGAATACGTGTCACTCTTTCACATACGGTGTATTGGCTCATGACAGTGCTGGGCACAGCAGATGTTCATTTTTAAAAGGATTTTCAGTCCCTGCCTTAGATTTATTTCCGATAAGGAAACCCTTTGTTTGCAGGTTAGGAAACACTCCTCAGTGTTTAGCACGTCAGATGAAATGTCCATCACCATCTTCTGAGAGCACTGGCCTGAGGCCGCCCCCAGGGGCACAGACCAGCACTGAGGCTCCGAGCCGGGCTCACTTGGTCTTCCTCCAACAGGATTCCTCAGTGGGCCTCTGAGAATCTCCTTCCTCTTCCTTACAAAGAGGTTTGCTGCTTCTGTACAGATTCATTGTTGGGATTTTAAGAGGCACCTGGGGCCAGGCCGAGACGTTTCCTGTGAACTTCACTGTGGCCTCTTCAGCGTCTTGTGGGCACTGGGGTTTCCCCTATTCCACCGATAAAATTATGCTGAACACCTACCTTCCTCACGGCCAGGAAGTGTTTCTTTGCGATCAGACTGTATTTTCACTTCCTTAATTGCATCCCATTATGGGCTACTTATCCTCACGTACATCCTGCTTTGGTGCCTTTTAAGAAACCTGAAACTTACTAGACATTTAAAAAGTTGTATTGTGATGATATACCTATTCTGGCAGAAATAAGCCTTCTTTAACATCAACAACTCTGCTCACTCCGGGAGTGTTTAAGTGACCCATCGCTAGGGTCCATCCAGACCAGGAATGTCTGTGTAACAACACCTGGAAGTGTCCATTCAACCAGGGATGTAGGAAGATGGCAAAGGGTCTGTTGAGAGGCTGAGCCCAAACTCTAACTTACTGAAGGTACGCAGAGGACTGAATGCCCCAGGGGTCCATCAGCCGGTACTACCAAGGTCAGAGAAGCATTCAAGGCCAAATTCTGCTGACCCAGTGGGAAATGCTGAATATTCTCAAAACCACCTGTCTGAAGTTCTCACCCTCCTGGCATTAAACTACTCGAAGGAGGAACCACAGTCACGGCCCCCTGCACGAGAGCTCGGCTGGCCACGGGGCCCCTGACCCAAGAGTCCACGGTCCTGAGGCTCCAGGGGCAACGCGTCCTCCCCCTGGGCTGTGCTCCCCACGCACATGGGAGAGAGGCTCCCTTCCCAATTCATGGTCTCAGTACGTAATCTGATACCCAAAGGACTGCTCCTTGCATCCTTAGGTCCTGAGTCTCACAAATTTCTTAATTTTTTAAGAAAACGAAGCCAGTGCTGCCCTCACTTGGCCTCACCCCTCCTCTATCAGACCAGTTGTGTCTCAGCTACAAGAGCTGCCAATCCCACTCTGGATCTGGGCTCAGGCTAAGCTTACACGCACATACGTGTGTGTGCAAGTGTCTAACCAACTAGAAAGGACGCTCAGCGGTTCCGGCAAAACCTCCAGTGTCCCTCACGCCAGCACACCACGACCGCAACCTAAGGAGCTGAGCTGCCCCAGCAGACTCTCTCTGCCGCGGCCCTGGCAGGCGCGTCCGCCTGGCCGGCTCTGTCCCCAGCTTGTCACGATGCTTTAGCACCTGCCTGTGCCCTGGCCAGAAGCAGCTGGATTGTAAGCAAGGCTCTGGATCCTCCACTGAGCTTATCGTGGCTCTTTTCCCATCTTCCTTTTCCTTCTTTACAACCAGTATTTTCTACAGAAAAAGTTTTCTACTACAAAGGATGACCCCAGAAGACTAACATGGGTTTAAATCCTTTCTCCAGAAGAATCTTTGCTGCTCAGAGTTTAGTCTCTAACTGAACTCTGGGAATTAAACACAGACAACAAGTGCAGAACACTGTTCTTACCAACACCTGGTGCCTGGCGCTCAGGGGGTTACTTCGCCCCATCTTGTCTACCTGAGTCACCAGTTACCAAGCTCTGAAAGCTTAACTTCTTCAACTTGTTCAGGAAAGACAAGTCACCTGTCCCTTTATGAATTTTCCCCTTTATCATTCTTATCATGATTATCACATTTTATTATCTTTTAAATATTTTTTTATTTTTATTTATTCATTTGGTTGCACTGGGTCTTAGTTGCGGCAGGTGGGCTCCCCAGTTGCGGCTTGCGTGTGGGATCTAGTTCCCTGACCAGGGATCGAACCCGGGAGCGAGGAGTCTTAACCACTGCGCCACCAGGGAAGTCCCTATTGTCACATTTTAAGTTGTGAGGTGGCCACAGGTGGACCCCCTTTCTCCAGATGCAACCTCAGCAGTGGTGGTGACAGTAGGGTGTACTAATTACCCTGCGTACACTATTTCCTTTAATGCTCACAGCCCCCTAAGTGAAGACCGTTATCACCCCATTTCACAAATGAGAAAACCAACCCAAGGCTCAGAGAGATGAAGAAACTTACCAAAGTCACTCGCTTAGTAAGTGCAGGAGCCTGGCTCCTCATCCAGACTCCCGTGTCCTCACCTGAACCACAGCCAACTGAAAGTGCGAACAAAACCCCGTGATAAACAGGGAAAAGAAAGCTTTGGCTCAAACTAAATTTTGGGGGAAATGCCATTTTGAAAAAACTTGCAATTTATCTTATAATTAATAAAATTTAAATGATAATTGTACTTGTGGGTTTTTTCTTAGTATCGCCAAAAAGTAAAAGTTTCTTTTCTGGTTTGTAATTTCTTTGACAAAACATTTTGCACTTCACAGGACCATTAATAAAAATATGTGAATCATTTTTAAAAATACTTGAAGGTTTCATTAATTTTCTCAAGGGTCTCTCACAGGCCTTTGGTGTTTATCCATAATCCTTCCATATTCATCATCATCTTTTTCTGGCTTCGCTAATTCAAACGTTCGCTGGCTTAACTGCCAGCACCTCACTTGCAACTGACTTTTCCCGTGGTTCCAGCAGTTCTCCAGCAGCACTTACATCTCCCCTTCCTGCAATTCAGGGGTGTCTTGGTGACTACTCTAAGCGAACATCCTGACATCCTCAGTGTTCGGTTCAAGCCCACCTCTAGCGGGCAGGCCCCGTGGGTGCACGTCTCAGGCCCCAGCCGCCAGAATCCCGCACGGAGGGCTGCTCCGGCAGAGCCCGGCCCCTCAGACGCGGAGGGTCCAGAAACCAGCCTCTAGGACTCAGCCCTGCCCTACAGGAGGAGGGAAGCAGAGAGGAGGGACAAAGAACCACAAATGTTCTCAGCCCACCAGGAACCGTGCTCATCTTTTTCACACCTGCTCCCTGCTTCTGCTTCACAAGGACCCCACAGGTAAGCAGCGTACACTGCTGTCTCACTGGTCCTCTCGACACTCCCGTGAGGCAGACGTCGTCATCAACACAGAAGAGGACCGAGGGCTGCCGAAGTCCCGTGGCCAAGCTGCCGCGGCCCAGGCCTGGCTCTGCGAAGCCTGAGGCGCTCAGCCCCCGCGGACGCCGCCTGCCTACACGTGGGGGTCCCGCTACGTGACACCAGACAGCTGCCTGCTTAGTTTCAAATGCAAATGCCACAGAAATTGCAAAACATTAAAAAAATCAATACAACAATCCCAGAAGCCTCATCTCAGCCGGTGGGAAAGGAGTTGACTTTATTTAGTGGTAAACCCGCCTCGGTTAGACCCAATATTGCTTCAAGTCTTTCATGTTTAAGCAATTACACCTCGTCTCTGCAGAGAATAACAGAGGCCGACAGCTCTGCCATCTCCAAGTGTCAGAGTCCACAAAGGTGACAGTGAACCAGATGATGTCACTTCGTGCCAACCAGAGGCCACCTCGACCTTGGTGGGTCCAAGGTGAGTGGCCAGTGACCTAACCGTGAAACTCAGACAGAATGGTTCTGCGTCAAGCCTGCAGTGCTCTGCTGAGCTCTCACGTGACATTACTCATGCCCTGATTTCACAATGGGCGGCTAAACTGTTTCCAATAAATTAAGGCTATGATGCTCACCTAAAAACCACAAAGCACCTTTAATAGACAGAAACACAAATAAAACATCGGGCTGTTTGATACTGGTTTGCATGTTTCTTGATATTTCTATAGCACCACGATTTAAATTTGCTAGCCAGACCGACAAATACTTAGTCATGTTTTAAAAGATTATTTTATTTACAAACAGACATACACATACAGCAAGAGGAGTGCTTTCTGCCCATAGGATTAAATAAAAGCAAGTTCCAGCTATTTAATTTGTATCATGCATTCTATTGTCCCCTAAAGCCCTAAAATACCTGTGAATTTGAATAATTTTAAAGGAAAATTCTCATATACAGTGAACCTCTCACAGTAACACTACCATAATCCTATGTATGCACTGAGAGATGATCTCGAATCCACTTTAATGGTCGTCTTATACCATAGCCAGGACACGGAATCTAGGGTTTATTCCCAAAGGAAAGCTTTGTTCCTGTCATAACTTATAACAGAAGATAAAAACGCTCATTTATTTTGGAGGTGGAGGGAGGGTCATGGACCCAACTTGATGTGGGTCTGTGGACCAGTGGGTCACTATAAAGTGAGAATTCAGCCCCAGATGGTTAGAAGAGCCCTGAAAAAGCAACTCTGTTCTCTGGGCTTCCCTGACTTGGGTCTGACCTGCAGTTACCAGAAGACCTAAGGCCTAAATGGTTTCACATGGAGCTATTTAAATCAGATTTCTTTTCTCCTGTGTTTAGGTAAGTGTTTGCTAAAGGTCTAGGAAGGATTTACTGCAAAGTAAAAGTGATATATAAAGAAAAAGAAGATCCTGGTCTTAGAGATGACATTCGTCTAGATTTGGTGGTAACATCTGGGGCGAGTAGGGCTTGTCACCTTCAGCACGACTGACACTCGGGCTGTGGGATGTTTAGGAGCATTCCTGCTCCCCCAAGATGCTGGTGACAACCAAAAAAGTCTTCAGATATTATCACATGTCCTCTGGGGGCAGGTCATATTCTCCCCACCTCACCCCACCCCCAGCTGAGAACCTCTAACCTGGAGTATTAATCTTATCTTTACAGCAATGAATAAGGGACAATCTTTAGAAAAATAAAGGGGAAAATTACCCAAAATTTTATTATGACTTAGGTAGTTAATTTTGACAGGAATTATAGTTTTAAAAAATCTGAAGATTAACTTATGATAATAAATATAGTTAGACATTTTAAGAAGCAAAATACTTGGCAGTTTAAAAAAAAAAAAAAAAAAAAGCTCAAGTCTAAAACTTAAAACCACGAGTTCATGAACCTTAAAATGCCAGATTCTCCCAGTCAGCTGAATACTGTGTTTAGACTGATAGATATGATTTCTTATGAAGCCCATATTTAGAGGAATGTGCTACAGCATCTAAAAATGGCTTGATACCTAAACAGTAGCAGTACACCATCCATTTGCGGGAGTCTTAAACTGTTAATTACGGGTATATTTAAAGTACTTTATCACTTCTCACTGCCACATGGTTTTAATGTATTGTGTATTAGCTCTGTTTTTTCTCCTGGCCAACTCTTGGTGATACTCAAGATCAGTTTTTTGCTTCATATCACATTTGTATTTTAATCTCATAAAACTAATGTTGTACTGTGATTATTTCTGCTAAACATCTGAAAGGCATATTGCATTTAGCCAGATGAATTCATGTCTTTTACCAAAGACACGAGCCGTCGCTTCATTCCATAGCGAAGCCCCAGCTCTGCTCCAGCGCCAGCTCCAAAACGTGTACATGTGCTTTTTCTACAGACACGAGCAATGTTTATGTCATTCCTCCCATCCCCATGATTATCTCTAGCCTCAGTGTTGACAGCTGTTAGTGCTGTGCCTTGGGTAACTCATTCTCATGCTGCTTCAGCTTCTTCATTGATGAGACAAATGGAATGGAAAGATCTCTAAATTCCTTTCTATCTCATAAATTCTGAGGGTATTTGGGGAGAACACATACAGGTGGATGTCCACTGTTTGTCCCCTAAAAGCTCTTTCAAAGAAAGGGTATCATCTCATGGGCTAAAATTTAAAAATTTTAAAAACTAGAAGTATGTGTGAATTTCCATACACACATAAAGAAATGTGTAAGTTATACAAGTTTGTCAAAATATTTCTAGGGTTAGGGTTAAAAAACTAAAAGTAGAACTACCATATGATCCTAGAATCCCACTCCTGGGCATATATCCAGACAAAACTATGATTCAAAAAGATACATGCGTCCCAATGTTCATGGCAGCACTATTTACAATAGCCAAGACATGGAAGCAACCTAAATGTCCGTTGACAGATGAATGGATAAAGAAGATGTGGTACCTATATATACAATGGAATATTACTCGGCCATAAAAAAGAACGAAATAATGCCATTTGCAGCAACGTGGATGGACCTAGAGATTATCATACTAAGTGCAGTAAGTCAGACAAAGACAAATATCATATGATATCAGTTATATGTGGAATCTAAAAAAATGATACATATGAACGTATTTACAGAACAGAAACAGACTTACAGACACAGAAAACAAACTTATGGTTACCAAAGGGGAAAGGTGGGAGAGGAGGGATAAATTAGGAATTTGGGATTGACATACCCACTACTATACATAAAATGGATAAACAGCAAGGATCTACTGTACAGCACAGGGAATTGTACTCAATATTTTGTAATAACCTATATGGAAAAGGAATCTGAAAATTTTATATATATCTATATCTGAATCACTTTGCTGTACACCTGAAACTAACACCTGAATCAACCATACTTCAATAAAAACATTAATTTTTAAAAGGAAATATTACTTTTAAAATAAATTTTTTTAAAAAGTGATTAACATCAACAAAGAGAAAAAACAGTTCTCATTAGGAGGTATGTAAATAGAGGATGGGGGGTTACATTTAAATTTATCTTCTTCTTCTACAACTAAATGTTTTTCCCTATCCTAACCTAACCCGAAACAATTGAGCTGTATTTCTTTTTTGCCAGTGGAAAAGTTGAGGGGGGAAGCACAGAAACCCAGACAAAATGCACCAACATGTCTGCGACTGAGGAGGCCTGACGGTCGATCCCCAGCACCGCTGCCCAGTCCGGAGGCAAGGACAGCTGAAGCCTTCCTTCTCCTCCCCTCTAGTCAGGACACCCAGAACCATGGAGCTGAGTGAAAGAAACATTCCTGGCTGCCCGGTCACTCACTTTCCTTTCCAACAACAGCTTCCACAGCCCATCGTGGGAATTTTTGACTTACGCAATTATAAAATAAAAATGTATTGCCACTAAACACACCTGTATAAATGTCACTTTAATCTTTCCTCATGACTTGCTGGTTTAATTACGTGGCTACACAGTCACATAAAATTTCATTGACGAAGTTATAAGCATTACTAATTGTTGGGCATGAAACAACTTATGACGTTGGATTTCTCATTCATTCTCAAGCTAAAAGGCTAAACGATAGTGAAATTTAATAAAACTTCTTAAAATTAGATTATACAGATAACTTTTACTTTGTAGAGTGCACATGTTTGGTAAAGATTTCTCATGCTTCAGTAAGTCAGAAGTAATGAAAGGAGTACACATTTTCTTACTTAAAACCTAATATCTGCAACAGGAGAGCTGGCATGTTGCTAATAGTCTCAGTGGCAACCACGAAAAGGAAACAAGCCAATGCAAACAACTATGATTTTCCGAAAAAAAAAAAAAAATACCAATAATGATTCTAAATATAAGAAGTGATTTCAAATGTATCTTAAGACGTACTCTAGAAGCACAGAAACTTCTGGATGTCTGTTTAAATGGAATGTAAAATAAGAATACTGAATATCCAACTGATTGAAAGTAAAAACAGAAAGACGCCACAGGTAGAGCCTTCATGAGTGACAGTGACTTGGGGAACAAGCCCTGGTTCCTGCTCAGCTCCTTGCATTCCAAGGACACTTCCTGACACTCAGGTTAAAACTCACTTGATGCGACCTACCAAAGGAAATGGTAAAATTGGGACACTGCTCAGCATCACGTTGAATAAAAACTCTAACAAAGTTAATAGGTAATTAAGGCTGGATTTACATTTCCTCATTTACCACTTCTGACATTCACATAGTTAAAAACAGATGTGAAACATTCCCAGTCTGTACAGCACACGTGCAGAACACACACACACACACACACACACGACGTTCCTGCTGTGGAGCCTGACACTCTCTTCCCATCAGTACCTATACCAACCTCTCCTGGGGCTCTCATGATTGAAGAGGATGCCGTTCACTGCAAACAGATTATACGCCTCCCGGAAGTTCACCACAATCCAATAGGCATAGAGCTTTGCTGCCCCTGTTGGAATAATTTTTTAAAAGCAAATAAAAGACAGTGATTGTTATAAAAGACAGTGTCTTATTATACAAGACAGCCATTTTCACTTAAACAAGTAACAACGTGCAATATTTACAATATGTAATGTATCAAGATAGGGAAAAAAATGAATCAAAAGCCAAAGACAAAATAAAGGTTTCTTTGCCAGTTAATCACGCGACAAGGAAATACTTAAGAATTTCGTCCTTCTGTAATAATCACAGTTCGTTCCTTCACAATCCAATTCACTCAACTGTAGTGTGTGCAGTACATCAAACTGACCTTTCTTAGGTCTTATCCCCTTTTTCTTAGTTTTAAAGAATTAGGAAGTGAAAAATACGGGAGCTTAATATTCTAGCGGCTTTCCAATTTTATCATATTTGTTTGTTTGTCTGTTTAAGGGTTTGAGCTCAGGGAGAATTTCATCAGGGAAATGGAATCAAAAACACCAGGCCGTATCACTTCAGCACAACCTCAACAGTTCAGCGAAAAGAATCTTGCTGGACCTAATTTTCCTTTTAAAGCGGTGCAGCAGGTTTCACCCTGGAGGAGCCGGCAGCAAGAACCTGCGGTGATGTTATAAAGCAGAAACTAACACACCATTGTAAAGCAATTACACTCCAATAAAGATGTAAAAAAAAAAAGACCCAACACAGCCCTAAATAAACAAACAAACAAACAAATAAATATATATTTTTTAAAAAACCCTGCGGTGAGCACAACGCAAAGGTGTGTGACCGGCAAGCCCGGCCCCTTTAAGGCTGCGTCAGCGGTGCTCTCACAGCACGTGACCTCAGCCAGGAGCCAGGAACCAGGAGCCGCGCCCAGGCGGAAGCACCCCAGGAGCACAGAGAACCCAGCTCGTTCGCATCCTCACCGTAGGGCGAGCGCGGGTAGAAAGGCGTGGTCTCCTTCTGCGGTATTTCCTGCACTTTCCCGTAAAGCTCGCTTGTTGAGGCTTGGTAGAACTTCACAGAGTTGATAAGGCCACAGGTCTTCACTGCATCCAGAAGCCGTAAGGTGCCGACCCCATCGACGTCCGCAGTGTATTCAGCCAGGTCAAAAGAAATCTGGAAAGAGCAGGTGAAGACGGGACCACATGAACGGGCACCAGCCACAGAGACGCCTCAGGGGTAACAGAGTGCAACTGCTCCTACTTTGAAACATTATGCTTGTGAGGAAATATCATTCTCTCGCAGCAGAATCAGAATATGGATGTCATCTGTTTCTAACATCAAGTGGCTGCAAAATACCTTGAGAAATAGGTATTAATTACCTACGGTAACATGAGGAACACTTTAGCCGCATCCATCACCTCCTGATTCTAGGCTGAAGTCCCCAGGGCCGTGCTTTTCAAGATGCAACCTCTGCTCCTCAGAATCACCTGGGTGTCCCTGAAAAATTCAGATGGAACCAACCTCTTGGGGGCCTAGGAAACCCACATTTTTAATGAGTCCCAGTTGACTTTTATGCACAGGTAAGTTTGAGAACATGTGATCAGAACACAGTTGATTTTAAAAAGAATTGTTTTATTTTCTATTTTTAATTAAGCTGCAAGATTGACTTGTTAGTATACTATATACATAATATATCTTTTAATTATAAAACACACTGAATACAGAAAGATGCTAATGCATATTGAGTTGATTGACTTTTAAGAAGAGGGTGTTAAGGAATAATCCAGTGTTTTGCAGTTCTCGAATGTCTTCTTTAAAAATAAATGTGACTGGTGTGCTTTTTTCTTAAATCATTTCTAAGCACAATAAACAAATTAACCTAATATTCAAATCTCCTAAACTAATAAGGCTGAAAATCACTGTCTCTGGTTTATTCACAGGCCAAATACAGCTGGACATGCGGCCACACTCCCCATCGTCTGCTGAGGCCTCAGCTTCCCCTAGAAGCCCCTCTCTGAGCCGAGTGTCCCCCGATTCCTTCTGTCGCCTTGTCCTTGGCTCAGGGCATTCAGGGAACTTCCGGGCCTGCCCGTCAGGGACCTGACTCAGGTCACAGAACTCACCCCTGTTCTCTAGGTCAGTAAAGCTCACAGGCAGCCATGAGACAAACAGAAAAAAGTATGTTTCACCCACAATCTTTCAAAGCCAAGAAAGCAAGATTTGGGGCTATTTTATTCTTTTTACGTAACAGTTTATTGCAATAAAATTTACATACCATAAATTCACCCTTTTAAAGTTTACAACTCAGTGGTTTTTAGTATATTCACAGCATTCTACAATTATCACCACCATCTAATTCCAGAACATTTTCCTCATCCCCAGAAGAAACCCTGTACCGATCGGCGCTCATTTCCCATCCGTCCATCCCCAGCCTGACAGCTACTGACCTACTTTCTGTCTCTATGCATTTACCTATTCTGGACATTTCATCTAAAGGGAGTCACATCTAATATGTGGCCTTTAGTGACTGGCTTCTTTCACACGTCATATTTTCATTTCTCTTGGATCTATACCTAGAGTCACGTCAGGAGCAGCAGAGCTGGGGTGAACACAGGCAAGGTGCTCGCTGAGAAAGCAGGGCACAGCCGTCCCGAGGGGCGGACTCTGCAAGGGTCTCATGAAAACCTCGGGCACTCGGACAAGACACAGAAACGCACATGTGTGCAAGCGTGCACCCACGCGCACACACACACGCAGTGTGGCCTACAGCTTCCAGGGGCTCACGGACTGCGGGTAAAGACCCCCGCACCAGGAGCTCCTTTCTAACACTAGGAACCTGTCAAGCCAGGATCTCAATATTTTTACATATAAATTCATACCCAGTAATATTTTTCATCCTTTGGATGGGATCACCCAAGTTTGAACAGCAAAGAAACATTGTTTTTTTATCTTTCTTTGGCTATTTTTTTTTTGGCTATTGGTATACACACTAAACAGCTACATGAAGAGAACGGCTAGTGGTACATACGCTGTGCAGATCCCATGTTATGTTCACGCTGAACCTCAATCACCGGAACACAGATTAAGAAGCCTCTGCACAACTTAAAAGCTTTTACATACGCTAGGGAATCCAGTTTAGATAATTAGTAGGCCCTTCTTCAGAGAACATAAACCATGGAAAGGAATTTAAAGCACTTAGGCTGAAAAAAGTAACTGAGGCAGGGGAATGGCGTGGGGTGTGGCTCACACGTACACGGATTTTGGGTAACTCCATCAAAACTTAGGCGTGTGTTTGATATTTAAAGTGCTGGGGAATAGGATTGGCTGATTAAATCCAACTGTCCACAAAGTATTTTACAATACAGAGTAACAAATTAAGTGGCTTCCTTTAAAAGAAAAACATGAGAATAGTACTACTTTCAGCTTGATAAACCCCTAACAGTTACAAGTGTCATTCCGAAATACACCACGGCATCAGGGGTCTGGAAAGTCACGTACAGCCCGTGGGCCAAACCTGGCTCTGTCCTGTTTTTGTCCTAAAGGCGTCTAGGAATACAGACACACTCATTGGTTGATGTGTTTTCTATGACTGCTTTCACACTGTAACAGCAGTGAAAATATTTACTATCTGGCCCTTTACAGAAAAAGCTTTCTGACCCCTGAACTGAACCACAGTTACATTCCGAGCCAAGACTGAGTAGTTTTCAAAATCGTTATCGTTATTTTCCACGTTTTCTCAAAACTACAGGATGGCTCTGGAGTGTGTTTCCAACCCGACACAGGCCACCGCTTCAGAGGCCTGAGGACTCGGACAAGAGCAGGCGCTGATGTCACCCAGCAGGGAGAACAAAAAACGGACGGATCAGAACACCCAAGCCTACAAGAACCGTCCTGCCCTCCCCTTGTAGAAACATCTTCTGGCGTGGCTTCTGGAGCCCCGCATCCTCCTAGCTCTCCCCCCACTCGTGGGGGGCAGCTTCCCGGGCTCTTGTGCCACCCGGCCACCCGGCCGCCCCCTCTCCAGCCCCGGGCTCAGCACTGCTGCTTCTCCCCTCCCCCACCAGCTGTCCCGAATCAAACTCCCGTCTGCAGGCCCGCCCGGCCCTGAGCAGAGCCCTCATGTCTCTTCCCATCTGAGGACATCATCTCACACTCACCTGCCCCGAACGGAATTCTTGATGCTGCCACCAAAGCGCTTCTTCACTTGTCCCCTCTCCCTCTGCTGAAATGGCACCTACTCCCCTGACGCTCCCAACGGAACCCTAGGGAGCCTGGACGACTCCTCCGCCCTCAGGGTTCACGGACCCTAAGCGTGTCTGCCCACTTCCCTGCCCGGCCACCTTTCACAGGAAGCACCCCAGGAGCCCTAGCAAGTTCAGCCGCGGCCCCTCCCGCACGACTGCGGCCTCAGCCTTGGACTCGCGTCCCCTCCGTGTGCAGTGCTGGTCCGTCTCCCCCCCCCCATCTCTGTGCAAACGCCCCCCTTCACACGGGCCTGCCCTGCCTTCCTGTCTACCTAAAAAGCCCAAAGCCCCTCATCTCTGTTTATCCAGCCTTCACGCTGATCTGATTACTTACTCACCATCTCCTCCACTAAAACAAAGCTCCCGAGAGCAGGGATGCCGTCTCGTTCTACGGGAGCCCCCGTGCCTGAAACACCGCTTGTCCAGTATTTGTTGGATGGATGAAGACAGCATGGAAACTACTGAGATTTAAATGTCAAACATACAAATATCAAAATAAAACTACAAAAACTAGTGGAAAAAAATGGGCTATCAGAATGACAGAAGAAGGTTGATAATTTAATCATACTGAAATAGGTAAAATTTCAAGGAGCGAGGTTGAAACTCTATGTAAACTTTCAAAACTTCAGCATAACAAATATGACGAAGGCTTAACGGTTCCACCACATGGCGATGTCCAATTCAGAGCAAAGGAGACCATCTTAGGCCACAGCTGGGAACCGGGTGTGGAGGAAGCAGGTTGGTGAAATAACCAACGACCTGGTCGCCGACACATTCGCCCGCCAGGCGCTGTCAGGGCAGTCACAGAGCCTCCAAGAAGCAGGGCATCTGAAGCCACGGGAAAACAGTAAATTTAAGTTCAAATATGAAGCAGATTGCCCTTATCGACATTCAAAGATACACACAGATATCCCCAGAATTACCCTCATTTACAGAGAGAGGTGGTAAATCACAGCCTTTCCTGAAACGACGACAACAACGATTTAGGAACGGTCCCCCGAGGGCTGCGGGGACCCAGATGCAGGAACTGAAGGTCTGCCCTGCACTTCCGCACAGCCTGCAGACTGGAACGTAAATTCTGGAAGTGTTTTCACTGCAGCAGGCTGCGGTCCCGGCAGGCCTGGCTCAGGAGCGCGAGGCCTCACACCAAAGCAAGCAAAGAACAATGATGATCCCACCATCCGGAGCAGACGGCCCGCTTCACCCCCCCCCGAGGGCTCTCCCCAGGGCAGTCGCCTTGTGACCCTCACGTCGTCAACTGCCCGGAAGCCCCCCAGCACAGGAGCCTTGCTTGTTTGTGTGTGTGTCTGTCTCTTCTGTTCTCCTACCAGTGAGAAGCCTGCCCGTCTCACAGAAGGTGCTCCAGAAACAGAACCTGAACGAACGCGATGGCCTGAAGCCTGAAGTGTGGACACGTAATATCTCAATGACCCTATCATACAGTTAATAACGCAGTGAAGTTCACACAGGCAGCAAATTTGAGTTTTAAAACCCCAACGAAGGAGCCACAGTTTCCTGACTAGAGATGTCGCCTCAGAAAAAGAGAAGATCGTTGCTGCAGAAGAACTGTATGTGGGAAGAGACACGCCCCAGAGGCCAGGGCGCCCCTGCAGCATCTGACTCCCAGAAACACGGGAGCTGGAGATGCTGGGACCACACAGGCAGCCGCGCCGGTCGCTGCTCCCCGGGACTTGGAATCTGCAAGTGAAAGTTATTAATCAAGGAGAACAACAGTAAAACATCCCTTTCCAAGTGAATCAGGGTCTCGGCGAGCAGCCGCCCTCCAGAGCCGCCGGTTCCTTAGCAGCTGGGCCGAGACACAAAACTGTGTTAGCGGAAGGGCAATCAGAGCAAGGCGGGCGCGGCCCGAGGGACCCCGAGGGCTTCCCCGAGGGGTATGGGGAGGGCGCATCCCCGGCTAAGGGGCAGCTACCCGGAGAAGCAGGGCACCATGTCCTGAGGACAAGAAGTGCACAGGTGAAGGCCTGCTCACCTGCCTGCCGGGAACAGGTCAGAAAGGGGAGTGAAGGGGCCACAAGGCGACACCACAGGGATCGAGGGGGCGTGGCTGAGTGGCTACAAAGTCTGGGGCGGGGGACGGAAACCTAGAGAAGACGAGAGCAGGACAGAGGAAAGAAGGGCTCGGGGAGGAGACGGCCCACATGAGCAGGTGGAGATGGGGGGGCGTCCTCATGGGGGGCAGCATGAGCCAAAGGACAGACAAATGCCCTGCCCATGCTGGGAGGTAAGGAGTCTCCAGTTCAGGTGGAGAAAAGGGACGGAAACAGAAGGAACTGATTAGTAAACATCAGGAGAGGCCATTCTGGAGGAGGCCTTGGATGCAGTCTGCAGCCTGTTCAGCAGGCGGTGGTTCCAGAAGAGAGGAAGGGCATCACTTCAACCGGCCTCCTCCCTGGGGACTCACACCCAGGCCCAGCGCAGAACCTTCCACTCCCGACATTCGTAAGCCCAATTTTATATGATTTTTCCTTATTTTACCGCAATTATATTTTTTGTTCAAAAACATTTATAATGATAATTTGAAACATCTAATAATCGTAAGGTTATTAGTCCACCGGAGTGGTGAATTCTAGCCAGACTAAACAAAGGAGACATCTGCGTGAGCCTTCCTATGCCCAACATAAATTCATACGTAGTTTCGTAAGTTTTTGAAATACTTCAAGGTGACTAACAACTCCCACGGGGAATCAGAACGTTCACCGTGTCTGGACAAGACACCACCCCAGGCTCCTCGAGGACTCTGACCTGGCGAGAGCCATCCGTCCACGGCCCACGCAGGGCCAGGGCTTCCACTCTCACCCGACTGCTCAGCACACGGCAGGACGTGAGACTTTTGTGGAACAGACGAAGGGCACGTTTCTTCACAAGTTTACTGCTTATCCATTAAGACAAACTGAAACGTTGGTTAATCCACCTCCCTAGTCTCAGGGTTGCCTAAAGCGCAGCTTTCTTTAAGAGCAGGATTCTGCCCTGAGGCCCACGCTGTACTGCTTCCCAAACCTGCCAGCTCCTCCGTCCACTGACAGGGAAAGGACGGTCTCAAGGAATCTTCACTGCTGCCAATGTTGGGTTCTCCCCCCACTTCAGTGATCCAGTTCCTCGCCATTTGCTGTAACCTCCAAGAACCTCTGATCCCATTCTTGCTTTCTCAGTGAAGACAGGCTATAACTCAAGAACAAAGATAACAATTAAACTCCTGGTTTCACAGAAAATCGTAACTTACAAATACTGTGACTCCACCTATCACAAATGAGCCACATCAGACATCTTTTCCTGCCCACTTTATAGAGGCTTATCAGCTGGTGAAAAACAAAAACCTGCCATGATTTTCACATGGGACAAGGGCACCGAGAGTAACGATCTAGTTTTTCTAGAGATTCCTTATAGGTAAGCAGAAGTAAGAAGCAAGCCTATCTGTGAAATTAATCACACTGGGACAGTTGGCCAAGGGTCCACAGGGTCCCCGGATAGAATTGAAGGGGGCAAGGGGGTTGGGGTGAGAAACCAGACATCTTCATTTTCACTAAAGTCTACCCGAGGTTGAGAACTTCCTTCAGGTTTGAGTGCAGGCAACGACCCCACAGTAACAGCACCAGGTGGCACGCCCGCTGTCTGCCATGGGGGCAGGGTTGCTGGGGGCCGCGCAGTGTCACTCTGCCCGCCGCTGCTTGGGAGGCTCAGGGGTTATCGGACCCACCTCAGGCTCTGCTGTACACTGTGCTACGTTGTCACATCGCTGGATCACAAGCCTGGCTTTTAAATACTGTGATGTTAACATATGAATCGAGTCAGTTTCCTCTGTAATCCTCAGTGTTATGCTTTGTGTTACAATACTTGTAACGCACTTATCCTGAGAATATCCACAGGCTTCGTCAGATTGCGGAAGTCGACAGCCTAAGAAAGGGCAAGGGTGTCTCTATTGGTGGCGGTGACAGATTCCAGTATTTTAGAATGTGCTTCGAGAAGAAAAGCCCCCAGTCTTGCTCAGAACCCACCTCCCCCATTAACAAGCTCCCTTCGCCACGTTGGGGTCTGATGCACATATCCTCAAGGCACACAGTTACAGCTTCGATTATCCTATGGTCTGAGTCATCGATAGATTCCTGACCTCCAAGACTAAGTACCAAAACCACATAAGTACACTAAAGCATTCATATGACACCGGAGTTGGACACATAATCAAAAAGTGAATAATCAAACTAGCTTTGAGCCCTAGTTTATAATGTTTACAACTTTAATCTTCCGAATTATTTTGATCACACATACAGGAAATGATCTAACTGCCCTGAAGCCCACGCTGGCAAGGGCACAGGAGTGGATAGAGGGATTATCTAAATCAGGGGGACTTAGCCAACAGCCTTAAAACATTTAACTAAGGGATTAAAACTATTTGTTAAGGATAATCCAGAGATGACTACAGGATTTAATTTTCGTTGCACACTACCACTCAGGTGATGGGGATCTGGGGAGCCCTCAGTACAGACAAAACCTGAGCAGTTATTCAGGTTGCGCACAGGAGGACCGAAACCATGTCCACTATTATTACAAAGCATCACTGCTGTCTTCCGACTACTGTCACTACAGTTGGAGCGGCCACTACTATAACACTGAAGTAGGAATTCAGCACTTAACCTTTGCCTCTAAATAGCTAATCATTCTTTAGTCCACAAACCATCAGAACAGCAATCACAAAAAACAATGAGAACGCCTTGAAATGGTTCAGAGGGTCTGGGAAGCTACAACGTGCGCAGGTGCAGTAATGCAGGTCGCCGTTTTCCACGGGAAGAGAATCTCGTTAAGACGAAGCAGAGAGAGAATTTCTGGCAGGGAAGCAGCTCAGGGAGCTGTAGCCCCACGTCGACAGTCGTGTCCAAGTGTCTGTCAGTCATCACAGCTTAAGAGTGGCCACAACAACAGCCTGTCACGTGGGACAAACTGTTTTCTGTCCTTTTTGCCTCCATTTCTCTTGACCTTTTTCTTCCCAAAATAGCATATAGTGTATCAATTTTAGAAGGAATAATACAGAAAAACTATCTAAGGGGGGGGGGGGGGCGAAATGTACAAAAGGCTTGTTTGTTTCACTAAGTAATGGAACCAAGCAGAACCCTGCAGGGCCCCCAGCTATGAAACCAAGCTGTTAATGATGAGGACGAGAGACTCACTCTGATGCACAGTCCTGAGCTGTTTGACAGATACTGTAACTGCCACCAGAGGGAAAAGCTAAGTGCATGATGACCGGACTGTAGTCATGACATAACTGCTCCGTCTTGAGCAGAACTGAGTCCATGGCCAGCACAATTCCAAGAACTGGCCTCGAGAGAATGGGATTAACACTCTTGCTCATAATAGTCTATATCTTTGTGGGCATCAAAAAAATTGTAGCTTGCTCTGCCCGTATATGTAAGCGGGCAACTAAAATTGTCAGCAAAGAGATGCTACAGACCCATGTCGTCATCTTCCCCTCTGAGAACACGGCGCCTATGTCAGCAGGAAGAAGGTACAGAAGACGCACTTCGCCCCTAATCATGTAGAAATGGAATGATGTCTGACAGTGGGGAAATGAAAGCAGCTCTTTTGTCCCTTTCCTGTTTGCCCATTTCTGTTTCCCTCTAACCCTGAAAGAACCTAAGTGGCCTGTTGATTCTTTTCCTAGATTAAAAGAAGAACAAAGAATTAAGCAGTTAAAGAATGACGAGCTCTCTACCCCAGAAGTCCCCTTAGCAACTCTGCAGGCAGATCACTCCAGCAAGATAACATCTGAAGAGAGTCAGGGTCTGCACACCATGGAGAAGGATGCAGAACCCAACCTCCTGCCTCAACGATTCACTGAGATTCTTCCCTTTAAAAATTGCCAAGGCTGAGAAGAATCTTCAGAGTTGGTCTTGGGACCTGAGTCCACCTCTCTTCTCCTTCTCGGCCGGTTTTCCTGATGAAAGCACCTTTCCTTTCTACTGACACTTGCCTCTGGAATTATTGGCTTTTGAGCAGCGAGCAGCCGAACCTGAGTTCGGTAACAGAAACATCTGACAAGAGACCTAGATGTTCTGTTGAAAATATTTTGTTGAAAGCCCTGGAAAGAAGACCCAGAAGCTCAAGACAAACAAGAACTGTGTAGCAAACTGGCAACCAAAATAGGGAAGACAGGGGGAAAGGTGCATTCATTAAACTAGAATAATTTGAAATAATGTCCAAGAAAGAATAAAGTGGGGTCCAAGGACAAGGATCTAAAGTCAATGAGAAGTGCAGCGGGGTTTAGAGAAGGCTGCTGGGGAACCAGGCGGCAGGGGGCAGGGGCCTGGGAAGGAGACAGTGGGAGTCTGCCCTCTGCTTGCTGGGGAGGACAAGGGCATTCCATTCCCAAACTGCTATTTGAAGCAGGTGGGTGGAACAGTGGTAAATACCAAGCTGCCCTCTGTCTCAGAGAAAAACTAAAATGCAGACAAGTCACGGAGACTGACGGGCATGCATGATACTGTAAAAGTCTACTCACTCTGATGGAAATGCCAGCAGATTCATAAAAAGGTAACTGACAGTCCCCCTGGAGGGGAACTCAAACGGGGGTTGTCACTTTCATGGTGAAAAATCTAGCAAAGTGTGCAGTAATGAGCAGAACCAACGAGCGGTTGAAGATGGGTCAGAGCAGAAAATAAAGCTGGCCTTGCGAGAGTTGATATTGCCTCGTTCCTTTTGCAGAGTTCTTTAAGAGCTAAATAAGCACACAGGCAAGGAAGAGTAAGGAGGAAATCAAATCGTGGATATGATTCACCGAGATTGTCAAAGGCCTTGACACATGCCTTTAACAAAGTAATTACAATAACTCCGCCGGTGGGAGAAAAATTCCATCTCATCTGCCGACAGGGGCGCCCCGTCCCTTCCCCGCAGCCCCACCCCAGCAGATTGAGGACTTACAGACGGAAAACCAAAGTAGGAACAAAACATATAAGCTGAGAGAGCAAACACAAAAAGCAGATGCTGTCTGTGGCTGGTTTAGGGACTGTCTTTATTTAATGTTTTGAAAACAATCTGGGAGAGGAGGTAGACTACGAAAATCTCCCAACTTCCATTGTTTTTCCAAAAAGTGAAAGTCACATTAGAAATAGTTAATTGTAAGATCTCACGGAGCTGCCGAAAAGGCTGGAAAAGTGGCAAGACCCTTCAAGGTGGACCAGGGAGATGGTGCATTTAAGACAGGAGAGAAAAAGACAGAGTGGCAGTAGCCACATCCTCAGAGTTCCAAGTATTTTCCGAAGATCTCGGGCATTGGTTTGATGCTGAGAAACCAAGAAAACGTGGAGTCTCCCCCAAAAGAGCAGAGAAACAGAACAGAAAGCAGTGTCCCACCACCCATGCATGGGGGGGGGTGCCGTGAAGTCCTGGTCATCATGCTTTAAGAACGTCCTCTGGAATGCAGAGAGTTCTAGAGAATCTAAAGAGAGCCTAGAGCACAAGGAAGATGCTCAAGGAAACAGAGCAGCTATCGCATGCAGAGAGGGTTAAAAAGAGTGAGATTTCTTCGGTTGTGAACTCTAAGCCAGGAAGTGGGTACAGTGACTCAGGCTTTGTGAAATAATAAAGGATATGAAAAGAAAGATCATAAACCAGATCATTAGGAGTCCAGAAGACCTGAATGAGGCACACCCTTCGCTGAAGTCTGATTAAGCACTAAATTAACAAAACAGAAGTCTGTCTTCAACTGAGTGGTGTCTGAAAAGCAATTTGCTTAATATGCTCCCTCTGGAGCATTTCATGCTCTTGAGAAGCAGATTATGCATAAAAGAAACCATGAATTATAGAGGCAGGGACTAACCCCCATCCTGTTCTCCACCATGTGCCTGGCCCGGTGCCTGGCACACGGTGCTATTTCTTGAGGGAACAAATAAAAAAGAGCAAAGTATTTCAGTATCACCAAACATGGCACATCTCCTCAGAAAGGATGGTGACTTTGAAACTGCTCCTTCCTCTCCAGGTGCTTTTTCCTAAATCCCATGTGTTAGTCCTACACAGGAACCATTCCCACAACAACAAAATGATGTAAAAACCTGATGTAAGATTAAGGCAATTCAGCAAGATGTACTAAAGTAGTCTCTAACAGGAAAACATCATTAACAATAGCATTACTGTTATTAGTGTTTTTAGTATGTGTTTAGTGGTATTAAATATTATTTTTAAAGTAGTATTCTTCTATAATAAAAAAGTGTATAAGAAGATATTAGCCACATAGTTTCAAAATGTGAAGAAAATGCTGTGTTTTCATGGTTTTTTTCCACATTGAAACTGCTGTGTCGTACAAATTTTAGATTTTACAGGAAAACAAAGGTCACGTTGGACAGGATATATGTCTTATTTTCTTTTGAATATTGTCCAATTTGATACCTGCTGTACTGCAGGTCAATATCTATTCCCCTGAGGTCTGTGAGCTGATGTGAGCAAGTAGATACACGAGGATGGGAGGAGAGGGGGGACAATGGCTGCACCTGTGTACTGCATGTCAGGGAAACAGACACATGAAACCAAGAGGAAACTGATTTCAGAGCAAAAGGGGAAAATAATCAGAATCCAAGTCAGAGTTTAGTGGGGAAAAAAAAGAACTAGAACTTGTGAGTCCTCAGAAGTAGAAAAATACTAACTTGCTATGACAGAAATTCCCTTGGGTAAGGAAAAGATGCTTATGGATGTGTGATAGATAAATGAGAAACAAGAAGAAAGTGACACAGGAAGTTACTGATAATAATTAAAATGCTAGGGCTCCACTCCTTATTTTGTCAGTAACCAACAAATGTGTCTCTCTAAGCCTCAGTTTTCTTCTCCTAAATAAAGTCCCTTCCAGCCCTTACTCTTCTGTGCGTTTGAGGGTACCACGCATGTATCTAACAAACATCCATATGACTGATTTGAGGATCAGTGGAAACAAGCGAAACAAAGGCTCAATCTTCTATTCCAAAGAGCCAGTGAGTAACGTAACCAGAGGTGCAGTCAGGAAAGAGGGCTGGCCTTGAAGGTGAAGGACATCCAGGCATCGCTGGCCACCCTGCCCAGTACACTGAAACTGCTCCTGGTGACCCCGGGGTCCTCTGTGAATCTACCCCCCTCAACACTGGGTCTCTCATGACCTTTACACAGAGGCAATATTCTCCAAACAGGTCTCCTAGCCTCCTATCTGGCCTTTCTAAACTCTACCCTCCATCCTACCAGAACTATCTTCCCAAAACTTAATACCTAATCAGGTCACATTCTTCTAAAAGTATAATGGCTCCCCACAGCTTTCAGATGAAGTTCAAACACCTTAGCTTAAATAATTCAAAAACAATTATTTACTCATCCCTTCAAGAAACACCACTGAATACCTGTCATGTGCCTTCAACACAGTAAAATGCGTGACCATGTTTTAAGGCCACAACCCCCATCCATGCCACTCTAAGCAGAGCAACGAGGAAATTTAAAGGAAGAAAATTTCAAATACATAGCTGCGTAGTCCTAACTCAACGCGGAAGCTACTGAAACACAAAGCCGTAGGTGAGGCTCAGCTGTGGACCTGCTGGAGATCAAGGCTGGAACTAGGCAGGGGTGGATTTCAGCTCTCGTGAGCAACAGGGCTAACAGCACCGACGGAGCCATAGTTGCTGTTTAAGACCAAGGACTGTGGCATAATTATGCAGCCCATGAAAGGAAGATGAAAAAAGCTGCTTCTGCCAGCCTGAAACTATGAATTTTTGTTTGTTTTAATAGAAGGCTAAGTTGTCTAAAATGAGAGGCACACAGCAGCAGACACATCTTCATAGGAGGATCTGCCAGATAGGTTTGCCACTGACTGGACCAATTTGATTTCCGGCATCAGAGCTAGATGGAAACTCTGAGCCACAATATGGTTCTGGACTAGAATATTTTAGAGGCTGGGTGGTGGCAACCACAAAGTCATTAACAAGGGGTAAGACAGAAGGGGAGGGGAGGTTCCTATTTAATAGGAGCCTGCAAATCAAATTTTTGAAAAAGAACATTAATGTTAAAGAGAGAACCAATGAGATCTACAATTCAGGAAAGAATTTACTCCAGAGGAAATGAAAATAATACCGCATTCTGAAAATGACCTTAAAATACTTCCCCCTTTAATATCTCTTTAAAGTTGACTTTAAAATATATCTCAGAGACCAAGAAAAAAATAACATCAGCTAAAAACAAGAAATAATTTTTGCAAAAAGGCAAAATGAAACAAGAACAGAGTTGGAAAAAACTCAAAATTCTGCAAATAAAACAGTCAGTGAAATCCAAACTATGAAGATTGAAGACAGGCCCAAGTCTTTAGAAAATACACCTAGAAACATCACAGCCAGAGTAGATGCCAAAAGAATGGGTACATTTTGTGCAGACTTGGGTCTTTCTTCAATCCTCAGCATCTAGCACAGTGTCAGGAATGGAGCCGGAAAACACACAGATTCAGTGAAAAGAAGGAGAGAGGCAGGGAAGGGTGATGGGCAAGGAAACAAGGAAGAGCTGGACTACAAAACCAAGGTCTTCAAGAGCCGAAAGGTGGCACAAGTTTGCCAGTCTTGAACCTGCCTTGGAGGAAGCAGGGCGGGTCAGCGTGTGCACGCGGCTCGGGGCTGCCTGGTGTCGCGGGTGCGGGTCTTTATTCTGAGCAGGACCACTTTGTTTATGGATGCACAAAGCTTAGGCATATTTACGATGGTTGGCAAAGTGGACGACCTAGAAAACTAGTGAGTGCCAATAATTTCAAGTTTCAGCATTTCTGTTATTCAAAAGAACATCACTTTCCTTTAAGATTTATTACAGTAAGACAAGGTCTTAAATCAGAGGTAATCTGTAAATGATGTTCTTTGTGTTCTTAAAAACGTCTGAGAAAGTAACCTTCCCTGGGAGTTCTCTAAAGTGAAATGAGATGTTGGTACCTGCTCGACCTCCCTGAAATTATTATGGCTGCTCTGGAGATTAACTACCCGAGAAGCGCAAGTGCCGTCTGGGCAGGTCTAACGTGAGCAGAGGTGCGGGACGCTTCTACGCTGCCCACCCTCAGCTGTCCCGAGCGTCCATCTGTGAAAAGCTCCAACAGTCTCCCCCACGAAACCTAGTCTTTCACCACCTTAAAGAGAGCAGAAAACATATTAAGACTTAAATAACAGAGAAAGTTGCATCAAGTTCATAAGGATGAGGTGCCGCACGATCACAAAGGTTTATTAACAGCTTATCTGCAGACTTCTTCTACACAAAGGTAGAATTTACACAAAGGAAAACTGCAAAATGAAAACGACACGAGGGGTGAAGGAGTGGTCTCCTGAGACCCTGAGAAGCACAACGATTCTAACCCCCGGCACAAAACTTGAATCTAGCATTAGTTTTACTTATCTCTCCGTTCACTGCTATTAATTTAGTGATCTGGGGAGCTGTCAGGGATATTCGGTAAAAGCAATTTATCTTTCAGGATAATCTCCAAACCACTCTCCAAAAATGTTCAGCTTTAAACGACATGGAATTTGAAAGTGAGGGCCTGGGTGGTGATGGAAGGTGAGAATAAGCAAAGAAGCAACAGGCCACGCTTTTTCAGTGGCCACGTTGAAAGCACCACTCTCTCTGCTTCACGTGGTAGAAGCACCGCAAGCCAACAGCGGAGCCCGAAACAGTCCTGCTGTGGGAAACAACGCCCGCCCTGCGCGGTGAGAGACACGCAGGGCCCTGGGTGGATGCCTTCACCGCCCAGACCCGGCTGCGCCAGGAGCCTCATGCTACTCGAGAGGCAGGAAAGGGGCTTGGGAAACGGCCAGGGAGCCCGCGTGGGAAGGCGTGAGAAGACAGCCCATCCAACTCCCTCATTCGTGTCAAGGGGAAAGAAGGCTGAGACTGAATGTGGGAAGGGAAGTGTTCAAACCTTTTTCAACTGTTTTCTGTTCTTTTCTATTTATATACATCCATGTAAAATACACTCAAAGTTTAAAACCCACCGAAACTTGTAGTGTCTCTTTGACATGCAAGTGTCTCTCATTTTATTTTACTTTCACTTTTTGCTTCAGATACACTGAGTCGTAATATTTGCAAAACTGGCATTTGATCGACCTTAAGTACTCTTAGTTTTTATTCAATAAACATTTACAGAGCAACTTCAAGACCCTGGCACGTTCTAGGCACCAAGCAAAGATCCCTGCCCTCGTGGGGCTTACCTTCTAGCGATGGGAGAAGAGGACAATGTAAAGAAGGAAAATCTAGGGTAAGTCCAATGAGATGAGCGGTATGGAGGGAAAAAGAGCAGGGAGTGGAGATGGGGAACATCGGCGAGGCTTCCCTGAGCAAAGGAGTAAACACAGGAACAGAAAGAGAGCAGCCACAGAAGCTCAGCTGCGCGAGACTCTCAGGAATAGCAAGCGTCCGGGACCAGCCGTGGGCCGGGCACCCGCCCAGTGCCGTTCCAGTACTCGGTCATTTAAGCACCATGACAAGTCTATGAGTCAGGAACTACTATTATATCTATTTTACATCTGGAAAAAATGAGGCTCAGCCCAGTTAAGGAGCCTGCCTAGGTCACAGTCGGTAAGTAGTAGAGATGGGCTTAACACCAGGGAAAAAGTAATAATACACGGGGAGCAACCAAACCACCACCAATACACCTCACCACGCGCTCCTTTGCATCAGTATTCTCTACACCCACAAGCTAGACACAGAGCCGGCAACCTGATTTTTCTGTGCAATTTAATACCAGGATGATGGTTCATTTTTTCCAAATACAGGCTGGCTGTGATTTAAATCAGGTTGCCTATGACAGTATATTTTCAGGTCGTTTTCCATAATCCAGAATATATTTTCCCATAGATGCACTATGGTAAACAGCGACTTAGTTTTCACACAAGCCTATCTGATTCAGAATGCAGCTAAATAATACACAAATTCAATTTTAAAAAGGAGGGAGTAATTCTTACTTAGTGTTTCGGTCTTCCCATGAGGGAAATGATACACTACATTCCATAACTTGTAGCTTATAATTTTCACAAAGCATCAAGAAGGCAAACCAAAAATAACTCCTCAACAAGCATGGAGAGCACATTACCAGGCCCTGGCACGGTGCAGAGTCTGGGAACAGAAAGATGAATGAAGCACAATCTCTGTCATCAAGGAGCCCACAGTATCTCAGGACACATACACGCAAGGACATCTTTAATGCCAGTCAGAGCTTTGGCAGGCGGTGACAGCATGCAAGAGGAAGGGAGCGAATAAACAGGCCCGAGGAGCCCGGATGAGCCAGGGCAGAGGGCCGGTCCCCGCTGGACAGATGGGGAGGGCACAGAGGGGAAACCAAGGCTCAAAGGCACAGGAGGACTTCCCCTGAAAGAAGAAATCACCAAAGCAACGTAAAATTAAGAAAAATATTCACTGCAGTCCTAGAACACAGAGAAGTGTTAATCTGACAACAGAAAACGCAAGAATTTTTGAGCGCCATGAAGCACGTATGACCAGATTGATCAGGCAAAAATAATCAGCGCTGAGTTACTAGTAACGACACAGACAGAAGCCAAAGCCTTAGACGAAGTCCCTCACAGCCCCGAGGGACCTGTAAGCCCGTAAGAGCAGCCACCTGGCTGTAAGACACGGTCCGGGGGAAACGGGCCACAGAAGCTGCCACGGTGATACCCCCACGCTTCTCCTGGAGAGGACAACCCACTCTGCAATGGGGGGGCCACGGACAGCTCAGAGTGGGCGACGCGGAAGCCCCGCCTCGCCGAGATGCTCAGGGACAAGGCGGGCCACCCCAGCCCCGGATCCCACCGACAGGGTGAGCAGAGGGGGAAGCTGGGACGAGGGACTCCAGCAGGACCCCCAAACACAGAGCGGCCAAAGCATTCACCGCTACCCCGTCTGGGGGAGGACGGGAAAAAAGGCAACTCCCACCCCCACCAGCATCCCCACAGGGACCTCCACACCTGCTTTATGGAGGACTGTGCACCTGGGGAGACGCAAACGGGGGCACGTCACTGTTCTCCCGCCACTGCCCCGACTGTGCCACGGCGGACGCCGCTCCCTGCGCAGCAGAGCTCTCGGACACACAGGGCGGGTCCTGGGACTCGCCGGCGACTCGTGACACCACCACTCCCATGTCTTCACTGCTGCTCCGAGCAGCCGGGCCATGGCACAGGGCGCAGGGCGCGGAGGCCACGCTCCGCTCTAACCCTCCCCCAACCCAGCTCCTCTGCCTGGAGAACAGAGCCCGGCCTGGGGCAGGACCACCTCCTCCCGGGCCTGCTCAACTGCCTGTAGTACGTATCATTTCTACTTGAAAGTAATTTCACAGAATGCAGTCACGTGCCCACACCTAGCTACAGAGGGAGCTGGAAATGTAATTATTATAGAAGGCCATGTACTCAGATAAAAATTCAGAAGTCTAGCCCCAAGGAGAGAACAGAAACTGGATGACAACCAAGCTTCTCTGCCATAGCCCCCAAGCAGATTTCCAGCCAAGGAACGAGATGCCAGGCTTCCTTGGAGCTCCACCAAGTTTCCCGGCAACTCCTGTGACGCCCCTCCCCCGAGCCAGGAAGGAGGAGAGACAGTCGCGGACCCCAGGAAGCTGGCGCTCACACCCGATGCTCTCTCCCCTCTTCCTGCTCCGTCTGCGCTGAAGGCTGGGGAGAGGCAGTTAAGGGGTGGAGGGAAGAAGTGCTGGGAGAGAGCAAAGCTGGTCCTGAGGCTGCTTCCTAAGCCCTGAGGAAGGAACGGGGAGAAGCCGTTGACTCTCTAAGAATGGGAGGCTGTGTCGCACCAGGATCTGCGCTTCAGGCACAAACCACCCGTCGTGCAGAAAGAGAACATGACCCCCTCAGCATCCTGGGCGGGGGGGGGTCTTCCTATTAGGCGCTGTGGCCTTCTGGTCTGTTCCCAGGCAGCACACCTGGAGGGGAAGGCCCCCTTTTGGCCTGAGACCCCCCAGAGTTTATCCCCACTGACCATTTGGTGGTCAGAGGCCCCCTGCGAGAGCAAAGAGGCCCACAGCCGCTGAGGGGGGCTCTCCAGCCACCAACGCTGATTGGTTCACACCTGCCTCCATAAAAAGAACGGGTGATGGAGCGTCACAGACACGGCAGGAGGGTCAGAATCCAAACCCGGAGGGAGGGGAGCGAGCGGGGCGAGGCCAGGGAAAGGCCCTTCATCGGTACGTTCAGGGAGATCTGAGGATGCGCCACCTCAGAAGCAGGAGAAGATCTCTATGAAAAAATAGAGAACAACTAAGGACCAAGAAAGAGCACAGGAAATTAAAAACACAGCTGCTCAGCTAAGATGCTCAGTGGAGAGAAAACCAAATTGCTGATTCGAACACCAACTCAGTAATCCTCCCGAATGTACGGAAAGATGATGAGAACACAGGAGAAGCATAACCGTGACGGCCAGGGGCTCCTACAGTCACGGGGCTGAGAAGGAAAGAGCAGGAATCAGGTCCATGGAAACGTCCCTGAGGATCAAGGCCCTGAGTGCCGACCGCAGACACCCAGACCCTGGGGGGTTCCTAAACGTGAAAACAAAGAGAAAGTCGCCACGAGCCCCGCAGTATGAGTAAGGGAGGGAAGGGAAGGAGAAAATCCAAAGGGGGCGGGGAGGGAAAGACAATTCTAAATGCTAACAGCAGTAGAGCAATAAGGGTACAAACCCGAGGGAAAGGATTATGACCCCAGAGCTGAAACAAGATGTAATATTAAATGTGAAGACAAAAGAAAACCATTTTTTTAAATGAAAAGACTTGGAAAGCACCCCAACGCATTCTTCTCGGGTAAAATATTATTTGAGGAAGTACTTCAAAAATAATCATAGTAAATAATTCAAGCAATGGGCAGCAAACTATGAAGATAATAAATCTTAATTAGCCCAAACCCTGTTTAATAATGCAGTTGTGGAATTAACTGTAATTGTTCAGAAAGACAGTAAAATAAAAAAAGATATAGTAAAAGAATCTGACCTAGTATTTAAAATATAGATTACTTCTAAAAACCTAGGATTCAAGTAGGAAAGAGGAGATAAGCAAAAAGCATGCACAAGATTTCCTTTTATCCTTGGCAAGGATGCAGTGAGATGCAGATACTATTAAATTCTTGGAATTCATAGTTTCAAATATTCTTATGAGAAACAACCAGCCGAGTAGAGTTGGAATGCAGAACTCCAAAACAGCTGGGGGTGGACTATGGCTGAAATAAAATTAAATAAATAAGACACATCAGAAACAGAAGAAAAGAAAGAGAAAGCATAACAAGTTTAAAAAAAAAAACCAAAAACATACAATACAATGGCAGGAATTAGGACAAATTACAACAAATAAATCAATAATCAAAATAGACGTGAATGCCTTGAATCTTCCTATTGATACTCAAAAGTTCTTGAGCATTTAAAAAAAATCAGATACTATTTTCAAGACACCTACTCAAAACATGAAGCAGAAAGATTGAAAACTAGGGATAAACAAATGCTAACAAAAATAAAGTAAAAGTGGTAATACTAACATCAAATAAAGTGTAATTCCAGAAAATAGCATGAATCAGGAGAAGGATATTTTATACGGTTTTTAAAAGTAGGCTATAAAAAGAGAAAACATCGTCAACACAAAGCAACATACTAGTTTCCAAATATATAAAGTGAAAATAATTAGGAATGCAACAGAATTAGACAATACAATCATATTTGGGGGATTTCTACATGTCTTGAGAATTTGAAAGATGAGGTAGTCAAAAATAAACAAATGAAGGGAGCTGGGGAGGGAGGAGGGAGTGGAGAAGTGGGAGAGGCAGGCGATCAGGACAGGACACAGGGTGTCACTGGGCGGATGGAGAGCGCAGCGCCCTGGGGTGGATGAGAGGCGGGGGGCTTAGGAGGCTGGCGGGGACCAGATGAAACAGCCCGGCGGTCAGGAGCAGTCAGGAGCGGTCAGGAGCGGTCAGGAGCGGCGGGGCGGGTCTTTCCTAGCAGAGGGGAGGCGCAGAGGTCTGTGCTGGACGCACGGGACTCCCTAGGTGCACGGGGAGCGGGCGCAGAGGGAGGGGACCAGGGGACTCCAGGAAGGGGCAGTGCCCGGCTCTACCTCTGCTTGCACAGCAACAGAGGACTCTCCAGGCCTCCAGGAACCGCGGCCGTGGGGCGGGAGCAGAGATGCCTGCTGAGCCAGCAGCGCCAGGAGCACGCGTGTCACTCGTCTTAAAGCCCCGCCAGGCCACCGCGAAGGCACAGGGTTCTAGTGAAAGGACACAACAGGGTTAGGAGGGAAAACCAGTGGTGCTTCTTGTATATACACACGGAAATGAAATGCTTTCCGATGGCATTAACAATTTAATATTTTGGTATAGATATCTTATGAGCAGGACAATGTATTTGTAAGTGTTTAAACCTGTTATTAAATCCTATAATGTGTGTCTCTCTCTGAGGTCCACCTGCCCCTCATCTCTGCTTGCCCCCAGCCTCACTCACTCAAGATCCCTCAAAGGCTCCCCAGAGCTGCTGAATGCACTTCAAGGAACTTCTCAAAGCCGTCCGCCCTCAGTCTCCGACTTGACTTTTCCACCTATTTCCTGCCACCGCGCCTGCGTATGCCCATGACCATCACTACAGGCCCCTTTTATGGCCCACACACCAGAAGACTGTCAGTCTTTTTCTCCCTTAAAGCAGCGTCTCCCTCTCCAGTCTGTATTAGTCATAACTCCCATCACAGGAACAGCTGTAAAAGGAGCTACAGCTCAAAGCCGGGGCTGCAGTCATCAGCTCCTAACACAGAGCGGCAGGTGAGCGCCCGGTACCCGCCGGGACCACACACACCTCTCGCTGACCCAGCACAACAGTCAAGTCCACAGCACCTTTCATCCAGGAGGCTCCCGCGGGTCAGAGAATTGAAGGACTCACCCCGAGATCGCAGCATCAATAAGCTGGCTTGCCAGGATTCAAACTTAAATCGCACCCCACCACGTGCTTTTGTGGAACCCAGAAATCCAGAACAGTGAAATTACACATAGGAGAGGTAGAGCTGATGTTCGACAAAGTCGTTCTGTCAGAAAGTACCAGAAACAGAAAAGGAGGGAGGAATCACCTGGCCTGCCTTCAGTAAGAATCCCACTTCCCACTGTCCTTCTTGGACTTGGAGCTTCTCTCCAATTGCAATTTCCCATTGCTGGTCTTGAATAGTGTTCCTTACCATTGTAACAAGGGTTGGAATTAATTTTTTCTTCAACAATGTTTCATACTAAGAACGTGAATTCAACGAAGTTAAGAGTTCAACGATAAGGCGATGAAACAAAATCCATGTGTTTAACGGGTTTTATCGTGAGTCTCCTCCGTTCCCGTCGCTGCTCCAGGCGTGGGGACCCTGCCGTGAACGGAACGTATGAAGCCCTGGCCCTCGTGGAGCTTAGATTCAGGTGAGGGGGTGGACAGAGCACATTCAGTGTGTCGGGTGGTCACAGCAACAGACGAAGCTTCACAGAACAGCACGCTGACCACTGCCAGGCATCATTCTAGAAGCTTTGCTGTGTGAACTCAGCTGCTCCCTGTGAAGACTCTATGAAGGTGGCAGTTACAGCCCTAAGTTACATACAAGGCAACTGGCACAGAGAGGTTGAGCTATTTGCCCCACGTCCCAGCACGCTGATGAACGGCAGAGCCGGGGGTCAAGCTCAGGCGCTGTGGCTCCGAGACTGTGCCCTGCACAGCACAACCCTGACCCTGCAAGGCCAGGAGGACACAGTGGCCAGGGAGGCCTGCAAGGTGGCATCCCTGGAACGGAGACCTCAAAGCCATGAGAAAACGGGCCACACGAAGATCCGGGGAAAGAACGCTTCGCCTGGAGGGGACAGAAGCACCAAGGCTTTGGCGAGTCGCGGTCGCAGCGGAGAAGTTAACGTAGACGAGTGAACACGGAGGGGCCTGATGGAAACCAGGTGCATGCGGCAGGGGCCAGCGCGGTCACAGAAGAAGGTCGCCCCTCCCAATTTTGCTAGATAACACTACCACGTGACATAGTTTACACTGACATTCTGTTCTGTAGCCATAATTCACACAGCTGGTCAGACTTACTTTTTTTTAAACCAGCAGCTTTATTAAAATAAAATCCGCATTCATAATTTGAGATATAATTCACAATTCTGCATTTTAAATGTATGATTCCATGGCTTTTAGTATATTCTCAGACATGGGCGACTATTGCCACCGTCAATTTTAGAACATTTTAGCGATCTCAAAAGAAACCGTACCCACTATCAGTCCCCTCCCTAAAACCACTCTCCCCACCTTAAACAACCACTAATCCATTTTACCTCACTGTTGTCTATTTTGGATATTTCACGTAAATGTGGTCTTTTGTGATTTGCTTCCTTTACTTAGCGTAATGTTTACAAGGTTCATCCACGTTACAGAACTGTCAGTACTTCATCATCCCATCTTATGGCCAAATAATATTCCACTGTATGCGTATATCACATTTTGTTTATCCATTCACCAGCTGGAAATATTTGGATTGATTCCACCTTTTGGCAACTGTAACTGATGCTGCTATCAACATTCTTGCACAAGGTTTTGTGTGGACATATGTTTTCATTTCTCTTGCGTTGACACGTAGGAGTGGAACTCCTGGAGGGTATGGTAACGGTAGGCTTACCCACTGGAGGAGTTGCAGACTCTTTCCAACGTGGCCACACCATTTTACGTCCCATCTGTGCTGTATGAGGGCTCCAGCTTCCAACTTCTGCACCAACACTCATCGTTATCGGGCTTCTGGATTGCAGACATCCTAACGCGCATACAGTGTTATCTCACTGTGGTTTTGATTTTCATTTCCCTGATGACTAATGATGCGGAGCGTCTTCTCATGTGCTTATTGGCCATTTGTGTATCTTTTTTGGAGAAATATCTATTCAGATCCTTTGCCCATTTTTTAATTGGGTTATCTGTGTTTTTATTATTGAGTTCTAAGAGTTTTTATATTTTCTAGATATATATTCCATATCAGATACATGATCTGCAAATATTTCCTCCAATTATGTGAGTTTCTGTTCACTTTCTTGAAGGCATCCTTTGAAGCACAAAATTTTTAATTCTGATGAAGTCCAATTTATCTATTTTTTCTTTCGCTACTTGTGCTTTTGGTGTCAGACCTAAATATCCATTGACAAATTCAAGGTTATGAAGGTTTACTCCTATGTTTTCTTCTAAGAGTTTTATAGTTTTCACTTTTACGTTTAGGTACTTGAAATTGATAAGCTGATTCTAAAATTTATATGAAGTTACAAAGGATCGAGAAAAGTTAAAACAATCTTGAAAAAGAACAAAGTTGGAGGATTCACACTCCCCAAATTCTAAATTTACAAGCAACAGTAACCAAGAAAATGCTGTATTGGCATAAGGATAGACATATAAATAAATGGAATGAAATCTAGAGTCCAGAAGTAAACGCAGGGGTCTATGTTCAACTAACTTTCAACAGGGATGCCAAGACCGTTCAAAGGGGAAAGAACAGTCTTTTCAACAAATGATGCTGAGACAACTAGATAACCACATGCACAAGAATGAAGTCGGACCCTTATCTCACACCACATACAAAACAAGTCAAAATGGATCAAAGACCTAAATGTAGTAGCCTTAGTTTTATAGTTAAATTGATTCATTCTTTACCACCAACTTATTTTACTATGGTTTCACCATTCCGATATTCTTTTTTGATTCATCAATTTTTTGGTCAAACTGTATTCTCAAATGGTTTTCCAAGGAGTGCCTAGGTGCTATATAACCCATCTTCTGTTTAAAATTTGTTTTTAAAAGTCTGTCTAAAAAATAATCTTAAAGGGAAAACTGGATTTATAAACTATAAACAAAAGTTAGGTATCAGTTGGTGACAAACATCATGGAGATAAGGCAGGATGGATGAGGGATATACTTAGAGATTGAATTTTAAATGGAAACATACTGTCAAAAAGTTGTTCCCACTTCAATGTTTTTCATAATCTTTCTTTCTTTCACCTCAGAGGGTTCTTCTGGAGCTAATGCTGAATAAAATGAAAAAGCATTAATCTGAAGATTAACAGTTCTTTCAATGTCACTATTATTTATTCCTTAAACTGAAAATATCTTGTTATGAAATCCTACCCTCTACTAAGATGAGGGACTTAAATGTTGAAGACAGTTTGAAGCCATACAGCTCTGTTTCATAATAGGTTCAAAGAACCTCAGAAACAGACATAAGAGACGTATGACCCCAATGTCTACACGAGGAAAATTTTTAAATGCTCTAGCAGAAATCCCAAGTATGACACGTAAAGAACGCACCTGGATTCAACAGCTACGTGGTGAGTGCCTGGCACCTTCAAAGCACTGTCCCTAAGAAGGAATCCAAACTCAATGGAGTATTCCTGTCTTCACAGATTAGATGATATTTTGAAATAATGCCAGAAAAATCTATTAATCTTGCCTGGTTATGGAAAAGCTCTTGATGTGCAGGTTATTTGGAAAAGATGGAATTTTTTTGGAGCATGCTTTCTAACTAAAAAAAAGTCATGAAAAAAATAAGAATACATCTAACATGCAGGGTCTCTGTCTGAATATGTAGAATCTTGGCCAACATAAGACCATCTTCTACAATAGTTTGATAATAAAGTGCATGCTTCCTAAGCTAACATACTTGTAAAGGAGTATCAGAATGAAAATCAGAGCCCATCCATGGGATGACTGACCGCTTAGCCATAATTCATCTCTGCAAAGAGAAAGCCACGATGCTAATGTTGTTGCTCTCAGATGGTGATGATGATACCATTTATTTCTGTGGCTGCATCAGGACCCCACAGAGGTTTTAGGTATTATCTTATTAATATCCCTTACAGCTCTTTGAGGTAAGGAGAGAACACATATTATTTCAATTCTGCAAATTGGGAAAATATAAATAAAATACTTTACTTAAAATTCCAGAGAGTCCAAGCACTGTCAAGCTAAATGACCAGCAAGCATTCTGCTCACCAGGCCATAAGTTTAGAATGCACTTGTCACTTATACCCCGCCTGTTCTCCAAAGAATCTGCAACAAAAAGTAAAACAAAAATTTCCAAGTGGCAACAGCAGCAAATTCCAAGGGCACTTCTTAGAGTAAGACCGGCCAGGAACGAGGAGCTACAACAGGACTAACATTTTCCTCAATTATAATAGTACAGTCAAATTGGAATACAATAGCATTTAGCACGTTCTTGAATTTTGAAACCTGCCTTGCAATACGAAGGGATAAAATCATCTCAGGACTAAACTGACACCTTGCAAAGGTAAGAGAAAACACAGCCCCGGATTAGGGCCAGAGCCATTATTTTAAGCTGCAACTGCACCCAAATCCTGTTGACTATGACTCCCTTTCCAGTGCTATGTTTGCCCAAGATTATTTCGCCCTAAATTTCTGGTAAAGATCTAACGTAGGTATTTACATTTCGACAATGAGACATCTATAGCACATGTGAAATGAAGACCTGATGATACATTCACGGGATGCCCTGTACTATATGCCATGAAATTAAATCTCCTATGGTTACAAGTCAGCTTGGGACAAAAAGGCCCTTCTCTAAAGAGCGCAAAGCATTCAGAAGTCACCGAAATAAAAATGCACCTGGGTGGACATCTCTACATTTTGAACTATTTATTAGCCCTCTTTAGAGAACGATGCCAAAAGGCTACAGGGCAACCTTTAGAGAACAACAATTTAAAGAGGATTTATTAGTCGTACCACACCTACTGCCAAAAGGGGCAGAAGTACATGTAAAGCAGCAAAATTCTCAAAGCACTTTTTCTGGGTACAGGGCTCAGCAGGAAGCAGGAGCAAGGGAGGCCATGGAGAAGCCACTTTTCATTCTCCCTTTGTTACAACTTCAGAACAACTCAAAACTTGTCATTTAGCAATTTACTATAATATTAACTAATTTTAAAAATTAAAGTTTTTTTTTCATCTTAAGTTCTTCCACATGAAAAAGATATGCTGGGGAGTTCTGACAGCCTATGAGCTGCTAGACACAGACGACTTGATACAAAGACCCCACCCTCTGGGGTTGGTCGGATATTGTCATTGACTGAGGCTTTCTGAACTATCACTGGGCCTCACAGCTGCTACTGAAGCTCTAGACTTCTGGTACCATGAGTCAGGATGCAGGAAAAGAACTCCTGAACACTCCATCCACTTACATTTCTTACAATTGTACGGGGAGAGGTTAGGACTAATGGAAATAAGGGCTGTGGGATAAAATACCAAGGAATACAAAGACAGACCCTGATTTTCAGCAAGTTTTAAATGGGTTTCTGGTGTTTGGATTTAATACTGCTCTTTAGAAAATTATTTGAGCTAATGTTTGACATTAGCTGCTGAAAACTGTCTATAAAACACAGCAACTAGAATTAAACTAATAAAATCTTACCCAGTATCAATCCATAGATTTAATCACTAGATAAGGGTGATTTGAAATGAGTATAGATAGTTTATAAGTGAGAGCCTCTAAAGGACTTAAGAAGTACTTACGGGTACTTATAAACAAAGTCCTGCTTTAAGTAGTTTGAACATTCTTGCTAAAATCTTGTTTGCACTATTAGTTTGCTTAGTGGAACCTTTTTTCAGAGACTGTTACGGTGCGTTTTAATAAGGCTGTGTCTGGAATTGCTCAAATCCTAACTCAATGGGGCCTGGATTAATAAGGTTTTAAATTACCTCAGAACACAAGGCCGTGTGCAAGATGTTAAGTATCACCAGGATTCCGGAGGTTCAACCGTATGGTCCACCTTCAGAGCAAGAAAACTGTCAGTCCTCCAGGGATAATTTACCCCAGAGAAAACAACTGCCCTCTATGATTTCAACTCTGGAAAGGAATCACGTGGCTTGGAGTGGACAGACACGGGGTTCACACCCTAAATCAGCTGGCATCTTAACATGTGAACTCAAGTGTAACAGTTTTCATTTCTGTCAGCTTATTGCCCATCAGAAAACGCGGGGAGACTGAGGAAGCCTCAATCCCACAGCCCATTCCTCAACTCAGTCTATCAGGACCAACGCCTCACCTTCTTGATCTTCCACTAATGCATTTAAAACCCAACCATCTGTCTTCTCCATTCCAAACCCAGAGTGTTCAAACTCATGGAAAAAATCACAGAGACAGACCGATCGGCCCACATACGGCTTCCAAACTCACGGGATCCCTACCACTCAGCAAGCCTTTGGAATGCATATCCCTCAATGACACTGTTCCGTGTGCCTTAAAATACACTCCTTTCCTTGGTTTCCAAACACTATCAACTCCTAATTCTTCTACTTCTCTCATCACTCTTCACCAGGCCCTCGTCACCCAGGACACCCTTGACTCTCAGCGTTCCCAAAGACCAGCTTTAATCCCCATAGAACTCACTCCATCAGACTGAAACACTAATCACCTCTAAATCCTCATCTCTAACTCGACCTTCTGAGCTCCAGAAAAGCACGTTCAGCTGCCGCCAGGACAGCTTTGCCTGGACACCACCCCCCCTCCCCAGCACCCTCGCCCAGTTGCACCGGCAGAAATGCAGAAATCATCCAATCTTTTGGTTTCGGGGTGAAGGAGAAGAACTGGGTTCTGAATCTTTGTTCACAGCAGTTCGTTTTTAACAACTGCCTCAAAATAGGTTTTTATTTATTAATATGTAAACCTAAAAATGAATATTTTACATATTGTTTTTGTTCTGTCTTATGTATATTCTCTATATTAACTAAAAACACACTTTTCAACATCATTCTACTAAGTCTGCCCACCAATAATTTTTCACCACCTTTTCCATTCTATAACCAAAAAGCTAGCAAAGTATTTAACTTTCCCCCCAAATAAATCAATCATCACAAAATTACTTTACATCAATTTGACCTTTAAATTCATTTACATGAATCCAAAGTGCATAAAGTTTTCAATCACAGTGTTCAAAGCAGTTAGGGGAGCAATTTCCAAGGCATATTGCAAATATTTTGCCCTCAAATGTAGAAGTGTTTTGAGTAATATACTTAGTGTAAGCTCTAAGTAAGAGGAGAACACCAATCTGCTGTAATGTAATTTCTTGTCTTATAATTTTTCCTAGAGGTAGATACAAAGTGACCAAAAAGAGAGTTTCATATAGAGTAGTCTTTGTACTCTTTAAAATATAATAGAAAATAACGAATTACTTTAAAAACACCTAGACTGATGTGAGCAAGTTTTGATGGGGTGGAATCACTGTGTGAAAGCCTCATCCTTCGACAGCTTCAAGGTATGAAATTCGGTGTCTCCGATTCCCTCGTCGGAGCACTCATCCCAGGAAACCACACCCTCAAGGTTTCTTTTTATTTTTTGTGGCAAATAAAAAGCATGCAGCTCACTGAAGGAACACCGGACCAAAAGCAAATGATACCATTATATAATGCACCATGAGCTTTCCCCTAATTTAAAAAAAAAAATGATATTCTTTTACAATTCTAAGCATATGCACCTCCAGAGAACATTATCTTCCTGGTTATTTATAATGAAAAATTCTATGAGAAATTTACCCTTTAGGTTAATTAATGTCCTCTTGCTACTTCTCATCTTTTCATTCACATTCTCTTGAATGTGAGACTATATAGCTTAGTACTCTGTTTTCTCATTATGTTCTCAAATTTACTCGGTTTTCTCATAAAAGGACCTAAACTTTTCATTTCTTGGTGTTTGAAGTTTAAAGCCATCTGCACTGTTGAAAACATCCTCTAGGTCTTCCAAGTTAAGTTGATGACATTTTAGAGGAAAAAATTGTTCAAATAACTGTAGGATTCTCAGGAAAGCAGTTAATTCAGCTGTGCAAATGGGTATATTCTCATTTCTTGTGTACCTGGTTACAAAAATCTTTTCTGGTTCATCTGTAAATGAAATATCAAAACTTAAATGCTTCTTACCATGTTTGATAAAGAAAGTATACTGTGGCTTCATTTTATTATTTTGTTTAATTTCAGAATATTTTAAAAATTATAATTTCTACCCCATTTACCTCTGAAATACAAACTCCAACATTTGGAATTCACACCCTATTTACATTTAAAAATGCTTTAGAAATAAAAGGTAATAACTAAATAGAAACCACATCATCCTTCCTCATTGTTTGATTAAGAGGATGTAAATCAGCTCTTCATCAGGCAGAAACATTTTCCTGGCACTAAATCTCAGAGGAAGACTATTGTCAACATCATTTTTACTGAATACAGAGGATTCTTATTGCTTTTTCTATTCATTCTTCATTAAAAATTAAAGTACAGTTTGCTTTGTTAACTATTTACACCCATACTTCTCACACTTGCTTATGACACGGTCCTTCTTCAATGCCTGTGGGGTCGATATGTTATGGGATGGACTCAAAAACGCTCCTCCCGGCCACATCTGTCAAACAATGCTCAGCTCATCTACTTCTGACAAGAGCTCTGTTAACTAACGGTTCACTTCTGAGCTTGCGGATAAGTGAACGACACGCTCATATTCTACACTGCTGGACAAAAAGAGAAGCATATCTTACAGACACTGGACTAAAAATTAAGAAACTTAGCTTACTTTTTCCTCAAGGTACATCTGTAGGTCATGATATTAGAAAAAAGGCTAAAATATTTTAGATCTTGAATAAGTCTTAGACCAACTAGTGTTTCCTGCTCTTCCCATGAACCCTGCCAAAGTCCTCCTGCTCCCAAAATGGTCTCGGGATGTGCTCCAAGGCAGACACACCGAGTCTCTCCGTCCACGGCGCTCAGCTTAGCTTGGCAGACACCCTCACAGGCCACTCATTTTCTGGTTTGTGTGTCAGCTCCTGCTTTCTATCTCATCTGCTTCACCAGAAAAACAAGTTGCTGGATTGGTAACTGAGTTTATAAAAATGAAAACAGGAAGCGAGGTGAAAGTGCTGGCTTACTTTTTTTTTTTTAATTTTTTAAAAATTTATTTATTTAATTTGTTTTTGTCTGTGTTGGGTCTTCGTTGCCGCGTGCGGGCTTCTCTAGTTGCGGCGGAGCGGGGGCTACTCATCGTTGCGGTGCGTGGGCTTCTCATCGCGGTGGCTTCTCTTGTTGCAGAGCACGGGCTCTAGGCGCGTGGGCTTCAGTAGTTGCGGCATGCGGGCTCAGTGGTTGTGGCTCACAGGCTCTAGAGCGCAGGCTCAGTAGTTGTGGCACACGGGCTTAGTTGCTCCGCGGCATGTGGGATCTTCCCGGACCAGGGCTCGAACCCGTGTCCCCTGCACTGGCAGGCGGATTCTTAACCACTGTGCCACCAGGGAAGCCCCAGAAGTGTTGGCTTACTATTCTTATCTTATATTCAGTATTTCATTTAACCTTTATAACAATCCAAAGAAATGGGTATTATTTTCTAATTTAATGAATAAGTTTGTATCTAGTTCCGCTTCTTGATGGACCCTGTCACACTTGAGAACACATTTTGGGTCTTCTGTTCCCAGACTAATTCCCCACGTGGACGTTCAAATACGCTGAAGGCTCTCCACTCTGTATCTGCTGACACTCAGGCAATGAAACCATTAGTGAGAAGCGGCCGGCCCACCTCTCCGCAGGGAAAAAGTGCTCCTTAGGTGGCTTCATGTGTATACGCCTCCCACGTCCTACACTAGACCCGTGAAAGTAGCAACTTGAGGGGTGGGGAGCATTACCTTTAGATGTGCAATGAGATTTAGGAACCAGTGGTTTGGAAGACTGTACTTCAGAGATCTTAGGACCCATAGCTAACTGCTGGCAAAGCCAGAATAGGATCCAAGACTCCCAACTTGAAGCCCTGGGCACTTTCCACAAGGCCACAGAGACAAGGTTTTTAAAAGGCAGGGAACCTGTTCCACAAACACATTAGGTCTGAGCCCGGGGAAACCTTTCAGCCATGTCTGTATCATTCGTTTTAAACAGAATTCCCAGAGCCTGTTATGTTGATAGCTAAGAGAGCTCATTAATCACCTAAAAGCTGGGGTCTGGGTAAACATACAAGTTGAATAATAGATGGCATTTTTCCCCCCTCAAGTGTCTGGTTTTCCACCTTTAACTTTTTTATAGAATTTGTTTTTAAAAAACTATTTCATTCTGTTTTCCATAGTGACTTTAACATCATCTCTGCTACAAAAACCAGCAGGTCTAGAAAATACATCATGGATATATATATATATATATATATATATATATATATATATATATCATAGATATATATCATAGATATATAGATATAGATAGCTAGATGGATAGATAATCATGGGTGCATATAAACACAGAACATCACAATTTAACACAAGAAGGTAATCAACAGACTCCAAGGACAAATAAGATACAGAAAAAAAGTCTGTGTCACCTCAGTGGGGTTTTCAAAACGTCCTGAATGATTTTAAGAAACATACTGAAGGTATATTCATTCTATTAAGAGATGGGGTGAAGGTAAATATATGCATTAATCAGGGCCTGCAGTAGAAGAAAATCATGACCAGGACATTTCAAATCGGAATAATTACTGGCCCACATCCAAGTAAGTGACATCACACAGACATCAAATAGAAAGAGGGGTGTCTGCCACTGAGTATGGGAAGTTTTGTCTCTTGAAATAACATGACAAAAGTTATTTTTCTATCTTTCATATTTCAAGAAAAGGAGACATAACTCACACAACTATGGAAGGTTCAGGGGAATTTTTGGCTCTAATTCTCCAAAAGGATTTTGAATTTTTGTCTTCTTGAAAAAAGAATGATCAATGAAGGAAATAGGCCCCATAATGGGGCTTGAAAGGCAGAAGAAAAAGAAACTCTACCCAAAGCCTCTTCTCTTTTAGTAGAAGTGTCAACTCTGAACCAAGTAAAGGGACCCTAAAGAAAGAAAGAAAGAAAGCAGTGGAGAGAAGAAAGGTAGGAGAAGAGGGAAAAGACAAAAATATAATAAAAGGGATTTTAAAAGAACCATAAATTAAGCCTGAAAGTCTTGGATTTTATTCAAAGGACACTGAAGTTCTTGTAAAAGGCACTGACACATTCAAAGCAGCGGACACAGGTCAAGGGGGGATAAAGCAGGTCTAGGAGAAGGATAAATCTAGCAGTGAAAATTCAATCTGTACCAAAACATCAGAGATGAAAAAGATGAAAATTGGTGAAGAAAAGATACTACAAATGGAAAGGGAAAATAAATATTAAAATATGATCAAAGTTACTAATCTCAATTAGGAATGGAAAATGAAGAAAGCTGTCTTCATACCTTAATCAGCAAAATTCCACAAAGAATCAAAAAATATGTTATGCTACTCATCAAAAGACATCATTTAAGATGAACACAGCCTCAATGGCTAAAGGAAAAATATTAAATGGTCTAATATACATGTAATTAAAATACAGGCAAACATCTCTAGATACCATAGCTGAAATCATCATAATTTAATGAAGAACCATAATTTGAATCCTTCAGATCCAAGAAACCCGATGAACCCCAAGAAGGATAAACACTTACAAAACTACAAAGCTTAGGACACACTATAATGAAATTACTGTAAACTAGTGATACAGAGAAAATGTTAAAAGCAGAAGAAAAAAGATCTACCAGGAAACAAAGACAAAAATGACTGGAGATTACTTGTCAGATGATATAAAACAGAGTACAAAGGAAGGAAGATTTTAAAAGTGCTGAAAGTTACTGGAATTCCATGCCCAATAAAAGTAACTGTCAAAAAAGAAGGTGGACTAAAGCATTTGTTTCAGAAAAAACAGTAGCTGAGAAAGTTTATTGAGAGCAGACAGGTACTTCATAAAATGTAACTGGAAGTTCTTCAAGTTGAACAAAAACTACATCAAATGGAAATCTGCATCTCTGCAAAGAACTGAAGAATGTCAAAAATAATAAAGATACAGGTAAATAAGACTTTTTTACTCTTTTAAAAATTTCTTTAAAGTTGTTTAAACCAAAAATAACAATATATTGTAAGGTTAAAAAGATATGTGAAAAGAAAATCTATGAAAATAACTACAGCACAAAAACCAGGATGAGAAAATGGAAGTATACTGTTGTCAGCTTCTTACATTACATGGGAAGTGGTCTAATACCACCTAAAAGTACAGGTAGAGAATGATAAGAAAAAAGCGCTAGAGCAGTCACTAAAAAATTTAAACAAAGATGTACAGTACAGAAGACAAATACGATGGAAAGTTGATTGTTTAAATGTTTTAAAATACCCAATTCAACCCAAATAAAGCAAAAAAAGACGAGGCCAAGAACACGTGACAAATAAAAAACAAAAGATTAAACTATAGCACTCACACCTCACCATAAAGATATACAGATGGCAAATAAGCATATGAAAAGATGCTCTACGTGTTACCAAGGAAATGCAAATTACAACAAGGAGACACCGCCACAGGCCTACAGAATGACCCAGACTGCAACAGTGACAACACCAAATGCTGGTGAAGATGTGAAGTGACTGGAATTCTCATTCACTGCTGGTGGTGTAGTAATATCAGAGATAAAATACAGAGTACTAAGCAGCAAGACTTAGAAACTAAACTAATAGAGAAATCTTAATTTTTAATAATTTCTCAGTTCTACTCTTTAAATTAGGTTTGCTGGAATGCTTCCAATTTTTTAAAATTTATTTTTAGGGAGGCAGAGTTTTCGCTTAACTTCATAAAAATATGAAAATAACTATAGATAACATTTTGCAATGCCTTAATAATCATGAGAAAAGACTACAATGAACACAGATGTATACATTTTTTTAAAAATCAAAATCATCATAGAACCCCATAACGGGAAACACTCAAAAAAACTGAAATTCAATGGGGGGAATCACTAATACTTAATGTAAGTGAAGAAGAGCGACTGTTTTAATAGCTACAATAAACGCCTAAAAAGAAAATTTGTAAAATTAGGATGATGACAGAATTATCTGAAAATAACACATCTACTTGCATAGGAAGGCATTTGCTTGAACCACACATAGATTCGTTTTCCTTAAATCAGAGACGGAATGTTACTTTAAAAAATGTAAAGCCTGAAACTGTGCTTATCTACGATGCATATCTGGAAAAATAAAACAAATGTAGAAGGTTCTTAAAAATCATTTTCCTCTGAATGTCTTCAGCTCCTGTGCCCCCAGTTGAGACGGTCGGTCTTGTGCTTCCTCTCTGGCCTGCCGTCGCTGGTGCGGTTTGGCTTTAATCAGGTGCAGGGCAGGAACTCCACACCCTGCTGCCTCTCTCTGATTAGGAGGGGTCAAATTCTACAAACTGGCGGGTTCTGCTTTTAGTGACTCTATTTGATGAATCATTTGCTTTTAAGTATTTGAAAAGGGCATCAGTGAAGCAGTAGCCCCCCTTGTTGCTATTTTCCGGTCTATTTATAACCAGACACTCCAAGGAGCCCAATGCTGACCCTCTTTACCTACTAAACCTAAAATTTAGGAAGAAGAACGGATAAACTGCCTAACATTGAAATAACAGTCGTGATCAAAGCTGAGGTACTTGTTGTAGAGGTCTTAGGACCACTAATATTAAATTAGCACACTACGAGACCAAGGTGCCCTTTTCTAACAACCAAGAGAGACAAAATGAGTACTTAAAGGCTGAGCACAGAAACTCAAGGAGTCAGTCTCTAGAAACAGTAAATACAGAATTAAAGACATAAAAAGAGAAAAAGAGCCAAAACATAATATAATAAGCAAAATATTTATGACTCAGTCTCCAGATCTTGTCTGAACGGATTCCTAAAGCTCTCGTCCAGGTGTAGGATATTACAGGTACTAGCATCTTGGAGTGGCGGGACGTAGCAGTCCCATCCACTGACGACCCAGTTCCAAACAAGCTCCCATCCCACACATGCACGGCGACAGCTCCCCACCAGGCCACGCACGCACAGCCCGCTCTCTCCAGCTGCAGCCAGCCTGCAAGGTGACACTAAGGAGGCATGTGCCCCCAGCGGGGAGGGTGGCAAGGAGCCAGGCTTCCTCAGCTGTACCGCTTTGATTCCGAGGTTACTACAAAAGGGCAGAGTCTCATTAACACTCAGCCAACTGTCTCTCAACATCATTAAAATGCTAACGCAGCAGGCCAGCCGTCAAATGGCCTTGGTGTTATCCTATGAAGCCAAAGGATGAGAAAAGCTGGACTTGAGGACCAGGGAATGCTTTCCACTGAAACCTGAATTTCATATCTATTTTATGACTGACAGGCTCCCTACACCTAGCAAGGCAACAGAGCATGGAACAGCACAGACGACACATGTGAGTTACACCAAAACCAGCAAGATGTAGTGCCAAAGAGATGGGGAACAGGGTCTAAAGAAACCAGAGTGGAGCAAAAAACTTTTTTAATTTCTTGGGGCGAGGCGGGGGTCTGAAGAAGAACAGGACCAAAAGATGAGCTGGAGTATGAAAGGTAAGAAAGGTGTGAAATGTAAATGAGTAGGAAATGTAAATGAGTGGATGTTTGACACGTGCATAGAAAGAGCAGCTCCTGATCCCTAACTGGCAGCAACTCATGTTCTGAAAACCAAGGGATGATTTTGTAGCATTCTTCTGGTATCTCTTTACATCTGTGAGGTTCATAAGGTAAAAAGAAGTATGGTGATGCTACACATTATTCAAAATATCACAGAGATTCCATCATTTTTAAAAGTTAAACTTTAAAAGGAGGGGGAAAATCACAAATGAAATCAACTGTTAAATCTTCTAGTAATTATGCAGATTACAAAAATGAAAATCACCACCACATGTAACACAGTACGATGCTGAGCTTCTTAGAAACACAATATGTGTTATTATGTATATACCACAGGTGCACAAAACACTTTAGACTGCAATGTGTATCTTTGAATTTCACTGTCTATTTGACTATACATGAGAACAGCATTCCTAAAAAAGATAAGGTTTTGCTTTACATATATGTAAGTAATTTGGAAATCAGTCAATTAGAACATTCCAGGCAAACAATTTTGAAGCTTTAGAACACACTAAGAAAACCCCCCTAAAACTCTAATCAGCTTTCCTTCTGAAGAATAATAAAACTGTTCAGTTACTTGTCTTTTAAGAAACTGGGTGTTCTCAACACATAATTAAGAATATTTTAATTATTTATAATTGACTTCTATAATTTATTTCCTTAAATACACAGATCCTGGGCCTACTTAGCAAGCCATGTCAGGCAATATTGAGGTAGGTCCTAGAATCTAGGTGAATGACTGGCAAACTGTATTCCCAGAGGCGTTTCAGGCAATTTTCAAATAGCCAACTTGAATTTCATTTTAAATTACTTTGAAAACTATACTCATGTAAATTACATTAACATTTCAAATAGTGGCAACTACCTCAATATGTATTTATGCTGTCAAGTTAAACTCATTTGTATCTAGACTTTAGCATAAAGCTTCTCCTGCCGTATTTACATGCACTTGAAACACTTTTAAATGTGTCATTAATTAGGAAGGTTACAAGCTACAAAAGGACAGGACGTATGTCGCTTCCTCATAATAATTATCTGTTGGATGAACAAACTGTTCTGTGCTACAATTTTCGGAATTCAAAACATAAAAACTTGGTTGGGGGACTTCCCTGGTGGTCCAGTGGTAAAGAATCCACCTCACAATGCAGGGAATGCGGGTTCGATCACTTGTCAGGGAACTAAGGTCCCACAGGCCGTGGGGCAACTAAGCCTGTGCGCCACAACTACTGAGCTCGCGCGCCTCAATGAGAGAGCCTGTGTACCGCAAACTGCAGAGCCCACGCGCTCTAGAACCCATGCGCCACAACTAGAGAGAAGCCCGAGCAGACCACGCACCGTAATGAAAAGATCCTGCATGCCTCAACAAGGATCCCGTGTGCCACAACTAAGGCCCAACACAGCCAAAAAAAAAAAATAAGGAAAATAAATAAATAAATAAATAAATAAATAAATAAAATATTTAAAAAAAACAACTTGGTTGCAACTGGGAAACCTGAGGAGCGGGCCACGCAGAGGTGAAGCCCCTCCCCAGGGAGCCTTCCACGGCCCGGGTCCCACAGACCCTCCACAGAAAGCAAGGATGCAACAGCCAGCAGTCTTCACTCCAATAATGAAAAATAAGAGAATGTGAAAGGCTCTCTAAAACAAGTGTATCTGAAATACTCAAAGAGATAAAAGAAGTATAGCCACAAAGTAAGAAGAGGTGGATTTGAAGAAAGCACTAAACAGAAGTTCCATACAGTTGGCTAAATAATAACAACAGGCATCAATGGATAGGCTGAATAGTACACAAAACTGTTCAAAAACTAGCCGAACTACCACTCAAGAATACAGGCAAAATTAAGATATTTTCAGACCAAGGTAGAGCATTTATAACTCACACACCTTCACTGAAACACCGCTAAGGGACTTACCTGAACAAGAAGGAATTTAGACTCAAAGAGCAGGAGCGGGGTGGCAGGAGTAAGAGTCAGAAAATTAACTGGTAAACACACAGGTAAGTCCAAACAATTACAGGCTATATTGAAAAAGAACAGTATAATAAAAATGACTAATTGGAAAGATATGCAAACAGGGTAGAATTAAATTACTGGACAGCAGTACGTGGCCCCGAGAAGCAGCAGATCAATTAGTGTCCTGAGTAGGCAGTGAGAATTATGATTTGGATTTAGAGTTTATAAAGTATGTGTGTTAAAATTAAGCATAACAGCAAAAAGAATACAAATTGAAAGTATAACTTCTGAAGCAGTAGCTGAGGAAAAAGAAATTTAAAAAAAAATCAAAGTAACCAAAGGCAAGAAAGAAGAAAAAAAGAGAGACAAAGAAAAAGTAGAAAACACGCACTAATCCGATAGAAATAAGCACCTATATATCAGCTGTAAGAATAAATGTAAACACTTTAAATTCTCTATAAAAGTGATAAACAATATAACTGAAGTTACAAAAAAGGAATGCCTAATTCTCTTTTATAAGTATATACTAAAGCAAAAAGGACAATGAATGGTTGAAAATATAAGGAATAGAAAAAGAAATCCCAGGCAAGTACTTACAAAAAGAAAGTTGATTCAGTAATATGAATGCTTTTTTTGCTTTAAATCATAGCATTAACAAGAATAATGAGGCATACTACATATTGGTAAAACCATCCCCCCAAAAGATGTGATAATCATAAACAAGGAAAAACAGATAAATCCACAATGATAGTGACAGATTTTAATATTGATACTTTGTGGGATTGCATCTTCAATGCAATCGTTCAGAAAAAAAAAAAGACTAAAATAAATAAGCTTAACATTAAACGGAAGAAAAAACAGAACTAAGTACCCAAAGAAAGCAGACAATACTAAAATTGAATTTTTTGTTTCTATTTTGAAAAGAAACCTCATTTATTTCCATTTGTATCCACATGTTGCTAAACCTATGAACTAAGGTCCAACATAAAAAGATGCTGAAAGAATTCAAAACTTAAACTATTGGCTAAAATCTGATGAGGGTGTGTGGGGGTGTGTGTGTGTGTGTGTGTGTGTGATAAATATTTAATGAGTACCTACTAAATGGCCAGGATAAAAATGGCCATTTAGTGAGCTTAGAGCCTATTGATATAAATATTTAGAATTCTTAATGTGGGCATGTGCACACACACACACACACAAATGAAAATGTCTTTCCTTTTGAACTTGAAAAAAACTTCAAATCAAGCATTTATTGACTTCATACATGCTGTTATTAGCCAAGTAAATTCAACTCACATGCTGCATGAATAAAGACTATGCCAGCTCAAAAGAAAGTACTTTCTACCTTGTAGCTTAATCTTTGGGTCTATAAGTGAACGAATGACCATTCAGAATGAATGAGGATGCTCTTCACGTAGCTAGTTGCCAGGTCAACATGTTCCTGGGCAACGTGAACACGTTTCAAGCTGAAGTCAGTATTTGGAAAGTGAAAAATGAAAAAATAATGGGCAAGTTCTTTCTCAATGCTAACTAACCTACGTAGGAAATAATGCTTGCTTGACTGAATAATCAACTCCGTAAAGAAGATTCACTAGTCACGTGGTAACTTATCAAGTCTCCCTCACTCGATGTTATCGTTTAAAAGAAAAAAAAAAAAGTTTTTTGCTAGATGGCCCTTAAGAGTTCTTGACACGACAAAACAACTTTTTAAATTAATTTTAAGATTGCTTAGCACATTTTGCTCACATGCACAAGTTTTACTATTATATTTTTAATGTAAAAGTTTAACCCTCAGAACAATCACTTTAGTTCAAGTAGCACCACTTGGCTGCCAAATAAAAACAGTGCTCCACAGGCAGAGGGCGGTCAAAGGGCCACCACCTGGTCCTGGGACGCAGACCCCCCTGGGCTCTCTGGCCATGTGGCTGTCTTTATGTCAGGGTGCGGAAAACCTCCCAGCTTCTCTCAAGTCGAAGTCAGGAGGCTCCGCCCGGGCCCCCCGTGCACACGCCTTCACTCCGCGGTCACCGGCCCCATTTGTCACCCTGCTGATCGCGGGCGTGGCCTGTCCAGCCTGATGCAAACATCTTCTGTATGCATCGTGGGTTTAAGGAAGTGGCACACAGGACAATAAGGACTTTCCAAACACAAAGGCATGCGAAAAGACCTTTGCAATTTATACATGAAACATAAAGAGATTTAATATCAGTATACAATCATTTTTCTTCGCAAATGAGAAAATGCTCTTCAAAACCAGCATCAAAACCATCTGGGGTTGTCATTTTTATTTTCTACATCACTGGCTACAGGTGCAACCTTGTTGAGAAAGTCAGTTTTGTCCTTTGTATGATCTGCGCACGTTCTCAGCAGGACGTTTAATCTCGGCATTAACATTTCCTAAACTGCTCGAAACCGCTCTCAGGATTTCCTAGGAATTCTTCCCCAGGGCCGGTTTTGATGATGCCGATGGAGCCTGCTGCGGGCGGGTGAGGCGTGCACAGCGGGCCACCAGATTCACGGGGGTGCTGGTGTGCAGTGACCAAGTCTGAAGTAGCTGCTCTCCCAAACGAATGCTACGGCTTCGTCGGTTTACTGAACGTTGCCTATGGAAGAGCTCTGCACTAATTCTGAGATGTTATCAAGAAACAGGAAATGAGTCAAAAATGTTTTTCCAAAGAAGGATATGGATCATATAAGAAATAAGACAATAATAAGGTCAAAGAAAAACAGAACAGAAATTAAAATAAAAACCCCAGAAACTATGAAATACATATTAATATGCACATAAGCAAAAATAGTATGGTAAACTAGGAGCTGAAACCAGAGAATGACGGTATCAAACAAGAGCATTTAGTCTAAAATGGCTTCAGGAAGACGCAGTCCCTGTCGGTCCTTTTGAAGCTGGGTGTTCTGACCTGACCCAGAGAAGAGCACGGCCATGGGCACGGCTGAGGCACGGGTGGCCAGTGTGGTGGAAAAGGCCACCCGGGACCGTCTGGGAGGACACAAAGGCGGCCAACACGAGGAGCGGAGCAGGCAGACGTCTCTGACACCAAGGGCCACCCCCTGTTCCCTTTCCTTTGATTTCCGGTTTGCTCAAAAGGGGGTTTCGGTGATTTTCCTTAAGGTGGGAGATTGAGAAAGGTGATTTTTATTTGAATGTATCAGATATGCAGACATAGAGGGGGGAATTCTTATAAGAAAAATAAGTGCAGGAGAAAAGTGTTAGGGTCTGGAATAAGAACAGGAGTGATCAACATAGTGGTTAAGTATATTTCGTGTATTAGTAAGACCCAACAACAGAATTCACTGAAGTCTGCATAGCAAATAAGAGACAGGATTCTTCCAGAAACAAACGTAAGGAAATCAGAGGACAGCAGACTACATTATAGTTACTGGACGAAAAGGTAAATGGCATGTCATAATACAGGCTTAACAAGAAGTCATAAATTTATGTTTCATAAAGTTTATGAAAAGTTCTTTTATTAAAAACATCATAAATGAAAAGTGAAAACTTTATGAACTTATTGCATCATCAAATTGGTGTTCCATACTTTCGATACAATTGATACATTTATTACCACATCACGGTCCTTTTCTTCTGCACTGTTAGACTAAAAAAAATTCTAGCGTCTATAGTTCTTTTAACAAAGGTTTAAAAAAACTTTAGAATAGTTAAAGGAAAACAAAAAATTCTTGGCAAAAGAACAGCCTTAAAGATAGCAACTATAAAAGGGTCCAATGAGGTCTTACGTATAAAAAGGCCTCTTACCTATTTAATAAGCTCTGCTGTGGATCTCTATTTTAGCTCCCCTTAACAAATATCTTTTAGTGTAAAAAGAATACTTTCATTCAAGCAGCGTTTCATTCTGTTTAGTATAACTAGTAAGGGTAAGTTTGCTCAGCATGACATGCATATAAACACCCTTATGAGTGGAAAGAAACGCAGACAAGAAGATAATTTAATTGAAGTTAAATATGTTTCAAGTTTCTCTCAGTGGAGAAAAGGTACACATATTTTTAAATCCTAAATCATTTACCCTCTGCAATTATCTCATCCCCCCAGAACTCCAAAATCAATTTGACTGGACTTTCATTTCTGCTTTATAATAGGAAAAAATGACACATTTCCAAATTTAATTAACCAAAACAAAGATTCCTAGGACACCCCATGTAATTCTGAGTGGACTAAACAATACATCTTAGCTGCTCAGGACAAAAGGTCATTTGGAAGGGATGTGCCTTTAAGGGTTTACAAAGGCCTGGTCTTCAGTCCTGTAATAAAAGAGGAAGCACATCTCAGTAAAGGAAGGATGCCCACTTTAAATAAGGAAATGGGTTTGCAGGATGCACACAGGCTGCTTTCTATTAATGATAAGGACAGTCTACAAAAAGAGCTCAGACTACTTTAACTTTCATGTAGAACGCCTGCAGAGAACGCCTAACGTAAACAGAACGACAAGTAAAGTGTCCACTAGCCACTTTATTAAATGATTTATGTGTTCATAATAAAGGCTAGTAAATACTGACGACTATATTCCTTTTAAGACCTGTAATTACTGGTGTGATGATTGTATGCCAGGATCAACACCAATAATGTTTGGGGAGAGAAGCATACTTTAGAGGTTTATGAGGATAATTATACAAGATAGATGGCTTTGCTATGTGACTTTTTTTTTTAAACCAGGGAAATGAGGAGGCGGAGGTTTCTTAAAACCTTTACCATAACTTAAAAAAAATGTTATATTGTATTGTATATGTTTAAGGAATGTAAAGCATTATGTTAAAGTTTGATCTCCTTCAAGACAGAAAATAAATCCAAGCAACATCCTAACAAATATTAATTTAAATTTAAGTTTGGCCATCACTTTTTGGCTTCTTCCATCTCTCTCCGTCTGTCTCCCCTCTGCCCTTTGTCTCACACACACACCCTAATCAGATGTTTTTCAACTACAATAAAATAATTTACAACCTTATTTAATGACTCAGCTGATGACGGTCCAATTGTCGACTTGCCCTGCCTCTGACCCCTCATCTTCCTTCTCACCATTGGGTGTGCAAAAGCAGATAAATTACTGACCCAGCAAAAACCCATTACAATTTGTCCAGGGCACTGGGGCTTCCAAAAATTGCCCCGATGACGAAGGAAGACCAGGTTACAAACTGCACCTATGGTCCAGCCCAACGTCTGCACACAAGGGCAGTGGTGGATTTCACAGTGCCAGGAAGCATGTGCTCGTTCTACAGGACTGTGTCAACCACCAGTTCTACTATGAACTATTCCTGATTGTCTTCTGGCAGGATCGGGGCTGACCCCCTGCTGGCTCACACAACAGGCTGAATAAGTGTATACGCGTGGGGTTCCACACGGCACCCCAAAAGAGAAAAAGTTTACCTGCAATAAGGTTAACTGGAATTTTGACATCAAAATATTTCAAGGAAATATTTCAAAGAAGCTACTTTAAGCATGAATATAAATTTTGTGTCGTCTTGAGTTACATATCGGAGTGTGGAAAAGGCAGCATGAAATACTATTTTCCATGCTCTGGGTTCCTTCAGGATTTCAATCTGGTCCTGAGCAAACCTCTACTGTAAAAGAGACGACATGCATTTCATCTGTTGAGCTGTTTTCCCCCCACGAGACGAGCACCTTCAGGACAGTCCAGACAGCGGACAGGGCGAAGGAGGAGGGAAAGGGGGCGCCCACACGGCGACTCCCCACGGCAGGTCCTGCACTGCAGGCCCCGGCTCCCGGTCACTGCTGGTCACCGTCTCTTTCCTCCACAAGAGCCGGAGCCTTCTGTCTGGACTTTTTAAAAGGTGATTTCAAAATAGAAAGTGACCAAGAACACATGTGTGCCCACATTTTCTGAGGGTACTTCCAGGGATGGTGCATGTGACTGCCTGCATCAAATCTGTGAAGTTGTAAAGCCAGGGAAAAGAGGACTAAGACAAACTTTAATTTGGTGTTTGTAAAGCACCTGAAGGATATTTTTTGCTCTTTTTATTTCAGCATCTGAGAATTTGCAGGGAGAGGAAACACAACTTCAAATGTTGCCTCACTTTCTATTTTACATGGACCTGGTTCCATATATGAAACGCATATAAAATGCTTTCTTATCTAAAATTTCCCCAAGGGTTTGCAGCAAGCAGAGTTTGTACAACAGACTTGACCACAGCAAGTCTGAAAGGCTCTAGTACTCTCCAGGGGTCAAGGACATGTGTACAGAGAAGAATTTTTAAGACTCACTGTAACAGTTCCCTTGGAACTATTACTTTCTGGTGGGGAAAGTGATAGATATTTTTAAAAAGTAGCGCACTTGCCAAAATATGTATTGGCTCCAAACAAGGCCATGTGCATTGGACAAACAGTAAAACGGCTGTAAAGTGCTTCACTAAATGTGGGCACACTGCAGGTCAACACACATTGCTTGGAAACCGTGATGTGTAGCCCACGTTTCACGAAAATGTGAAATGTGTATTATCCTCGGGACTCAATACCAATACAACAGCAAGGCTTCTCTCCAATTCCTTGATTATAAACAAAATCAATTACTACCGTATCAAATCTCTCACACGTAAAAATGATCATATTACTCTCCACCGGGGTCACAAATGCCCACGGGGCGAGCACGTCACGTCAGTAAACGAGGCAGGCCAGGTGCGGCTGCAGTGACCTTGTGCAGTGTTTCTCAGACTCGCACGGGCCTAAAGGAGTCACCTTGGTTAAGTGCAGGGGTTCTGGGCTGGTGCCCAAGACTCCCCGTTTCTAACAAGCTCCCTGAGAAGCAATGGCCTGGAGACCTCTTTGCCCTTCCTGCTCCTTTGCCTCGGATGACAGTCTCCACACGGAAATGCAACCAGGCTCAGTGCTAAGGGATTTCTGCAAAGAAGCCGGAAATCCATCCGTTCAACAAGTACGCCAGCCTCGCCTGTGTTCCAGGTATTCCAGGCATGGAAGGTACAGCAGTGAGCAGACAGGCAAGGATGTGTCAGGACAGACGCCCGACGAGACAGACGAGTGCAACGGACAAGCCAGCGGCAAGTGCTGTGGAAAAAAAGCGTGAAAGAGGGGTCGAGTGTGTGTGCACGTGTGTGTGTGTGTGTGTGTGTGTGCAGTTCTAGACAGGGTGACCAGGGATGGTCTCACTGAGAACAGGGCATGTGAGACCCTTGAAGAAGATGCAGGAGAAGTTCTGAGGATCTCTGGGGAACGAGCAAAGTCTAGCTGTGAAAACTGAGCTGGAGTGTCCAGGGTCTGCTAACCTGGGCCCACATGGGCTCCAGTTGGCTGAGAGGCAGAGACCCGGGAAAAGACAGGCATCTTAAACCCTAAAGCTTCTCTTCTGATTTTAAATGTGAAAAGTCTAGTTATATATTTAGGAAGCATTAGGCTCCTGGCCATCACTTTCTGGCCTCTATAGTGGTAAGACTTTGCAAATACAATTAACATTTTAGTAAAATGCTTTATGAAAAAAATAATCAGCCATTTTTCTCAGGGCCTCCTTTCTCCTTTCTCCTTCAGCCGTATTGAAAGTGTATAATCTTACGATCAGAAGTTTTCGAAAATGCACGCACACGGAGATCCACAAGGAACAAGGGCAGATGTGGGAGTCTCTCAGTGATCAAAGGGCGGAATAAAATCCCAACACAAGAGAACACTCTGTTGGCCTTCATCTAGGAATCTGCTGCCTCTCGTCCGTCAGCGGGAAGGTAGATATATACACGCTGTGAACCGCGTTTCTGGTCGCGGTGCCGGGCCTACCCCGGACACACGCATCTATCCACCGGTCTCTCTGTGACCAACGCCCAGCACCTGAAGGGAGGGTGGTCAGGTCAAGGATGCCTGCAGAGACAGCAAATCTCATTTGCCTTTTATCCTCCTGATACAGAATCCTGTGCAGCTGGGAATCTCAGTGTCAAGCGCACAGGCTTCTCTGGGACGTCTACGGAATGTCATGTCTGCAGTCTGGATACTGATCTCATTCTTGGCACCGTCCTACTTTGCTACCTACACTTTCCCACTGTCTAGTTCCTTCCTTAGTAAATATTGAGCTTATTTTCTCTTGGCATATTGTATGCCATCGTCACACTTGCCAATATTCCTGAAATCCTTTTCGAACTGAGTTCTGGAGTCCATTCATTCATTAAATATTTACTGGCAGACATTATCAGATGCTCGGCATACGCCAGAGGACAAAGATCCCTGCCCTCAGGGAGCTTACAAAAGTTATATATATATGTATGTATGGACAAGACAAAAAGTAACTTGCTCACAAGGAGTCTGATTTAATCAACAACATAATTAGTAGTAAGATCTCCACTCATTATTGTAAAACTGCTAATTCACTGCTAGTTGAAATGCCTTCCACAGGGTCACAGTAAAAACACTGCCAATATCTGGCATATAACTCATCTTGACAGACACAAAACAGTTCCTCTTCGTGATCTGCTATATAACTCACTGACTCCCAAGAAGAAGAGAGTGCAAAGAAAACTTTTAAGAACAATTTGGGATTTTCCAAATCTCATTTAAAACATTTTTAAAAGTCACAAAAATGAAAGTAAAATAAATAAAACCCATGTAACATGTGGTTAAACCAAGTTACTGGTATTTACTCAAAGGAAAGAATATATTAAATCTTGCAATCAGCTGAATGAATAATCACACAGGAAGAGAAAGACGGAGGTCCTTGGAATTCCGGTCATTTCCTTTCCTGGATTATTTTAAATTGATATTTTCTTCATTTGTAATTTGAGCCAAACCATATGACCAGTGGAATAATAATTGCATAATCACTGAATCACTGATTCATTCATCAGTGAGTAACCACTGCTGACAGAAACCATAAACCCCACCATGCAGTTAATAGTGAAGAGCTCCGTGAAAAGTTCCCAAAGCATCACGTTATTCTGCTCTTGAATTGATAAACTAGAACAATATTTATTTTCCTCAAAAATTATCATATCGTTTGGTGGGAGGTGGGAGGGAGGGTCTCCATTATTTTTGTCCAAGGAAACCTTTACAGACACTCTGGAAAAGATGGACATTGAAACAGGTCAAGTGTGGGACAAATCCTTCATTTTATCACTGGCCCAAATGTTGTTCTCTCTTCTTAAGCCTCCTTTAGAGTACATCACAAGGAGAAAGTGGCAATGTTTGATTCCTAAGAAGAAATTTATTTCTTAAAAGGATGCTCTCATTATATAAAAGCCTTCTGGAAATTTACTTTCTAAAGGAGTTAAATTTCCAAGGTTCCATGCCATGGCCTTTTGCTGCACCATTTTCCCTGCAACGTGCCTGTACCTGGTGCCTTAGAGCAGGGGTCCCCAACCCCCGTCTGCGGACCGGTACCGGTGTGTGTCCTGTTAGGAATCGGGCCGCACAGCAGGAGGTGAGCGGAGGGCGAGCGAGCGAAGCGTCACCTGTCGCTCCCCAATGGCTCCCCATTGCTCTCCATCGCTCCCCGTCGCTTCCCGTAGCTCCCCGTCGCTCGCATTGCTGCCTGAACCATCCCCTACCCTCCATCCGTGGAAGAACTGTCTTCCAGGAAACCGGTCCCTGGTGCCAAAAAGGTTGGGGACCGCTGCCTTAGAGCCTAAAGGCACAGAGCAGTAGTGCCTGACCCAGGCTGCCCATCAGAATCACTGGGGGCTCGTATCAAAACGCAGGTTCCTGGGTTCAACTTCTAAAGAGTCTGTTTCAGTAGCTCTGGGGCTGAGGCCTAGCTATTGTATTTTTGATAAATGCCAGCATGTTCCTAATGCAGTCTATTTATAAATAAATATTTTGGCATCACCAATCCTGAGCAGAGTATGTACCCCTTGAGAGGCATATATAATGGTTTGCAGAGATATGAAAAAACATTTACATTTTTATATCTATTTTTATCTCTTTCAATTTTTGAGTTGAATGATTTATAACATACAAATATATGGTACAGGATTAAGCATATACAATTTATAAACATATGTATCTGTGCAAACACATGTATGTGTGTATATAGGGGATTCATACTCAAAAATATCTTTCTGATCAAAAACGTGCACTGGTCTGTAACAGGAGTCAGCAGGCTTTCCTGTCAAAGGTCAGACAGCAAACATTCTGAACTTCGTGGGCCACAGACAATCTCTATCGTATATTCTTTGTGTTCTTCTTTTACAACCTTTTAAAAATGCACGGACTGCCAGCTACAAAAGACTGCATACTGTACAATATGATCCGTTTCTTTGAAATGTCCAGAGCAGGCAAATCTAGAGAGACAGAAGAGACGCTGGGAGTTGCCAGGGGTTTGAGAGGCTTGGGGAAAACGGAGAGTGACCCTAACAGGTATGGGGGTTCCTTCTGGGGTGACGACCACATTCTAAAACCGATGGTGGTGAGGGCCCCGCAACTCTGTGAAGGTACTGAAACCACTGAACGTGCGCTTGAAACGGGTAAATGCACAGGAAGCGAATTCTCTCACTGAAGCTCTTAGAGGAAATGTTAACAGTTGCTCCCATCTTGGCGCTGCACCTGACCCCTAGGTTACAGCCTGCAACACGTACCTAGAGCGGCAGCTCTCAAAGCGCCGCCTGGGGGCCCCCGCCCGAGCGAGGCGACCACCCTGAGACCACGAGGAGCGGGGTGCAGGGCGAGGGCGGCCGAGGGGGGGAACAGAGGAGCCGCCCACCCGCAGCAGCGCTGGGAACGGCTACAGCATCACTGGTCTGGTTTTTCCAAACCTCCTGCCACATGAGAAAAGTACACATATGTAAGCGGTTTTCCAGGATTCCGTACCTTGCAGCTGAACAAAATTCTTTACGAGCTCAGCGTCCCATCGTCCCGAGTTCACACCCAGAACACGGTCTGGACCCGGCTGGCCTCACCAGGTCATTGGCCGTGGAGGGCAGGCCTCGCTGTGGGACAGCAGAGGTCAGGTCCGCTGTTCCCCCTCTTGTGCTTCTGAACCCGGGCTTTGATCTGAGTGTCCCTTCTCCGCATCTTCCGAAGTTCAAAGCCCCTCCATCCTTCAAGGCCAACCCCACGAATGAGTCACCCTCCAACGTGTGTCTTCCTGTATTTCCCCAGGGATCACCCACTATTCTTTCCTCCCCAGTCTGTGCCTCCAAAGGCACTCAACACTTTCCCTTTTACCATCTACTCATTGCACTCGACTTTCTTACTCATGTCTGTCCCGCACGCCACATACTTAGCACAGGACTTTGCACTGAATAAAAGCTCAACTTGTCAGTTATATCAATACTACTGGCCACAATCAAGTTCTTAAGGAGACAGAAAACACCAGAGGATAGCGCAGGAGTACTCGAAACCCCCTTCCACAGGTGACCCCATGTCTTCGGCCCGTGGGGTCCGGGGGGGCCTCAGGCTCCAATTTATCCCACTGCTAACAGGGAAAAGGCGGTGCTTTCCTTCCAACCAACTCAGCTTAATATGTGTACTTGTTACCTAATGAAAATCAACAAACCCTTAACTCCTTTTAAGGTCAATGAAGGAAATCAGGGAGACTTAATTAGAGGGTGAAATAAAGCCCTTTCGAAGAGGATTTATGACCCTTCTGTGTAAAGCATTTAAGATAACAAGGTGTTGATAAATTAGGCTCTGGCTGGATAAAGATCTAAATACACCAGTGACACAGATGATGAAGTTGTCTTTTATAAACACACATTACATGAATAAACCAGCTTATTGATTCCTTAATATGTTTGCTAAATGGAAACAAAATCATTGCTTTTCAGTGCCCTACTGCAGAACGCCAGGTTGGCTAGCTATTGGTACCGAGAAATCCAAACGATGTCCAGTGTGGGCAGGTCCTGTCTCAGGGATCCCTCAGCACTTCTACTATCCTAGGCTTTGCCATCCACACTATGCATACAGACATTCCTGGCGTTACCCAGTATAGTATTTGTCTATTCCAAATAAGCAGGGCTCCAGGCAAAATGCCAAGCGAGTTTTAAACAATAGAATCATATATGCTGATTAATGATAATTTTCTTCCTATAAACATCAGGAAGTAAATATAGGATATACTGAGGGTTAGCAGTTTTCCCCATGAAGAGTATTCTATGGGAAAAATAAACTGTCGAAAAACCTGCTTTGTGGAAAGACTTGAGAGCCTTGGGGATGCTGCCATATCGTACGAAACTTGCTAAGCAGAGTTCCCCCAAATAATGTGGACACGGACCATCCCGTGGCACCTTGAGCCACAACACACTCTCAGCAGTCAGGTTTAAAATAAAGACTCACTACATGCCTCGGTCTCTACTTATGTTCTACCTGGAATTATTTTCTGGAGGCAGGAAGGAGGTAAAAACTTGAACTCAGGAGATAAAGGAACCCTCAGTAGCATCAGGAGCATGGACATCATTTCTCTAATACGAGGCACCTCCGCCTACAGAGCACTTAGTGGGAAACGGTGCAATCACACCGTCTGGTGACAACACTTTGTAGGCTTGGAGCTCTCACAGCACCCCTGTGCCTGGCACACGCCTTCTGAGTGCTGGTTTTTGTGAAAAGAAAAAAAGAGGAGAGAAGAGGGGAGGGGAGGGGAAAGGGGAGGGGAGGGGGGAGGGGAGGGGAGGTGGGGGGAGGGGAGGGGAGACAAAAATCCTAGCAGAGATTTACAAATGGTCCAAAAGGAAGGCAAAGCAGACTGATTCCCAGTCCGTGGAATCAAGGAGTTAGATCACCCTGCAGTAACAAGAGCCTTCAAGTAAACATTCCCACTGAAACATGCTCCTGTATCCCAGGCCCCTCAAGGGCCCACGCGCCGCGGGGGGTCTGCTCATCCTGGACGCCCAGGAACAAAGGGGCTGCATCCTGGCAGTGTTTCCAGAACGGAGTTGGGGGAGGGGCAGCAAGGGAAACTGACTATTAAAGTCAGAGACCAAATGGGCAAGAGGCTGCATCCTGCGTCCAGAAGAAGAACACCAAACGTCTGTGACGGCCTCGCTGTCCAGCTACATGTTAAAGCCATTTCTACAGATGAGGCTGCGACAGGGAGCGCCTGGGGTCCTGAGCAGGAGAACCTGCCGTCTCGGGATTTGGCTCTGCTGCTCCCTAGTGTTTACAAACTTCCTGACCACCAAGATCTGCAAGTTGCTAACCTGCACATCATTTCTCAAGTAGCCTGAAACGAAGACAGAAAGATAATGAGTGAATGAAGACAGGCGAGCGGGGGGCAGGGGGACAAGCAGGAAGGGGGCAGAGAAGACGGTGGCACAGCAGTGCAAAGCGGTCACAAAAGCCCACGTCCTACCCGCTCGCTCTCTGCCACAACCTACCTACAGTCTACCTGCCTCGGCCCCCGTGCTTTTACAGTTAACCTTGAACCCTGAAACAAAGAAGGGGAAAGACCTGCTCACCAAAGAAGCCCTTAGGAAGCAGAGCCTGCCGCGGAGCTCGGCCACTCTCCCCGAAGCCTGCCCCTCCCCGCCCCTCCGGACGGGACACAAAGCGGGTTTTGTCCCCAGCCCGGCACTGGCGGGCAGCACGGGCGCGCTTGTTGAAAAGCAGCTGTTGCTGACAGACTGGGAGCCTGGAAGCCAGAGCTAAGTGAAGTGGTTAACCCACATCCCCTCCCCAGCGATAAAGTGCTTTGATAAGCAAGCTACGAAGGCAGATGCTGGAAGGCCGGCCAGCGCGGGCCCCCGGGGTGAACGCAGGCCTGTCTGCTAGACCCTCGACGCTTCCCGAACTCAGCATCCACCCCTGGCCCCGACCCCCCTGTCCTCCCCGCTGGCAGCAAGGCCTAGTCTTTGATATGTCAGAGCAATATCCTGTTCGCACGGGGAAAACAGACATAAAAAATAAAAACCCTGCAAGGAAACACCTCTTCATGTCGCTTTTTCTCCAAAGTGTTATCCTAATTCAAACCCCTCCTAGAAGCACAGCGTCAAAGCAAACGCTCTCCCAGAAACGCACTCATCCCATCAATGGCTGCTCAGAGACACAGGGACATAAAATTTTCTCCAACTTTTATTAACAAAATGAAACGTGAAGTTAAATAGTGTGACTAACTTAGAGTCTCAGCTACTAAGCACCTCTGGTCATGGAGGTGCCACCTAAACACAGAGAGCCAGGGAGCCTGGACACCAGGCTGATCTCAGAGAACACTTTCCTCTGAGACGCGAGCGTGGCCCTCACCTAAGGGTGCCGACTGGAATCCCGCGCGCATACTTCCTCTGTGTCAAATGGCTCCTTCTACCGGAGTCAGAGGACTCACTGATCACACTTCTCTCTCTCTCTCCACAGAAGGAGAAAAAATACAGATGAGGGTGGGGCCTGGCCGCCAGGTCACAAGAAGGATGTAATCAAAGGCTCCGTAGTGATGCTGGTCCCGGGTGAGCATTTATCAACGTTAATTAGAATCAAGTCATGGGATACTGTCCATTTGGCTGAAATCCTTCTGAAGTAAGTATAATTTTATAAGCATGGTGTTTAGAGAGAGAGTCAACGCTGAGTGTGTGAACAGAGACCAGTTACTATTCAAACCATGCGTATTAGGAAACCGTGATATGATCTATTGGACTTACCTGCATCACAAAGGACAGCACTTCACAGCAAACACGTTAGCAATGTTATCCCGTAGTCGTTATTTATTTGTAAAGTAAAACATATCAGCTTTAAGAGCTGCAGAGGACACCGTGAGGTGGAACCAAAGGTGACAGAAGCATGTTTACTTGCAGAATCCGGGCTCTAAGGTGGGAAGTAACAAATGCTCAAAAGAGTATCGTACTACGTACAATGCACATAATTTAGATCCAAAAAGCGCATACACGTGTGTGCCTATACAAACGGAATTTCTCAACTGCAAAGCCTTCCAGAAAAGGTGAAAAAAAAAGAGAAATAATGAGATAAAGCCGTTGAATAAAGCAGCACTAGCCAACTCTTTTTCTGACACTTTTTTCATACTTGTCAGGGGAGGGAGATAAGGAAATCTGGGCAGTGATTACAATACCAAAAGTATCCCCCAAATCCATCGTACTCCTTATACTAATGGTAGTCTGAGGAGTCAGTTTCACACGCAAGCAAAAATATTTTTCTAGTGTGCGTACTCAGGGCCGCATGCGGCACAGAAGCGCGCTCGTACACATGCAGGAACTGCTAGAAACTCTACGTTGAGTACAAATTTCACTTTTTAGTTATGCTTGGATAAATTCCAGGCACTAAAAAATCAGAAGCAGCCTCAATATATACTAAAACCAATACCCAATTCACACACTAGATTATAGTCTCATTGTAATGGACATCTGATATAATCCACTAGAACACAAATCTTCTGGCAATTCTCTTTAGAGGATCTTGCATAGTTTGAGTTGTATTAAAATTTGAGCACAAAGCTCCTTGCAAACATAAACCACCAATCTAACTTCACAACACAATGAACTGGAGGAATGGGGGAGAGGCCATGACTGCTGGAGTCCCAGAGGGATCTTTGCCTTTGGAAAGCAAATTCAGCACAGAATTCCTCCAAAGGAGCAAGTTGTCTGGCACGATTATTTTTTAACTGAATTATATCCAAGTCATTCACAAAATTCTTAAGAATAAAATCACATAAAGTAAGATTACACATAGTGAATGTTTTTAAAGGGCACTGTCACCCTGTAAAGACTGTTCCACCTGGGTCCTCACGATGGGATGTGCGGCCTCAGAGGACACATCTCACAAAGCCTGCGGGTCCTCACGTTCCTCCCTGCCTGAGCCCGCGGCGCGTGTACCACCTCGGGAGGACGCAGAGAAACGTCAGCCGTCTACAAGCAGAACGAGAGCTCGCACCCAAAACCAACCATGCTGGCACCTTGATCTTGGATTTCCAGCCTTCAGAACTTTGAGAAAATAAATTTCTGTTGTTTAAGCCACCCAGACTATGGTATTTTGTTGTGAGAGGCCAAGCTAAGTCAACTCCTAAAATTAGTTATTAATTCTAATTTTTCTATAGATTCTTTTGGATTTTCCTCTGCCCACAATCATAATCATCTGCAAACAACAAGGGAGATTTCCTCCTTCCCAAACTTCTATTTTAATTGTTTGGTTTTTGATTCACTTACTTGCCTAACTGCACTGGATCTGTCCTCCATTAGAATGTCAAATAGACACGGTGTTGAGGGCAGCCTTCTCATGCCCAATATTAGAAGGATTTTCATAACTAAGCATAACATTCTTGGTACATTTTTTTTTTTTAGCTACACTGGCAAGGCAGACTAACGCCCCCCCCTCCAAAAGATGTCCATGTCCTAAGACTAGGAACCTGTGACTATGTTATATGCTGGAGCAAAAGGTTTTTGCACGTGTGATTAAGTTCAAGATCCTGAAATGGGAAGAGGGTCCTGGATTAGCCAGGTGGGCCCAATATAAGCACCAAGGGCCCTTTTCAGGGAAAGAAGAGGCAGGGATCAGAGTCGGAGGAGATGTGATGACAGAGCAGAGGGTGGAGTGAGGCAGGGCCACAAGCCCAGGAACACGGGCGTCTCTGGAAGCTGGAAGACTAGAAGACAAATCCTCCCCTAGCGCCTCCAGAAGAAACATAGCTCTGATGACCCGTTGTGGACTTCTGACCTCCAGAACTATAAGATAATACATTTACTGTTATTATTACTATTAATATTATTTTGTGATAATTTGTGACAGCAGCACTAGGAAACTAATACATACACTACAGCACATTTTAAAAGTTCCATTATTGCCCAATAATCTTCTGCTTCTGGTAAGAAAATACATAATTTTTCTCCTTTATTTAAGTAATGTGATAAAATAGAGATTGACATTAAAATGTTAAATACTTGGATTCCTGGAATGAATCTCAACTGGCTAACAATGCATTATCCCTATTACACATTGCTGGCTTTAGTTTGCAATTATTTTGCTTACAAATTGTATGAAAGTTCATAAGTGAGATTGCTCTGTAATGCTCCTTTCTCTTTATATTCTTGTTAACTTATACTATCAAAATTATACTGCTTCCTAAAATGAATTGGGGAGGATTGCTCTTTTTAAGTTGCCTGGAAGAGACTGATGCCGTGTGACTTGACCTAAGTGTATATCGAGCCACATGATATATCACTCAGCTCAAGGGAGTTCATCATGTTGTTCAATTCTTCTGTATTTGTGTGTATATATATGTCTGCTTTTAGCAGTTATAAGGAAAGTAGGCTAAACTCTCCTACTATGGTTACAACTTGTCTACTTTCCCGTTTATTTGGTCAGCTTCTGCTTTATATAGTTTGCCTTAGATGGCTAAGTACAGACAAATTTACCATTGTTATCTCTTCTTGGGAACTGAAACTTTATCATTATAAAGGTAATATATCTATAACAGTGCTTTTGCCTTAAAGTCTTTTTCTCTCGAATTTAGAAAGACTTCCCCAAAGAAGTTATATCTAAGCTGGGAGTTAAAAAGATGAGAAGAAATCTATTAGGTAGAGGGGAAAAAAAAAATTCCAGACAGCAATGAGAAGGTCCTAGAAGCAAGAGAAAATACGGCTCTTTCAAGGAACTTGAAATCTTTGGTTATCTAAAATCTGTTTGTAAGAACAACAGTCTCTGCCCTACACCCCCTTCCTTGCTGGCTGCCGAAGTCCTAATTTTGTTCTGCTGTATAATTCACTCTGCTGTGTGGTCAGGAAACACATGGTCTGGCCTCAGAAGGTAAATCATGATTGTTGCAAACCAATCATGATAATTCTATTTCCCTGACCAAGGAGATATGAGGAAACACCAGGAAAAGGTTTTCCCCTCTAATAACACATTCATGGAAGGAAACGTGGATGTCTGGAGCTATAGCAACCCTTTTGTGACAATGAGGGGACTAGCCCTAGAACCAAGCTAATATGATAAGGCTGTCGGGCCAAAAAGATGGAAGGAGCTTCTGTCCACGTTGACACTACTGACCTGGCCCTGTGCCCAGACTTCCTGTTATGCAAGTTTAAAAACTTTTCATTGTTTAGGGGACTTTCAGTTGGGTTTTCTGCTCCTTGGAGCTAAAGCATCCTGTTATATCACCTCTTGATATTTTTATCCCCAGTTTTAAGTGATACAAGATTGCTGAAAAATAGTTAATTTCAAAATTGAATACCTTTGTAAGAGAATATTTTGTTTTCTTTTCCCCAAAACACTGATATACATATATATTCCATGACAGTCTAAAATATTCATAAATTTAATTTTTAAAACATTATCATAAAAAATATTACCATTCTATAATCCTTAAAAATTAATGGTCTTAGGGATTCTTTTTGAAAATAAAGTTTCCAGGTCTGGTCATGATAAAGTGAAAATACAAAGAATTAAGAAATAATACATAAAAAGAATATAATTAAATTCCAGGAACACACACACACATTCACACACAGATGCAGGCTAGCATGAGACATTTCATAAGAGTTTGGGCTCTACTGGACTTTTCTGTGATTTTCAACAAATTAGGAAATATTGATACAAAAACAAATTTAAATTTTTTAATTTTTCATGACAATTTTTCACATCCTCACTTATACCTATTAACCTTTTATAGCTGCCAGATCAAATACTTGTATCAAAATAGTTCAAATTTGAGAAAACTATAGAAGAGAGAGGCACACATTTCTAATCAAATTAACATACTTACTCAACAGACTAAAATTTCAGAGCACACAATTTTAAGAAATAAGAGGTTAAATACACTGAGAAAATTAATTTTCAGCTTCAACATGATCAAGCAAAAAAAAATCTTGATTTTTGTATTATAACCACAGAATAACTCAAATTAAAATATTTCTATTGATGAATGTACATTGCCAATTACCAAAGCAAAATAATCAGAGTTCGTTTTTTCTATAATTATACATGCAATTTACACAAGAGTGAATTACTTATATTTATACCCTCCATCCATGGAATTACTTCAACAATCAAAGCTTTTACACTTGATCTGTAAAGACCAGTATCTTCTTATTTATTAGCAAATCAAGTGTTTCCATATATTAAGAAAAATTTTTAATTTCTACAAGAAACACATCAAACCTGCTCATTCAGAATTCAGAATAAATTATACTCATGAAAGAAACCAAAGGGTAAAAAGAGTACATTCAGTTCTCATGGAAAATGAAACAAGAGCTGCAAACCTCCATTCTGACCTGTTGAAAAGCAGAAATGTCATTGTTCCTCCAATGCAGAATGTAACGTTACACGTCTCCATCGCAAGAAACAGTTGCAAACATTAAAAAGTAAGCAGTCCAGAAGAATCCTCTTACAAAGGAAGAAAAAAAGCCTAATTTTTGAACTGTCTGCAGATAATAACTATAAACCTTGGACAACATCAACACAACACAACAGCCAAGATACTCCAGCGCATCCAAGCACAGATTCTGGAGGGGAGTTGACCCTTAAATAAAGGAATGACTCCAAGTGACTTTCCTGTTTTTCATGAATTTCAGCCTGAAGGCAGGCTCCCATTCGTACCAAGCAGAGGCAGCAAAACCTACAGAAAACCCACTGTTTTCCTGGCTCGACGAACCAAAGGACAGAGTTTGGGGCAATGACAGCTACTGGAAATGAGGTTGGCAGGGATGGGTAACCCCAGTAAAGACAGAGACAGAGAAGACGATGCACAATTCTGTGTGTAAACTCCGCCCACATCTCTGGCTGACCTGTAAACCAGGATAAGACTAACTGAACTGTGATCTGAGCTACTGCCCAAACTCAAACCACCGTCTGCGGCTTGAGTCATCCAAATCAATTTTTTTGCAAAAACAAAAACAAACAACAAAAACCCAACATCATTAGGAGGAATGTACCAGAAGCCAGAAAGGAGAAACTGATGCATTTCAAAAGGTAAGATAATCAAGGAAGGTTGATGCTGAGATGGTCCTAGATGTTGGCATTAATAGCTACTGTAACCCTGATCAAGGACAGTTAGGAAAACACACTCAGGACGAATGAAGAGGAATCTCATCAGAGAGACAGAACTTAAAAAGAAAAAAAAGAAAAAAATTCTAGAACTAAGAAACATCCTACTGAAATGAAGTGAAATGGGCTTAGCACCAGATGGGTGATGACAAAGGAAAGAGTGGGCTAAGTTGAAGATGTAGCAAAAGCAACTATCGACTCTGAGGAGTGAAGTTACTGAACAAAATGAGAAGAACGTAAGGACCTGTAGGACAATATTAAAACAGCCCTGTTACTGGGCTCCCGGAGAGAAAGAAAAAAAAAAAGAGTCCAGAACAAATAAATTTCCCCATTAGGGTAAAAGTCATTAATTTACAGATTCATAAAGTTCAGCAAACACCAAGCAGGATAAATAAGAAGAAAAGCACACTGAGGTGGACAGTGTAACTACCGAAAACTAGTGAAAAGACAGACGTGCCTGACTGTCAACTGGCTCACGGTTTGGGACACGCACAGTCCTCCTGCTGCTGGCACGTCTGGGTATGACCACTCTGGTATTTGCACTGCCCAGAGTCTTGCCTCAAGAATGTCAGAGTATGTTCTCTCTTCCTCGACCATCTTGTCCCTCAGCCTCATGCAGGGCTAAGCTGGTGAAGGAGTGGGAACATGAACTTGGATTTCCCTCAGTTCATGTGCTTCTCACCACATCACCTGAAAAGAACTAACCAACTCTGAGCATGACACACAGATCTGTGGATTAAACATGAGGACAGTCACTTTAGCACAGGGATTAAGTTAATAGGTTGGGCTTTGCGGTAAAACGTGTTTGTTCTTAATTTTATGATTTTCTAGCCGCCTCAAAATCATCATCTAAAAAAACCTTACTATTATTACACCGTGATGAAGATTAAACGCTTAGCTCCATCTCGCACATACAAAGTGCCCAGTAATTGTTTGAAATAATAACGATTGTCACAATGAAGTTTAAACAAAAAACCAAAGTATTCCACTTTATTAAAACAAAACAGGAATCTAAAATAATCCACAAATGAACCTATTTACAAAACAGAAACAGACTCACAGGCACAGAGAACAGACTTGTGGTTGCCAAGGGGGAGGAGGGTGGGGGAGGGATGCACTGGGAGTCTGGGGTTGGTAGATGCAAACTATTACGAATAGAATGAATAAACAACAAGGCCCTACTGTAAAGCACAGGGAGCTATATTCAATATCTTGAGATAAACCATAACAGAAAAGTATATGAAAAAGGATGTACGTATGTGTATAACTGAGTCATTTTGCTGCACAGCAGAAATTCACACTACACAACATAGTAAATCAACTATACTTCAATAAAGATAAATAAATAAAAAAGCATTAAAAAATAAAATGCTAAAAAAACACAAAAAATAAATAAATAAAACAAAAATTATTGCAACTTACTATTTGCATTTCATAACATAAATGAATCTAAGACACCATAAATTGTAAGATCACTCTATTTTAAGTTGCACACAGAAAGAAATAATCTTCCCAAGGGAACCAGAGCATTCAACTGCTTGTATGTCACCTCCTGATTGATTTCAGAGGTGGTAACAGGTACATCTTAAGGTCAATGAAGTAAGGCATATGTATTATGTATGTGCGTATATATACACCACATCTTCTTTGTCCATTCATCTGTCGATGGACACTTAGGTTGCTTCCACGTCTTGCTGCTATGGACACTGAGGTGCATGTATCTTTTCGAATTCAGAGTTTTCTCCAAATATATGCCTAGGAGTGGGGTTGCCTTTAAACGCTGAACAATATGACAGGGCTCAAATCTGCACAGGCAGAATGCCCGGCTCTGACTGGCATACAAGAGGCTCCATGCGACAGGAAGACACAAGATGGCATCTATTATTACAAACTCACACATGGGAGACCAGTGGTTTCCAACGCCGGCTGCCCTTTGGAGTCACTTCAGGTGCTTACAAAGCCAGGATGCCAGGAAGTAAGCCCAGACTAACCAAGCCAGACTCCCCAGGGCTCAGGTCCGGGGACCTGCACTTCTGTCAAAGCCGCACACAGGGACCGCGAGGACACCCCACCTTACCGCTGGAGATTTCATTTCCCACCAGCACCCTCCGTGACTCTCACCACCAGTCACCTGTGCCCAGGTAAGAAAGCGCTGACCGCAGGCCAGCCTAAAGCGTTCTGATTTAATTTAACCTCACGAGATTTTTAAAATTAAAAGCGTCTTCCACGTGCCTGCGGGGGTGCTGAGGACAGGCCGGTCTCTGCGTGAAGGCAGCGTCGCCGCAGGACACGCACGTGCTCAGATGAGGCGCACGCAGCAGCCCCGGGGTCCTGGCCAAGCCCCCCGAGACTGGGCGACGCCTTGCCCGGCCAGCGGCCTCCCTCCCGAGGACATCGCCTGTGTCCCAGGCACAGCACGCGGCACCTGCCGCCACCTGCTCCGTCTGCGTGTCCCCACTGACCTGGGAGCCCCTCCAGGGCAGGGCCCCGTGACGGAGCCCCCAAGTGTTGAACTGTATCTGTATTACCCAGTTTTCCCAAGAAACTGACAATTCCACTGATATCTACTCTCAAAACCACAGTTATCCTTCAAAACACAAATTAAATTACGTCTTTTCCATTAAAACCTGCCTGTTCCCCTCAAATAAAATGTCACCATAGTAACCCGCTACAGTAAAATTAAAGGCATCGGTGTGGGGAAATATGGGAAAATAATTCCCCACCTTCTTTTCTGTTTCACGCGCTAGGGGATCAACATCGGTGTCGAGAAACACCGTCCGGCGACCCTTTGTGTGATGATAGAAATACTCTGTATCACTGTGCCCAACAGCCGTACGTGGGCCAGTGCATGGGAACTAAATGTTTAATTTCATTAGTTTTAATTAATTACAATTTAAATGGAAGCAGTCATCATAGACACCACATTGGGCAGTGCAGGCCCAGCGGTGCACCTCGGTACCCCAGCACCGGCGTTTCCTTCAGTCTCATCCTAGACCATCTTTAAACTAAGCCCTGAGATCGAGTATGTCAGTGACAGAAGGTGGAAAGAGAGGTTAATAAGCCAGCAGAAATAATACCCCTAAAATAAAGACACTTAAGCACCGGTACCAGGATCTATAATCCAGCGCGTTTGATGAAAATAAGTACTGGGCAACTGGGACACCAAACCAAAACCAGAGAGACAAAAACAAGAAGCTCATGAGGATGGGATAATGATGGTAGATTCACTGGTATACAAGCAGGAAAAAGAAAACAAAAGAGATTTTAATTAACTGAAACTCACCACGTCGACAGTATGACACTGACTTCTCAAAGAAGCTTATGTCATCATAGCTATACATAGGCAGAAGCAGTTTCAGAATGAGGGGGGATGGCCCCTCCCCCCTCAAAAGGCTGGAGAGCTGCATCTGGGTTAAGGATTAAGTCGGGGTCCATACCAAAAGCAGGGCTGGCCCCAACTGGAGCAGGTTTTACGGAGAAGGACCAGGAGGGCATTGGCCGGCTCCGAGCCACACCTGAGGAAAGCTGTAAAAAAGACCATGAGTAATTAACTGGGAATAAAGATAGACCACAATATGTCTGGAAAAACAGTCAAGTAGAAGAGAAATTTAATTTTTTCTTATTCCTGAGATAAAAGTTAAGGGCGGGCAGATTTATGATGAGCACAGGAAGAGCTTTCAAACGGAGCTGTCTGGAGGTAGAAGGAGTATCTTGAAAGGCAACCACCAGAGATATTCAGGAGCATCTCAACGCCACACCCAGTGTCACCAGAAAGGAATGGGGGAGCGGTGGTATCAGAGTCCAGGCTCACACGTCCAGGGAGAGACCAACGTTCTCAAAAGGAAGGGGTCTGGTATTTTCCTAACACTGTCATATGAGTCAAAGGTACACCTGGACATTCCAACCCTTGACCTGTTCTATCCATGAGAAGAGTGGCCGTCACCGGTTTTAAACTGGCTTTAAAGGTTCTTCATCTCCCTGATGGCAGTGACCCCATTACACACGCCCTCCTGCCCCTGTTTCTTTACAAGACTGACAGAGAGCTACATGTGAAAATGCATAATTATTAGAACTATTACTTTCTCTGAATTTGAGAGAGGTTGAAAAGCTGATCATTAATATAATAAATATTATTAAATATATCATAGTTTTATTTGTAAGTTCATTATCATTCCCTTTCTAGAAAATCATTCATTTATTTGTGAAAGCTTAAAAATGCACTACTGTTCAAATCCTCTGGGGGGAAAAACCGTATTTTATCCTTGAATACTTTTTAAGTTTATCAACCCAAAATATATAATAAATAATTCTGAGAGAACAAAGCTCAGAAGCACTGACCTGAAAATTATATAGAATAAAAAATATGAATTTTTTAAAAAATGGAAATAGAATTGCTCCATTTTCAGCACTAACATTAGAGTCTGTCTTTCGAATTTTTTAAATTTATAAAATAAGCTTTATAGCTGACCTGACAATAAATAATACAACCACGTTTTCAAAACAAAAGAGCCAAAGATCACATCAGCAAACACGAGCCTCTCAGTTTCTCACTAGACTTCGTTCTCAGTTCTCTAAATTGCTCTCTCTATTCCATCAGCCATAGAAGTGATTTTAGTGACATAAACACCCTCATTTCACAGATGAAAAATCAACTGAGGTCACAGAATCACCCCCGGAACAAGGGTGGCCCTTGGGCCTCCCGCCCCCAGATCCTGATGCCCCCGCCCCTTGGCTGCCCATCACGACCGCCTCACGTGTCACCCTCCACAAACGCTGGGCAGGAGGGTTCCACGAGGATCGGCCTTCCCTTAAATTCCCAACAGGAAGCACGTCTTAAATATTTTTATCTTATTTTCAGGTTCTTGATAAACACAGGTGAAAAACGAACAGCAAAACAAAATGAAGCGAGTTTCTGAGTTCCGTGATTATTTAAAGCATCTTCATCAATTCATCCAGAAAGTACTGATCGGGCAGCTACAATGGGCCACCACCACCCAAGGCTTCATCCTGGTACAAGCCGTCCTAGAAGGTGCCACAGGGACAAAATCTCTGCCTTCGTGGAGCTTATACACAGAGTATGTTTGCTAATGGTAAGTGCTGTGGAGAGAAACAAAAGCGGAGAAGGGAGCTAGTGCAGGGGACACCTCGCTGAGGAGGGGACACCTGAGAAAGACCCCAAGGAAGGAGGCAAGCCGTGAGGGCAGCTGAAGGAGGAGTGGCCGGAGGGGCACGGCCGCCAGGGCGGCTGCAGGCGGGACGGGGGAGCGAGCGGGAAGGGCCGCAGCAGGCCCCGCAGGGCCTGGGGAGCCACGTGCTGCTTGGACACGGCCCCCCACCCGCTCACGGCACTCAGCGCGCAGCATCTACCCCTGGGCCGACAGGCCAGCACGTAAGACACGGTTATGGCGCTCTGGAGACAGGACAACTTGTTCCTATGGTTGTGGCAGTCTCCCCGAGTCCATCTTTGGTGTCTGGAGCTGCGACTCTGAGGAGTGAAAACGATGTCCTACAGGGGTCAGGACTCCAGGCCTTGAGAGAGCCAGCCCACACCACTGAGCCATCTCCGGAGGACGCTCTTCACAGCCCAGTGCAGCGGCAGGAGACAGGAGGACAGAGGAGGGACGCGTGCTGACTGACGTGCCAGCTCATTCGCCGTCCGGGACCTTCACGGCACGTCAGAAGCTTCCAGCGCGGCTATCGCTAGGAATTCTGACTTTCACACCGGGGACCCTCGGCCAGTGCAAGGCTAAGAGACCGGCGGCTGAATGAAACTGAGCACTCAGTGAGGATCTTTCACTCAGTATTTCCTCGATCACAGTTACGCCTGGATCAGCACGAGAAACCAGTGACAACACTGCCGGCAGCATTCCCTGCAGCCGCCTGAGGCATTCTCACGACTGCAGTCGCCTCAAGCACAGGGCTGCTCGCAGAAGAGTCCAGAGAGCCCAAAAGAAGCCTCTGCCTTGTGCACTGAGAGGGCAGGAGCATCGGGGCGGGGCGGGGCGGGGGGGGGGGCACCCTGAGAGCCTGAACGGTCATGGACAATAGTCATTCTTCGGGTGATTTTCTGCCTTCAATAAATATAATCTATATATTAGGAAATCTCATAGAACTATTCGAGTAGGTCCAATTCGAAAAAACCACTATTGACTATGTTGTCACGGCTTTGCTTTGTTGGGCTGGAACATTTGCTGCTTATGGCAAACTGAGGAAGAAGGATTCCCAGCTTAGGATCCTGGGACCGACGTGGAGATGCACAGAGATCCCAAGAGGAACTGTGTGAGCCATATCATGAGTCTGCATTAAAATAAGAAAAAATATGCTTTTGCTTTACTGAATACATACCTAAACCACGTTCAAAACTACGCGCCTGGTAAAATTTTAAGGCCAAACACTCTTCCTTCATGCATCTAAAAGCTAAAAATCAAAGTACAAAAATAACCATTTTCTTTGTTAATGAGCCAAAGCACCCAGTTTTAAACTGTAACGCATGAATGTCATCTTCAGAACAAGTTCAGAGGATAAGTCTAAAACCTGTATGGAGAGACGAGTCCTGAAGGGAAGGATCAGCTGGGAACAAACAGACAGCAGGTTAAATTCCCAACGCCGATGTCCTGGAGCAAATCAACAAGTTTTCTGAGCCTTCGTTTTCTTACCTATAACATGAAGACATGACTCACTGCTCCTCGCTTGTCGGGTAGAGACATCACACAAAGCCCCCGCCAGCCAACACATCGTACTTATTACCACCAGTTTGCTTTAGGGTCTGTTTCTGTTTTTTGGTTTGTTTGTTTCGTTAATATTTTATTTATTTATTTACTTTGGCCTCACCACGCGGCATGCAGGATCTCAGTTCGCCGACCAGGGATGGATCTCGCGCCCTCTGCAGAGTGGGAGCACAGAGTCTTAACCACTGGACCGCCAGGGAAGTCCCTTCAGGGTCTGTTTTCGGTCAGGTCCTACAAACACAGTGTGTGCCCCCATGAGCCACGGACACACGCTGCTACACACAAGCCCAGGACCAAAGCGTCAGGAGGACAGAGATTCTGTCCGATCACTGCTGCCTTCCCCACGCAGAGCACAGTGCATGGAACTTAAAATACTGAATATGCATCTCTTTTGATTAGAAGGAAAAAAGGAAGAGTATTTGAATAAACCTCAAAGTTGGGACCAGCCTTAACTAATGCATCAATTCCTGCTCTAATAATAGACTCTGGCAGTTCTGACCGTAAAGATAACCAATAAGGAAGATCTTTAATTTCTTAAAGAATTCATTTGTCCAAAGTGGTAGACATTTCTTGTAAATTTTTTCAATTTGCAAATAAATACATATCCATACTTGAAACTTCAAAGGCCAAAAAGCACAAGTATTCACGACCATAAACACAAGGAGCTGGAAACTATGTAAAAACAAACAAAAACAAACCATAATAAGTGCTACGTATGATTCTAGTACTACCAATAAAACCAAACTATAAAAACTACTAATACATAAACTGCTTAAGAAACTGATGATCCTACAGCTAAAACCTTCATAGGTCTGGCTCTGGCAGTCATGTTCCAAATTCAGTAAAGGAGCCTGATGCCACAATGGCTGCCAGGAACATGCGAGTCGAACACAATCCCAAGGGAACAAAGCATGTGGAGCACAGCGTTTCAGCAGCCCTGAATAATACCCCACCTGTCGTTAGGTCAAACAGTTTGGCCCACTTCCATAACGAGACAAAAGTCACTTTTGTTGCAGTCGGGGAAGCTGTTTGAAGGTTGGAAGTACTCTGAGTGGTTTGAAAAGCACAGCAATAAATAAAACTTGTTCAGGCCCCTAACATTACTGGTCAAAAATAGCCATGAATTGACAGACGTTACTAGTTGAGCTACATGCCCAGGTGATAGACAAATTGAGTTATATAAATAGGTGACCTACAAATAAAGATATCAAGAATGAATAATTAATGACAGACCATGTGGAAAAGCTATCTCACAAATTTAGAACATTAACAAATGGCACCTAATGAAATGGTTTTCAAAACACAAAGAGTAGATCTCACATTTTCCATCACCTGAAAAGTAGATCTTGTCATAAATTATGTTTTCACACATCAAACTGATGTTAAAAGGTAACTCAAGCTCAGGGAACAACTTTAGTATTCTACATTTTTAAAAGTCAAACTGTTTTTAGCTAATAATCACAGTTTTATAAATGTAATTACTGTATTTTTTCAGTCCGTCAAAGTTGAGTCAAAGTATTTTGGAAAGGAGGAGAAAAAATACCAACGTCAAGAAAAGGTTTAAAAGAAACTTGAGGGAGGGGAGGAGAGGCTGACAGAGGTGTCTGTCCACATGCTAAGTCTGTTTTCCTCTTTCCTGGGGTCCCAAGGCGCCTATTCCCACGCCCCCCAAACACTTCTCCTGGCCGCCTCACCCCTCCCCACTAAGGGACTCTGGTGGTCCGGCCCTGCTGCCTGCACTGCGGGGGCAGAGGGTTCCGGGATGGGCAGTGCAGCTCGTGTGGGAAGAAGGTGGCCTTGCCTCCCCAGCTTCCAGAAAGGGCAGGCTGATTTCACTTCGGGTAATTCTCTAAGAATTCCACAATATGCCACTTACAGAGTGCTATTTTTTTTTTTTTTTGGAGGGGGGAGTCCTTCTAAGCACTGCACTTATATTCCTATAAACTTCACAGTAACCCTATGAAGTCAGTCCTGTTATTATCTCTCTGTTATAGATAAGGAAACAGGCAGAGAAAGATTAAATGACCTGTCCAAAATCACAAAGGCCAGAAAGTGGCAGAGGCAGGGCCCAGGCCCCGAGCTTCAGACCCCGCCCTCCGAGCCACTCTACGCTGCTGCCCTGAATCCCGCCTCTCTGAAATCCTATTCGGAGCACATAAACGGCAAACCAAGCAAGAAAGACCAAAACACGAAACTGTGGTGTAAACCATTTTCTATTAAAAGTCTTACGATATTGATTTAATTACAGACTGACACTGAAGGGGGGCAGGACACGCCACCCCAAAATACGCCACTTTGGCTTAAGGGTTATTTTGAGCCAAAGGTACCAGAGAAAGAGCGGGGGTAGGGAGGGTGTCCTGACCTCTCCTTTCCTTTCTGAAAGCAGGAGAGAAACTCCCATGTGAAACACGCCCTCCCGACGCCTGGAAGCTCTCATCGGGAGACCAGGGTGGAGGCCAAGGAGCCTGGGAACACAGCCCTCAGCGTCCGCGTCTCTCCGCGCACTTCGGCTCCTTTTCCCAACTGCGCCTCTCGGTTCAACCTGGTGTATGAACACCGAGGCCTCGCACTTCTCTGGGTCTTCGTTGTCCTACGGGGGCTCCCAGGACAGGTAAAAATCTGTACGCTTTTCTCCTGCTCATCTGTCTTCTGTCAATTTAATTCTCAAGCCCAGCCAGAGACCCTAAGGGGGTAGAGGTAACGTTCTGCCTTCCCTACAGTGTAAATCTCATAACAAACAGATGACAGGAAAGCAAACCAAGTCAAAATAATAAAATTATAAATTCATGAAAAATCCAGGCTCTTGGAGAGAAGATGGCTGTGGTGCCCTCAGCTCTCTGGGTTTCAGAGCAGCCAGGAAACCAACCAACCAGACAAACAATTTTACATAGCTTTTGGATCAAAATAAGGAAGAAAAAATGTAACGTCTGACATTCACAATGATACACATGTCCATATCTAGGAGAGGAGAGGCATGATTTGATAGCAGTTAAGCCATTAATGTGTTAAAGACCAGAGAACTTAGCTCTTTTCAGGGTGGTGTAAAAATCTGAAAAGCTAAAAGGAGGTCAGGCCACACAAGTAGAGGAATACTTGCTGGATTAGGGGAGGCGTTTGCAAGGCTGGGTCCTCAGAACCCATCCTGCCTGAGCAGAACAATGGGGTCACCCAGAGAAGCCTGGGGAGCCAGCGGGGAAGGAGATCCTGGGACACAGCGGCGACCCGATGAGGGAAGGGGATCTGTCCACACGAGAAAGGAAGAAAGACTTAAGTTAAAAGGAGAAAAGTTCTTCTCTGTCTCTCCAGAATTAAGACTTATAAGTGTCTCATGCATGTCTCAACTTAATACAGGCAAAAATTCTCCAAAATAAGAAGCAACTCACAATATCAAAGGCTGCTCACCCAGTCGAAAGCCTGTAAGTGGAAAAGTCTATCATATTGTAGATAAAAATACTCAAAACTTACCAACGTCCACCATATTCTAGGCACTGAAGAATCTTTGAGGATAGAAATTTATCTACTCAATTCACCTATAACAAGAAGCTCAAGAAGTTCTATTTTTTTAAATACGTAATTTATAACCATCACAATATGACATTTTAATTGCTACACTCATGGTATAAACAACGTGTTACAGGTACTCAAAGCAAGACTCATACAGGGCGCTGGTGTGTTAGGATGTAGCTGGAGCCAGGTGCCCGAGATGCTGCAGAAGGTCCTTTTCCACCACATCACCTCTGAAGAGGAGATTATGGTGAGAGTGAAGCACATTCACAGTCAACAGGCGGCAGGCAAGTGTCCCCAGGCCACCACCTCACGCTTCTTCAAAATAAGATCAAGTCTTAGCCAGTTAATCATGAAAGTTACGGTTTTCACTCTATTACCAACGATACAACCAGGGGCAGTCTTTTATACCTGACAATAGGTTTTAATGTCATAAAACTAAGAGATTTTATAGAGAAATGGCAAGTAAAGAAAAAGTATTAATACATATTCTTACCCCTCCAAGCATCTTTAGTTTATTTCTAGTCATTTTTGCACAAGCATGTACCCTCATTGTAATGTGTCTACAAGTTTATCATCCTATTTTACAGAAAACTTAAGTCCAAACGTTAATGACCGTGTCTGCACACTCACGTGGGAAGGTGCCCCACCCTAGCCCTACAATGGCTCCACGGATGAGAAGAGCCGGCCACGCAGACCACCAGTTGGGTCCCGGGACAGGGCTGGGACTGATGCTGAGACCCCGGGGGGGAGGAGGCTGGTCCACTGTCCCATCCTCGTCCCCAGACACCCACCCAGGGCCAGCATGAAGTCGCTGCCGTGGGAACAGACCACAGGTCCTGCACTCCTGGGTACCCCAGCCGGGTACCGTTTTTACACCGCGAATCTCTGGCAACCCAGGAAGCCGATGGACGCTTTCTCAGAATAATGCGTTTAAGGATACAAAGTAAAATATGTAAAATTACAAAGGAAACAAGTTATATATGATACGGTAATATATGCCCTTTATTTATTAGGACCTAGCAATTTGATGAAGGAAGACACTAGCACTGAGGCTGGAAAGGTAATAAAATATACTAACCAAAACTACATTTTTCTATATGCTTATAGGCATTACTAATACTGAGGACCCTTTAAAAGAGGCTAACAAAGGGAAGGAAACGCCATGACAAGTCAGACGACCTCAGAAGCCGCTCCAAGTGCGCCCGTGGCCCCCAGCCCAGAGGCGTCCGTCGGTCCCAGCTCTCCTGACCGGGCCCCCGGGCCCCCACCCACTGCACGTCCTCCTCCTCTGCTCCCTCCACTCACTCCCCTTCCCACTTCTGACACCCCACGTGCAGAGCACGCATCACAGATCCGCGCCGCACGGACACGGCTTGGCAGCCTCGGGACCGGCCCTCCAGTGCAAGCCAAGCACCACCTTCCCCTAAGATAACAGATGCCCGCCCAGCAGAGGCCAAGCTCACTGTCTCTTCCCTAGCGCCTTCCTCTACCCCGGTCCACATACACAGCTGCTCTTCAGAATCTGCTTTTCCTGCAAGTGTACCCCAATATCCCCACATCCCAGGTGTTAACTGGGCCAAAACCAGAACTAAAAAAGCAAATGCTAAATCCCCATTCTAGCGCCTACAATAGCCAAATTAGAAACTTCTGAGAAAGCGTGCTCAGAACCTATGAGCTCTTTTGTTCCGGCATCTCTTTCTTACCCTGGTGAGTCAAACTTAACCAAGAAACCTCATTCCTTTAGCACAAGAGCAAGGGGTCAGGCCCAAGCAAGGCCCCTCATGATTCCTTTCCCTGAACCCATCTGCCCTGATAATGAATTTCCCGAGGACAAAAGCAAGCCTGTGTTCTTTTATACACCCCACACAGCTGCTTCATACTTTATAAAAGGAGCTCAATAAATGTTGAATGAGCAAAAAAACAACAAAGTAAATATAGGAGACTAAAGATGGCCTAGAGGCTGGATCTCCAAGCAAGAATAAGCATTCCATATTCCTTTACAACAAAACTGAAGACTAAAAAAGTGTGAAAAACAGATGGGATACTTTACTTAAAAGAAAGAGAGAAGGAACTAAAATTCTAAACCCTCAAACCCCAAACCCCCATCCAGCCACCTACGCTGCCATGTTCAGAATTTCCAAGACAGCAGAATGGCAAGCAATACGGTAAAAACAGAACACCAGCCCCGACACGGTCCCGTTAGGCTGCTTGTGCCCATGTTCTGACTTTTAATGTGACCCCGAGCAGGTCACACCACACACCCAGGCCTCAAGTTCTTAGCCTCTAAATGCGAACACTACCATTCAGGCCTCAGAGGAAAAATGAGTAAAAACAATGGGAAAGGCTTCTGTCAATCTGTAGAACGCCTCTTAATTAACGCAGAAATCCACACGTGAGCCAGAGGGCTCATGCCAGGCTGGGGGGGCGGGGAGGGGGGCAGGGCGGGGAGGAGGTATGTTTGGCCATGAATATATCTTGCACGTTTCACTTTCCCTTTACACAAGAGGAAACACATGCCATAGGACAAAGCTGGTATTAATGTATTTAAAAAACAGCTTATTTTGTTTCTACAATTTAGATGCCCTAAAATGTTTAACATCTGAAAGGAGGGGTAGGCCCCCTGTCCCCAACACTCAACACCATGACTCCCCAAAGTTCCAAGGGCCGCTCTTCATGACACACGTGAAGAAAAGTAGGACATCTAGAAGGCTTTGGGATGTCCACGCTTTTTTTTTTTTAATAGAACTGGTCGAACGTGGAAGTATTTTTGCTCCAAAATAGGCTGGTATTTCCAATTGTCTCAAAGCTTTTAGGCATATGAACTGTAGATTTGGGGCTCACAGCAGTAGGGAGTGGACTGTGGGAGTTGGGCTTTGTTTCTGAGTGACCAATTTCTGCAAACTCAAGTTTAAGGGAAGATACTGGAAGTCATCCAAAATCAATCTCCTCTCAATTTCATTATTTCAGGACAAGCAGCAGAGCCTTCACACTGCACGGAACAAAATCAGGAAAAGCCAAGAACAACAGGCATCACTCTTTCAAGATCAACTCATCAGGACTCAGCAGAGGCAAACACAATGAAGGATCTGTGAGCTGCTAGAATAACAACATTTTCACTTTGTTATTCACTGGGCCCTAATCTGAACCCTATCTTCCTGTTCCAAATGCCATTTCAATATTTGAAATCTCTATAGCTGGTAAAATCACAAACACATCTGTGAATTTCTATCCCCTTAAATTAGATGAGTGGGTGACCTTTCTCTATCTGGGGTTCAGATATTCTGCATTAACATACTGTTTTCTTTTTGCATATATTCTTTGTATCCATCTGAGGCTCAGTGAACCTTCCCTGGAAATATCAACTCTCGGTTTTGTTTTCAACATTGGAATGTTTAGATTAGACAGTCAGTGCACAGGGAAAACGAATACAGCTCCCACCTGCCACGACTCCTGTGAACGTGTGCACAGGCCACCCCTGCGCTGACTGCGCCAGGGCATCTTGGGAGCAGCTCCGGGCAGGGGGGGCACCTTTCCTAACCATATCTGGTTGCTCTCCGTCATCCTGCACCCTGGGGGAGTGGGGGCAGGGGGCCCAGCTCCAGGGCGGGGAGAAGTCGCTCAGCAGACACAAGGGAAAGGAGCACAGTCAGTCCTGCACAGACGGCATTCTGCCTCAGACTCCAACCCAACAGCCCAACACGCTCCCCTTCAGGAAATAGAGGATCGTAGAAATAATGACCCTGGGGACCCTGCAAGTGCCCTACCCTCCGAAACCCTTAATAGTAACTGACTCAAGACAACAGTGGACAAGATGTTCCTTCTGACCTTCCCGGTCTCGCCTCCTGATGCCAACCTAGAACGTGCTTCGGGCTTTTTCATCATGATGGGACAACATCTTTTGGCTTTTATGCCATTTGTTTAGTGAGTTTTTAAAATGTGGTAAATTCCACACAGAATAGTAAGAAAAAATGAAGATGGGCTTTGGGGTCATCAGAGCTGAATTAGAATGCCACTTGCTGGGTATTTAATCTCTGGTAAGTCACAAGGTTGAACAATCTCATACTGCTGATCATTCAACTATTTGGGGGCTACAAAATGGCAATTTCATAGGACTGAACTACATAACTAACAGGCACCTCAATTTTCAGTAAAACTGAGATAATATCGCCTACAGTGTAGAAGTGCATCTAGTAGTCTCACAAAAAGCTATGTCAATGTTTTTACTAAAGCTGTGTTTGTAAAGTATATTAGTAAATGTTGGGTGTCAGATTCTCGGTGAGAAACCCATGTTTTAGCTTTTAAACTTCTGAAGCAAGAAAAAATGATCATGGCAAAGCCACGGCTTTGTGCAAAGAACAACAAAACACAACTCAGGACAGAGCAGTGTGCCTCAGCCCTGGCAACACGCAGAGTGGCTGCAAGGTGCCCTCCCGTGCGGCTCGGGAGAACGGCCCTGCCCCTTCCCGGGATGCCCAGACCCGGCGAAGGTCCACACGAAGAGCCGCCGCAGGCACCAGGCCACCTCAGGCCTGTCTGCCCACGTCCCCCTGCCCTGGGCTGTCCCGGCCTTCAGTCCTCTCCTCACCTAAGCCTTTGGATCTACCAACCAGTTCTGGGCTCACTCCTCCGACCCTGGCAGCCCTCGAGGGACAAAACGCTAGCATCTGCCTTTTATAGATAAGACGAAGCACAGTCCAGAGGCGCCCCCGGCTCCACGCAGCCGTGATGCCCCACCCCCCACTGGCTCACGTGGGTCTCGGAAGCGCGCAGGTTTGCACTGGAGCCTCTTGTCTTCCCTAGGGTATCCGCCACAGACACGCAGGGCAGGGCGGTGCCTGCATTCCCATCTGCCCTCACGGGGCTCTGGAAGGCCAGGATGGACGTGTCCCTCCCCTGCCGGAGGGGGATATTCGCAAGGTGGGCCCCGAGACATAGCCCAGCCCCAGAGTGCCTGGCGCCCAGGAGGACAGGCAAGCAGAACACGGAGCAACTACGAGCCCACGTCCAGCCCCCCCTCCCCAGTGCCACAAATTTCAGGGGGTTTAGCCACACGGGGAATCCACCTCACTTTCTAACATGATTGACAACTATCTCTGCTGTTCACCCCACCTATGAAAATAATGACACGCACAGTATAACATTCAAAAGGGAGACGAGAAGTAAGATCCAAAGACACACAATGCAATCCGTGTTCGCTGCGTGGCGCACACCCATCACACACAGACGCACGCTTTCCAAGGACCCACTGCTCAAACCCAAAGCATTTGCCTGCCGGCAGTTTCCTTCACCCGCCCCTCCCCCGATGCGCCCCACCATCCGGGAAAGCCAGGCAGCGCGAGAGGCGAGGCCACAGGCCTCTCCTCTTGTCTGGCCAATCTGCTACTGGAATCTGGAGTCCCGAGTTCTGACGGCGATGGGCCGGTGGCAGCGCCAGCAGAGGGCGCTGCGGCAGGCGCAGTGGGTGCCCGGCCACCCGGCCCGACGAGGACCAGAGCTGCTCACACAGTCCAGGGCACGAGTCCCTACCACGTCCGTCCCCCCACGCTGTGGCGAGGTCACCGCTTGTGACATTTTTGGTCAAAAGTTGTAAAATTGATTCCTAAAGTTCAGTTTTCAACCGTGAAATTGGTAGGGCTAAGAGCATCTCATCCAGTGTTTTCCAAACTGGAAGTGACGGTGGAGGGTCATGAAGTCAATTTAAAACACACAGAGAAGGACGCACTGCACCTCGTGAGGACGTGTGTCGCTCTGCGTCACTTCTGTTTTCAACACACATACGCGTGCACACTCAACACGTGTGCAGTAGAATTCTTTACAAACGTTATTTCTTACTGTGGGTTCCAGTGGGCAAAAAGTTTGAAAACATTGATCTAACCTAATAGCCTTATTTGACAGATAATAAAATTGAGCCCCAAATGGTTAAAAGACTTACCCACAATTACACAGCCCATTACTGGCAAGTACTCAACCCTAACTGTTCTGCATAAGATGTCTTTTTTATTTTACTTTATTTTTTTTAATTAATTAATTAATTTATTTGGTTGCACCGGGTCTTAGTTGCAGCAGGTGTGCTCCTTAGTTGCAGCTCGCCGGCTCTTTAGTTGTGACATACGAACTCTTAGTTGCGGCATGCGTGTGGGATCTAGTACTCCGACCAGGGATCAAACCCAGGCCCCCTGCATTGGGAGCGCAGAATCTTAACCACTATACCACCAGGGAAGTCCCAAGATGTCTTTTTTAAAAAACACATCTCCATTTTCTGTAATTCTTCAAGCCTCATAAAAAACCAGCATTCATCTAAAACACAAAATGCAGGCATTCACAAATTTTTCAGAGAACTGAGCAAAAACCATTGAAACAATTTTTCCAAATGACTTGGCAAATCTGGGCTCTAAGGGTAAAATCACACAGAGGTTAGAAACCAGACACTGGTTTTTAATCCATACGAGATGAGACACATTTAACACAGGCAGATCCCTCACAACGCCAGGCACTTGATGAGAGCTAACGTCCTCCTCGGTCACACCTCTTTACTTTCCCATCACACAGCCTGAGCGTAGATGGGGCCAGATCACCAAGACAACAGAAAATCTCCCAGCACAGCTAAGCGAACCGCCCCAAAGCCGTATTCTCATTAAATAATTATTAATAACAATTAAAGCATTATTAGATAATCTCTAAGTATCTGTGACAGCCCTAAGAAAACACAAAAACCACAGGACATCTTGAGTTACTCTAATGGGTTATAAAATTAAATGAAACGGGCATAACAACTGTTTAGGAAGTAAGAGCAAATCAGAAATACTCAATCTAAAATGTCACTTCACAGGACGATCCGGCTACCTCTCCGACACTGTGGTTACTTCGAGAGAGCCAGGGCTGAAGGTCACATCGACTCTCAGAAAGCATGTTTGCCTTGACTGACAACAAGGTCTCCACTTTCTCATCCGACTTCAAGCTCTCTGAGTATTCTTAAACGTGACTATAGTCTATTGGGCAAGCCCATCATCAAGTAATTTTAAAATTATCACGTATTTATCATCTGCTAGTGATTCCTGACAGATATACCCTCATGGAGGTCTATTTTTACCAAAACATTCCAGTTACTTGGGGGGCAGGCATTCTAATGTCCCACATTAACAGAAATTATTTCAACTTGAAGAGAGAGAAACAACTAATGCTAAAATAAACAGTACTCAAGAGTCAATAAATCATAAGTCAGTCACTCAAAATTATATGTCTCGAGGACAGTTCTGGGTAGAGAAAACCAAATTAAGAAATATTTTATCAAATGCCCTCTAGATGTGAAATACTGTGCTAGACTCTATATTTTAGGTAAATGCAGGCAACCTACTTTTCCTGACTAAAGTCTCAGGCCAGATGATAAAAGTTACTCTCGATCACATAACCTCAACCTCTCCCTTCATCCTTGTGGGTACTTTCCACACAAACCTACGTATTTCCAAGTACCTCTACTGGTGACACAGAGGTCCCTGCATTTCTGGGTCTGGAAGGTTTGAGGGAGGGAAAGGACTTCCTAAATCACATAGACCATAATAAACCAGTGAACCAGGGGCAGCCCTGTACACACACTGTTGGGAATGAACTGGTGGTCGAACACTGGAGAAGCTGCTTATTTGTTCAAGCGGCAGATGGAGACCCAATTTTCCAATCTCTAAAATTGCTACCAGATCCTAGATTAGTCAATTACCCTTCATTTCACAGCAAGTAGCTATAATAAAATAATCCAAGTAAAATTCTTGAATTCAACTTTCCAGGAGTAAGAGTGTTGGTTTACATACAGATTGAGCAAACCAGAGTGGCTAGCCCCTTCATGAGAGACTTTCTAATGCGACTAAAGTGAGAGAACCAGCCTTGCAATTAGTCACATAAAACCATAACCAAATTCAGCAGTCAGTACAAAATCCAGCGGCCCTATCATTTTTCAAGGTTTTACCAGTTTTTCCAGGCAAGCAAAGAAAGCCTAGGAAATATCCCAAACTAACATGTTCACACTTAGAAAAGTTTGCCTCTTCTACAATGTTTAACCACTGTCAGGGGATCCTTAGACTTATGAACGTGTTGTCTCTTCCTTAAAGAAAGCAAAATCTGTTTTTCTTGCCTTAGACAACTGCAGTCCCACTCCCATATCCGCATCTTCCCCTCTTTCCTTCTACCCATCCCCCCAGATACCTGTAACAGGGGTCACACTATTTTCATTTTTCTCTCACTTTTTTTTTCTTTCACTGTAGCTCTTTAGCCTCACGAATCAATCAAGCCTGTTTTCTCACCAAATCAAGTAAATAACTGAAGGATGGTGTCCCTATAACTCAAGGTGAAGTGATGAAGCCTCCGCGCCTACATCCTCAGCGGTCGTGTGCCCTTACTTCCAACTTCTCTCACTTTTCACACGTCAGTCTCATCCGAGGAACAAAGTCTACCATGAGCGCCTACATCCTCAGCGGTCGTGTGCCCTTACTTCCAACTTCTCTCACTTTTCACACGTCAGTCTCATCCGAGGAACAAAGTCTACCATGAGCGCCTACATCCTCAGCGGTCGTGTGCCCTTACTTCCAACTTCTCTCACTTTTCACACGTCAGTCTCATCCGAGGAACAAAGTCTACCATGAACTTTAGACATTTACAGAAACACTCAAATCCAGGATCTACCCTACCTAGCGGGGTGCGGTAGATGCACCGGCTGAAAACACATCCTGTCCCAAAGACAGGCTTCTCTTCTTGCAGAGTTGACAGCCGGAGGCCACCCGGCTGACAGAGCCTAGAACCACCGGGGTCAGATGGTTCACCCAGCAAGTCTGTGTCTTGAGGCGGTAACTCTTTCTGTCTGAGCACTGGCCTTCCTGCCTGGGGGACAGAATCTATAAAAAGCAACCTGGCTTCCCTTTGCTCTTTTCATCCCTCTACTAGAAGCAACACCGTTCAAAGAAGCACCTAGCCTCGCACAAAGAAAATCATGCCCCACGTAACTCGGTTCCCGTCATTCTGACACAACAGAGACACTTGACTAAGATGCAGACCTTCCAAAGCACACGGGCAGGGCAGCGTCTCCACTGAGCTCTCCAGAAATAACCAACCCAGAGAAGCAGGGCTGCTGGTCCTCCCCAAAGCTGCTCTCTGCAGCCCTCAGGGGCTGGGAAACTCCTTCCAGGAGCCCGTGAGGAGGGCCACCTCCCAGCACTGGCATACTTCTCACTTCCTATACTAGACATTTTAAAGAAAGCTGTTGATAGACTGTATTCTGCCTGCACACATCAGTTCAGTGTGCTTTATTTCCCTCCGGGCCGCACGCTGGCCGAGAATCACACGATGAAGAGGCAGCAGTGGGACTTCCAGGCCCTTCGTGGTCGAGATTATGAAAGAAGGGCTTTGACGAAGAACGCTCGGGCTGACTGTAATAGTTCTCCTTTTAGGACATTATTGTTGCCATGTGTTTGCTGCTGTCTGGAGCAATAAAAAAGCTCTGAAATATTTGTCTGTGTCCTTCATGGACTCAGGAGTTTCCATAAGAGAAATCACTTGGAAAATTACAATATTGCTCCAAATAAAATATTAACATAAAAAACCTGTTGAAATGTTGAGCTAAAATACTAAAGAATTATGACCGCAGATGTAATTCATGAGGATCTGAGGGCCCCAGCCTCACAAAGGCTTTTCCACCCCTGCGAGGCCACGTCTGGGACGGTTCCCCACACAACACAGACCTGCCAGCCACAGAGAACTGGTCTCGGGATCCCCGGATGCTCGGACAGAACAGATCAGGATGACAGGGGAGGGGCACCCTGTGATTCCATCCTGGACAAAAGCACATCTAATAACCAAGAGCCAGTCCTTACAATTTTATCTGTAGAAATCAAAATTCTTTCTTTCTTCTGTATGAAAATTAGAGGCACTTTTTCCTTCTTTCCATCATCCTAACTGTAGATTGATTTCCTCCGGTCGAAGGATTTTGGCCTTGCAACTATAACAAGTGACCAGAAGTAATAATTACCTACAGGAGAGGAGGCTAGTGCAACACTGGTGAAATAAATCATCCTTCGGTAGCCGTGAGTCCTCTTCAAACTCAACCTTAGTGGAAATCTTCTCACTAAGAAAGTCTCCTACAGAAGACGTTAACTTGCACTCAGACCCAGGGTTTCATCTTTCAGATTTAAGGACAGATTACTGATCCTCAACACCCGGAAAGTGCAGGTGCTCAGTACCTGCTGTGCAGCAGCACTGAACCACGTGCCCCCTGAGCGGCACTGCCTCTCCTCTGGAGCAGAAAACAAGCTCCGTGTCTTGAACTTTTAATGATCCCAAGACCTATCACAGTTCGACTCTTTGTTCTAAAATATCATCAACATCAAAGAAGCTGTTATTTTTGCCAAAATTTTAGATTGAGTGAAGTCTCTATAATCAAGGTAGATTATCTATGTTGCCCAAGTTTTGTGTCCTAAGATTCTTGTTGGCATTTCTGTATATACTCTGTTGACATATGTTGTTTATACAAGTAAGGTCTTTGTTTTTCCTAACCCCATGAGAGCTGAAAAAGGAACTTTGGACATAACACTTAGTTCAATGTTTATCTGCTTCACTTGTCTGCAAAGTAATATAATCCATTCATACACCGGAATGGAGAAAAGAGAGGGGGTTAAAAAGGTCAAAAGGAGAAATAGAAGCTATAATAAAATGCTGTGACATGGAGTATTAATTCTACAGATGAAAATGTTATGGAAGAAAAAGGCCAAGTGTCTTGCCAAGGTTACAAGGCTAAATTAGTGATAGTAGCGGGGTCAAGAGTTAAAACACCCTGCAGTCAAGAGCAGAATGTGGAGGATACGTTAAGTGTTTAGTTAACGCTTCTAGAAGTGAACTAAGTGACTCATTTGCAAAAAGAAAGTCTGGCTAGAAGTTAACTTTTCTGTAAAAATGGCAACAATAGGAATCTGCCTGCCTGCACCATAAGGTCTGCATAAAGGGGGACAGATAATACATGGAAATGCCCTGCAAACCAAAGGACACCAGTTGGGGTAGTGTACCCCCCATCAACCTGCCCCTGCCTAACAGCTCACGCCTTCTAACAGCAAAGCTGTTATCTGCTTTCTCTTAGCCACCGATTCACTCGCTGAACGTTCATTGGATGACTGTATGCATAAATCACTACGTGAGGAGCCAGGGCCAATGGTAAAACAAAACAAAAGAACTCTCTCTTCAAAGAGCTTTTAGGGGACTTCCCTGGTGGTGCAGTGGATAAGACTCCGCGCTCCCAGTGCTGGGGGCCCGGGTTCAATCGCTGGTCAGGGAATTAGATCCCACATGCATGCCACAACTAAGAGTTCGTGTGCTGCAACTAAGGAGCCCACGTGCTGCAACTAAGGAGCCCACCTACCGCAACTAAGACCTGGTGCAACCAAATAAATAAATAAATAAACATTAAAAAGAAAAAAACAAAAACAAAGAGCTTCTAGGTTAGTCTGAGGAATAGTAGCCTAGGACGCAATGAACCATGGGAAAAAAGGGCTCTCTCAACCAGGCCGCAGTTCCCAAGACCTCAGCCGCCTTTATACAAAAGGAAGGAAGGTCTAGCTGTGGCCAGACCACAGGGAACTCAGATGGAATTTTCATCCAGAAACTACTGAAGGATTGCAAAAAGGGACTTAATTAGCCTGAACCTGGTTTACTATTGAATTTGGGAAGAAACAATGAAATGAAAGTCAAGTAGAAGGCTCGAACAACAGATTGTTTGTGAGATGGTAAGGACGAACCTGCCCAGAGCAACAGCGCCAGGAACAAAGAGCTGACGCTCAGAGGGTGGAATCCAGTGAGAACTCTCTGAGCCAGGACAGCAACGAGGCAGGGAGAGTGGGCAGCAAGGAAGAGAGAAGAGGAGGGGGAAAAGGAGAAGCGTGTCCAAAGCACAGAGAGAAGAGAAGATGCAGGAGGAAGGTCTCCGTAGAAACTACTTGCCCCTGAGTGCCTGGTTATTTTCCACTCTGTGCTGCTCATTGCCTCTGTAAAGTCATTGGTGAGGCTGACTTGTGTGACCTTCCTCCAGAGAGGAATTTTGCTAGCTTCTGTCACAAACCTAAGGGTTCTAAAAACTTGTGAATGCCTAAAACTAAATCCTGGGCTTACAGTTTTCTGGATGACCCAGGTGATGTGATTTTTGGATGACAATATACTCGAGGGCCTCCTTGGGGTTACACCTTCTCAGGAATTTCCCTCCACTCAGCTCTGCTGAGACCAAAGCAATTTTCCTGTGGAACCCTCTGGAGGTGGAACTAGGGTTTCCATCTAATTCATCCTAAGCCTAGCGATAGGCCCTTTGATTTCTGTCTCATCACATAAGACTGTCAAACTGAAGTTCCAGCTGGCCAAACAGGCAAATGTTCTCAGGATTAAAACAGCCTGAACATGTGGCTTACCTCTCCTACTTTTCTGATAACTGCTTACAATCTTGTTCACTCTTCAATTATTTTAAGGAAATTTAAGATATTCTTTATCCTGTATTTTTAGTTGTTTTCAATAGAAGATTTAATCCAAATAATCTAGCCTACCATATCACTGGATATAGAACAAAACAATGAATTCAAATCTCTATATACAGAAAGTACTGTAGTAAACTAAGAAAATATCTGGTCCAAAATCTCCTGGAAATAAGAAGGAAACAAGTATAATAAATTCCTACACTCAGAAAAAAAAATAAGTATTTACAAAACTGAGATTAACATAGTCACTTGATAGTTATAAACAAAATTATTTACCACTAAAAAACAAATTATTTTATTAGGCCAGCCACCAGCAAATAAAGAGAAAATACTCCTAACAATGTACATCCCAAATATCAACACATCTCTTAAATTTTCAATGCAGCATTCAACCTGAATAAACAATAGATTTTAAAAACTCGTAAGTTTATAAAATGACCTGTTTTACATTGCTTTCTAGGATTTCAATCACAAGCTAGAACAACAAAATCAAAAATCCTTGTTTCTCTATCTTAATTATAGTGGCATAAAACCCAAAAGTTTTTGGAATAGCATTTTGATTTATACTGATACTAGTTCAAATTAAAACAAATATTTTAAAATATTTGAACTCTTACTATAATGTTTATAATGGCATAAAATAATTTGAACAACTCCTCCACAACCAAAGTGGAATATATACTTTAGAGTATCAAAGAAGGATTTAGCTGAAGTTTCAAGGTCTCATCACTTACTAGTTCAAACTATCAGCCTAACAGAACTAAAAGGAAAAATGACACTATGTTCATTACGTGATTTAAGTATAAAGCACTGCCATGATAAATATTTGGAAATTCCAAGCTTTTATAAAAGCACCCTTTATGTACAATATCAGCATTCATCCCTTTAGGGTGTACAATGTGAACTGCCTCAGGGGGATTTATCTCATTTCGTTCTCACTGTACTCTCCACTTCTGAGTTGCCAACTAAATTGCTTCTAGGTTTATAGTATAGGAGACTTCATCATGTTTAGCTGGAATTGCTTACTTTTAAAGTATGCTGATAGAGAGCCCAATGTGCTCTGAAATATCCTCACCAGATGTCTGGATGGATGGGAAACCAACACATATCAAAAGGTGACCCCCAAATACCACTAACTGTATAATACATCCTCATACATTTAACAAGTTCAGCTGACCAAAACACATCTTCAGGGGAACTGAACTTAATTCTTCAGGGGAACTGAACTTAATTCTTACATTTTTCCATTGCTAGGTATTCAAATTCTATTCAGTTTTCCCTTTTCGCTTCCCCCCCCCCCCCCTTTCACGATCTCCATAAATGTCAAGTCATAATGAGCTACAAGTACAGTTTAAATACATTTAATATGACTGGACAATGGGACAGTTGGATATCGTTAGCAAGATAGGCTTCACACTCTTGGTCTGAAAACTGGTTTAGTCACTAGAACAAAGAAAATCGTAGACTTATTTCTTTCCACACCAGCCAGGCCAAACCTAGCATAGAATATTTAATTCCAAGCATTATACTTTAGGAGGGATAAAGACAAATGGTAGATGCTGGGCAGATGAGAATCAGGACAGTCCTGGGACCTTGACCCTGACAGGAAGAGTGGCTTCAGGAAGTGGGTTGTGGCCCCCAGGAGGGTAGGCTGGACCCAGCTGGGGGAGGGGTGTCCCCACGGGAATAATCACCCTTTCCAAATTAAGAGAGGAGAAATGTGACAAAATAATTGGATTTGTTTTGCATGATTCCTAAGGAAAAAACTAGAAACAACGGATGTAAAACCAGCTACAGGGAGAGAGATTCTCAAATAGAACTGTCTGAGGATGAAATGGATGAAACGACCCCCTCGGGGTACGTGCGTGCTTCTCACCGAGTCACCTGAGCACCCCGTGCAGTCAGCCTCGGCTTGTGCTGCTCTCTCAGAACCAGTGCCCTTCTATGACCACCTGGCGGAATATGGCTTCGGTCTTTCTAGCTCAAACGCGGCCCCCCTTCTGCAGTTTCCCCTGACACCGCCCTTTCTTCCAAACAGCCGTCATCTTTAGAATTAATCGTCCCTCATCCAAGATCACACACACTTTCCGTGTCCTTCTACAAAAGGATCACTCACACTGAAGTGTGGGAGCAGGAGAGAGGGGCTACATCATCATCTTTTTCGGGGGGGGGCACCTGGGCAGGGCCTGGCATAGTTTTAGCGCCTGTCATGTTGTCGGCAATAGATGTGTTTTGAAATGCAGAGAAGAGTCAAATACCAGACGCAGACTCAGGCTAGATGACTTTTTTTTAGGACGCTGAGAGTCTATAGTTGTAGGAAATGTAGAGACTTGGTTACAGCCTCTTCCCAGTGAACACAGAAGATGTTCTACCACTGATACCCCTATCGGTGAGCATGGAAGAAAGATTCTACAAACGTTCCCTTAAAATGAAACAGACTCAGAACCTGGTGCATTCCTCTGGAGAGTAAAAACAAAAAGGTCACCAAGAACTCCGTAGGTAGAAGTTGGGAATTTTAGACATTCCAGAAAAAAGAACAACTTTTAATGGCAATATAAATGATATTCTAAATGAAGCAGAATGTTTGATGGATAAGGAAAGATACTGGAAGGCTGTCAGGAAATACAGAGAGGTGTGTGTATTAAGCCAATCCTTATGATTATACAAATTTATAGAAAAAAAATTATTTATTATTCCACTTTCTGGGCTGTATTTTGAACTTGCCCATTGAAACATGCCAAAACTATGAAAGTAGGGCAAAGCAGGAAATCTATAGTCTCACCACCAACTCTGTTTCCAATGTTACCAGTCTTTCCAGATGTAACCAAATGGACTGAGAATTAAGTTCAAGCATATTTAGCCTCTGCTAGTCCTGTCGGGCATTTAGAAATCTCTAATTTAAAAAGAAAATCGGTCTACAAGACCACAAAACATTTTCTTGTATTTAAAAGATAAAAAAAAAAACTTGAAAAAGTACAAATAAACAGACCAAAAACCTGTTTTTTGCATTATGTACTCTAGTTTTTATAAAATAAGAAAGAAAAAATGATGAGAAAACAAAATCGTAGATTTGTCTTAAAACATAACGTCAAAGGTGTTTCATCTGGTCAGGACAGATTCAACTAGTCCCCTAACAAGAGGGAGTAGTTAACGACTATAATAGTACCTATTAGAGATAGTCAGGGAAAAGATCCAAACAAATAAGAAAAATGCATGAGAGAGCACTTTAATTATAATGTCCAATATAAATGTAAAGTTACAAAGTCATTCTGCATGATTCTTCAAATTGAAAGACACGTAAGATTATAGTCATTGAAATGCTGCTTATTATTCTAAAAAGAATTATTTTATAACATTTTAATTCTAAAAATGACACAAAATTGAATGCATATTATGAGTCCATGGAATTCAACAGACTAGAAAGAAAAACATTTAAAAAACGCAGTAAAACCTAGGTTCCAGTGTTAAGATTTTAAATAATTTTTTTTTTGATTTTCCAAACTTTCTCTGATGTTGTTGCTTTTGTAACTTAAAAACAAGATTTTATTTAAAAAAATTTAAAAGACCTGGTATAATGGGAAAAAAAGTGCTTAAGGGAGAAGACATTTCTCAAGAAACAATCCTGTGCTAATTCCCAACGATCTTCTGGCCTAGATAAAGTTCTTCATGATACCTTGTCAACAGGATAATCAAAGGCAGGCCCTTGGAGAAAACAGGGAGATTCTAAGTTGTCTAACTGACCCTCCCAAGGGGGCTAAAGGCCAACACTGACACTCATCTCTGGGGAACCTCCTGCTGGACGCACCAAGGGCTCTGCTCAAGTCTGTTCTGTTCAACATACACGTCAGGGAAGTGGACACAGGCTTGGAAAACACACTGAGTGCATTAGAAAGTGATAAAGCTAGAGATTGCAGCTATACTGAACACTGAATAAAGCTTTCAATTTGTTTAATCACCACAGACTGGAAAAATTTAACTTAGATCTATATGATGGCAACTTAAATCTGAAGCCCTCCAAGAGGTCCAAATATTAAATTATAAAAGTAATTATTAAAAAAAGTCATTATAAAAAAAAAAAGTCATTATAAAAAAAAAAAAAAAGTAGGGCAGAGGGAGACACAGTTAATGGGCCAAACATCTGAGAGAAACTTAGGCATCTTAATTGTCACTCAATAGCACAGTACAACGGCCAACAAAGCAAGTAAGAGTTTAGTCTGCACAGAAGAGAAGATGGTGGCCCTGGGGTGCCATCTGCTTTACTAAACCCACATTTTACAAGGGACTGTAATGAAATAAGCACTCAGAGAAAACGGGGCAGATTTAAGGCTATAGTCAACATTTTAAGCGTAAGGCATGCAAGAAGAGGGGCAGACACCTCGGTGGAGTTTGGAGGTCTGGGGACAGCTAGCACCGAAGGCACCGAGGACGAAAGAAGCAGATCTGGGTTTAAGACAGTGACGTTGCTGACAAGCCTGGTGAAGACAGTCAGCTCAAGGCTGAGTGTCCCGACAGAAGCATGGAGGAGCTCATGCCCAGTCAGGGAGGCGACAGCAAAGACCCCTGCACCACACACGAGACAAGAAGGACTAACTGTAAAATCCCATGGTCCGTTAAGCCAACTAAGGTACAGTACAGGCACAACTATGCCAACACTGAAGACAGATTTCTGCATGGAATTTTCTCATTAAAAATAAGACAATTGGTCATTTCCCCTGGTTTGGAATTCTGAAGCCGTGGACCAGCTGGCATGCTCCCTCAAGCACTGTACTCTGGCATCCAGCTTTACAAGGCAGCACAGACGGCCACACGTCGCACAGAGTACACTTCACCCCGAGGTCCCTTCACCCCAGGCTGCACCTTGCAGGGGCCGCGTCGCACAGCCGCGGTGTCAGCCCCCTGACGCAAGCACACCTGGTCCTGGCCACGCTACCACCCTCCGTCAGACAGTGTGTACCGCACCGGGCATCACACGTTCACCCAGCATGAAAACAAAAGTCATTGTACAAAGGAAAGAACTCAAGTACCCAGCGGGCCACAAATTTGGCATCAACCTCAGCAGATACTGTCACAGGAAGAACGTCTACAATTCCGTATTTTATTTCACTTAGATTTTGCTATGTGCACAAGAGTAAAATACGACACGAACCTATGCCTCAATACATCTAAATGAACTTTTCAATAAGTAAAAAATAAAAGAATTTTAAGTGGTAGGAAAGAGTTGTGTCATAGTTTTTAGTTAGAAAAGCTTAGCCTTTCCCAATGGTACATAAAATAAATAATAATGCCTCTGAAAGTCAGTGGTGTCTTGGATTCAATGAAGTACAACGTGTTTCTTGCAAATTTGGTGTGTATTTTAGACTACATGGCCCTTTATTTTTACTCTGTCTGTAACAGAATGGAATTCTAGAATTGTGGAGTTGGAAGGAACCTTGGCGGTCACTTGGTCTAACTCAATCTAGTATGTGAATCCTTTCAACAATATATAGTGGATGACAACTTCCAAAGAAGCTGAAAGAGTCCCATCAATTGTGGAACCTATCAGAGAAAGCATGCAATCCACAAGAGGATTTCTCAAGCAAATCACATAAAGCACCCCCAAAAAAAGGTCTGACCTAAGAAAATTAAGATTTATGTTCAGTGAAGGACGCCACAAAGTTAGCACAGAAGTGACAAACTGGAATAATGTATTTGCAACATATTTAACTGATAAAAGATTTATAGGAATTCCTATAAATCAGCAAAAAAAAAAATGGTAGAAGAACCAAATGGACAAAGAATAGGAAAAGGCATTTCACAGAAAGGAACACCAGAATGTCTAATGGCTACATAAAAAGAGTTCATCCCTGTTATCAATCAGAGATACAGCTATGACATTATATAACTGTCCTCTAATTTACAGGATAAAAATATAGATTTTAGTATTTAGTGAAGTGGCACAGAAAGTCTATTAAAAAGAACCCCACATGAATCATTTTATAAAGTAAATTTTCATTTTATAGTTTAAAGTGGTAATCCTATTTGTTTTCTAAATTAAGGTTTATACACATCAGCTTGTTTTGAAGCAGCGTAATACCTTTACAGAGAAATAAAGTATATTTTATGATTTCCAAATAAATGTACATATATATCTCATTTCTTTTATTACTAGAATTTCCTTATGTTTTAGAAAACACAACAATCTTGTAAACTTGAGCACAGTTTAAGCACAACCCAGTAGGGGAAATATTCACTGTGTCTGTCTCAGAAATAAAAATCTTCATGTTAACTGACGCAGTGCAAATCACTACATCAATGGTTTGCCATTTTAAGGAAAATGACAAGTTGGGTGACAGGTATTACTAGGTCAAATGCAATTCAAATCACTAAGGACAACATATGGTTAGTTCTAGAAAATATTTCAGTAGGCTCTCAGGCTATGAAGGTCGCGTATTGCTCACTGCTTCCAGGACTAAGCAAAAGAAAGGGCGAAAAATAATTCTCACCAGCCTGGGAACAGTAAAAACATCTTCGACCTGCGTCAAACAAGGAGGTTCCCAATTCAAACAGATGGATATCAGTTCTGAAGTACACTTATGTCATGAAAATCCCAAGCAAGTCACATGATTCTGCCAAAAAAGCCAACATCCGCGTATGCTTTAGTTGTGTGTATACACACATCTAGAGACCACTTTAGTTAGTGATTGTAGGTTTCATATTTTAAAATGTCCATATATTTAAGAGTCAAAGAATAAGTTTTTTGTCTTTTTTTAAAAAGACAGTTTCTGAAGAAAGATATACATTGTGCGTATACTGACGGGCAATATGAATCTACTTTACAGGTTTCATCTTAATGTTACCACGTTGTGCACAATACACAGAAAATAATGCTATTTGAAAGGAAAAGGAAAAATAAACTATGCAAGTTTGCAGGTTGAAGGTAATAAATGAGCAAAAAGAATTACAAGAATATCCGGAAGTCCAAAAGAGGCTGTTCCAGACCATGGGACTTTCGGAATCTGAAAATTTTGTGTCTTCCTACTTTATTATTATAGGTAAGTGTACACACAACTCTCCAGAGAATAACGTCTGGCCTATTGTTTCTGAGGGCGAGCAAAACAGATGGTTCTAGTCAAAGCCCTTCCCTAGCCCCCGCCTCACCCGCTATCTGCTGAGGGTGGTGGCACGGGGGTGGCCGGAGGGAGATGGATGCAGCTGGGGAGGGAAGCGGGGTTTAAATCAAAACGGACAGGTAGAGCAGTGAGGGGTGGATGGAATGTAAATTATGTTTGGCTTTAAATATCAGAGTTTTAATGTTTTATTAGTAATAAATCCACCTTCTCCCCCCTTAAACTGCTGTCACAACATGTATTAGTGGCCCCTGACAAATGCTTGAAATCTCTGCCATCATTATTACACAGGAAAGGTTTTGAAAGAATTCCAAGCAATCCATCCATGTCGTACTTTGACAAAGCAAGTGAAAGGCAATGGGTAGAGAAGATATAGCTCTGGAGAAGGAGTAAGAAAGCCTTAACTCTAGCCCTGGTTCTGCCCCTCAAAACCTAGCGGGGGGACCCAAGGCAAGGAGCTGAATTTCTCTGAGATTCAGTTATCCGGTACGTAAAATGAAGGAATTAGATCCTCCAGTTATATAAGAAGGTAGCCAGCGGTCTAGATGGCTAGGGTGGCGACAACAAAAGAACTGTCAAATAGATACAATGTTGCCAATAATTATACTCCATAATTAATTTTCAAGTATTTTCTAATTAGTGCCACAACTTGAAAAGAAAGAAAACCTTCAACAAGCTACCAAAAGATGAGAAAACACTGTATAAAGCTGATTAAATATTTTCTTATGTTAGTAAAACCAAATAAGCTAGGATGATATTTTTTAAATTACACATAAGTTATTTTAATAATTGCTCTTCAAATAATGAAAATTTAGTCACAAAGAAACTAATCTATTTAAAAATTTTAAAGCCTTTATTGCAGCTAGCAAAAGACAAGGAACAATCTAAGAATTTGTATGTAATTTATAACTTCAACTAGAAACAAATTCTTAAATACTTATAGTAATTGCACAGAAGAAAGGTGGGGAAAAGTATTTACATGATTATTTGAGTTACACTTACAGCAATCCCTGCACAAAACTTTTAAGATTTCCACAAGTCATATAAGGAAACTTATAAAAAGCTCAGAGTAATTATTTTAGGAATGCCCTAATTGGGGTTAAATTATTAATAAGACAGATAGTAAGCTTCAAAAACCAACCTAAAAACAAGTTTGCCACCTCGAACGCATGAAACGTCACTAAATGGAAAACGAATCTGGATGACTTCAAAATAACTGAACCTCTGCTAGTTATAATGTTGGAATCTTTCACTTGGGAATACAATAAATACAATCACAGCTAAGAGGAAAAGACGTGTTTTTATTAGTATGAGGTATCTTTCTCTGACGTTTATAAACTCTAGGAATAAATGACAGTTCCTTTCCAAATAAAAATTGAACAACAAAAAAATCTTGGAAATTAAAACTTTTAATTATTTTTTTTCTGCCAGATGATGAATTCAGGCTGTGCTAGTAAAATTATAATGTTGGCTTTTAAAGATATATTTTTTAAACTTTCACTTTTTGTTTTCTAAAATCATTGTCTATATTTAACCACTACATTTCTCATTATAAACTCCCACTTAGCGTATATTTAGTAGAGTTGCCAATACGGATGTGACAAACTCATTATCCCACAATTCAAACATCTAGTTTCCACTCTTCTGCATTACATTTTTTAAAAGGTAGACGTCTACTCTAGATTAGAATTTCAAATATTTCTTGAGAAAACCATTTATACTAAAATCTGTCCACTGATTCTTCCCCAAAAGTATGGTTTTGAAAAGAGATTGTTTGAACTTTTCATCCTTAGCTTTCATTACACTTACGTTTACATTAGACAAGACATACAATTTACATTGATAAGCATAACACTACTGCAAAAACAAATCATATCATCATTGAATTTTAGGGTGGAAGAGATCTCAGAGAGCATCTGACCTAACCCTTCCTTCCCAAAGCCTCACCCCCCATTTTACAGATGTGGAAACTGAGGCCCAGAGAAGTTGCACTTTTGGTTCATGAGTTTTGCTTTTCAAGACTAAAAATGCTCTGGCTAGTCTAATTCCTTCTATTTCTTCTCATGAAGAAAAAATACCCTGTGCTAGTATTCAGAATGCTTTACATTTCAATATATTGATCACACACATAAGATCAATGAGGCTTAAATCACAGAATAATTATATAATTAAAACTGGTTTAAATAAATACATATCTGTAAATTTTTCAATATAGTGAAATCCTTAGTTATCTTTTAGATTTATCACAAATTTCTAAGAGATAAACAACTTACAAATTTTCAGACATTAGCCACATTTAAATATGTGTTTTCTTAATGTCTTAATTGTTCCAACAATCAATATTTTCATCATTATAGTGATGTTTCATGAACATATCTGTATACGCAACAAACTATCTTACTTAATTTTATGAAGCTCTGTTGATAAAGGTCTAAAGTCACAATACAATTTAAGTAAAGTACAGATTATTCATAAGGGATTTGACAGGTGACAACAAAACATATGTCTTTAACACAGATGGAAGACTGCAAATAAGAAGTCAATAACAGCAACAAAATCTGCATAACTGAGAAATCATGATACTACAGAGAGCGTCAGGTCACAGAGCTAATATTAAACAAACAAACATGTGATTGGAACACTACACGAATGTCGTGTGTTAACATCTGGAATTAAGATCTACTGCAGTGGAGAAAATGAGGTGCCCCTGAAAGTAAAGGTGAGCATTAAATCTCTGCACTTCGTTGCTGTTGTTTTACACAGAGAAATGTAATTCTTATCTCACTAAAAATTCTCATTTGTATTAGTAATTGCAAGACAATGAGTAAGCTGAGTCAAAACTCTTTGTAAACTTATATTTTATTATTAAAGAAGATAAAATTAACCTGCAATGTTTCTATTAAATATTTCATGAGCATATGAGCTGACATTGAGATTTCTTTTTTTTTTAATGTGACACTGTTCGTGTCAAAATTTTACTGAAATGTTTTTACTGAAAGCACTAAATGTAATTTATGCTATATTGTAAGGAACGAATTTTCACGGTTTGCGATTTAAAATCTTTGACCAGATAACTGCGAAACCAGGATATTTATGTTGTCAGTTAAAATACATCTTTTCCCAAATGATATATCTATAAATTCTTTCAGAATTAGGATGGCAGAACACATATGAAAAAGAGAAAAAGAAAATTCAACAAAGCTTGTCAAAAGAGAAAACTTGAGAAAAAATGACAAGCTAATATTTCACACTTTAGAGACTTTTTAAACTGTGTTTTATGGATTAGTCTCTGGACCCTGTGCCAATAAAGCTGCACCACCAAGACTCATCACCATAAAAGATGTTCAGCTTGAGAAGTAGAATCCTCAAGAGGGAACCGAGAGAATGAAGCAGGCAGAGAGAGACAGAGAACTAGAGACATCAAATCCATGTGGAATCATTCCCCAAGGAATACAAACGATGGGCAATACAATTATGAACGTTAAGTGTTCAATCCAAAAATAAAGATGCAACCTGTAAAAAAGAAAAAAGGAATTTTTAAAAGGATAAATTTGGGGCCAAAGTTGGACTTCAGGCATTTATATTAAATTAACTAAATTTTCCGCTGATTATTAATACTTCACGAAAAACAATGGTCACATGAGAAAGTAGGCTTTGGGATCATAGTCTCTCCTGTCTGACATACAAATAATTTTAGAATATTTAAATATTTTAAAATATTTTTATCAAATTTTTTTAAAGCACAATTTGGGCATAGTTAGAATGAAAAGCTAAGAATTAAAAGAACAAACATTTTGACAGTATAATCCTAAATAATAGAGTGTACTGTATTTTACTGATCAACTAGTATGCTACCTAATTAATTATACGGAAGGTAACACAATTAAAAAAAAGAAATACTCAAGAGAAGCATTACATAAGCTATCATTATATTATAGTACAAATTTTCAAATGCCTAAGATTTTGTAAGATTCATTTTACAAATGTAAAGCCATCACAAATCACAATTAGTTATAAGATGCCAGTAAAATCTTGAAAGACCTCTATAACTCACATAAAATCTGTTTCTCAGTTTTAAAGTGCATTAAAAATTATTTATAAAGTGCATCCTTCCTAAAATCCATTTAAAAGGTTGTAAGCGAACTGAAAATTTTTAAATTATTCTACATTTAATTACTTATGTAAAATAGTCACAACATTTTATCACGGAAAACTGATGTGCTGATGTAACATGAAGAAAATCAGTATATTAGTTTGAAAACAATGTCCTTCTGTGAAATTTGCCTACTCTAGACATGATTCTTTCAAATCAAGCAGTTGGAGGAAGTGGTGTTGCAATATTGTCCTCTTTTTTGAAAAAGGACACATAAATAATCTGCAAGGTACTCTTCCGCTAAGAAAAAGCGCATGGTCTAAATCTAATGATGACCAAAGAGGGACAAAAAGCATAAAAGAAAAAGTATACAGGCACCTGCAAAACATACTATGTTCTGGCTAAAAGTTGTTTTCAAACAGCACATGCCAACCTAAAACAAATGATACATATTTCATTCTAAATCTAAAACACATATAATTGATATTTTGATAATGCTTTATGAAGAAATTTATATATAACTGTCACTAATTCAAACAACATAGGCTTTGATTTTAAGAACTATACGATGGTGAAAGTTTGTCTTATAAAATGCCGTTTAATTAATTAAATTGAAAGCTCACAAAATTATAAAATAATTACATGTTTAGGATCAAAGTCAAATTTGGATTATTTCAAACCTTTCTTAGTTCTTGTACTTACACAGCCCACACTACTAAAAAAATGAGAGTAACACAGACCTAGCTGTGCAGACAAATTGAAGTTAACACAACAGCTGACTTCAACCAGAAAAACAGCACACGTGTAAGTATGTATCTTCTTTTCTACTGATCTGTGACAGGGCAGACCCACTCCATCACTGACAAGTAACCCACGGCAGCAGGGATATGTCTTCCGCCTCGTTAAACGACACCGAGGCCCAGGGCGGCGTGCAGCGGTGGGACTGGCCCTGGCAGCCCCGGCCCTTCTCGCGGTGCAGCAGCTACAGTCAAGTAAGCCTTTGTGAAGTCTGAGAAATAAATTATATTCGGTGTTATTTTTTGAACCCAGAAATGAGGTAAGGGGCTGTTAAGATATCAAATTTACTAAGAAAATAATTATGTGAGAAATAAGTTGCTGTCACAAGAGAGACTTGCCAGGCGCTGCATTTGAGCAAGCGGTTAGACACACCTTTGGAATCAGTTTTGTGACACAGAGGTTGGTCTGCGGTACTAAAGCGCATGAGAGCAGATCGGAAAAAGCCAAGGAGCAGGGGAGCGTCTTCCGGAACAACCTCACCATCACTTCGAGGAAGTAAGAAGCCTTACGAGGCTCCCAGGGAGGAGATGCTGAGCTGATCCTCCAGTTCAGGACACGCTACAGACTGCTCTTCTATAACCTGCTTCCATCCCTCACGTTTCTAATAAGCACGGTTTTACTTTATTAGATCCTCATGCCTGTGCTCTCACCAAATTCAAACCTGAAACGTGAAAACTCCCTTGGATATCTGTGGGCAGCCACAGAAGGGCCCTCAGAAGCAGACGCGTATTAAGTATTAATTATAATGATGACTGCCACCTTTTATGGCGATGATGTCATTATTTAGGAATGCTAATTAAGACATTAAATGACTTGTTAATTGCAAACGCATTCTGAAGGAATCTCTTTGTCCTTGTACGTTGAATAGCAAATCCAGCGTGGGGACCAGACCATAAAAGACCGCAGTTCTATTTTCTAAAATGCTGACATTTGAGCAAATGTTCCCATGGAATGTTTGCCTGCTTCGTGGACTGACATTTCCTCCTGGTAACTGGCTTAAGTGAGAAGGCGGCGTCCAGGCCAAGCCCCACAGCCTGCAGGCAGCGGGCCATCACTCGCCGCCGCAACTGTGTCCGGTTTCTCTTTTGCTTCCCCCTTGCCCCTCCGCCCCCCGGCCCTCTGCCGCCTCTGGATTTTGACACGCATATTATCTTAGCTGATTTCTATCATCTTACGGGACTGGGTGACATACCTTCAAAGATTAAGCTTTCCCACCTGGGATTTGTCCAGAAATTCAGTCTATTACAGCTTCTCACAGCCTTCTTCATTCTCCTACACTCTTGTGTTATCAACAGTGGCTTTCTTTCCTATTTTATGTTTAACTACAGGACACAGGCGGCCACGCTGATAGAAGTCGGTTTACACTGTCACTCATCTCTGTTCTAACTGCCAGGCTGACTTCCGCCGTCTGTAACGCTCTGCTGCCATCTATACGTAGAAAAGGGCACAACGCTCTTCCACCCCCCGAAACTCCCCCTGTTCCAAAAAGAATCCGGACAGATGACAAGGGAAGCTTCTGGAGTAATTTGCTTCCCCACAAAAAAGCTTCCCTGGAAGCTTAGAAGGAATTTCTATTTATTTCTCTGTGAAGCAACTTTCGGAAAAGTACTGAAGATGCGTTATTTAACATAAACCAAAACCAACAGTCCATTATTGCTGTTGATAAACTTTAGCGAATATGGCCACTTCTACAGAGTTATGATTGAAAAAGAAGAGGCAACAAGAAGTTAAAGTTGTAAGTCACTTAAATAATTACAATAAAAATAATTTTGCAAAACTGCAATCTAAATATCTTGCCAAATGATATGATCAAATGATCACTTTCATAATATTTAATATAAAGTAAATGTAAAGAAACTAGATTAAAAAAATATATCTACTCACATTATTTAAACTACCAAAAACTCAAATACTGCGGTTTGATAATCACCTAGTCTCTGTCAAACGCCCAAATGCTGCCCTTCTAGGGAAGACAGAGAAACGTGTCAGAACCCTGGAGCCCTCAGCCTTCCCTGTGGTGTGGATTACGCTGAACTGTGCCGACAAATGTCAGCGTCAAAAAAGCACACAAACAAGAAAAACACTCCGGGGTGAGCCATATAGGAACCTTAAGCAAAACAAACCAAAAAAAAACACAGAAAACCTTTCCTCTTTCCTCTGCTAAAACCGCTGAACAATAATTAATCATTAATCTACTTGGTAAAGGCAGAGATTGATATTTCCAATCTGGACTAATCAGGTGTGTCAACAGTCCTAGAGAACACTCCTTAAAGGTTTATTTTGTCAACACTACTAATTTCTAAAAGACTTTTTACTGTTAAAATAACTGGCACCAATGAGATGTACGGGGGTGGGAGGGGAAAGGACTCGGGAGAGGCTGTACCCTGATACAGCAAACAAAATGAAGCGCGCACCCTGGGTGCTCCCCTCCACCGACCTGCCATTCACAGAAAGTTCACGACTGCTATCAGTGCAACGCTTGCCACCCAGCAAACACCCTATTTTAATCATCGACACTATGACCGTATACAAGTTCGGCTCATCATTGAAAATTCAACATTTTCTAAGGAACTGTCAGTCCAAGTGATTCTAATGACAAACTTAACATAGTTTAACAAGCCAAACCAAGCTTTATGCATATTTATTTATAAAGAGAGCAAATTTAAATTCATCATGAATGATTTTTTAATTAACATCCCTAAACAACATATACTTCATGTGAATATTACTAGCAGGCTATCATAATGAAACCTACTAATCTTTGATGCTAGACATTTTTCAAAACTGGAAATCTAAACTAAATAAATCCTCATACAATTTATTATTTGCTGGCACTGGTAAGGTATCCAATTAATGATTTACAGTAGAAATATATAAAAAAGATATTACACATTAAATTTCTTTGAAATAGAAAAGGTTCCACTTTATCTTACTATACGTACCAACTTCAAGGATCCAACTTTAACAAAGAGAATTCTATAAATTCCATCTGTACTAAAAGGATAAAGTAGAAATCTTGTTTGATACCAAGCTCTATGTGATGTTTTAAAGGAACAGATAAGTTTAAATTCTTAAGTTTACATACTCTTCTTTTTGGGGGGAGGGGGACAGATACATTATCTATGGTATTAAACTAGGTATTATTTATGTCTACCTCTTAATTTATGCAAATTATGTATTCTAATCTAATTGGGAATCCAAAAACAGTTCTCCATTCATCACTAAAAGTCCAAAACAAAATGTTTCACTCATAGTACCATCACTGACTTACTACCAGTTTACTATTTGTGTTTATAGATACGTCTAGAAATTAATATTAATATAAACATGTACATTTAGCTATTTGCATTAATTTTGGCTTAATTGTGCAAAGCTAAAATAATACTTTGGATTTTATTTAGTAAACAAGTCACTATTGTAAGTGAATTAAGAGTACCAAACCCAACAAATATACCTTTGTGTGGTCCACTAATTATAAGAAAAATTCCAAACACTACTAGCTGTTATTAAAATCACAATACCACCTAGAGCTAATAAAACAGAACAATCTGTTTGAACAGGAGAGGAGAGCTTTCACAGTGTTCTCTCTCATATAAATTCTTAATGGAGTAGGAAGGACTTTTAAGTGGCTTTAAATTTGAATTCGATTGCTCAAATCTGTAACAGGCTTCCAAGGAGAATCTGAGCGACGACACACAGGGACCCGCCCGCAGTGCGCCGTCCCGCTCGACCCTCACGAATAGAAGATAAAGACGCTCAGTGTCTTCCTAAGAACCACAGGAACCCATCAGCCAAATTCACATTAGTGGGGTTCGTGCACTACCAGTGCAAACATTAAATCGTAAAGTGAAAAAGGCTTTTTCTGTGTGCTGCAACTTCACCTTGTAACAAACCAAAGAGGTTTGCAAATGTATTAAATATCACAGGGACTGAGCCGCACAGGTGACGGACAACAGGATCCATCAGAAAGAAATGAAGACTGGAGAACGAAAGCAGAAAAACACAACTTCACTGGAGCACAGGGGTCCGTCATCACCCAGGCCACCGCTCTGTTCACCTAACCCTCTACCCCTGTCAAGGAGCTCACCTTTCCAGAAACAGACACCCTGTATGCAGTCCACGTGGACGTCAGGCCTACATGCAAACACACCTTAACCATCCTCGGGTTCTAAGAGCCGCACTCACTGCTCTTTACCAAGTAAAGCCCTCCTGCCTAGGAGGTACCTTCACAACTTCAATGTTAACAATTTGGTAACACACTAGAGTGATTTTATGTTGCTCTAAGCACATATGAGAATTACATATGAATATATAAAAATTAATTTTAGACCTCATAAAATACATAAGGCTGTATCAATTTACACATCTACCAAGCAAAATAAGTTATCTTCAGAGACCCAACATGGAGTTATAATTTGCATATGCTAAAATGTGGACAAAAATGTATTTGCAGTATTAAAACAAGTACTTATTTTTCAATCTTAGAAAATAGGTTAATTGACAGTAAACTGATACGGCAATTTTTTGTTTGTTTGTTTTAGTATACTAATAAGAACAAATGACTCTTTCTAGTTATCAAGCTATTGGTTCTTCTGATTCCACAGGAGCAAACGTCCTTAGTCTCCCATAGCCTTCAGGGCAACGTACGCACCAGCACAGCACTCGATATCAGAACTGTGTATTGAATTGAACTATCGTAACCAAAAAGACTGTGGTTATCCCGGAGGAGTTAGTCCTGTGGATTTTGTTTTAGCGTCACTGACAGGCTACCATCACACCCTGCGGGGTTGGATTCGGGGACCTTCTAGCTACACAAACACTGCTCCTCTGGGTTCGTCTTAACCGGGTCCCGCCGGAAAGAAAACACAAAGCTCTTAACTCAGACCTCCTGCAGTGTGGTCAGCGGCGGGAGTGACAAGAGAGGTGAGCCTGGGCCCACCAGGGTCCTGCGCTGCCCGCCCCGCCCCGCCCTGGTCTCCTCGGAGCAGCCCTCTGACAAGCACAAGGCAGCGTCTGACAAGGTCCCCGTCTGGCCTCCCCCGTCACCAAACGCAGGTTCTGGGCAGCCCTTTGTGAAACAGGGGCTGGGCAGGCTCATGGACCTCTTCCACCTCAGAATTCTGTGGCCCATTTAGTAAAAAACAAGGGTCTGAAACATCGCTTTTCTCTTCATGATGTGTCATGACAGGTGAACATTTCAGCGGCAGGAACTAAGGACATCTGAATGGGGAAGACCTTCTTGCACAGAGTTCCCAGCAGCAGGGTGGCAAAGGGCAGGCGCCCACGGGCAGCAGCGACGGTGCCCTGCAGCCGCCCGCTGCCACCGTGGCCTCCGTCAGCCTCAGCGAGGAGCGGAGAGCACCCGGATCAGAAGGCAGAGCAGCCCGCGTGCGCCCCCCCCCGACCCCCCCGCAGCACCGCCGCCCTCGGGCTGCACCGGCCCCTCCCCAGGAGGGTGGCTCCTGCGCACAGGACGGCGGGAGGGCCTTCCCGAGGGGCTGACACCTGAGCACAGGCAGGGAGCAGTTAGGGACCAAGGCCATGAATATGGAGGGCAGAGCAGCAGCACGGAAGCAAGTGCAGAGGCCCATAGGGAGCAGCGTGTCCTGGGACCCGCAAGACAAGGTGCCCGCCCGTTTCACAGGTGAAGAATGGGGCCTGCAGGTGACGCGATCTGCAGCCAGCAGCACGGGGCCTGGGCTCTGGGCTGGGCCTGGGCCTGCGTTCTGGGCATCCTGACGTGGGAAGTCCTGCCTGCGCTCCAGTGCCCACGGACACCTCCTTCCCTCTGGCCCCAGGACACAGGCTTCTGCTCTGAAGCTCTCCACACAGCAGTTTGCACGCGTGAGCTGCCGCATGGAGTGCACGGGGCACGACAGGCTCCGGTGCAGCCAGGCGGGACGGGCTGGGCCTGACCCAGCCTAAGGTCGCCCTGACAGCCCCTCCCCGACGGCGAGAATGATGCCCCTGGCCCCTCCTCACTGCCCTGCTCTCCTCACACTCCCTGCCGGCTCGCCAGGCTCCGCAATGAATACACGGGGGAGCGAGGCCCAGGAGAACAGTCCTCCGTGCTGTCTGTGGGCCCCGACCCTCCTGCACCTGCACAGCGAAGGCCACACGGGTGCTCCTGCTCTGTTCCGGAAGTGGGTGAGTCAGGCGCGAAGCGCACGTCCCCCCAGGCACCTGCCCTGCCCCGTAAACGCAGTCCTCCCAGGGCACCCCGTCACCCCCTGGGTTAGAGCAGCCCCAGGAGGTGTGGGCTTCCTCCCCATAAATAGGAGACAAATGGCGGGGGGGCTAGCAGCAGCCAGGAAAAAGCCACTGGAGAGGGCACTTCTGTCTCTCAGGAGATGAAACTGCGCGGTGCCCTCGCCGGGGCCCCGTTCCTTTCCCAGCTTCACTCCCTGCACTGGCTTCTCTGTCTCCCGGATGCTGAGGCGCGGCCGGGCCACCCCGCCAGCCTCTTGGCTCACAACCAGCTCCGCTTCCTGCCCTGCTTCCCGGGCTGGAAGTCCCACCAGGAAGACAATCAGACTCGGCCCCTTCGCTCCCATACTCAGATCTGCTGGCCGGTCCCGCACAGCTGGACAAGGAAATCCTGCCCCGCACGCCGCCTGCCCCGGGTACCTTCTGGGCACGTAGGCCTCCTGGCTGTCATGAGACAAAATCAAACAAATGACCGACAGAGAGTCGAAAGGGAGATGATAAAGATAATTCAAGAGTCAGAAAACAAATGACACGGAGGGAGTTATTCAGTTTGAATAAGAGAAAGTCAAAGAAAGACTTAATAACGGTCTTGAACACTGAGAAGGGATTTGAAAATAGTTCTCAAAACTAAACAAAGAAGAGCAAATGACTTTCTGTCTCCACAGAAGACACAGGAAAAAAAAAGCTTAAGAAGAAACTTAGGTATGTGGGGAAAGCTCTTAAGGTGAGGACTATTTTACATTAGAATTATTACTAATGGAGATCATCATTTTCTTTGATGGTCTTTAAAATAAGTTATCGAATACCAAGATCTGAGTTTTGATCCTGGATTGGCCAGTAACCAAATGTGTGACTTTGAGCAGCAGGTAACTTCACTTATAAAATGAAAATCATATTAAATTATTTCTAAAGTTCCTTTTAGCTCTAACATTTCATGATTCATTTTAAAAAAATAATAAAGGCAATTCCAACACGACATTGTGAGACCAAAGGGTCATACTGGGCTAGATTTCCTGTAGACAGATCTCGTCCAACAGTATGACTTCAAGAATGAAGTATGATTATCAAAGAAGCTGTGAGGAATGGTGGAAAACTCCAAAGTCATGACAGTAATGAATGTTGAACAGATAAGAAATTTAGGACAGAAATTAATGAAAAATATTATTTACACAGTAAAAATTTTAAAAGAACAATAAAGCAGGCTCCTAAAACATTTCCTCATCAAAATGGGCAGGACTATGTATATTGGATAATTTGTTCCTACTTGGGTGATATCACCACGCTAGGTTTAACTACTTTTAATAACTAGTACATTTCAGTCGTCTCTCACTTTCCCCTACATAAGATCAAATCAGCCTCTCAATGACCTACACTTCATGAGTCATAATTTTTCTGTTTATGATTCAGAAAAATGTCTCCAGTCAGTATTTCCCAGACTGCTGTGGTTTTATTCCAAGAACCAATTTCATCTTCATTGGTTTCCTACAGGAAACCAGACCAACTTCCTATTATTTTATTTTCCTTACTTTTAGCATACCATAGCCCACATCAAATTAACTGGAAGTGAGAGTGATAGAAGACTCTATTCTGCACAAAGAGAGGCCAACACAAACAATGCCCGGTCTAGAAGTCACGGATTCAAAATGAAATGCAACGTGTGCTAATATTAGAGCTTTCTTTCAAAAGAGCTCCAAACCAAATAAGAAGAAACATATTTTAATTAACTTCTTACAAACATTCCACTGTCAGAAAGAACTTTTGTTTAAAAACTACTGTCTATGAATACAATAAATCCTACAAAGCTGATTAATACAGAGAAATTAATTAGAAGGAACAAAATACGTGTTTTCCATCCTAACCCCCTAACAAGCTGCTAGGAGAACAGGTAGGCAGCTGAAGGCCAACACACAGAGCTGTGGAGGGGTGGGCGGGGGCACAGCAACGTCCCCCCAGCCAGCCGCAGTCTGTTGTCACCCGCTGTCCTTCCCAGCCAGCCCCTCCCCACACCCACTCTTTCCCCCACTAAGAATCCATCTGACATTAGATCACACAAGGAAGAGGGGCATGGAACACGGGCTTTCCAAAGACATTCTGACAGTGGCTTGCACTCATACTGTTCCTCCAAAGCACTAGGAGTACCCGGGAAGTACACGTTCTCACTGACTACACGCTGCTCGGAAAAAGATTTCTGAATGTGGAGAATTTTGGTATAAACATGTATCAGATTCTTCTTAGATTCTTTCCACTCTCAGCTTTACAAGCTCACATAGTCATTAGCTGGCAAGGAATTTATACCAAATTCATAAGCTGATGCATTGAAGGAAGAATGCATTTAAGGCGCATATTACACAGATAAACCAAGAAACCAGAAACATTAGCACAGCGGTTCTCAAACTGAAGCCCCCAGATCAGGGTCAGCATCACCTGGACACATCCTGGAAAAGGAAGACCTCACAAATCAGACAGGTTGCTGGGCAAGGCAGGACTTTTCTAGAAAAGAACCCACTCAATTTACAACCCTTCATAACCCTTGACTTCTACGCCCCCCCCCCCCGCCTTCCGGATAATTCCTCTAACGCATCACTAAAATGCTCTTCCTAAAAGCCCCAAATCATCCCTACCCTAACCACAAAGGCCACGACGACTGCTTGCTCCTCACTCCTGCACACTCATCTGAAGCCCTAGCGGGGCAGACACCACCTCCTGCCTGAACCGCCTGGTCTGTTGGCTCCCTCACACAATTCCACCCTCCTGCCTCTTTGACCCTACCTCCCTGCCACCCATGACTCCCCCCACAAATGCTCCCAGGCCCCAAGGCTCCATCTTCATCCACTCCTCTGTTTCATTCTGCTGCCTTGGCTTCGGCCTCTCAAGAACTCCCAGGACTGAGCTCCAAATCTCTCTCAAACCTCACAGCATACTTTAAATTGCCTTTGACCTGCATTACCTGAATGTCCTTCAAGTACCGCTGGTAGGACGAGTCCAAGAGGGAGCCTCTCACGCACCCCCCAGCTCAGCAGTCCCTCCTCGGACGCCTGCTTCCAGCACCGGGACCATCAGTCATCCGGCCCCAGTGCCCTGGAGCAGTGCTTCCCTTCCTCCCCAGCCCCGTATCTTGTCGGCAGAGGGTCAGCCCTACAGGCCTCCTGTTCCATCCTCCTCATGCCCACTTCGACTGCCACCGCCTTCACCCAACAACTTCCTACTCTTCTGAAGCCCCACCTGTAGACTCACCTCTGAATCTATTTGTCTCCTGTTCAAAAACAAGACCAGGATGCCCACTCTCACCACTTGCATTCAGCGTAAGTCCCATAAGCCACAGCAATCAAAGAAGAAAAAGAAATAAAAGGAATCCAAATTGGAAAGGAACAAGTAAAACTATCACTGTCTGCAGATGTCATGATGCTATACATAGAAAATCCTAAAGATGCTACCGGAAAACTACTAGAGCTTGTCAATGAATTCAGTGAAGTTGCTGGATACAAAATTAATACACAGAAATCTGTTGCATTTCTATACACTAACAATGAAAGATCAGAAAGAGAAATTAAGGAAATAATCCCATTTACTATCACACCAAAAAAATACCTAGGAATGAACCTACCTAAGGAGGCAAAAGACCTGTACGCTGAGAACTATACGATAGTGATGAAAGAAACCGAAGATGACACAAACAAATGGAAAGATATGTTCTTGGATTGGAAGAATCAATATTGTCAAAATGGCTATACTACCCAAGGCAATCTACACATTCAATGCAATCCCTATCAAATTACCAATGGCATTTTTCACAGAACTGGAAAATATTTTTTTTAATCTGTATGGAAACACAAAAGACTCCGAATAGCCACAGCAATCTTGAGAAAGAAGAACAGAGCTGGAAGAATCCCACTGAGCAAAAGATGCTAAACATCACTAATTATTAGAGACGCAAACACCAGTCAGAATGGCCATCATCAAAAAGTCTACAAATAATAAATGCTGGAGAGGGTGTGGAGAAAAAGGAACCCTCGTACACTGTCATGGGAATGTAAACTGGTGCAGCCACTATGGAGGACAGTATGGAGGTTCCTTAAAAACTAAAAAGAGGGTTATCACGTGATCCAGCAATCCCACTCCTGGGCATATATCCGGAAAAGACAAAAACTCTAATTTGAAAAGATACATGCACCCCGATGTTCATTGCAGCACTATTTACAATAGTCAAGACATGGAATCAACCTAAGTGTCCATCGACAGATAAATGGATAACGAAGATGTGGTACATATATATAATGGAATATTACTTAGCCATAAAAAAGAGAGAAATAATGCCATCTGCAGCAACATGGATGGTCCTAGGGATTATCATATTAAGTGAAGATGGCCAGACAAAGACAAATATCATATGATATCATTTATATGTGGAATCTAAAAAAAAATGATACAAATATACTTATTTACAAAAAAATAGACTCACAGACACAGAAAACAAATTTATGGCTACCAAAGGGGATAGCAGGGCGGCAGGGGGAAAGATAAATTAGGAGTTACGGATTAACATACACACACTACTATATATAAAATAGATAAAACAGCAAGAAACTGCTGTATAGCACAGGGAACCATATGTCTTACAGTAACCTATAATGGAAAAGAATCTGAAAAAGAATATATATACAATTGAATCACTTTGCTGTACACCTGAAACTAACACAACATTGTAAATTAACTACTTCAATTAAAAAAATGGCTAATTGAAAAAGAAACACGTAGAGACTGCCCAAACACAGCCCACCTCCCTACCTGCCCACCTCCCATTTCTCCCACCAGACTTCTTGCTTAGGACCTAAGCAAGACCTAAGCAACCTAGGACGCTCATCATGTTGCAAACACATCCCAAGTCTTCTCTCTTCTGACTCTCAGCCTTGTACTGTCACCTCAATTTCAACTACCCGTTACCACTAACGACGTCTGTAAACTTCCACCCCGAACCTACTCCTTGACACCATGCACGATCTCGTGGGAGTGAAGTTCTCTCACCCCATCTCTAAAGACCCAAAGACATCAGCGCCAGCCTCTGTCACCCCTGGGAAAGGAGTCCCTCCATGACAGAGGTGGGTTTCACGCATCCCTGGGTCCTCCACTCCACCATGCACGCAAATATCGTTGAAGGGCTAAACTATCTTACGAGCCAAAATTCATCTTCGATTAAGCACCATTTCTGCCAATTAACAGGTCTTTAGGCAAAGCAGGCAAAACACAATAAAACCAGGTAAACTTCACATACAGAGCCACTTAGGAGGAATCGGCTCAACCTCCTGTGCTTTCTGTACGCACGGTACAGAGTCACCCTAGGGTAACAACCAGACACACTCAGCACCACTTTGTGTACGGAAAGCATATCAGACTTTTCGAACTACAAAACGTTTTGGAAAAAGGAGAAGACTGACTCATTTAATGCTACCATGACAGGGGAAGGCCTTCTATACATAAATCTTTATAAAATTTCCTGCATCTTCCCACCATGCCGGTATAGGACTTCTAGAGGCGATAAACTATCTACCATCACAAAGGAAACGTCTTAATCTAAAGGAAACTGAGTAACAGAGCACTCATTCCAAAACATTCTGTTTTGCCTGGAGATACCAAGAAGCAGCTAGATAAATTAGAACGTGGAAGATGGGCTAACTGCCTCAGCCCAGGATAAAGTCTTCACGCCTGGAGTGACAGTTATTGCTTCGCTATATGAAAGGGGGGACAGCTGCTCAAGGCATGGCATGCAGGAAATACCCTTTCAGATGGAAAATACATTTAGAATCACTTAGAAAAATAGCCCTATTTTTCTAACCTAAAGCCCCTGACGCCTTCCGCAGCCCAAAGCTTAAGCTTGGATACAGAACAGAATCATCGGAGATTAAGAAAGGAAAAAATTACCTTCCGAGACAGCAGAGACAGATAAGAAGTATCATTATTGGCTGATCTGTCGTCATCCTCCAAGGTTACCATCTTAGAGAAAAATGTACTGTGAGGGTTTACGCTCAAATTTTAAATTTGGTATCAATTGTAAGACTGACCTTTCCACTTGCTTCTCTTACTATGTTCTACCTTTGGTTTCATTTGATCTAGTTTATAATTTCTCCCTTAAACTAGCAGAGATATAAAGCAGGCATATCGCTTCCATTCCACTCAAAGTTGGAGATGTGGAGAAATAGCCAATCACCTCAAATACTTTCTGCAGTAAGAGTGCTGAATTCACTCATTAAACAGCAAAAAATGCTGCTAGATTTTCTGTTCCTTTTTTTTGGTGGCGGGGGGCAGGTGCTGTTTTAACTTAGAGTCATTTGCTTTTATTTCTATGCTCCACTAACTATCCTGATTGAATAAGTATCTAAATAGAACTCATATCATCCCTGGCTTCAGTTCACTCACTAAGTTAGCACTATAATACAGCAACAAAAACTTGAATTAAGCAGATTGCCAGAACCCTGGGGATTGGCTTCTCAGGTTTACTGCAATTTGTTCTAGAAAGAAAAACTAAGGAGAGGTAGATAGACCACCAGAGAATCTGTCTGAATAAAGGGAAAGAAATCAACATGAGCTGTGTCATACTGAGGAGGCAAGAGGCTACGAAGAGTTTTTCTTCCAATAATTTTTACTACTCACAAGAAAAAGTTAATTCCACTAATTTTGACATATTGGCACTCAAAAATACTACTTTCTCAGCCAGTAATATCATCACTACCAAAAATTAATATTAAAATAGAAGTTTTATTGACTTAATTTTCCAACATTTGAACCAAACACTTCGTTCACAATGTGAGTTGAAATGGCAGAAAATACATCCAAGTGAGGTTTGTGGCTGTAAGATCAACCCCAAATAAATAAATACTTTTACTCTAATGTCGGCAGTAAGATTTTATTACATTGTCCAATAACAGAAAATACACTTTTAAAAAAATGTATTAGCATTTCTATAAGGACTCATTAATACCCAAACTAATACCAAGAATCAAACTTGAGGACTAGGATTAGTGGTTGTCGTATTGTGTTAAGAAGCAACGGACAAAAGTAAAATACAGAACTCAGGAACACAGCCAGAGAAATCATGGCAAGAAAAACGGCTCACCTTGACGTGGCTCTGGGCTCCGAGGTTGTAGATCTCGGTCGGCTTCACTTCATTGATGATCTTTACGAGGCAGGTACTGTCGGTGAGGTCACCATAGTGCAGTTTCATGTCTTTAGGATTGAAACGCATACCATTAGATAGAAGGAAACAATGTAGGCCCATTTTTTTTTTTAATTTTTTTTTTTAATTTAATTTAATTTAGTTTTATTTATTTATTTATGGCTGTGTTGGGTCTTCGTTTCTGTGCGAGGGCTTTCTCTAATTGCGGCAAGTGGGGGCCACTCTTCATCACGGTGCGCGGGCCTCTCACTATCGCGGCCTCTCTTGTTGCGGAGCACAAGCTCCAGACGCGCAGGCTCAGTAATTGTGGCTCACGGGCCTAGTTGCTCCGCGGCATGTGGGATCCTCCCAGACCAGGGCTCGAACCCGTGTCCCCTGCATTGGCAGGCAGACTCTCAACCACTGCGCCACCAGGGAAGCCCCGGCCCAATTTTTTAACATAGCAAAACTGAAATGTATATTCTGAAATTCTGAAAACCAGATTGGTTCTGGAGTAGCAGTCTGTAACTGTCATCTGTAAAGAAACTAAATAGTAGAAAGAGATTCCCATTTGTTGCTATGTCTATAAAGGATTTGTAAAAACTCAGATGAGCTTTTTAAAAAAACATAGTATCATGACAGATGTTACACAATCAGCGTATCTTATGGCGCCCCGGTGGCTGTAAGACATGTCACATGAGAATGAGATTCAGACAAGGAAAATCTGGAAATAATGCGTATACCCTCGAACAAAATATGTCACACATTGATAGTAGTGAAGATAGCTCTATTCAGATACTTTTATCTAGCGATTTTTCAGTCCTTCATAAACATCAGTCCTTAAACCATCCATGACGTGCCTGACGCATACATAACTGATTAGAGGACAACTAGCTTGTTCTGACCCCAGATCTAAGCAGATCCTCACACTGACTTCCCTAGTGTAAGAAGGTGACACAGGCAGATGGGCAACCTGCTAACTGGATACTCTCATTAATTTTACGTAATATTGATCTACATCCAGGTCCAATGGCAGTACCATTCTACACTTTGCACAAAATGATGATGATTTTCAAGGAGGATTCACTGAATAACCTAAATATTAAGGTGGAAAGTGTACTAGTAGGTCATCTTCCTGATGACATCACTACCTGTACAACTAACCCAAACCTTCCAGTGTTCAGGGCCCTGAGGTGAATACAAGCCACCTGGATCATCCCTGCTGGCGGGAAACACCCTGTGTCCTCGTCCCAGCTCTGTCTTTCGTGTGTTATGGAGGCTTGAGGAAGTCACACCCTCTCTCTGCTTCCATCTGTAAAATGGTCTCATTCACAACCTCAGGAACTGCTGTCAAGGTCAAATGAGAAAACACCGCAACTGTGTGAGGTACTCCCTGCAACTGTGTTACCAAAAATAACGAACGACTGCAAGTACTGACAACCGCCTGTAAAGCAATTTAAATACATTTTTGACTGCCATCTGCTTTTGGACCTGTCTTCACCAATTATTTCTAAGATTAAATAAATGTACAAAGACTGCTTGAGTTGATTAAATTAGACCAAACGTGAAAAGTAGAGGAGGGCTCTGAGTGTGGAGCTGATCTGACTCGAGGGCACAGGGACACCTGGAGACGGGTGATCAAAGGCTTGTCTGCTCTGGCCTCTCGAGCAGCATCACCTGATGGTACCCTCGTAACGGCCTAACCGCGGTGACACCATGGCCCAGGGCAGCAGGCAGTGAAGGGTTTTCAAAGCGTGCAGATAGCATTCAACGCAGGTAACTCATGGGTAAATAACTGCGATGTGATGGGCTTTGAGAAAAATGACATTTGAAAATACCTTATCATAATATAGGAAGTTACACAGAAAGAGAGTTTAGAAAAAGAAAACGACTTACTTCCTTCAATATGAGCCTGGGGGTTCTTATACAGATGTTCAATTCGACCAGTATTGAATGAACTGGATCGCCGTACAATTCCATGGACCTGCATTTTTATCGTGTGGAAGGATAAGAATAAGTTATAAATATGCAATGAGGATTCGTAAGCAACGTTATTCCGCTAATGTTTAGCTTCGTGAAAAAACATATAACTGTCATTTAAAGACCTTATTTTAAATTAGCAGAAGGAGTTCTGCGGCTCACTCTCCCCCCACCCCGCCCCCGCCCACGGGCAGCTCCCTCCATCCCTCTCCAGTGTTTCTACTGCCAATCTCGACGAAAGTAATTAGATAACGACGTGACTTCACAGCGAGTGCTTAGTTGTAGATACTCAAATGTCTCCTTTTCCAAACACACACACACTTACGGTCCTACTGCTGACAAAAATATCTCTTCAATTTGAAACCGGAGACAGACCATGCGAGGCCGTATCGGTCACACAGCCTGGACCGCTCTTCAACCCAGAGCACGAGGAGAGGGCTCTGGTGCCTCCAGCCCTGCCTGGTGCCCTCCGAGCTTTGCACCTGGCACCGATTCTTTAAATAAATACGTATCTGGGTCCACAAGAGAATCAGGGAGCCGCTGCTTTTATGCAGCTGTGTGGAAAAGCTAAGAAAGCTAAATAGCATAGGTTAGGGACAAGACTTACGTCCTATGAGATTTAAGGCATGAAGGAAACTCAAACGAAGGGAGGATTTTTTTTTTTTAATTTTTATCTTTGACTTAACCATGACAAGTGTGAGGGGAAAAAGTCTCTGGAACCAGAACACATACCTGTCCGATGCCGAAGAAAAGACTATTTGTGTCTGATACATTGGAGACATTGTTCAGGACCTGGTCTCACTCCCTCCTCCCTCCTTTGTGCTGCCAGCGCTAATAGCAGCTTATGTCACCGGCTGCCCGTGTCCCAGCACTGCTGGTGGCAGTTTTAGTCTTCCTCTTATTTTAGAAGCGCTCCTTCTAATGTTGGGTAGTTTCATTTGCAGCTGAATACACTTCTATATTTTAACTCAATCGTTTTCTGTCTATTTCGAACAAAAATTAACCCTTGGCATGACTCAAATATTCTAAGTGCAGGGGGGAAATTATAAGCACATAAGACTTTCTTTCAAATAGAAAGAAATGTCATGGTCACTTTACATGGCATACATGAGAAACTGACTTCTGCAAAGGATACAACACACCCACAATTAATAATTCTGTTGGTTAGATGCTTTAGCCAAAGAGCTAAAACCACATTATTTTCCAAAAGAACTAAACCCAAGAAAATTTTGTAAACATGAAAATATTTTAAGACAGGAACATCACAAACTTGGTTGACATTTCGGGAGGCTAACAGTCAAATCTAGGAAACATTAAATTGCAATTTGGGTTTACGTATCCATTACGTAATTTAAAAGTAGAGAGAATAATACTTACATTAAGCTTAGAATTAATTCAACTTCATGGTCTCCAGTTTTTCAAGTTGTTAATTATAAAGTTCAACTACTCTGTAAACTTAATAAACTTTGTTTAATAAAAATCAAGTTCACATATACACCTATACATATCAAAACTGGTGTTTACCACCAAAGTTATTTCTGAAATACAGAGATCTCAGATGTAAGCTGAGCTTGATTTCATTGGATAGAGAGGAATTCATATGTTCTAAAAAACAGATAATTTAGCTTTGACAATGAAAAAAATAATAATATGATTTAGTCTATTTTTTTCTCTTGATTGCTGGTTTCTGGATAAGTCACATAATCCCAACAGCCCAAAACAAAGAGAAATGCTATATACATACACATTTTATATCTACATAAAGGACTGATAAAAATATTCAATGACATTGATGGATACAGTATGAAAATCAGACAATTACCCAAAGTCACAGCAAATAAATAACATAGGACTTTACTGTCACACTTATAACCGAACACATTAAGCACTAGTTTTGGGTCTTTTTTTTTAAGGCAAAAAAAAAAAAAAAAAAAGCTGTGTTTTAATTTCCCCTCACTCCCAACTTTTGGTATGTGTATACAGGGAAAGAAAGACCTGCCAAATGCTTAATCCATGACAGCAAGTATTATTCTAAGAACTAATGAAAGCTGAGTCTGTCTACTTCTGAGACAGGTGAAATACAAACTTTAAGACAAGCCAAAATGTGTGCAAACTGGATAATCTAGTTAAGAATTTGAGATTAGCGGCTTTTTCTTTACAAAAGGGAGGTAGGCAGGATTTTTTGTTTGTTTTTGTAAGGATTTTTGGAGAAAAAGAAACGAGTTAGGAAACCAAAGTGAAAAGATAAATGAGCTAAATTTGATTCCCGATAAAATTAATTAAAATCGTTATTAAATTATAGCCGTTCAAAACCAAAATTTCTGAAAAACTGAGGTGTTAAACAGAAGTGAGCATTTTTGACAAAAAAATTTCAAGTCCCGTTTAACTAAGTGATGAAAAGGAAATTTTCAAGTTCTCACGATGTCAGAACAAAGTTGGTTTGACTGCAAAACCGAGAGTCAGATTAGGCAGTATAAATGCACAGAAATGCTGACTGATTGATTGATTGATTGATTACAGTCAAGAAAATAGAAAATTATTACCATTGGATCTTAAATTCTTCAGTGTCTAGATTTGTCTTGGAGGCAAGGATGCCTCCCAGGGATGTTTAATGCAACCTGCTTCTGGAAAGTCTAGATGACGTCGGTCACATCAGCACACACGGCAGTGACCGTGCACAGACACTGTTCTCTGTGGACATTAAATCACTGAACCTTCACAACCACCTTCGTATCGTGACTCCCATCTTACAGGTGGGGACGCTGCCTGAGACCACGCCACCAGCACGTGGTTCTGTTAAAGGTGGACGTGGCCCATTGTGCCAACACTCAGTATGGTTTCAGAGCGAAAGCCACAAAAAGCTTTGACTTTTTTGCACCAAGGCTTCTATCAATAGGATTACCAACAACTCAGAAAAAAGGATCCACGGATCAAGAACGGAAGCACCGGAACTCCAGTTCTAACAAAGGTCTCCCAGGGATGCCTGCACAGCCCTTCCGCCCCATTTCTCTTCCGTTCTCCTGAGGCCCCCTGGCTACAGTTCCTCTCCTGGAAGGGAAACCCACGATCTACCTGTTCTCTAATTTTACATTCTGATTCGCTGTGTTGTCATTGTTACCAAGTTAATTAATATAGATTTCTCACATATTCCCAGATACATTCTAGCTTTTAAAGGGTTTGACTTTGTCTTTCATCTTTCTGGTTTCTCTTTGTATTTTGCACAAAGTAAGTACAAAAGTATATTGCTGGCTTATCTGCTAACAATGACGCTAGGAAGGCACCTGAAACCAGAGGTACTTTCACAGGAAGCTTCACTCCTGTGGTTTTCCTCTTTCCCTGGTGACGAGAAGGAGCATGCACAGCTGGGACCCGGGCAACGTCACACACCCGCCCTTCCCTGACGCGAAGTAACAGACCGGACCGAGGGCCTCCTACAGAATCTGCGTCCCTCGGCCGGTCAGCACCAAGCACTGTGCCACCCGCCTGTCCTGTAAGACTAAGCTCCACAGGCCCACAGAGCTCCTCTGGACTGCTGTCCACGTGCGTCTCACCTGACCTTGGTGGCGACCTTGGGGACACGTGCACTCATCATCTAAGTCTCCGAGAGGCCGCGGAGCCAGCAAGTGGCGGGAAAGGATAAGGACGCGGTCCAGCACCCAGCTCAGGGGCTGCCTCGCCACCGCGAGCTGGATGGCCTCGCTCACCTCCCTGCTCTGAGCTGCCTGACATGGTACAAAGGAGAATTACCCTCTGCACTTCAACAGTGTGTAGAATTAAATCCATAAAGCTTTAAAGGATGATTTTCTATAAACGCTGAGAATTCTTGGCTCTCCTCATCATGAGATGATACCTACAGACATTCTATAAATAATGAACACGTGTTAGATCCATTCTCTTTATCTTTATGCCCCCCCTGCAAAATGTTTAATCTGGAGCAAAATTCAAGAAACCAGCAGCATTAAAAACTTTAAACCTTTAAAGGGTCCCTTCTCAGTGAGGAGTGGACCCGGGATGAAGCAATCCATCTTTTTCACGTTACATTGTTCGTTCAGAACATGATCAGATGGGACCTCCCTGGCGGTCCAGTGGTTAAGGCTCCGTGCTCCCCATGCAGGGGGCAAGGGTTCGATCCCTGGTCAGGGAGCTAAGATCCCACAAGCCGCATGGCACGGCCAAAAAATGAAGTAGTCCTATGCCTTGACGTGGAATGACGTTTGTAATATATTGTGAATTGAAAAAAAACAAAACAAAAAAGAACATGATCAGATGCACGGATTTCAGAGGACAGGTTAGGTGACCAGGCCCCGCAGCTTCAGAAATCTAAGGTGTGTGGTCAGACGAGGTATTTAACCATAACTAGTTAATCTGTAACATATGAGATTCCCTTTCAAGGCGTACACAAACATCTCTCTCTGCTTCAAGGTTAGCCAGGCTTTTTATACCTTTACTTTGCTCCTTTGACTAACTGTGCTACATCAGCTCCGCGCACAGGCTTGTATCCGCCTTCGCTGCCCCATCTTCACTCCCCAGCCCACCTGGCTCTGCCCCTCAAGCTGCTTCCCTCCAGCTGAGTGTCCATCGGGTCCACGCCTCCCCGTGCTCATCATGAAGGCTGACCTCACCCCTGCCGGCCAGGGAAGCCTGCCCCTTTCTTATGCAGGAAGATCTCAGCCTCAGGATCAAGCCTGCTCAGAATCCGCAGCTCTTCCTCCTAGTGTTCATTTGTTCCCAGCGACACTTTGCTACCCCCCAAAGTATATTGTTCCCAGTTATTTCTGGGCCTTGTGATATTCCTTCCACAAAGACTAGATTCAAAATAATATGAGAGCTCAGGGAACCAAGGTACCCCAAAATAAGATACCTTAAGAAATGCTGTTCATCTTCACCTTGGAATTAAAAGAGCTCATTTGAACCTCTAGTTGCAGTGGTTCTCACACCATAGGACCCAGGAAAGCAGCCACCGCGACAGCTGGGGGCTGTTAGAAAGGCAGGTCTAAGGCCCCGGACTCATCCGCCTCGTCTTCGGTGGGGCCCGGGTGGCTCTGAGGCTAAACGCTGGGAACCCTCTGACTTAGAAGGAGGTGCTCGTCCAAAATTGCTGATGTTGGCCCTCTGGATTCAGGTGTGGACAGGGGTGTCCCCTCTCATCTCACGGGAGGCAATTTTCTAACCCTGTTATTTATTTTGCTCATGTTCTGGAGCAACCAGGGGCTGCTGGTGGTAATTCTGGAAATTGTCCAATGCAGCCTCTTCGAAAAATCACTCTCACATCTACTTTGACCTAAACACCAAAAGATAAAGCCTGTGCTATCATCACATCCCAGTTAATAAGCCTACCCTCCAATTACATCAATCTCTTAAAAGTGAAGACAGCAGCCTAGGAAAACTGAAGACAGGACAGATAAACACCCTCTCACGGCCCCCATTCCTACAAAACTCACACTCCCCTGTGCTCCAAGGAGGAATCCCTTCCGGTCAGGCCGTGCAGCTCCGAGCCTTCCACCTGAACTGCAGGGGGTATTTCCTTCTGCCCTCTCCTCTCCTGCCAATCACTGTTTCAATGACTCATCCGTCCCACGAACTGTGATTTGCCGAGTGGGCCTTCTATGGTCTTTCTTTATCAGAATCCAACCTGCTCTTACAGTTTCAGACGCCAACGGAAAGAAACACCCGAAGCGCACCTGGCTGGCCTAGATTCTCATGTACTCCTGAGTCTCTGGTCCACTTAGGAGCATGACGACCCGTTTTCAGGGGTCTGGCAGTTCCCGAACAGGCCGCCTACATGGACCTCCGCCTCCTGGGCACGCCCTCCTCCGGGCCCTTCCCAGTAACACTGACACCGCCATCCTGCTGCCCGAGGAAGCTGACCGCCTACCGCGTCCGGACAGACCCCCGCCCCCACTCCTCCCCAGCGCCTCACACCGCCTCGCCAGCTCCCTCTCCCTTGGGGCCGGCCACATCCGCGTCTGATGCCTCAGGGCCCCGCGTCCACCTCGGAAGTGCATCTCGGGACCCACACGGCTCGAGCACTCCTGCTGACACACCACCTCTCCTCCCGAGCTGCGGGGACCGTGAGGGGCTCAGGGCACACCAGCAGGGCGTGGTGTCTCGGCGCACTGCACATTTTAAGCTGAAGGAGCCTGAGAAAAATCACAGAAGCGGGAAGGTCACCCTGACTTTCCCCCCGCCCTTCTCCCCCGAAGCAGCCAGGTGGGAGGTGCCCTCCCCACACCTGGAGGAAAGGAGCATCTTTACGTCCCAAGACAAGGGGAGGCCGGGAAGAATCCCACCCAACAGACCTGGCTGAGCCACCGCCAGTCCTACACTGACTGCAGACCCCTGGACCTCATTTCTCCACCACTGCCCCTGCTCACCTAACCTAACACACAGGTACTCAGGCCTACCCGCCTCTTCGGACCCTCATTTTCTCAGGAGGGCTCCCAAGTCACAGAAAACTTACATTAAATACATCTGTATGCTTTCAGTTTAATTTTCAGACCCAGCCAGGGACCCTTAAGAGGGTCGAGGAAAATGTTCTCCTCCTCTACACTAAACTGACAAAGACAAATAAACAGGAGAAACTTCTGCTGTTTTTTCAAACTCCGTCAGCTTAAAATATTCACATGCCAAGGGGCCATGTTTGGGGGTAAGGTGCCCTGACCCATCACCATTACTCAGGTAGCTCCTTCTCTTGGCTCACCCGGTACACAGCTGAATCACTCACCCGGCTCCAGCCACCGAACGACTCTTCGCCTCTCCCAACCTCTGAAACAAGATAAGTACGTCTCTCTCGCAAACCTTTCCTTTTAGAATTATTAAAGCGCCAAGTTAGTCCAGCCTGAATAAATCTCAGTCTTCACCTAAAACCAATACTTCTATTCTACATATCACTCTAAAATCCTCTGCTCTGCAGAATATGAATTGATCGCTCAATTATTATAGGAATCTATGTATATGAACATATGTGTACATGCCTATTTCCATAGTTACATTTGCCTTTTTTTGATATCATTACAAGATGTAGAAGTAGCCATTATTAGATAAAGGCACAGAAGGTCTAATCATATCTGCTATTAACCAAAGTCTAAAAGTCAAAGTTCACAGAAAAGATTACACGTTACACTAAGAAAACTAGGTTCCTTTTCTTCAAATCCTGTTGGTGCTTAAATGCCAAATTCCTTGCTATTGTTTTTGCATTTGTCCACGGTGCGCATTTTTCAAACAATGTACCTGCGACTGGAAAAAGCATGGCATCCAAAATTATTAAGGTAAACACCCCCCACATCAGGCCAGAGAACATGTGCCACTGCGTAGGCTTCTGTCCTCTGCAGAGCACAGAGATTTCTAGAGATGTGCATATCTGAAAACTGTTCTTAAAAAGTGTAAGATGTACACGCTAAGATACATCCATTTAATATCTAAAACCCTTGTTTCTTTCAAGGAAAGCAGAAAACGTGTAAGGAGGAGGAGGAGAAGGAGAGAAGGAAGACAAGGGCAAGAGCAGCAAATGCAGAAGCTCCAGCTTCCACGAAATACTGGCTGCCGACTGGAAAGCAAGCATCTCTAAGTGTCAACTTTGCATTCAGGCTTGCCAGGGATCAGCTTAGTTTTTACTGCTCTGTGCAATTTCCGAATTAAGTGACTTCGCTGTGAGTGGGACTTTTTTATGTAACACATGACATCATAAATTAACCCTAAGGACGGTACAGCGTTCAGCTCACCCGGTTGCTGGTTTAGCTGAGAATGCGGGAAGCGTGCAAAGCAGGGAAACAGCAAGAATGGGGGGCGGGGGGCTGCCAGCGCGCCAGCAGATAAACAGCACAATGAGCTGGCGCTGTGACCAGCCAAGAGGCACATTCTTCCCCTGATTTGGACTTGTTATCAGAGCTTCCGTGGAAACACACACAGAAGGACAGCAGAGAGGAAGCGGGAGGCCACGGTGTCCGCGGTATCCCGTCGGCCTGTGCCGGCTCATAGGGGACTCACCTCGTAGCCCTTCTCCAGCAGGAACTCGGCCAAGTAGGAGCCGTCCTGGAAGACAAGGAACATCAACAACCGTCAGACCCATCGTGGCCAAGACCAAGGGTTTTGAGAACAGCATTTCAGAGGCTCTAGGAACTTAAATAAGGCTCACGGCAACCGACATGAAAATAACACAGACAACATCCGACGTGAACACCGAGTGGTGCTCTGCTGTCCACTAAGCCTCCCATAGACGGGCGCTCGTCTGTGCCCACGGGAGCGTGGGAAGGCGCCGGCATCACCACGTGCACAGGGAAAGAAACCGAAATCCAGGGACACGGGGGGGCAACAGGGAGAACATGAAGCTTCAAAAGCTGATGGATCTGCTTTAGGTTTTGTCGCTTACTAGGCCTGTGAAATACGCAACACGTGTGCAGCCAAGCAGAAGGCCCTGGTGCTCCTGGGACATAAAACAGGAATCTGACTATTTCTGGGGGTGCTGTACAGAAGGAGACGCTGGACCAGGGATGAGGCAGGAGCTGGGGGGCCTGGGGAGAGGGCAGGGAGAGTGTGGGGAGGAGGCTGAGAGCACAGCGGTGTTGACACCACTGGAAAGAGCTGCCACAGGGAGAGGGGGAGGTGTGGGCCCTCCGGGGAGGCCCTCCAGGCACTGGCGGCCTTGGCTTTGAGCCCAAGGGTCTGGAAAGTCACCCCAGAAAGGGTGTGGGGTTTGAAGGTGGGGTGGGGGCGGGCCGTAGACATGATGGCGTTGGTGTTAGCCCTGAATACACGTGCAGGCGCACGCGCACGCGGAGTTCAGTAAAAGCGAGGTGCTTACTTTTTATGAAATAATGGGAACTTCATTTGTATGCATCTTAAATCATGCAGTTAATCTCTACGTTAAGATGATGGTGTCTGACTAAACACAGAGATTCTCAGCTCGTTTTTTTAAATTCTTTAAAAATGTCTAGGTGAGGATGGAGGTTCTAGGTACAATACCTCATGCGCCACTTTTAGGGAAAGAAAGTATGAGAGCCATCTGATTAAACCGTTAAGAGGCCACAAGGCACAAAATCAGGGTTCTAGAAATACGGGGAACATCACCAGCCCTGCTCAGAAAATGAGCTGGGTGGATATTTCACAATCAATCCTGTAACTGCCCTTCTGCTTTCAGCCTGGGCAGGTCCCCTCCATCCCATCCAGACTTAACATAAAAATGAGAGGCTCCAACTACTGGAAATTTGTGTGCTCAAAACTGGTTGGGAATATCTGGATTTTCTTTGGTTTCCTCAGTCTGTAAAAGCTTAAAATATCCCTTTGAGCTTCAAAAGTTCCTACCAGATATTCCAGGGAAAAGAAAAATAAAGCAGGTTTTATTCCTATCATTGCTTGACTTAGAGCTGGAACTGGAGACACCCTATGGGTCCTGAAAATGAGAGGGCTGCTGCGAGGGTACTTACTGCATTAATGCAGAAGTCACGCGTGAATTCAGGCAGGATGACAAGGCGAGGGGGACAAGGGACACATTTTGTGGTTCATTAAAACCCCCATCAAGTTTTCTTCTGACTTGCTGACATAAATATTCTGGTTTACAGACTCATGTGGAGAAGAGAAATGGTCTGGCACATTCCTTTTCCTCTCAATCTTACGATATATGCACAATTGTGTGGTTTTACACACCCAACATGCAAAGTAAACCAGATAAGAGAGCTGAACAATTCACACCCCGACAAGCCAGGTCGATCTACAGGACCATCAGAAACTTGAGGATAATCAATAGTCTTATAATTAATTCTGAAAACAGCTTAACAGAAAAAGCATTTACAACAATAATAATTTTACAGTAGGTCGGACAGCCCTAGAAAGTACATTTTGTTTTGCTCTTGGTGGTGGTGGTGTCATTTTGAAGCAGGCAACACTGTACTTTGCACATTTTTACTTTCTCTCGGAATAAAAAGTTAAAATGCTCTGTGCTCCACCACGGTTGCCGAGAATGTTTAAAAACAAAAAGGCAGAGGTGAGACCGTGGGGAGGGGCTGTGACTATTCAGAGGCTGATGTGAAACAGGCCTGCCCAGGGCTGAGCCCTGTCAATAGGTCTTGCTCTTCTCACCCAGGCCCTCCTCAAACTTTCCAGCCGGGCTGGAACATTCTGCCCCAGCAGTGGCACCCGCTTCCTCCTCACTTCCTTGCCAGGTCTCCCAAGTGATAGGGCCGGCCGCACAATGTGGGAACCGCGGCAGCGCGAGGCCCCTGCCCCCCCTCCCCCGGCCCCCAGACCCCTGCACCGAAGCCCCTCTAGGAGGACGGGCCGGTCGCACAGCACCTCCCCCAGACGGAAAACCACAACGTCACGGCAACTGAGAGCCACGGCCAACACGACATCTGACTCTCGACTCCTGGAGGCCGAGGAGCTGACGGACTACATGTCTGGCTCACGGCGAACACAACTCATCTGGGACAGACTCCAGCCCGGGCTCACGCCGCGCGCCAGAGACGCTTTCACTGGGGAGCCAGCACCCCAACCGGGACTCTGTTCAATTTGGTTTTGCACATGGTTATGAAGACAGTCTCCATTTCACATTAAATGTTGCACAGCTGGAAGTAAGCACCACGGCTTTAACATTTTCAAGACACAGAAATATGTTCTGTCATGCTCGCAGGAACTCACGGGGAAGGCAGGCAGCCCCTTGGCACGGGCGTTAGGGAGGCCCGTGGAGGTTAGGGGCCCGCCTGGTGGCGCCCACAAGAGGGGAAGCCAGGACTAGAAGTCGGGGCTCCCACGACTGTGCCCTGGGAAACCACCTCCTCCACCCAGGGCCCACCAGCACGTGCCAGAGCCCAACAAAGCAATAAAAAGACCATAACAGACTCATTTTTAAACCAAACTGATTCAGTCACTTTGCATGACAGGGTATCTTACGGATTAAACAGTCCTTCTAGTTTTAACCAGGTGACCCAAACGCAGAAGGTCCTGTAACTTTAGGACAGCCCAGAGCTCGGCGGGGAGGCAGGACACAGGGCCGGGGCCTTCTCCAGCCTCATGTGGGCACCGCTGCCTCTTGGAAGCGGTGTCTGGAGGTGGACTTGGGATGTACGTTTCAGGCTGTCGAGCCAGGCGGGAGGGCCACTGCCGAGGGTCCAAAACGGGAGGATTCCGGTGTGCCTGGTGCCTGCAGCCCCCGTCCTTGTGCTTCACCTTTCATGGAATGTTCCAGATACACACCTATACAATTCACAGGAATTCCAGAAATTGAATCCTATCTTGACTATAAGATAAAAATTACCGGGGCTTCCCTGGTGGCGCAGTGGTTGAGAATCTGCCTGCTAACGCAGGGGACACGGGTTCGAGCCCCGGTCTGGGAAGATCCCACGTGCCGCGGAGCAGCTGGGCCCGTGAGCCACAATTACTGAGCCTGCGCGTCTGGAGCCTGTGCGCCGCAACAGGAGAGGCCGCGATAGTGAGAGGCCCGCGCACTGCGATGAAGAGTGGCCCCCGCTTGCCGCAACTAGAGAAAGCCCTCGCTCAGAAACGAAGACCCAACACAGCCATAAATTAAATAAAAATTTTAAAAAAAAAATTACCTAAAATTTCACAGCTATAAAAAGCTGAAGGGAGCGCAGAAAGTTTCCCCCTTCTCCCGAAGGCCACAGAAGGCTGAAATAGCCCTGACCGAGCCTCATACCCACCCATGTCCACACACGTATGGCCTCATACCCACCCATGTCCTCAAATGTATGGCCACCTACCTTCCTGCAGAGAGGAGAGAGCATTCCTCTTCTCTCTCCAAACATGGATTCACTTCTAGCCCACAGGACAAGTGAGAAGGACAGCTTCTCAGATGCAACTTGAGAACGCGGGCCCTCTGAGCTGCGCCTAAATCAGACTATGTTTCTGCCGAAGCACCGTTGGGCAGCTTCTTTGAAGAGGGTAAGATAATGAGCAGTGCTGGGCTGAAGAAACCAGGCCTCTAATAAAATGAATTCCCTTGTTTAGATCACCTCAAGCACTGGGAAGTAAAATACCCCTCCTGTAAGGAGAGAAAGCACTTGCACACTGCCTGCCACGTGCTTTAAGTCTCTGTGCCTTAATTACTCTAAAATAAGCATTTTCAGCTAATTGCAAGTACAATATCAAAGTAATCTGTACCTCCAATGAGAGAAGTACAGACACCTCAAAGATTAACAGAAGATGCCGCTTTGAATTAGAATGAAGACTTCAGATGGGAAGATTAGCCACTGCAGTGCCAAGATTCCAGAGGCAGAATGCGAGGGAAAAGTATTTTCACCTGGCTCATGCTTGCAGCACAAAGCACTGGATAAAATCTCTGTCACGCTCACACAACTCAAAAAACCATAGGGATTATGAATCCCACTGTCTCATTTTGCAGCTCAGGAAACTGAGACTGAAAACATTAGATGTTTAGTGTCCAGTCACACAGTTAGGAAGTAGTAGAACGTGAAAAATAAAAAAGGAAAGAAAGTAAGAAAAGTAAAAACAGATCTCTCAGACCTCAGAATTTTTAACTAAAAACTACTGTGAAAGAGCTACAATGAATAGACTGGACTAACGTGTACAGTTGAGAACCAGAGGGAAGAACAAGAACAGAGCCAACAAGTGTCAGCAGAGTGAGCAGTACCTGACTGGCCACGAGGACACCATCATATGCAAAACATATAAATAACCTTGGCTCCTGTAGTCTTGAAAGCTGAAGATTATTTCCCCATAAAAGTTGAGGTCGCCCCCCCACCCCCAAGAACTGCCTTTCACTCCCTTTGATCTACCTCCCAGTAGAAGGAGTGATCAACAACCCCTGCAGAGCAAAGACTGATGGATACTCCTTTCTAACCACCGCTTCCTGCAGACCCCCTGCTGGGGAAAGAGCCCCCTAGGGGGTGCTCAGCGGCTGCACACACACCTCACACGCACCTCACACGCGCACACGGCACATGGATAAGTGACAGTGGCTCTGCTGCAAACCAGGACGTCCCAGGAAATTGTGATGAGCTGAAACTTAAAGGCAACATTTTAGAAAGAGGCTGGCTACCCCCCATCAGACTACACATTGCTCTTCCACTGCCCTGATATCTTTCCCCCAAGTATTTTCAAAATGTTTCTAATGTTAATTTCAAATTGACATTCAATTTCAAAAGATTCTAATGTTAAGTCTCATGGCCAACGGTAAACTAAAAATAAAACATCATAGAGGGAAGAAATGACCTAAAAGGTTAATTTCAGAAAATATTTTTTCAGTTTGCTAGGTTAAAAAAATGCTATGTTTTTCTTTTCATTTTTTGATTAGTATAAAGACTGAAAAGGTTTTTGTGTTTATGACTGTGTGTACTATTTCTTCTGGGAATTACTTATTCTTATCTTTTATATTTCTTATACATTTTTCTAGTAGGCTGTATTTCTCCAATTGGTGTTTTCTTCTAAGCATCTAGAACGTATATAAAATTGGCTCATTTTTATCTCCTAAAAGCCACTCAAAAAAAATATTTGGAAACTGGTGAGCAGATTTTTAGTGGTAGAACTCCCAAGATAACCTGGCTTAAAATCCACGTTCCTTTCAAACGGCAAATGATTATTGTAAACTCTTAGTTTAATGAGCAAGGAAGAACGAAGACACCAAAACCTGAACTCCAGGGGCATCTGCACAACCCAGCGCTTGTAGCACCACCGACCTCATCACAGCGAAACACATTTCTGTGATGTAGGCGAGCGCTGTAAGAAAAGTGGGATTAGAGGGAAGAGCTGCTAGTAAGGTATAGAAAGATAATGTCTAATTACACTCTTAGAAGAAGGACAACACACACATTCCAACACCGCCCCAGAGATGTTTAAAAACCCTCACAAGTAAATCCTAAGGCATCCATCAAGTGCATACGCGTGTGCTGGGTGTATGTAATGCAGCTGCATCAAGCGTGAGCTAGCCTGTCCATCTCCGCACGAATACAAGTGCCCACAGAGAACGGCCTCCTGCCCACGTTCTCGCCTCTTTAAAATGTAAGCTCCTTCAGTTTGAACCCCTGTGCTTTCTCTCTCTCCCACTCTCCCCTTCTTGACACTCATGCTAAAATTTCTACCCTTCAGAGAGAAACAAAAGTCCTCACGTGACCTGGAATTACTACAAATGATGATGATAATAGTATTAACAACAAGAGTAAGCACTTATTTAGTGCTTAGGCTATGTCAGCCACGCTCCCAATGCTTTACGATCATTAACTTTTTAATCTTCACAGTAACCCTGTGTAGTTAGCACTATTATTATCTCCGCTTCACAAATGAGCAAACTGAAGTGAACTGAGACCAAGTAACCTGCCCGATATCCCAGCTAGTAAACAGAGCAAGGATCTGCACCACATATATATTTCTAATGAATAATTTACATGGCAATCTGCTCCACTAATAGGATCAATCACTCCATAATGATGGGCCTACAGATGTTTTAACATAAAATTTGGTCTCTACAGAATTTATTAACAAAGCAAAGTGTCACAGATTAGTGAGTTTCAAACATTCCCTTGGCCATAGGTGTCAGGGAATAGAGGGCAGAAAGGAAGGAAGAGATTTAGCCCCTGCACTCTTGCTCTGAGAGTATCTGGGAAGCCAGGCACTTCCTGGCCAAGATAGGATTAGACTTCAACGCTGGTTTCACACGGATCAGCATACCCACATGCAGACAGGATGAGAAGAGCAGCCAGGTAACCTGCGCAGCTAAGCAAAGTGTTCTGCTATCAGGGAGCACCCACCAGCAGATGCGTGAGTCACGGACAGAGGCAGGGCCGGGGGAGAAAAGGAACGCTATGAACTACTTCCCCACCGACCTCGTCCGTACTGGATGGCACGGTGCCCTGGGGAAATCAATCACCACCCTCGAGCATGAAATCAAGGTGGGAAAAACAGAGGAAATACAAGAAGCACATCCCTGTCAAAACCCTTTTAAAGATCTGCTAACTGACCAGTCCAGCGCTGCTGTGAATGACTCCTTTCAAGTTTAGAACAATATACTCACTGAAAGTTTGTATAACTCAGGGCTCCAAATACATTGATAAAGACTTGTTCAGATCTAGAGAGAAGTTAATAATAAATTACCAGTAAACTTCGTGCTTAAAATAATCTCTTTGTAGTAAATATATACATGAATTAAAACTGTCCAGAAATGGAAAATAGAGCTTCTCTTTCTTTTTCCCTTTCTCATTATCTCTCAAAGTGACAGTCCATACAATTAATTAAAGGCTGTTTCTTTGCAAAGTACATACTTGCATAGTTCTAATCGCCCAAATGATGTACAGAGGAAATGATTTTTTGCAGGTACTCTAAAACAGAGCTGCACTTTGTCCAGGGTTCAAGGCCACGCTTAATGAAAAGCTTTAAACTTGGAAGAAAAAAATGCAGTACTGAAAAGAGAAGAAATATTAAATTTTAGTATTTACCTGATTTATTAGCATTTCCTTGTGCCTTTCTTTGTAGAGTTTGTGCCCTGGCTAATGGAGAAAGACAAAGCAAATGCTCTTTTGTTGACCGACTTTAAAAAAGTCCTAAGAATAACAAAAAGACACACAGATATTGATGACTATATCTTTCTGCATTCTACTGCACATTCGGTTGTTACTTCAATGTCACTGTTGGTGACAAGTAGAGCCTAACTATTTGCAAATATTCTTGCTCTTTTTAACCCAATTTCTTTCGGGGATATAAACAGTTAAGAGCATTCCTATCACAGGCACACGCCACGACAGAAATGTCAGTTATGGGCACCCTGAGCCATTTCAGACCTGATCTGCAACCATGGCGTCCCCACCAAGCTGGAGACATTGTAAATCACAGAAGAAAGATACAAACTGAGAGCTGTGATTTGTATAAGTTAAAGTCACTGAAAGACAGATGAAATTCAAGCATACGCTCACAAGTGTCCGTGGAGAAGTCTGTAAGCATCTACCCAGAAAGCTGCGTATCATCAAACTAATAAAGCTGACGCTCAGAGCAGAGGACAGGTATAGAACGGAGTGTCTGCAGGCAGGTTCACCCGTAAAACACGATTCTGGGGACCAGGGAATCTCCGCGTTTATTGTTGGGTTGTGCTGTATTATGCACGAAGGTTCTGCCACTCCGAGAAGGTATCGAAAAACACTTTGGGGGAAAATCCCACATCGAAGAGCATGGGCCTCCACCTTGCTGGCAGCGGTCTCTCCAGTCCCTGCCTCACAGGCCGTACAGCCTGGGCACGTTTCCCCCAGCTTAGCACAACACAGCGCCTATGACAGTGGAACTTCTGCAGGCTCACCCTTTTGGTTGTTTTCATCTTGTCATTGTGCCCTCTTTCACCAACAGCAATGGGGCTTAGCTCCTACTCAACCATGACCTTTTGTTTTCAAGGAGCTTCAAAGGTGTATTTTTTAATGTGTATCCAGTATAAGGACATGTCAGCCATGTACTTCTTAAATCTCGACTTAATAGGACAGCAGGAAGACAGGATCCAGACTCGACTCTACTGAAGACCAGAGTTTTGTAAGGGTGTTGAGGGTGGGGTGGTCCTTCAGGTGAGAAATAATGTCCACGCCAACAGGGACTGTATACGACTCCCCATCCTGGTCTCAGGAGCACCCAGCTGCAAATTCCCAACCTTGCCAGGGGCTCAGACTGAAAGCCTGGTGTCCCTAATTCCGTCCAACCAGATCCATCCACCTGTGGCCTAGGCTTGTAATACTGACATACCACACAGTGGTTTGCTTCTCAGCTATTCCCGCCCCTAATACGTATGACTTACTCAGGATACTTGACTACGTTTGGTAGATCTGGATCATCCATTTAGAAAAACCGAGTGTTTTTTTTGCTATCAAAACACCAGGCTTAAACTTCAGGTAAGCTATCACCTTACACTACACCTTTCAGGAGATATAGCTAACGCGACCTTACTTATTCCACATATGTTCCTCAAAGTATTTACTATTTCTATCAAATTAATAACATCTTACATTTCTCGAATTCTTTATGGTTGCTAAGTTCTCTAAGATATTTCTCCCATTTATATCGCACAACATCCCGGTGAGATAGCTGATACTATCCCCATTTTTCCAGATCAGATCACAGATTAGAAAGCTTAAATCCTTTACTCAAGGTCATAGAGCTAGTGAGAGAACTTGGCAGAAGATGAAATCAATTTGTCTAGTCCTAACTACGTGTTATTTCCATATTACTTCTCCTTCAATCATAATAAAAATGTTTCAATCAAAACAAGATGCCACAGAAGTTTTTTAAAGCTTTTCAATTAACTAATAAATGTATATAAAAACTCATATAAAGTTTAGTAAAAAAATTTTTTTAAATATCCTCACTTTTGTAATAATCCATTAAGAATGATTGCTTAAAATAAACTCCCTTCAAGTGTACAGAACAAAATGCTCGTGCGTGTGTGTGTGTGTGTGTGTGTGTGCTCACTCAAAGGGATTACTGATTATTGCCATTATCCCGAACATAAAAGAAAGTAGGTCTGTACTCTGAACGATAAAAGCAGACCCTGCAATAATCAATGAATGGATAAACATCTATTAATAATGTCTAGAGGATAATGCAATGTGATACGGCAAATAAAAAAAAGGACAAGTTGCGTTTCCTACCCTTTAGGAATTCATAATCTACTGAGAGGACAAGGAATCAACACATCACCGTCATCCCCATCTCACCAGCTGTCACATCAGTGCCAACATTCATTCACTGTGTCCTTGTGATGCATTAGGCTGGTGCTGGCCAATAGAAATACTGTGAGCACACGTGTCATTCAAAATTTTCTGGCAGCCAATTTTAAAAAGGTAAAAAGAAAAAAAAGTAAAAGTTAATTTTAATAATATGTTTATTTAACTCAATATATCCAGAACGTTATCATACCAATATGTTAATGAAAAATTATTAATGAGATTATTTTACATTCTTTTTTGCATTAGTCTTTGAAATCTGTTATTTTGCACTTACAGTACATCTCAAGTCAGATCTAAATTTTCTTCAGAAATACTTTTTCAGAGATCTATATTTAGATTTCATAATATCTGTATTTAGACTTCATAAACTTGACAGTTGAAAAAGTAAATTCACATACCTAGGTTTTATCAAATACATATACTTAAAATTTTTCCAAAAACTGAACTAAATACCAAAAACTCATTTCCCTTTAATATTCATATACACATTGGCAAAACTGGTGTACTCTTTTTTTTTTTTTTAAGAAACCCTGATTTGACTTTGGGGAGCACATCAGTTTAAAATCCATGTCTGCTCCAGTTCACTCACTAGCTCTAGGGTCAAGAGCGAACGACAACTCCAGGGAGTCTGCACAACTGGAAGCACCTCCAGCACCTGCTCCCAGTTCCTTCTCTAGTTTTTACAGCCAGTTTATGTAATACTATTAATAACTGCAACTAATAATGTATATTGATTCATGTTAGAAAGATGTGTAAAATCATTACTATTGATTTGTATTGTGAAAACCTTTAATTTCTACATAAATTCTCAGACGTCCCTAGTTGATCACAAACAAGCTGTCCTTCCCTTAGAGCTTCAAATTTAGCTCATTCAAAAGCAGTGTGACATGAGTGAGAAAACCTCAGTCACACCATCATGTTTTCTTCCTTTTGTTTCAAGACAGAAAAGAAAACCCTATACTGGAGCAAATATTACAGAAATTCTGTAACCCTCACCCCGACTCTACTGCTGAGAGTCAGCAAAGACCCAAGATCACTGCCTTCTCGGTCCTCTACTTCCTTCCACGGGTCTATAAACTGGCGGTGATTCACAGCTTTTCATGTATGGGTGGAACAATTTTTATATGGCATCTATGACACTCCTGACAGAGCTTGCTTCTGAATATAGTGGTATGAGCAATAAGCTCATTCCACAAGAGGCTAAACAAGGTTAGCCTCTTGTTCTAAAATTCTAATGAAAAGATTTGACGTGACATAGCTAGAGTAGTGTCATGATGGAAATTAACTTTTTCACATCCATCTGAAATTCTCCTTTGACATATGTAAAACATTCAGAAATTTGTTATTTCTAGCCAAAAATTCACAACATTTCTTTGTAAATCTTTAAATCCTTTGAGATAAAGGGTAAACAACATATTACCAGGCAGTGATTTGTATGTCGCAGTACAGCTTGTGTTAAGGTTAAAAAAAAAGTACTTGAAATTTTAAGTCAATTGATCTTTGACATTGTTAGGGAGACCTTGTATTCTACAGGAAATTGTTTGATGATTTAACTAAATATCTTTAAGTTTTTGTAAAATATCTTTTTGTCTTTTCTCCTAATTTCCTACTAAAACTTCAATAACTGAAATAATGCCTTTGCCAACTCTCCATCTAAAAATGGTTTCCTCTTTTGTGCATTAATCCAAACGATTTTATAGGTGGACAAAGTTATAAGTTCATGTCCTGTTAAAATTTTTTTAATTTGTTAGATATTTAATTCAGATTTCAGGCAAGTAAGTGCATTAATTTCTTTTCTGAGCTTTGAGAGGCAACTTCTAATCAAATCCACTACAGATTTGTTGAAAATATCCCATAATATTTCCCACCCTATTGTCTTTAAAATTTTTTTTACACAACAAGCAGCTTTTCTGTCTCACTCTGGCACAGGAAACTGCAAACGCCATTCGCTGTGGAGTCTCCCTGTCTCTTCTTGTCCTCACAGCTCTGATCATGATGCCGCCTTCTGCATCTGCACTCAATTCTGCAGCTGTAGGTGAGCCTTTGGTTTAAATTTCAAAATTGTTCTATACTTAATTTAACTAGAAAAATGGTGTAGTTTTATCTTAAAATTATAAACATCTCAATTTATCTACCAACGCTGTTGTGCATGTATCACTGCAAGTCATGCTGTCTGTATAAAATACTCAAATAAATGCATTACAATGTCAGATAGAAAACAGAAAAAAAATCTGAAGTGAATAAATTAGCTGACACCAACAAGATCTGTGGGAAAGAATCAGTTAAAGTGAATGTCCTAACAAAACAAGAAAGTGTGTTTAACAGAAATATAGTTTACGTTGCTTCCATTGTAAAGACCCCATTCCTCAAGCCATGGCAGGCACATCTTAATTGTTCAGCAGCAGCATATGGCTTATGTCTCCAATTCTGGGCAGCGTGGTGACGGGCTGTGTCCTCAGCAGTTTGCGTTTGTTAACTTACTGATTCTCACAGCTGTTTAAAGTATTTACCCTAACTGCCACCCTATTACAGACAGTGAAACTTAGGCAGAAGCAAGTAAGTGACTTACCCAAAGTCACACAGCTGCTAACCGGGGAGCCTGGGATTTAGACCCAGAGAGTCTGACTCCAGACTCGTCCCCGCCCCGCACTGTCCTCAGATCGACAAGGGCACCAAGCTGAGAGAGGACACAAGAGGTGCCAGGTGCCTTACAAATATAAACCAAGCTGCCTTGCGACCAGAAGTAGGGAGCCAAGACTGACAGGAAGGCATCATTAAGGAGGAGAAAGATGGAGCTTAAAGACACACACGGGGGATGAAAAGGGAAAGCGATCAGGGTGAGGAGGAGGGGATGGAGAGTGCGAGCCAAGGCTACTCGGTCCTGGAGGAGGAAAGGTGACCCACTGACCAGTTACCATGCAGACCAGAGAATGGCCCCCAAAGACACAGGAATGTCATCTCCCACCAGAAAACAGTTCTGCAGATGTGATTCAGTTAAGGATCTTGAGCTGGAGAGACCATCCTGGATTATCCGGGTGGGCCCTGAATCCAACCACAGGTGTCCCCTTGTAAGGGGGAGGCACGGAGGCATCTCAGGCAGGTAGAGCAGGAGGAGACCACATGGCCACGGAAACAGAGACTGTAGTGGTGGGGTCACAAGCCAAGGGATGCTGGTGGCCACGGGAGGCTGGAAGAGCCGGAATCGACTCTCCCCCAGCCTCCAACGGGAGTGCCGCCATCCCACACTTGGCCTTCGCAACTGTTGGGAGGATGTACCTGTCTTCTAAGTCCCCAGTTTGTAACACTTGGTTACAGCAGCCTGAGGAAACCCATACGGTTACTACAGGACCACTCAGAAAATTCAGGATGCAAACGTACCTCATACATGAGCACGGGGCATCTAGGAAGCAGGGTTTCCCAGTGTATCTAATGACAGAATGCCCAGGCCCTTGAAGCGGGAGGGCTGGCGGTGACAGAGCATCTGTGAACACCGGGCAGCCCTCGTGGGTCCCTAGCAAAGCCTGGAAATCCCGACCCAAGGCACATCCTGGAAGGCATGTAATTCAGGCAGAGAAGTCTGAACTGTATTCAAACAAACAACACAGAAGGTTTCTGAGAAAGGCTGCAAGAAGTTAACCACTTGGGTGAGGAGACCTAGGACGACATAAACCTGGATCCCGGTGACATCACCATGGCAGAAAATACTGCTTTGGAAAATGCAACATGTGACAACACAGCAGCCTGCACTGCAGCCTCCCTGATAAGACCACCGCCTCCAGGAAGTGATTTGAGTCTCCTGAGGGACACTGACAAGCTGAAGTGGCTTTGGAGGGTGACAAATGAGAAACGGCATGAAAGAAGGAAAGAAGTATTCTTCTCAAGAAAACATGCAACGGGGAACTAAATAGCAGAGCCTGCAAGTAACTGAAGGACTAAAATAAAACAGAAAAAACGCACTCTGAAGGATTCCATAAAAGCCAGCAATGAAATACCCCAGGGGGTGGAGCCAGGCCCACAGAATGCCCCCCGGGGTCCCTGCAGGAAGAAGCCTGGGCCACTCAGAGACTCCCTCAGGAACGGACGACCTCGCGGGAGGAGAAGACCCACACTGGGGAGGAAGTGGGCCCACAAACCCACCAGCTTTCTCCAACTCTAAGACCCCGCGCCCGACCTGGTCACAGGCCTGTCTGTCATAGCCACATGCACAGCTGCAGTAATCAGTGAATGAAAACTACTGCACTCAACGAGGGGTAAAATTCAAAGTATTTAACAAGCTGTGCAGCACAGGCACTAACCCACTAGAATGGTTGCCAGTTCACGTGTCCACGGGTGGGAACCCACCCATGAATTCGCCTTCATAAAACTGTTGACGTGACCCACAGCTGAAAATGAATTCAGAAAAGGCAGGAAAAGAGGGAGGAGGAAAAAACTAACACCACTTAAACACTATTCCTTTGAACTGACAACAGGACCCCAGGCTTGGGAAACCACAGGACGGAAAGGAAGGACGCGCAGGTAGGCTGAGAGCCGCTCTCCATGCACTGGCCACCTGACCAGAGCCTGCCGGCAGCTACACTCAGGGCCCGGAGGCCACACACCGGGCACCACAGCCTCCACGTGTCCGCTGGGCACCTTCTGCAAATGCTAATTACAGGCCAGGAAGTCTGGGTTTAGCTCTGGTTGCGTCCCTGTCTCCGTCTCCGTCTCCGTCTCCTCTCCCTCTCCCGCTCTCCCCGCCCTCCTAGAGCATAAATGCGGGTCCCACTGGTTTCAGGCTGACAGTACCCACCTGGCAGCAACCGTCTGACAGGTCAGTGCCCAATAATGGGCACGTGTGTTTTCTTATAAGGCGCAGGTAAATTATGGCGCTTGAGCAGAGACCTCATTATGTAATTTTTACAGCACGTTTACTACAAGCCAGTTTCAATTTTATGTTTTTGTCTCTAGGCCTTAAACAAAGGGGAGAGAAAGTTCATATACACATTTGAAGGGGCTATTTTCTAAAAACAACATCAGGCTAAAAATAGGGCCTGTTATGGGTTAAATGGTGTCCCCCTGAAAATTCATATATTGAAGTCCTAACTCCCAGGCCCTCAGACTGTGACCTTATTTGGAAATAGGGTCATTACGGATGAAATCCGTTAAGCTGAGGTCACGCTACACTAAGGCGGACCCTATTCTGACATGCCCAGTGTCCTGACAAAGAGGGGACATTTGGACGCAGACACACATGGGGAGACAGCACGTGAAGATGGAGGCAGAGACTGAAGCAATGCTTACAGAAGCCAAAGGTACCAGATGCTGCCAGCACGCCACACGGAGGGGAGAGAGCGGAACGGATGCTCCCTCGAGGCTGGAGAAGGAGCCAACCCTGCAGACACCTTGATCCTGGGCTTCCGGAGCCGGGAGAAAATAAATCCTGTTCTTTAAGCCCCCTGGTCTGTGATGCTGTGTTACGGCAGCCCCAGGACACTAATACAGGACTCGAAAATGAGGCGCGGCCAAGGAAGAGCCAGGCAGGGCTGGGGGTTCAGCAGGGAGAGCTCCGGTTCTCTGCACCCAAACCCCACCTCCGCCTGTACCTCCGCCTGCACCTCCGCCTGTACCTCCGCCTGCACCCGCACCTGCACCTGCACCTGGAGTCGGCGTCGGGAAGCAGAGGCCCGAGCCTGCCATTCCTGCCCTCGGGGCCCCACCTTCGGGCCCCGCAGACCTGCTCTGGCCCAGAGCTCCTCCCTCCCCGAGGGCCCCTCCCTCCCTGACCCTCCTGACACCCGGGTCCCCACGCGTCCACCATTTCTTCACAAAGTCCTTCCCAGCTCTCTCCACCCCGGCTGAGTCAGAGCCCTGCCCCGTCAGCACACAGCTCCTTCCTTCGCAGCTGCTGTCACCTACCCCGTGTGGCAGAGTGGATGGCCCACGGGCCGCCCACTGGACGGCAGGACCCGGGAGGATGGAACCATGACGCGGAGGCTCTGGGACCCAGCACGCTGTCTGTCGGGCACTCCGAGCGCTACTCACATTTGCTCAGTAAAGTAAAACTCCATGTCCGCGGGTTCCTCATCTCCCAGGTCCTATTCACCAGCAGACACGCAGTGCCCTGTCCGCACGATATGCATCAAAGCTGTCTGACGGGCCGTCTGGCCTCCCTGCCCTAACACACAACACCCAAAGGGCTCTCAGGCCCCCACTGCCTGCCTGTCCCGACAGCGCCACCCCCTCGTCTGCCTCACTGGGCCTGAAGCAGCCCCGCCACCAAACGCCCAGCACACGGCGGAAACGGCTGGACTACTCCTGCCACCAAGCTCAGGGAAACTTAAGCAGATGGCTCCGGTTCCAAGGCAGGGGAGCCACAGGAGACATGGAACAGGGAGGGTCCCTCCACGCACTCGGCTTCCCCCGGCATCAGTGTCACAGCCCCATCGCCAGCCCCGCAGCCAAACGTGAGGCACCTCCAGGCAACCAGGGGCTCTTCAGTCCACAATTTAGAAACCACCAGCCCGTCTGGTGAAACCTCAACTTTCTCGTGAAGAAGTCAAAGCTCTCAATTAACTATCAGCTCCATTCCCAACAGCCTAACCAAATAAAAATGAACATTTCAATGCACACATTCCTTATTCTGAGTCCAACGTGCCCCGCCGTGGGTGTGTTTTCACTCAGCCATTCGTATGACAAATATCTGTCGATGTTCCAGATGGAGTGTGTCAGAGACAAGCCTTGCCTTTGATGACAGCTGTGTCAGTCAATACATGTACGAAAGATAACGGGAGATATTTACCGCGGGCAGAGCTGGTAGAAGTATTCTCTGAGCATTAGCCTCGTGAACAGCCCTACAGGTGGGGTCGATTGTTACCCCAGTTTTAAGGGTTAGACACAGAGTCCTGAGGAGGTGAGGTCAGGTCCCGGCTACAGAGGCAAACAGCTTCAGAATCAGATGTCCTGACTGCTCAGCGCAGCGCTATTTCTAACAGCCGCAACATGGAAACAACCTGTGTCTGCTGACGGATGATGGACAAACAAGCGGTGGTATACACACACAATGGGATATTACTCAGCTATAAAAAAGTAGGAGATCCTGCCATTTTCAACAACATGGATGGACTTGGAGGGCATTATGCTGAGTGAGATAAGTCAGACAGAGACAGATACTGTGTGATCTCACTTATATGTGGAATCTAAAAAAAACTCCAGAAAAAGAGATCAGACTTGTGGATTGTGGGTCACCAGAGGCAGAGGGGAGGGGGAAGGGGCCTGGAGGAAAGGGGTCAAAAGCTACAAACTTCCAGTTATAAGACAAATCCTAGGGATGTGAGGCACAGCATGGTGACTGTAGTAAACACTGCTCTTGATATACAGGATAGTTGTTAAAGAGAACAGAACCTAAGAGTTCTTACCACAGAGGAAAAAAAAAATTTTTTGTATGTATATGAAATGATGGATGTTCACTAAACTTACCGTGGCAATCATTTCACAACATACGTGAGTCAAGCCATTCTGCTGCACACCTTAAACTTACACAGTGCCGTGTGTCAATTATATCTCAATAAAACTGGAAAAAAATCAGATGTTTTGTAATCTTTTATCTCACAGTCTGTTAGGTGCAGACACAATACACACTACGATATAGTTTTTATAAACTAAAAAACACAAAAAACTACACAGCATAGTGTTTAGTAACCACTCGTGTATGATGACACTATACAGAAAAGCAAGAGAACACGCAAATGTCACGATGCCGGTCACCTCTGGACTTCGGCAGGTAGAACACTCAGAGAGCTTTCGCCATGATTCTACAATTTTTTTAAGTTGAGGGTAGCTTAACCCAAGTTTTCATTTTATCATTATGCTCCATAAATTACATAGATATTACATATTAATGTTCATATATCAAATATTTTCTAAGTAATAATAAAGTGCATGGCATGAAACAGGCCCTTAATAAATGGTGAAAATTATTCCTTAAAGTGGAAGGGATTAGAGCATGTCAACAGGCTGGGGAGGGGAGCCGAGGAGAGAGGTGGATGGAGAGACAGAAAGGAAGAGTAGCTGCCGTGACCGGGAAGGGAACGGGCTCAACAGAAAAGGGAAAAGGCCTGGTCTGAGCAGGATGGACCAGGTCTCCCCAAAGCCGGGAGAAGGACGGGTGTAGATGGAGACAACTTGGCAGTGGGAAGAGAGGAGGGGGTATGTTTCAAGAACTGAAACGCAAGATTATTTGCTCAGGACCAGAAGCTCAAGACTGGCTGGGGACCTTGAGGAAAGAGGCTGACTTGGAATATTTACCGTCAGGAAAGTGGAAGAAGACCCATCACATAAGGTGACCACTGAGAACCCAAAAGAGACTGGAAACTATGAGTAAAAAGGGGACCATACATGTATTTGGGTTATTTTTTTCATTTCGGCACAAGCACAGGTTAAAAAAAAGAAGAAGAAAAAGGAAAAAAAAAAGAATACTCCAAGACTGATTTAGGGTTGGGAGTTTGCAGAGAGGTAAAAAAGAAAGACCAGGACCAAGGAGCTGAGAGTTCTATTCCAAGAATAATTCAAGTCCTTGGCCATTGGATGCAGACCTGGGGAGGGCAGAATGGAGCCCAGACAGGATGGTGACCAAGGAGAAAACGGAGAACGTGGAGGCTCAGCCACTTACGAACCTCGAGAACAGGTACAGGAGGAAACAGTGCAGATGAGTCCAGGGTGCCCAGGCTGTCCACGGGCAAGGAAGAAGGGTCCCCAGTGACTAGGCCGGAGGTGCCAGCGTCTGCACACACATCACCGTGCCACCTCCCACCACGCGGAGGTGCCCTCTGGGCACACAGCCTCTCTCCACAAAGCTCTCGGTGGTCACCGCCAATCCACAGGTGCTGTCACCTGACCTGAAACTGGCCTTTAGTCCCTGCAGCAATCACTAAGATAGTCCCCCAACTTTTAACCCTGAAAAGTTTTAGATCTACGTGATAGTTGATGAAACACCATTAATCTTTCACCTAGATTCACCGGTTAAGAGTCTTTCACGTTTGCCTCGTCTCTCTCCACGTTTACACACACCTGCACTCACTTTTGCTGTTGTTGTTATTGTCGTTGGCTGGAGAACCATGTGCAAGTAAGCTGCAGACATGATGATACTTCACCCTTAATGACGCTTCCTTAGCAGGCAGTTTCTCAGGATCTGGAAATTCTCCTGTGACCTCAGTACCATTAACATAGTCAATTTTTAAGTTTCCCAACTTCCCTCAAAGTGTTTTAATAACTGCTTATTTTCTAATCCAAGACCCAGTCATGGTCTGTACATTGCATAAAATTGTTAAATCAGTAAATTTTACAGCTGTGGAAAAGCAGTGCTTCAGCGTCTGCAGTGGTGAGCAGGACCGACCGGAAGCCAGAGGAGCAGAAAAGGAGGGAGACAAAGCAGCAAACTCCCTAGAGAGTCCAGAAAAGGTGGGGGGAGCGTGAGTTCCCAAATGAGGGTGGTGATAATGAACATGTAAAAGACGGGCAAAGTCAGCGGTTACACCAGAGGGCAGACAGCAGAAGCAAGAAAAACTACAATCCTGCAGCCTGTGGACCAAAAACCACAGTTACAGAAAGATAGACAAGATGAAAAGGCAGAGGGCTATGTACCAGATGAAGGAACAAGAAAAAAACCCCAGAAAAACAACTAAATGAAGTGGAGATAGGCAACCTTCCAGAGAAAGAATTCAGAATAATGACAGTGAAGATGATCCAGGACCTCGGAATAAGAATGGAGGCAAAGATCGAGAAGATGCAAGAAATGATTAACAAAGACCTAGAAGAATTAAAGAACAAACAAACAGAGATGACCAATACAATAACTGAAATGAAAACTACACTAGAAGGAATCAATAGCAGAATAACTGAGGCAGAAGAACGGATAAGTGACCTGGAAGACAGAATGGTGGAATTCACTGCTGCGGAACAGACTAAAGAAAAAAGAATGAAAAGAAATGAAGACAGCCTAAGAGACCTCTGGGACAACATTAAACACAACAACATTAGCATTATAGGGGTCCCAGAAGGAGAAGAGAGAGAGAAAGGACCAGAGAAAATATTTGAAGAGATTATAGTCGAAAACTTCCCTAACATGGGAAAGGAAATAGCCACCCAAGTCCAGGAAGCGCAGAGAGTCCCATACAGGATAAACCCAAGGAGAAACACGCCGAGACACGTAGTAATCAAAGTGGCAAAAATTAAAGACAAAGAAAAATTATTGAAAGCAGCAAGGGAAAAACGACAAATAACATACAAGGGAACTCCCATAAGGTTAACAGCTGATTTCTCAGCAGAAACTCTGCAAGCCAGAAGGGAGTGGCATGATATACTTAAAGTGATGAAAGGGAAGAACCTACAACCAAGATTACTCTACCCGGCAAGGATCTCATTTAGATTTGATGGAGAAATCAAAAGCTTTAGAGACAAGCAAAAGCTAAGAGAATTCAGCACCACCAAACCAGCTCTACAACAAATGCTAAAGGAACTTCTCTAAGTGGGAAACACAAGAGAAGAAAAGGACCTACAAAAACAAACCCAAAACAATTAAGAAAATGGTCATAGGAATACACATATCGATAATTACCTTAAACGTGAATGGATTAAATGCCCCAACCAAAAGACACAGACTGGCTGAATGGATACAGAAACAAGACCCATATATATGCTGTCTACAAGAGACCCACTTTAGACCTAGGGACACATACAGACTGAAAGTGAGGGGATGGAAAAAGATATTCCATGCAAATGGAAATCAAAAGAAAGCTGGAGTAGCTATACTCATATCAGATAAAATAGACTTTAAAATAAAGAATGTTACAAGAGACAAGGAAGGGCACTACATAATGATCAAGGGATCAATCCAAGAAGAAGATGTAACAATTATAAATATATATGCACCCAACATAGGAGCACCTCAATACATAAGGCAACTGCTAACAGCTATAAAAGAGGAAATCGACAGTAACACAATCATAGTGGGGGACTTTAACACCTCACTTACACCAATGGACAGATCATCCAAAATGAAAATAAATAAGGAAACAGAAGCTTTAAATGACACAATAGACGAGGTAGATTTAATTGATATATATAGGACATTCCATCCAAAAACAGCAGATTACACGTTCTTCTCAAGTGCGCACGGAACATTCTCCAGGATAGATCACATCTTGGGTCACAAATCAAGCCTCAGTAAATTTAAGAAAATTGAAATCATATCAAGCATCTTTTCTGACCACAACGCTATGAGATTAGAAATGAATTACAGGGAAAAAAACGTAAAAAAGACAAACACATGGAGGCTAAACAATACGTTACTAAATAACCAAGAGATCACTGAAGAAATCAAAGAGGAAATCAAAAAATACCTAGAGACAAATGACAATGAAAACACGACGACCCAAAGCCTATGGGATGCAGCGAAAACAGTTCTAAGAGGGAAGTTTATAGCTATACAAGCCTACCTCAAGAAACAAGAAAAATCTCAAGTAAACAATCTAACCTTACACCTAAAGAAACTAGAGAAAGAAGAACAAACAAAACCCAAAGTTAGCAGAAGGAAAGAAATCATAAAGATCAGAGCAGAAATAAATGAAATAGAAACAAAGAAAACAATAGCAAAGATCAATAAAACTAAAAGTTGGTTCTTTGAGAAGATAAACAAAATTGATAAGCCATTAGCCAGACTCATCAAGAAAAAGAGGGAGAGGACTCAAATCAATAAAATCAGAAATGAAAAAGGAGAAGTTACAACAGACACCGCAGAAATACAAAGCATCCTAAGAGACTACTACAAGCAACTTTATGCCAATAAAATGGACAACCTGGAAGAAATGGACAAATTCTTAGAAAGGTATAACCTTCCAAGACTGAACCAGGAAGAAACAGAAAATATGAACAGATCAATCACAAGTAATGAAATTGAAACTGTGATTAAAAATCTTCCAACAAACAAAAGTCCAGGACCAGATGGCTTCACAGGTGAATTCTATCAAACATTTAGAGAAGAGCTAACACCTATCCTTCTCAAACTCTTCCAAAAAATTGCAGAGGAAGGAACACTCCCAAACTCGTTCTATGAGGCCACCATCACCCTGATACCAAAACCAGACAAAGACACTACAAAAAAAGAAAATTACGGACCAATATCAATGATGAATATAGATGCAAAAATCCTCAACAAAATACTAGCAAACAGAATCCAACAACACATTAAAAGGATCATACACCACGATCAAGTGGGATTTATCCCAGGGATGCAAGGATTCTTCAATATACGCAAATCAATCAATGTGATACACCATATTAACAAATTGAAGAATAAAAACCATATGATCATCTCAATAGATGCAGAAAAAGCTTTTGACAAAATTCAACACCCATTTATGATAAAAACTCTCCAGAAAGTGGGCATAGAGGGAACCTACCTCAACATAATAAAGGCCATATGTGACAAACCCACAGCAAACATCATTCTCAGTGGTGAAAAACTGAAAGCATTTCCTCTAAGATCAGGAATGAGACAAGGATGTCCACTCTCACCACTATTATTCAACATAGTTCTGGAAGTCCTAGCCACGGCAATCAGAGAAGAAAAAGAAATAAAAGGAATACAAATTGGAAAACAAGAAGTAAAACTGTCACTGTTTGCGGATGACATGATACTATACATAGAGAATCCTAAAACTGCCACCAGAAAACTGCTAGAGCTAATTAATGAATATGGTAAAGTTGCAGGATACAAAATGAATGCACAGAAATCTCTTGCATTCCTATACACTAATGATGAAAAATCTGAAAGAGAAATTATGGAAACACTCCCATTTACCATTGCAACAAAAAGAATAAAATACCTAGGAATAAACCTACCTAGGGAGGCAAAAGACCTGTATGCAGAAAACTATAAGACACTGATGAAAGAAATTAATGATACCAACAGATGGAGAGATATACCATGTTCTTGGATTGGAAAAATCAACATTGTGAAAATGAGTATACTACCCAAAGCAATCTACAGATTCAATGCAATCCCTATCAAATTACCAATGGCATTTTTTACGGAGCTAGAACAAATCATCTTAAAATTTGTATGGAGACACAAAAGACCCCGAATAGCCAAAGCAGTCTTGAGGGAAAAAAACGGAGCTGGAGGAATCAGACTCCCTGACTTCAGACTATACTACAAAGCTACAGTAATCAAGACAATATGGTACTGGCACAAAAACAGAAACACAGATCAATGGAACAAGATAGAAAGCCCAGAGATTAACCCACGCACCTATGGTCAACTAATCTATGACAAAGGAGGCAAAGATATACAATGGAGAAAAGACAGTCTCTTCAATAAGTGGTGCTGGGAAAACTGGACAGCTACATGTAAAAGAATGAAATTAGACTACTCCCTAACACCATACACAAAAATAAACTCAAAATGGATTAGAGACCTAAATATAAGACTGGACACTATAAAACTCTTAGAGGAAAACATAGGAAGAACACTCTTTGACATAAATCACAGCAAGATCTTTTTTGATCCACCTCCTAGAGTAATGGAAATAAAAACAAAAATAAACAAATGGGACCTAATGAAACTTCAAAGCTTTTGCACAGCAAAGGAAACCATAAACAAGACGAAAAGACAACCCTCAGAATGGGAGAAAATATTTGCAAACGAATCAACGGACAAAGGATTAGTCTCCAAAATATATAAACAGCTCATTCAGCTCAATATTAAAGAAACAAACACCCCAATCCAAACATGGGCAGAAGACCTAAATAGACATTTCTCCAAAGAAGACATACAGACGGCCACGAAGCACATGAAAAGATGCTCAACATCACTAATTATTAGAGAAATGCAAATCAAAACTACAATGAGGTATCACCTCACTCCTGTTAGAATGGGCATCATCAGAAAATCTACAAACAAATGCTGGAGAGGGTGTGGAGAAAAGGGAACCCTCTTGCACTGTTGGTGGGAATGTAAATTGATACAGCCACTATGGAGAACAATATGGAGGTTCCTTAAAAAACTAAAAATAGAATTACCATATGACCCAGCAATCCCACTACTGGGCATACACCCAGAGAAAACCGTAATTCAAAAAGACACATGCACCCGAATGTTCATTGCAGCACTATTTACAATAGCCAGGTCATGGAAGCAACCTAAATGCCCATCAACAGACGAATGGATAAAGAAGATGTGGTACATATATACAATGGAATATTACTCAGCCATAAAAAGGAACGAAATTGAGTCATTTGTTGAGAAGTGGATGGATCTAGAGACTGTCATACAGAGTGAAGTAAGTCAGAAAGAGAAAAACAAATATCGTATATCAATGCATGTATGTGGAACCTAGAAAAATGGTACAGATGAGCCGGTTTGCAGGGCAGAGGTTGAGACACAGATGTAGAGAATGGACATATGGACACCAAGGGGGGGAAACTGCGGTGGGGTGGGGATGGTGGTGTGCTGAATTGGGGGATTGGGATTGACATGTATACACTGATGTGTATAAAAGTGATGCCTAATAAGAACCTGCAGTATAAAAAAACAAACAAACAAAACAACTAATACTAAACTTTCATTGGGTTATTTGTATGGAAATATGTTAATATAAATGTTTCAGACTTTACATGAAATTTCTAAAAATCTTGTATTTGTATTTGTATGGAAATATGTATGGAAATATGTTAATATAAATGTTTCAGACATTAAAAAAAAAAAAAGTCAGCGGTTACAGGGCAGAAGAAAGGAAGAGTCAAGTTGACTGGGAGAATGGTACATATTGGGTGGGGTGGTTCGGTGGGAAAAGATGATTTCGTTTTAGGGATTTTGAGTTTCAGGCAATAACAAAATATTCAAATGGACACATCCAGCAGGCAACCTATGGTTATATAAGACTGGAATTTAATTAAATTATATAATCTCTAATAGTCCTTGTAGCTCTTAAAGAGCTAGGATTCTATGACAGTATCAGAAAAAGCCAGGCTTCATGGCTCCTTCAGGTATTCGACTGTAAGTAACTTCTTCTCTCGCTCTGGCATTCTTGTGCACTCAAACCTGCTTTTTAACCACCACCCCCCGCAAGAGGAGAAAAAACTGTCTTTATAATGTGGATGTCCAATTTTTTTTTCTTGCTTCTTCAACTAGACAGTAGGTTCCTACAAGGGAACCAAAGATGCAGGACCAAAAGGCAAAAGCAAATAGGGTTCCATTTTGACTGACGCTTATCCAGTTCATTCTTAAATTTAGAATGCCTACATTCTTTTGATGTTAGTCAAAGACAGTATTTTGGAGCGAAAAGAAAAATAAAACATTCAGAAAACTATTCAGTTTCGATGAAACCTAAAAAAAGTTACAAGTTGGGCAAATTGCAAAAGTGATGCTCTGAAACAAATCATGAGGATAATCGAGACAGAAATCCTTAACTTCTGGCCCAGCAGACTCTGCTGAGACTTGAAAACCAACCTCACACACACGTTCAAAGCCCTTCATTTCAGTGCTATGTGACATGGGCTGTTAGCTGAGATGCATGCATGAGATTCTGAACCTAAACTTTCCAGCAACTTACTCCGAGAGCGTAGGATATTCTGATAATATTCCAAAGGGGGAGAAAAGACCTAGACTCAGATTGCTATAACTTTGAAGCCCTGGAATGAAATATCTCTCATCTGGCATTAGGACACTGGAAACCTCTGCATCATTCTGGGTCCTCGCTCTGGTGTCCCACGTTTACCAACGTAGCCCAGCCCTGGCCACACCTATGCGTGCCGCCACCACCTACCATGGAGAATAGCAACAGTCTCGCACTGTTCACAGAGATTCAGTTCTTAATGAGATGCTTACAAAGCAGATCATGCTACAAATCAGGACTTTCTCTAAGATTCTCAAAAAAATATAAAGATGTCTCCAAGCCTAGAAAAACGCTTCAGAGAAATTCCCCTGAACATACTAGATAATTCAGCAGCTTAGAAACTAAAAGTAGTTAGATTTTATGCATAACGAAATAGATGTTGCTGACAAGATGTCTTAACAAAATATTTATATATTGACTCACATTTATAATATGTTAGGAGTATCCCTATTTAAAAGACTCCTGTGTAAAAGCCTCTCTAAAGGTGGCGTATTAGACATTCTCAAAGTGGGGCACCCACACCCTAGAACTAAGCCCCCTGTTTCAGTCCAGTGTTTTGAAACACATTTTTACTATTCCTGGAATCACTTTCACATTTTTGTCAGACGCTGAGTGAGCAACAGGGTAAATAACATTTCAAAAGCATTTTTAGGGCAGTAAAACCTTAAGTTCCCTGCTAAAGGGGCTGATCCGAAATAAATTAAATGCTGGTGTGACTCAGCCGAGTGTGGTCAGTTCTGATGCATAGTGTGAAAACCTCCAGTTAATAGATCTATTCAGGGACTCAACACGCACTTGGGAGTCATAAACTGGACAGCCGAGCGTAAACACCAGCCTGGGCGCCTGCCCACATCTAAAGCATTGGCAGTGGAGAGCAGGGATTCTCAGAGACCTGCTGTCACCCTGTGCTGTGTCCTATCAGTTCTGTGACAGCGGTGGAGTCGAGGGGGCGGGGCCTCATGAAAAGCCCGAGGCAGAGGCGTGGAAACCAGGAAGCAGAGAAGAGAAGAAACTGCTCCTGTGGATTCTACTGGAAGCCAGCAGATGCAACCCAAAGGTACTGCTGGCTTGCTGGGCTCCCAAAGCACCATCGAAACAGTTATCAATCACAAATTAGACTTGGAGAGGGCCTCAGAGGTCAATTAAATCCACCAGGGAGGAAACCAAGACCTTGACAATAAAAAATACAGAAAGATTAAAAAAAAACAGAAACTGTTTCTTTGCTTGCCCAAGGTTGCCTGAGACAGCTTAAGGAGGTTACAGGTTTTATCTTAGAGTAATTAACTAACAGGGAAAAGGCAGACAATGATTTTTTTATTAATTGGGAAAGATCATTGAAGAGCCAGTGGTCGGGTCTGAAGAGACAATCCGTTCAGTGGACGCCATTAAAAGGGATGTAAGGACAACAAGATGGGTTACCTCCTGATTCATTAACCAGACTGCTACCGATACGGGGTCATTTATGTGTTTCCTTCTCTTTGGAAACCTAACAGGTGGACAACATAAAATGCTGACAAACAGGCATATTCGATGAACGTGCACGTAAGAATCATACAAGGTGTGTATCACAGGTTGGCTTTTCAGGCACTTGAGTGCAGGTCCATTAAAAAAAATAAAAAACGTGCAGAGCAGAGTAGAGCAGCTGTCCCAACACAAGCAGCCCCAGAGCTGAAAACATTCCCACGCCAGTTCCCCTGAATCCAGTCTGTTTTATGGTCTTGCGTGGATTCAAGGAAACAGAACTACTATTTAAAAGTGCCTTGACAAAGAAGCCTTTAAGAAGCATCAAAATAAATTACTTTGAAGTGTTTTTCACCAACACGCCTCCAGCTTTCCCTTCTTTTCCTATTTGCTGTTCCACAGAACCCAGCTGTGGCTATATTTAACTGACTTCACAAGCTGTGGGCAGACTGAGCTCAAGCACATCCCAACCCAAGCTGTGTGCATTCACTGAGCCCCAGGCTCTTCGGTTTAGGAGTTTTCTTTTTCTTTTTTTCCCTTCTTTTTTTTTTTTTTTTTTTAAAGTGTCTTAAAAGTACCTTATATATCCTGGAAACAAGAAAAAATACTTAGAAGACCCTCCATGTCAGTTTGCTATGTAGGTTGGCCCTGAAATTTATTTTTCATCAATAACAACACGGTCTCAAGGCTAATACTGCCATGACACAGGATTCTTGGTTACAGTTTGTACTTTATTATTTCTGCTAGAAAATGCTCATTCCACCTAGGACATATTACTGGGGAAGAATCAACACTTGTCAATGATTTTCTTTTAGAGATAGACGTATAGAGGTTAACAGTATTAGGAACTGACTACAATGACAACAAAATCAAAACTTCCTACAGAGGCGAAATAAATTCCTGACCTCACTGAGTGGGACCCGTCTGGCTCTAAAGCCTGCTTCTCCCACTAACACAAAACTATCTCCCTGGAATTCTAGGGCATGGATTCCAACATCCAACCGGCTTTGTCATTTATTATGTGGTCCTGTGGGAAAATCACTACTTTTGGCTTTAGTTTTCTCATCTATAAATTAGAGCTTGAACTCTAAAATAATCTCTGAAATTATTTCTACCTATAAGAAGCAATTGTTTCAGATTAATAATGCACAATAATTAAAACAAGATAACATTCAACAGACTGGATGTTTCTGCAAACTTTGATACTGGCCATATATTGACTTCTAATCACTCAATAAATTTAAAAGTATTATGGTTAGCTAATATTTCAAAGTGTATCAATACTTTTTGTTATGTGATACCAAATATAAGTTACCTCTTTCCATTCCACAAAAAATTATACAGACCACAGTTAAAGTTCACAGTTTCCAACTAGTTTGAATATTTAGCAATTTTGAATATAAATGATTGAACTGCTTTTACACTTGCAAATTTCCCTTAGAGATGCCTGAATTATTAGTGATATACTAGGATGTACCACAAAATGTATTTTTATGTTTTTTGTCTACAAGGTAAATTCGCTTAAAAATATTTAATCTTATTTTTAAGAGTAAATGAAGATTCTTAAATTAAAATTGAAGATACCCCAAAGGGAAGTATAATTTTCAAAAATAACTGTCACATAAATATGAATGAGTCAGAGTGAATTCAGTAAAGTTTACAACAAATGTGTAAGACAGCCATTGGCTAGCTATATAATCTTGTGCAAGTAAGCTGCATCATTTCCTTGAGACTATATAAAACTAAGAAGATGAATTCTTATAATCAGTATATGATAATGTATAAAAGCTCTTAGTGTAATCTCTGGCTCACAATAATATTCAGTATTATTACCTTTATTATTATTATTTATTAAGCATTGCTACCAACAAAATGCATAGAAAACTGCTCTTGATCTCTAAAAAGGTATGTACAATATTATTAATCTAAAATTCAATTTTCCAAATTTCAACCTCTCTCACCCTTTACGAGCTTTTTGACATTTATGTACTATTTTACTTTTTCTCTAGATCATTTTGCTTTGTCTTTAACCTCATTCTAAGCAAATGTCAACCATGAAAACACACGTTACAAATGGAGTAAATACTTTTTTCCTAAGATAAAAATAATTATCTGATTATTAATTTAAAACGTACTCCTTAAAATATTTCATGTTATCTTACCAACAGTTTTCAGAAACACTGATCTTTTAAACTGGCATTTGCTCATCTGTGCTGGTTTCCAAATTAAAGTTTGAATCTTCTGGTAGAAAGTCCACCAAACTTATAGGCCATACACAAGCTGACAGGTCTACGTCAGAAACACAGACATTTCTCTAATATGAAAATATTAATGTTGTAAACAAATACCTAAGTCCATATTTTTATCTCCTTATAATTTGGCTTTATTTCTTTATAAATAGTATTTAAATTTCCTTTATTAAACAGAAAACTAAATTCAAGAGTACCTTCCTTAAAAGGCTATTAATAAGCTAACTAAATTCACTCCAAGTATTTTATTGGTCAATTTGGAAAGTATTTAAAAGAATAAGAATTTCTTCCTGCTACGAGTGACTGCAATTAGATGAGAAAGAACTTAAAAATTATCATTTTGCAGATGATGCGATTGTATACCTAAAAAACAAGAATCTATTAAATTAGCTGGTTACAAAATTATTCAAAATCAAGAATCTTCCAATTTATAAACAATAAAGTTATACTGGAGGAAAATATCCTACTTATACTAGCAAGAAAATTTGAATACCTAAAAATGGAGTTAACCAGATATTAACAGGAATCATATATAGAAAACTTTAAACTCTTCGAAGATGTATAAATAGAGGTATTTTAAAATATTCAAGGACAATCTTTGCTCTTGGATTAGAAGATTCAACATTACAAAGATATACACTGCACCCCAATTAACCTTAAATTTGATTCAATGCCAGATTATAGGGTTTGGGACATAAAGTGGCAAAATTATATGCTAGAGTCAAATAAACATGCAAGAATAACCTGGAAATCCTGAAAAAGATTAGTAGAAGGGCTAGACTCCTGTTAGTCATGAAAATTATGTATTATGAAAACATAATAAAGGTGACAGCTGTCAATGATGCAATCAAAACCTAGATTCAGTCCCAAACGCATAGAAGAATGTAGTATAAGATATAGGTAGCATATTTCAACCAATGGAGAAAAGATGGATTATTAAACAAATGATGCTGGGAAATAGTATTTTAGGAAAAAAATAAAGCTACAGCCCTACCCCAGTCCTTAACACTGAACTGTATTTCAGGCACAACAAAGCTTAAAAACGAAATCATAAAAATACTAGAATGGATAAATGTATTTATAACCCTAGAGCAAGGAACATGTTAAGCAGGACACAATATCCAGATCATAAAGGAAAAGACTGATGACTGACTACAGAAAAATTAAAAATTTCTTTAGGGCCAAAAAATACCAAATAGTTAAAAAGCAAATGAGAAAATGGAGGGGAAAAATGATCTTCAATATGATACAAAGAGCTAAAGTCCACATATAGAAAAAGCATGTCTAAGAAGAAAAACAAATAGTTCAGTAGGAAAAAAGACATAGCTATGAACAGGTAGTTAACAGAAAACATAAATAGATAATAAATACATATGCAAAGATATTGACCCCTACTCAAAATGAAATAAATATAAATCAAAACGAGATATCAACATCATACTTTTTACCCAGTTTTATACGTGTATATGAACAAGAATGTTTAGTCCAGCAAGGGGCAGATTTCTATGTAGAATATAACATTTATGCACACTTTAAAGGCTGCGTACTGGTATATGCATCAATATATTTCTGCAAAGATGCGCCAAACCCTGAGTTCTGAGGGGAGGAGAGTGCACTGGGGATGGATGTGATGACAGAGGCTTTCTACAGCTTGACTTCTGCCTCGTCCATATAATACTTCTGTATAAAAGGTAAGAAAAGTATTTATTAAGGCTGCTTTTATGTTCTCACCTGTAAGTGTTCTCTGTTCTTCCCAATGATACATACAAATCCAAGTCATAATCACATCTACTAAAAATTCAAATAAAAAGATTTGATATTTCATGGTAGATTTTAGGCACAAAAGTGGAAATTAAAACATACAGGATATTCAGTCTTTCCTCGTGAGATGTTGGCCCAGTCCACATGTTTCTGGACTTAAAAGGGAAATGGTTGTGAATACATACAATGATCCTATTTGGGAAATCTTTTACTTCTATTTCAGAAATTCTATTCAATATCAAAATGGCATATTAAATAAATTTTCTGTTCTGTTCAGATTTCTGTTAATGATTTTCATTAACTAACACACAAAAACAAGGCTTGAAAAGCACTCTTACACTCAAAATTAAATTAAGATACTAGGAAGTGGTTAGGATCTATAATTCTGATTTTGGCACATAAAATAGGAAAGAAAGTCAAGGACCACAAGTATGTAGCAACTCTTTTCCAACTCAAATTCAGTAAAAGATTTTTCCACCTAAACTTAGGCCACTCAACATCCATGCCACTTACAACTTGTTCTTTCAACTAATTCGAAGTTTATAGTATTTGACAAATAGCATATCAATAAATGCATGCATTAACATGTAATTACATGAATGAAGAGGGTAAAAACTGAATTTTTCAAACTATTTATCACTAAGGACCTGAACTTCTGGCCATACCCAACCCTGAGATGCATCTTATCTGGCTAAAGGCAAGTTCAATAAAAGCCTCTTATTGAGGAGATGCAAAAAAAAAAATTTTTTTTAATTCTTTTTGAAGTTTAGCTTTGACCAAACCAGGCAATTCCAAAGAGCACTGTAATAGGTTGAACCATATGAAATGTATTCAACAGTTTACCTACAGTTTTTTACCGATTTCATGTGGCTCGACCGCATAGTAAACCTTAAAGAGACTGATTACTTTAATCGATTCTCATAACATTTCTTTAATTTTTTTCAACTCATAACGTATGTAACCATACTTCATTTTTTAAATACTTTCCCAAACCAGAGGTGAGGCTCTTCCTCAAGAGATGCTCATTCTCTGGTCCTCCCACGATACTGGCAGACATGCTCCATAAATGCTGACAAAGAAACAAACTTCTTTAAATGAGGCTTTATGTGCCCAACATGATATAATGTGGATGATTCAAATCATAGGGGTATGTTATCACCCATTAAAAGTTTATATATAACCAGGTTTATCTCTACTATTTCTGAATAATTATACTTAACAGACAAAACACAAAAGGAGATGAGAAAGTACAAAAAACACAATGTTTTTTTTTTCTCTTACTTTTGACAATTGAGAGATCAAAAACTTGGACAGTTTCCAAAAATTAAGTAGATTCATAGACTGACTTGAAAGGTAATTACCCTCTGGGTATATATCTTTTGTGGCCAAACCTTGTGACCAAATGCCCCAAATTGATTCTGGACATCTCTCACGTAAAAGGAAGCATTTCACTTCCTTACCACCAACAGATGACAACTCAGCATTTCAGCCTAATTGCATCTGAGCGACAGGAGAAGACTGGTGTGTCCCAAGCAGAAGATAAGAAGAACATAATTGCTTTAAATTTTTCAAATTCAGGCACCATGTGCACAGGAGTTGCTATTAATGGAGCACTTGGGAAAACCATATCCTTAAGAAAAATGAAGTGTGAGGAAGAGCCCTGATGCCAGTTTCCTCCTAAGCGCCAGCTCCATCCAACTGCTCTCTCCCATAGCGGAGGGTGAGGACCCATGTTTCTGCTGAAAAAGGTGTTTTTGTGAAGATTTTACAAACGTGAGTTGCAACTGAGGTATATGAAACCAAATACAACAGACCAACCTACTTACAAAATCAAAGAGCTATAAAGAATAAACCGATCACAAAAGAAAATTTGAAGTTTTTTGGCATTTACTAGAAGTGAGTATTAGGATTACTTTTTTTTTTACGATTCAAGGAAGGTAAGATACTTACAAGTTGTTGCTAAATGTTAAGAAAAAGCTAAATAGATGGTATAGTGTTTTTTCTTTAAATCTTCTCAGTTGCTACTACTTTCTGCCAGAGGGCTTAGAAAATCAACTATATGGTTCAGTACCTTAAAAACTGCTTCCCCCATAACACAACATATAGTTGTGTTACAACTTACAACTCACAGTTTCAAGGCAAAGTGTGAAAGATAAATACTAGGGGCAGAGAAATCACTCAAAATGAATTGAGGTAATTTATTTATATGTATGTTCCTATTACTGCAACCTAAAAAAATGCTCTTACTAATAAAATGGTATTGATCTTTTTTTATTAAGAAACTGTAATGAGGACTTCTAAGTCCTAGAAGAGAGAGGGCCATGCCTCGCAGCGTTATCCCATGGCATATGCCCAATAAATAAACGATGAAATAAACATATGAACTAATAAGAATTAGGCACACAACCAAAACTGACTTTCACAATAAAATAAAAAGTCTTTGGTTTTTTAAAACATACTCTTAGAACATGTCTTTGATAACTATTAAAATAAGACTGTATTGATACTTTGGTTTTTTCTTAATCAAAAAATTTTAAGTTTCATAATGGGACCAGCAAAATAAATTACCTTCTTCTTATCCTAAAGTCAGGTAAGGAACAGAGAATATGATTCAAAACATCACTGTTAAAAAAAAAAAAGATAGATTTAGGAGTAGATATTATTTTGTCTCTCTGCATGTGAGCTTTCTAATTTCTACACCGAATATGCTTCTGTTTTCCTTTCACACACCAAATAGCAACCCATACTTTCTTCAATGTCCTATTAAAATGAGAAGAAAGCAAAAAGCACTCAGAGTTCTAAATAAGAGCCAAATGCCAGAGCTTTGCCCACTTTGCTAAACTTGCCAAAGAGAACATAAAACTATCCCCAAATTGCTATTATTAAAGAAAAACACAGAACTAATTCAGATTTTTTTCCCTACCTATGCACACAATAACCCTTTATTCCTTTGTATTTCAGAGGGATTTTGCTGTTGTGTAAAGTGCAGAAATGAGTGATGAACCACTAACAACTCTATCTGTAATAGCAGTAGAGCACAGGTTGTCTTCAGAGCCTCAAGACGTTCCAGAGCAGAGCTTCTCAAACTTTACTGTGCATCCAAATAATATGGCATCTTGTTCAAAAGCCAGTTCTGATCCCACGGGGCTGGGCGGGGCCGAGACTCTGCACAGCTGTGAACCAGGCTTCAGGCAGCAAGGTTCTGGAGAGAACTCCCCTAAGACAAAGTGCTCAGGGGCGCAAGCATGTTTACATTCTTGGCCTTCTTTCTGAACAAGGACACTATGGTACGGTCATTTCTGTGGTGGAATGGGAGCTGTCAGTCTCAGGTTCGTTTCAAGTGAGCCAAGAAACAAGCACGTGGTCAAACTCCACGTCTCAGCCCACTGACCGAGGACAGCTGATCCGGTGCCCTGGATACAAAAGATCACCCGTCCCACGGTGAATCTCAGCACACAAATGCTGGCTCGACCGAAGGTGTCCGTGCTCATCTTGTCATGTGAGCAAATATTTTTGCTGCCAAAAGGAAATCTACAGACAGAGGACAGACTTGCCAAAGAAATTACGGCTTCAGTAATTAGGAAACCACAAGCCACTACGCATCTTGCTTCAGTCAGAGATGAATGGGAACGCTTGCAAAAGTATTTCACCACTAGCCTGCTTTGTGAAAGAGAGCCACGGGGGGGGGGGAGAAAAAAAAAAAAGGAATTTTTAAATTCCTCTATTACCCAATACAATTATGTGTTTCAGCCTAAACCGATGCTGGCACCGGTCAGCAGGATTCCTTCGTTCGGCAAGGGTAAAATGAGAAGCAGAACAAACAGACCGTCTGTGTTGGCCTGGCCCTGTGTATCTCTGTTTGGAAATGCACATTGAAACCTGCCTGCCTGATACAGTTCTGATTCACTATTGTCTCTAAAACGATCACTGAAACGAAAACGAACCTCAGCCCCCAAACCACATCCAGGCCTCCCTCCTCCCGAAAGCACCTTCTTTCAAGTTCAGCTCCCACAGTGGCCTCTTCATCATCTTGCTGGTTCCAAATCCTTTTTTTTCCCCTTCATAGTACTAGGAATGTTAAAAAAACAAACAAAAAACATACATGACTTAGATGGAAACAGAAACCAAAAGGCCGTCTCAGTTCACATTCAAATAACTCCTCTGAGAGGGAGCCTTAATTTATACGAAGAAAACATTTTCCAGGGTCTGGTGAGAACAGAACACAAAAGTAAAGCACAAATGTCCTAGTGACAATTGCTTGGGTTTTTTCTTCCCCTGAAAAATGAAGAAGAAATATGAAGCAAAATTTCCAATCAACCTCAAATCCATACCACCTTGATGCCAAAATAAAATGGTGCTCCCCATGTGATAATGCCTCAGAGGGCCTCAACGTAGGAAACTGCAGCCTCGGGAAAAATCACAGATCACAGCTGGTCACTCTTCAGCAAAAATCCCCATTGGCCACCTGCTGACCACTTGACTGTACTAAGACCATTGCCCTGCCTTTCCTTCACTGGGAGGGGAAAACGGCGGGGCTGGGAGCTTAGCAGGATCCCTTCCGATGACTCCCTAACCTTCCCTCAAACCAGTACATCCAGATACGGTCACTGTGGCTCTTCCCTCTCCAACTGGCACAAATGGATGCGTCTTTCCCTCAGTGAGTCCACCTTAATCAGTTCCCTAGACTGCCCAGGGAGTGAGGTGGTCCTTCCCAAGTCCTTAGTGATTTGTGACAAACCCAGCCACTTATATCAAGAATCTTCTAAGTTAACTCTACAGGAAAAGAAGTCATCGAAAACAAGAGTAGGGACAGAGAGAGGATCAATAATTAAATGCTCTGGATAAGCAATCACAAACAAAGGTACTTGGCCATACTAAAAAAAACTGATTGCACTTTCCCTCAATATTTTAGAATTTTGACACTTTACAAAATACAACCAAAATCTCTCTACCATCTGTTAAGTTAAACAAAGCCCAACTTTGAGGATATATATATTAAATGTAGGCCAAAAAGTTATTTTTTAAAAGTCTTTGTAAGCAGTATGTACAAACATGCAGTTTTACAGTCACAGTATATTAGCACCACGCACAGGAGTGTAAATGAACAAGGAAGCCAACAAAAAATGATTTAACCACAAATATAATTCAATCCTTTTAAAGTTAATAGGAGGCAACTATGATCTATTTAAGCCTAAAATTAACATATTTTAAAATAAATTTTAAAAGACAAATGTAAATCTCTCTACCTATTAAAAAACAGGTAGTACTGTATTTTCTGAAAGATTTTTACAGTAGTTTTTATCTTTATAAACTGCCACTTACGCCACATACGACACCTCAACTATGAGAAGGGTGACTTTTGGACGGTGACTCTTCAGCAGGAGGAGAATGACGACATGGCCGACACTGACGGCCAGCGTCCAGCTGCTGCTCGTGTGTCACCACAGGTTCCCTCCTGAACCTTCAGGAAGCCCTGAGGGTGACCACCATGATGACCCCACTTGATTTACACAGAAACCATCTCAGATAGAAGGAGCCCAACTCCAAATTAACTGATTTAGATGTGTATTTTTAAATTAATTCTGTAAAGACAACTCAGTTTACTAAGCCAACACAGATGACAAATATTCTAATAAATGTCACTTCCCTAAATCTCTACTGTGATTCTTGCAAAACACACTCTACACCTCTTTGAGACATTTTTAATAAACTTTGTCCAAAACATTATGCTAAGATAATTTTAGAGTATAGTCTCTAATTCTATGTATGAGTTTCACTCATCGACTGAAGCAAGCTATTTACACAGCGATGAACAACATGAGTGACAGCAGGTGTTCACAGAGCACCTACTGTGGCCACCAGCCTGAACGTTTCCAGCACTGGGACAGGATTTACCAACCGGGCAGAGGACAGGATCCAGGAAAGCTGCAGGGAGCTTCCACATGTTTCTTTGAGGATTTTGTTTCCATTTAGGTGTACTTGAGGATCTGGAAATTCATTTTCAACATCATAACAAAGCTGTGCCGTGAAGTGCTGACCCAGAGGAGGCTGGGGAGACCCTGGGTCCCCCCCCCATGCCCTGTGGACAACTTCTCTTGGACAGAACAAGATCTCACATCAGGCAAGTGAAAAAATGAAGGACCTCGACGGAGAAACCAAAGCACCCTTTTAAGCAGAGTTACCATTTCCCGAACTCTCCCTGAAACACAAATAAGGGTTTGGTTTCAAAGGACTTCCTGGCTGTGACTCAGGCTGCAAAAAAAGGCAGAATAAAAAGAAAGCCAAGACCTCAACCAAGCAAGTCACTAATGACAGGAGTCACTGTCAATAAACTTAAAAGCGAGATCTGCCACAGATAAGCTACAATACAGCTAATTCACTCAGGAAAACAGAGAGCTGGCTCTGTGTGCGTGTTTTACACCACAATATATTCACCAAGAAAAATAATATACTGCCAAGGAACATCTTAATGACACAGGAAATTGTCTATGCCTGATAAGGTCACTGCTTTCAGAGGCAAAACCTCTCGAGACTATACTGGCCCCAGAGCCACATCAGGATATATATTCTAGTGCTGATTTTAAAAAGAAAAAAGAAAAGAAGCCCATTTTCCAAAGATGGAAAGCACACCTGACAGTGTGGGCATCTGAGCTCTAGTCATGGTTCTGCCTGCAGCTACGTGACCTTGAAATCTTGAGTAAGACACGGTGTACAGAGGCCAAGTTTTGCTCTGGTGAAAAGGAACCCGATCAGACAAGTTTTTAGTGGTTCTCAAATTCTCCTCCCATGGAACACCAGTGTTCCACAAATTAAGACTGTGGTTTTCTGCAGCCAAAATCAAATAATAGACATCTGTTCACAAAGTTCTTTCCCATAATTTTTTTTCTTATACCTCTGGGGCTTAAAACTATGTGTCTTCCATGAGCAAGCATAAACTGACTGCTTCACAGAAAAGAGTAAATTTGCTTTTGTGTTTCTGTGTTAGAGTTCTAAACTTCATACTTAAAACAGTCACATGTATTGCTAGTAAAGTTATTCCTGGTACAACTGACAGAATCAAAGGTACTAGGTTTTCATGTTACACAAACACACACACACACACACACACACACACACACACACACAGCCCTTCCTGGTGCTTTGCGACGTGGCCAGATTTGAGACCCACTGGATCAGTTACGTCTAAAACGTGGTCCTGGGCTGAGGAGGTGATGCACACGCCCCCCTCGCTCCCACCACTTCCCAGGAGCACGGAACTCTGCCCTGGTCTCTGGGTTCTGGGGCCACTGCAGTCTCACTCCATCCCTGCCACTCTGTGTGCCCACGGCCACCTTCTCTACCACCCTACCTGCTCTGTGACCACCTAAGAGTAAAGATTAGATGAGCAACAGCCCGTCGACTGAGAAAACGCTCTTTCTCACTTTTCTCCAGCACTACAGCGCTGATGTGAAGCTGTCATAAGGAGAGTTTGGGAAAGCTCTTAAGATGTCCAGTCAAGACTGCTGTCGTGCCTTGGAGGCTCGGTTGGTGATACTGAATGACGGTGAGCGTGTGGTGCACAGGACAGTAAGAAACTATCCCAACAATGAACAGGGACTAGAAAGACGCCAGCGGAAGGGTGTAAAGTCATGTATCTGCCTTCTCAGATGATACCTGAGAAAACATCTGACGCCTGACATTTCAGGGAGGAAAAGAATCACCAATGAAAAGCCAGAGGCCCAAACCGAGTCACGTCAGACGGGATTCTCAAGCATAGGAGAGGCAAGAACTAGACAGCCTGTATCAGCCAGAGCGCTCCAGAGAAACGGAACCAGCTGGAGGGGTGTGTGAGTGTGTGAGTGTGTGAGTGTGTGTGTGTGTGTGTGTGTGTGAATGGAGAGATTTATTACAAGAAAACAGCTCACGTAATTAAGGAGGTTGAGAAGTTCCACGGCGGGCAGCCTGAAAGCTGGAGGCCCAGGAGGGCCGATGGTTACTTCCAGTCCAAAAGCCACTAGGCTTGAGACCCAGGAAGAGCCCATGCTTCAGGCTGAGTCTGAAGTTAGGAAAAGACTGCTGTCCCAGCTCAAGGCCACCTGACAGGAGGGGTTCCCTCTGACTTGCAGGAGGGCCAGCCTTTTTGTTCTACTCAGTCCTTCCACTGATGGGACGGTACCCACCACATTGGGGAGGGTCACCTGCTTTCCTCAGTCTACACGGTCAACGTTCACCTCATCCAGAAACACCCAGAAGCACGTTCGACCAAATGTCTGAGCACCCGTGGTCCGGTCAAGCTGACACATGGGATTCACCCTCACAAGTGCAGCCTTTGTCAAGATGGTGCCCATAGGCTTCACCTCTCCCTAAACCAGAATTAATCTCCTAACACAGGTAATAATAAAGTCATAATCCAGCCTAACATGACACAACTATCCTACGTACACTGAAAATGATCTAGCCTTTCCCCGGGAGAGGAGGTAAAGTACTAGAGTGGCGTTCTCCTGCTTGATGTCCCATAAGCTAAATACTATGATATAAAATTAATAACACTTAACTACTATGATATCAAGTCAGTACACCTTAAGCTACAAGATAAGGGAATCAGAAAGGGAAGAAAAGATAGACAGATAGATAGTAAGGAGGAAATGCTCAGGACAGTTACAGCCCTTGTTCTGTGACTGGTCACAGGGTTGCAGCTGCTACTTATAACTATCTTCTCTCACTGCCCATCCGTATTCCTTTGTCTTCAACAAGCACCTCAGCCTGTCGTGGTTCTTTACCCGGTGGGGTGACCCAAACCTTCACTCCTGAAGGGTCTGGGACATGAGTAGTCCTGCCTGCGTGGCTTTGCTGTGGTTTTCCAATGCTTTCCACTCTTCCACTGCAGAGCAGCTGTCCAGCTCCGTGGCCAGGATCAATCACTCCGCCAACCCCGTAACTCCCTTCCTGGCCTGTTGACTCGCAGGCCTGAGGAGCCCAAAGTGGCCGGTGAGTCTGAACTTCAGTTCAGTGGGGTCACTGCTGTGCCTCCTGCTGGAAGCATCCCTCTCTCTGGAACTGAGACCTCTAGGCTGCAAAGCATAAGGTCACAGGAAAAGAAAAAACAATTTTGCTGATGGCTCACCAGGGGTAACAGTGAGGGGTACCACTGCCATTTCGAGCCCTTGGCTCCTGGACCCATGAATCCTCACCGTGGACTAAACAGCACCACAAGGTGCAGCAGATTCAGAGCAGACAGGGCCTCCTGGGGAACCGAGCCCCAGCTCCGCAGCGGACAGCCGGCTCTGTGACCAAGCCTTGGACAGGCCATTCCACTGTTCTGTCAAGTCGGCTGCTCAGGAGGGTGGGGAACATGGTGAGACCAGTGGCTTCCACGAGCCTGGCCACTGCGGCACCTCACGCGCTGTGAAGGGGGTGCCCTGAGCAGAAGCGATGCCGCGGGGAAAGCCGTGACAGTAGAGAGGAACTCTGTACGTCCATGGACAGCGGTTCGGGCTCGGAGGGAAGGCAAAGCCGTATCCCGAGCAGGCGTCTAGCGCAGTAAACGCTGCCCTTCCGTGAGGGAAGTGGTCCAGAGCAATCACAGTGCCGCCAGGGAGCTGCCTGGTCATCCGGGGGACGGTGCCGTATCAGGGGCCCAGTATGGTCCCTGCTGCCGGCAGACCGGGCTCTCAGCCTTGGTGAGCACAGACCCACGTCGCCGGGCCCACACATCTCCCCCATCCCTCACCACGGCCACTCCACTCATGAGCCCGTCGGGCGAGGACAGGGTGACTGGGAAAGAGGCCGCCCAGGAGCCACAGGACGGATCACCTGTCCGCTAGATCATGAAAATCCTCCTCTGCTGAGATCTCCCTTTGGTGGGCACTCAAATGGACACAATATCTTCCCGGTTTTGCCCATGCAGAGAGGTCCGTCCACATACCTCTTCCTCACATTGCCTTGTCACCAACTTTCCAATCACGTTCCTTCCACGTCCCTGACCGTCAGGCCAAACCACTGGCCACAGAGGTAGGTCAGCACATAACTGCACACCTGGCCATTCTTCCTTCCAAGCACAGGGAACCTCCAGGCGCACAGCTCAAAGTTCTGCCCACCAGGAGGGATGCCTTTCGTCACTGCCCCTCCCAGAAAGGGCCACAGTGCCGCTCGACCCGCCATCTGGTGGACTTACAGGCCCAAGTCTTCTCCTCTTCCATCAACTACCATCGGGAGCTCCTCCTGAGGCCACAGACGGAAGACGGTGAGAGGGGCAGCGTAAGGAAGTGGACCGTGGGGACTCGGGCTCCTTCTTCACGTGACTCCTCTGTGCCCCCCAGGCCTGCTCGAGCCCACCTGCATATCCCACCTCCACCTGAAGACGGGGTGCTGCCGTGCACACCCAGCCTCACGGCCGATGGAGCAGGTAACACCCGGCTCGGGCTGCACGGTTACCTGGTGGGCCTTGGTGAAGTGCTCAGCCTCGACTGCGGGCCAGGAGCAGACCAAGAGCTGCTTCGCATGCTTCTCAAGAGGAGAGGCATTTTCTGTGGGGCGTGGCGAGGCTCTGCTTGTCGGCGCTTGTGCTGCGACGCCCCTGCAGCGTCCAACAGCTCCAAACTGCATCCCTGCCCATCCCTGACGTTTCAGGGACGTGGCATCTGCTGGATCATACGGCCCGACTGGCAGAGGAGCGTGCGTGGAAGCCTGGACCCTCTGCAGAGCCTTCTCCTGTGCTGGGCCCCGCTCAAAACCAGCAACTTTCCCATCGCTCAGTCAATGGGCCAGAGTGACACACACAGATGAAGAATACATGACCTGCCAAGTCCAAAGGGGCTGGCAGGTGCCGTGTCTCTGCTGTGACTGTAAGAGGGGCCAGTCGCGACAGCCTGTCCTTCCCCTCAGGAGGGTATCCCAACGTGACCGTGCCGCGGGGCCCCAGGGACCTCACGGAGGTAGAAGGCTTCCAAACCGCAGTCAGAATTCTCTGCCTCCCTGTGACGTGCAGACGTCTCTCCACTGAAGTCCAGAGCGCTGCACGGGCCCAGCAGCATCTCATCCATGTAAGAGGCCAGCGTGGTGTCTCGTGAAGGGAACGGGGATCCAGATCCCGGCCCAGTGAGTTCCGCCCCAGGGCTGGAGAGCTGACAGTCCCCCCGCAGCGGGACCGCGGCAGGGGACCACGGGCCTTGGCCCTGCAGCACGCCGCTTCTGGCGGCCCCCACCGACAGGTGTACAGGAAAAGCACCTGCCAGGGTCAGGGCTGAATGGCAGGGAAGGCGCTGATGTGCTCACACCTGGCGCAGCAGCCGCGACCGGCCCCGCTCGGCTGAGCTCACTGTAACGCCCTGGCGCCCCCAAGACCCAGCGGCTCTCCGCGCAGGCTGGGCAGGCGCGGTGAACGGGGACTGACCGGAGTCACCTCCTCTGGTAGAGGCGTGAACTTCCACGGTCCCCCCAGGGACGCAGTGTCCTCTTGGGTCACCATTTTCCTCAGGAGAGGTGGTTCTAGTAGTTTCCACTTGGCCTTTCCCACCATCGCAGCCCTCACTCTGCAGGTCAGGGAACCAAAGTGGGGATTGTCTCAGCTGCTATGTCTATTCAATCAGGCATTCCAAAACGGGGGAAATAACCCCAAGATGGGCTCAGGCATCCACTGGGCCCGCCGGGAGGGGACCTCAGGTAGAAAGCCGTGGTCGTTGGACCTCCGCAGGCCCCACTCTGACCAGTGGCATTCTGGGTCTTCTGGAGTTAGTGTCAGTTCAGGGCCAGGGTCTCCTGGAATTAGGATCAATTTAGAGCCTGAAAAATCCAACTACTTCCTTTTCCCCAATACACAGTTACCCTAGTGAAAGGCCGCAGGTCCCTCTGGCGAAGCCTGGGGGAAAGACTAATGGCATCAATTTCGGGCAGAGTGCTGGGGTCCCTCCTCGAGAGGAGCTGGCCTCCCCCTCGTTGGAGGGCTCTGGGTCCATAAACTGGCTCCAGTCTGCGACCTGATTGAGGGATGTGACGCTGTTTTTAGGATTCAGGTCAGGCTTCTGTCATTTGACCTAGAACATTTCTGCTCACACAGTGGCAGCCAAGGCTGGGCAGGAAGGGTCCACAACAACAGACAGCTCCCCTCCCTGGGCACTGTCTCAGGCCGCGGCACTTTTCTAGGGTGCCTCTCCCATCTTTGTTCTTTCTGTGCTCTCCTCCTCTCCTCCTCCCATCCGTCCTCAGAAGAGCAGGTGTAGCGGCAGTCCTGACGCTGCAGCTCTTCCCATGTCCCCTCTTCAGCCCTCGGAGCCCGTGCAAACAGCAGGGAGGGAAGAGGACGATCGGTTCTGCCCGCCACAGAAGGCCCGCAGGCCCAAACTACCTCCACGCCCGAGAGTGGCACCTGCACACATCAAGCCCTGAGGTCTGCGAGCAGAAGAAGTAAAGGGAAGCAGAGGGTCACTCGCTGCTAACAGAACGCGAGCCTCGGCACGCGGGGCCTAAGGGCTCATCGCTCTAAATGTGAAAGAGCCAGCACCCGGTATTTGTTCACTGTTCAGAGAGAGGATTCTCTGTAGAGAAAGCCCCAACTGTGCTTTCAGTTCATGTACCACAAACTGAGACCTCTACGATGCTTTCTCTTCTCTTTGCTATACTTCCTGAAGTTGAATGAATCAGTTACTTTCTTCAAATACTAGCCAGAACACATCAACTGCTTCTTTTAAAATAAACTCTCAAAATGGGGCAAAGTGGATGCCAAATAAGAACTCTGTTTCTAAATATAAATTTAACACAACCACTGTAGGCAAGATCAAAATTATTAAAGGAACTCCCCTTCTGAATAAATTTAGAGAAAAAAAATGTACTCTCAATTTCCATGGATTTCTAAGTCTTCATAGTCAACAACAGAACACAAATAATACTTTATATTATAAATTCCATCTGAATATATTCAACTGACAAGACACAATGTAGAGATTAGGAACTATATCATGTGAATACTGAGAGTTTAAGTAGTAGATAGAGTGTTTGAAAAAGACACTGAGAGTCAAAGAGAATTTGTGGATTTCATTTTAGATTCCACCATCAACTTTATAGGGGAAAAATTAAAAATCATTCACTTTCTTAATATCTGGGATAACTTCAAACACAGGCAGTGTTACAGTCACCAGACATAAATCGGGGACAAGTGAGCAACTGCAAGGCACTCTGAGGAACTGAAGAGTAAACCACATTCCTATAAAGGTGGTTCCAGCCAAGGTCCAGCTGATAGAAAAGCGGCTTAAAAATCCTCACAAGAAACAGCTCGCTCAACAATAGTAAACCTAACAGTTTAAAGCAACTCCCGCACACCCCAAAAAAAGGCAATATAGTTTTAAATCTGCTGGAAAAACAGAGGCACCGAGAAGTTTATGATCACAACTGCAACTCGATGAGGCCATTGAGAGTAACTTACTTTTCCGCTTGGTTCCATGAAATAGTTGCCAGGACCTGGGATCTTTAACTCACACCCCTGCTGCAGCAGAAGAGCACCCCCAGATACAGACTCAGAGGGAGACAGGCACAGAGAGAGCTCAGTCACGTTGAAGACGGCAATTCTGGACTCCCGCTCACTGCCTGGACAGAATGTGCTATACAGTGGTATAACAGAGGCTAGTGGACCCCATCTTCTCGGTGTAACTGTAAGAAAACCGCGTTACTTCCAGATTGCTCTAAGTCCTTTATCCTTGTTACTGCATATTCTAAACTAACCAAAAAAAAAATTTTTTAAGCATAATTTACATTGAAGACTCACCCATTTGTCCAGTTACCTTTTTTGGAAGACTTAAAACTCTAAAAACCAATACACATCAGACTAACAGAAATTACTACTTGTAAGTATCTATCAATCAAAATGATAGCATTACAAGTTACAAATCCACAATGGTAAGGGAATTCAGGAACTCATGAACCTGAGTTCAGGAGTCTGTGTTCTTAATCTGAGGAGTAAAGTATGAAACTGTCACACGAGTTTCAAGGGTCTCATGAGCTTAATAAATAACAGAACGATGAGCTCTTAGCCACATTCAAATGACAATAAGTGTAACAACAGAAGAGGAAGAGGGGATGAAGAAAAAATTTAATTTGTTCAACATGGAGCCCCTTTGGCAAAACAAAATGACTTATGCAACACTCGAAAGAAAAGGGGACGGGGAAGGGGGGGAAGGGGGAGGAAGGGAAGGGAAGAGAAGACAAAGGAATGGTGGGAGGGAGGGAGAGAGAGAAAGAAAGAGAGAGAGGGAAAGGAAGGAAGGAAGGAAGACGGGGGAGGAAGGGAGGAAGGGAGAAGTGGGCATGCTTACTACACGCCACAAAGACCAAAAACACAGCACAGAGAGGATTATTGCAGAGTAAAGGGTTATGATTTAACACACACGCACAAACACAGCTTAAAATTAATAAGCAATCAAAATTAACAAGTAAAATTATGATGAAAGTGCCAGAAACCACAAAATACACATCCAGGAATCTTGGAACAAAAGATGGGACGACAAGGATTAAATAAGGATGAGATTAAGGCAACAAGAAGAAATATTTTTATGTTCAGGCTGGGAAATGACCAAAGGTAATCATCATCATGACCAGTACTTCCTGACTACATCTATCAGTGCTATTTGCTGGGCAACAATTCTCCACGGGTCTCTCGTGTTTTTACACATCTTACAAGCAGAAGCACTGCATGTCCTGTTGTCCCAAACTGTCTTTTCAAGGATGTCTGTACAGTGAACAGCTTTAGAAGATAAAGTATCCCCTCCAGAATAAGCTTGCTTGCTGTCCATCATAAAAGACCCAGGTTCCCTAAGCTCGGGGCTCCTTTCCTGTAAGTAGCCCACTGCACACATGGACCTCGCCCTCCGTCTTCATGTCCCCCGCAAAAATAGGGGCTCAGGCAAGGAGAGCAGGAAAATGTGACACCTTGGTGACTGCTATTGCTGTGGGTAATAAAGCCTTTTGTCTCTGACCTGCGAGTCTTAAGTCTTCTGCCAGCTCCCAGGAAACCGGCCAACTAACGTGTCAGCTCGTAAGGAGGTGAAATCTCAGACCCTTCACGGTGCTGGAGAGCAATGAACATTTTAGAAACATGATCTCCTAAGCATCCCATTACCATATAAGAGAGTACTCCCATCACTTCCATTCATAGATATATTCACTGAACAAATATTTATCAAGTGCCAGTTATGTGCCAGGCCCTGTTCTAGGTGCTCAAAATAGAGTTGTGGAAAACTCTGAGGAAGTCCTTAACTTCCCGGAGCACAGACCACCAATGACGATGAAATCAGGCACAGAGAACTTAGGGCCCTCGCCGGGGTCAAGTGAGCAATGCCTGTGGGTGGTGGAGCGAGGATGCCCTGGGCAGTAGGGCCCCCCAGGGCCCACCCCTCACCCACTGCGCTGCAGGGCCTCCCAAACTATGGTGATCAAGGGCCCAGCCACGAAGTTTCCGAAGATCAGGGCACCTCGGATCATCCGGCACTACACCTCCCACTAAAAAAAAACAGGACTCCTGGAAGAAATATCTGACGGTAGATCTGGGCAGCAGATTGTTCCAGAAGGGTGGAGAAAACAAGAGAGTATCCAAGAGTACTGGAGCTGTACCTGAAGGACTCTGGGGTAACCTAAATAGACTCCCAAGAGGCCAAATTTCACATCGCTGGTGATCACTGCGATGGATGGAAACACACGAAATGTGTCCATGATATTGTACTTTTTAAAATTCCACCTTAACAGGACGTTAGGTGTTATGAGATAAACTGTGTCCTCCCAAAACTCATATGTTGAAGTCCTAACCCCCCAGTACCTCAGAATGTGGCTGGATTTGAAAACAGGGCCTTGAAGGAGGTAGTTGAAGTTAAAATGAGGTCACGAAGGTGGCCTTAATCCAATATGATTGGTGTCCTTATAAGAAGGCATTAGGGTACAGACAACACAGACCAAGGGAAAACCACGGGAAGGCAAAGGGAGAAGACAGCCATCCACGGCGAGATGAGTGGGTGAGAGATTCCTGGGAATGAAGTCAACCCTGCCAACCCCAATCTCAGACTTCTAGCCTCCAGAACTGTGAGAAAAGCAGCGAAGCGCAAAAACGACACAAGAAAGGGCAGAAAAACAACTCAAATGGCAGACAAATTTGAGTTGTTTTCTCAGACTGTAGAATTAAAAACAGGTATCTTCCCAACGCTGTAGAGATACCAAAGAAAAGACGGTCTACGTGACAAAACACAAACCGCCTAAGCCCCACGTGAGGCAAGGATACATTAAAAATAAAAACTAAGAAGGCAGAAGTATATCCAAACTCACCTGCTATGCTGGCCATTACAAATGAATTTAACTCCCCTCTACTAAAGATAAAGTCTCTCAGATTAAGGGAAAAAATAAGATACCACCTCTCAAAATAACCCGTTCTGGAATATATCCAACAGATAAAAATAAAAGAAAGAGGGAGCAGCAATATTAATATAAGACAAAGTAGATTTCAAGGCAAAAGCATTAAGTGGAACAGTGATTAAGGTGTAACAGTCATGAGTTTCTATGTCTCAGATATCACTGAATTGAAAGAATAAGAGGCAAAAGTTATGAGACGTACATGGAAAATAGTCCCACAAAACCTAAAAGCGCTAGAAGAGCACACACCTCTCCATCTGGTGTACTCTGCAGGAAAAATTGTAAAAGCACGGAAGATTGGAATTATCTAATTGATCAAGTTAACGGGTTTGTATCAGACCTTGTAACTCATACATATCTTCCTTTTAAGCATTAATGGAACATTTATAGAAACTGATGATATACCAAGACACAAAGAAAACCTCAGAAAGTTCCTAACAAATATAAATAGCACAAAGCCACAGTCTCAATTACCAAAGCAATAAAATTAGTAACCAATCTTAAATTTAAAATATTAGAATTTTTAAAATACTACACTAAGTAATTCATGGAATAAAAAGAAAACCAAACATGCAATTCCAGGTTATTTTTTAAAAAACAAAGTACTACTTATCAACACTTAGGAAATATAATCAGGTATACTCCAAAGAAAATGTATGGCCCTATAGCCTCTTATTATTAAACAAACAAAACACAAATCTTCCTGTCCACTTGCTGATACCTACAGTTTCTTCCCAGAAAAGGGGGTGGGGGGGTATTTTTCATTTACACTAAGAAATGAAACAAGCTAAAGCACAAGTCTATAGTTTAAGATAACACACGTCAGAATGAACCAGTTTTAGGCCACCTGCACCAACGGCTGGATTGATAAAAGTAACCCCAGATGCTGCCATGTTGTTACAGGGCGTGAGGTAAAGAGGGCAGGAACGCACGGAGTCCCAAGTTTAGAAGGGTTCAAGTAGAGGCTGAGGACAGAGCAGAGAGTTTAATATGGATTCATTTTCCTCAGTGTTAAGCGCTCTAATCCTAACAGAGGGGGCATAAGCTGAAGCCACACAGGCAGGCAGTGCAAACAGGAAGGTCTGTTTCACGTCAGTTATGCAGGGAAAATGAAGTCACCTGAAGGCCTGTGCAGGCTGTGGCCGCTGGTAGTTCTGATGATCGAGAGCAAAAGGAAGTTTCTAGGTTTGGAACCGCTGCAGTAGCAGTTTCCGTAAGGGATATAAACCCTGTTTCTGAGATTACAAAATGGACACTTCCATACCCACCGAGTATTCGGCTGACACTGCATTCGATCAGTGTTAGGAACAGCTAGCATACCTCAAGCTAGCTGCGTGTGTCAGGAACTGGGTAACCCCCCTCATCCTAAGGACCGGAAGGGGCGGGTGGGCATCGCCAGATTCCCCAGGGGCAAAGTGAGCTCCACCAGTGGCCAAAGGCCGCGTAACTAGCAAGGGCGCAAGTCGGATTCCAACCCCAGATGTCGATACATCCTGACTATTAAGTAGAACTATGAGGCTTCGTAGCAGGTTCTACAGAATTACAGCCTTCTTGCAAACACTAACTAGTCATGGACCTTGGACACTCTCCCTCGTTCAATAAATACTTGTTGAGCATCTTCTGTGTTGTTGAAGGTTCTGTGCTTAGATGCTGGAAGCTCAGAGCTCTCAAATCTCCAAAAATGTGAACAAATGTACTACCCACTTCAAAAAGTTTAGGGGATTAAATGAGTAAATGCTTGCAAACATACTTTTAAAAAAGGACAAAGCACTTTCTCCCATTCCTTCCTGTTAGGGTATTTTCAGGTCTTACATAGAAAAACGTAGAAATCCATGTTCAAATCCACCCATTTCATTTTTTTAAAACTATGCCTGCAGAATATTTCACATTTTTCTAGATGAAGCTTCTTCTGTTTTAAGGGTATGATCGTCCTAATCTTTTTTTATTTCATTTTCATCTCAAATACTGTTCAGATGGTCAAAGAACAGTATAACAAATGGGAAAAGAATTGAAAGGCACCCACTTTTTAAAGGCTCCACAACATATTCAAAATACAGGAAACAGAAAAGACCTGCAGCCGGGGAGCAAGAAGCCTGTGTGCATCCCGCCCGCCCTTCCTTGCAGAACAGGGGAGAGTCTCTGCCCACCCAACCACACCAGCCGGAGAATCCGATTCGTGGTCACAGTCACCTGGGGACTGGCAAGGGGAACCACAGCAGAATACAGTCATTTCAAAGCCTCCCTCCCCACCGCTCAGGATTCTCATGGTTGGCCAGATTTGGAAACCTAATAAATCATCACATTTTTGTTTCTTGAAAAAGATGTTTTAGTTATTAACAGTAGTTAACTTAAAAAGCACTAATTCAAAAAGAGAACAACACATCCTCAGCAGTGTAAGAATGGCAATACCTTTAAATACTAAATTTTATTACGAATTCCTTCTGAGTTAAAAAAAAAAAAAGTTAAAATCAATTCCATAACAAAATATAAAAATGGCTCAACCAAATGTGTGCAAGCTAGGGAGCAAACTAGGCACAGTCTGTATTATACGTTACTCAATGAAATAGAAATGGACAATAAACTGAATAAAAGAAATATACAAGCAAAGATGGAATACAGCCAAAGAGCTAGTAAAGGAATGGCAAGTTTAAGGTGACTAAAATATCATTAGCCTTTAAGAAGACTCAGCCAATTTAAGCAGTTTAAGAATAACAAAAACATGGTTCCTGGGCTTGACAGAACTAAACCGGAGTATTAAAGAACTCCACGAGGAAATTCACTGCCAAGAAGGTCCGCCACCTTGGCCTTGAGGAAGGTCCGTCAGTTCCATGGCCCTGCAGATCTTCCTGAGGGAACCAAGGTGGGTAGAAAAGGAGGGCAGCCCGCCACCCTCAGTCTCCACAAAACACAGCGACAGCAGCTACATCACTGCATTAAGCTCGACCCCCCATCACACTCCCACCGTGACACCCAAGCCTCGAGGAGCAGAGCTGCTGAGAAATGAACCTGTTGTGTTTCAACACACACACAAGAACAGGCACACGCCCTCTCAATCTGCCATAAATCGAGTATCCATTGGGTCTCTATTAACAATAACAGTAATGATTATTTTACATCCAACACTTACACGGTCCTTCAAACATGCTCTAAGCACTGTATACTCATTAACTCGGAGGCCACGTGCACAAGCTGTATCGTCTCCACCTGATACGGCAGTGCTGTTTCTACTCCCACCTTACAGATGAGGAAACAGGCAACAACAGCAATGTTCCCACCAAGCCGCCCGTGGACATAACCGCATCACACAGAAGTTCCTCAGAGTAAAGATGCTCCGATTTGTCCTCACGCAGCTGATGACATCAGACGTGGCCTCCAGGCAAAAGGTGACCCTGGCAACCTTTGACCCTGAGGTCCCAGGCTTCCCCATCTACACCCAGAGCTGACGGCCTCGCCACATCAGCCACCCAGGATACCAAGTCCATTTCTGCTAATTAAAAACCAGTATCAGAACAGATTCTGCTTCACTGTATCTGCTGATGAATTACATATTAGCAGTGTTCTTAAACATGTTATCCAAATTTTTTGTCTAAAAATTTTCTCTCACTGTTCAAAGAATTTTAAGTGCTAGGAAGCTACAATAGGGCAATGTAACAATGTTTAAAAACACAGATTTTGAGGTCAAAGGCTTGGGCTTTTACCAGCTGTGTGACTTCAGCTAAATCAGTTCATTTCTGCCCCTCATCTGTGAAGTGGGTACACGTCTTCATGAAGTGGGGCACGAAGCTCCTAACAGCAGCTGGTGAACAAGCTAGTCTGGAGGGGACGATGGTGGGCGGGGAACAGACCAGGGAAGAAGCAGAGGATGTCTGCAGAAACCAAAGGGCAATGGGTCACCTCGGGACCAGGTGCAGAGACAGCCCAGATCTGCCAGAGACAGCCCAGATCTGCCAGAGACAGCCCAGATCTGCCAGTTCCGGGTGGGGAGAGGGGACCATAAGAGCCCCAATGGATTCAGGAGACCGGGGGGCGGGGGGAACAATATGACAATCTAAGGAGAGATCCTTCTCTCACCGCCCTCCTCAGAAGCCCACCCCTGCAAGCCCAGGGAATGAAGCGGGGGATTCGTCTAGAAGTGATGGCTGAAGCCCCTCCCACCAGGCTCCACACAGCTCAGCACACAGGCCAGGAGTGGGCGTCAGGCCAAAGGCCAGGCATGGAGGGGACGCTCTGAAAAGCTGTGGCCATCGAGGCACTCAGAGGAGTAGGAAAGCAACCTAAGCAGCTGGAGGGCCAAAGGAAGAGATCTCTGATTTCAGAAAGTTTGTGGGCAGGTGGCGGAAAGAACAACAGGAAAGGGTACAAAATAAACGGAGCTGGACCCAGAAGGGCAGCTGTGGTAGGAAGAGGCACGTTTTCCTCCTCGGAGACTAAAGAGGGGAGGAACCGTCCAAGCACAGTGAGACTGTGAAGGGATGGAGGTGTGGGACGGGCTTGATCTCAGTAAGGCAGGAAAAGGACATTTTGCTAAAAGGGACGGGCCTGTGTGAAACCCGGAAAGATGAGGAGAGCACGACAGATCTGGAGTGGTGGCTATGAAGACTAAAACAACTGGACAATGACAGAAGCACAGCTGGCGCCCTAAGTCCGGATTTAATAGAATTTCCCTGTGATTCCCCTTCCAATGTCTGAACGTCCATATGCTGACTTTTCCCCACGAACAAGGATGTTCCGATGCCAAAACACACCCTTGGAAACACACTGCAAGGATACAAGATAATCCACGCCATGACTAGGCACGGAAGAAGAGGGACGCGATTGTCAGAAGAGAGCAACTTGAAGTCTCTCGGCGTCCTTTCATCGAGTAGCTGCCTTGTGCGGGGGAAGCTCTGCTCTCTTTGTGGGCATAACAATGAGTAACAATGTTGCTTGTCTTCAGGAGCACCGCCAGTTAGCCCAAGAGGCGAGAATAAACGCAAACCACCACAGTGCACACAGAAAAGCATCACGACAGCAAGACACACAGACATATCATAGAGCAATTCCAACTTAACTGTAAGACAACTCCTTTATTTAAAAAAGGCAATCGGTCTTCATAATAAAAAATTTAAAAGTATCTTTAAAACTTGATTTCAAGAAGTTGTAGTATCAATCCACAGGAGTACAAAAGGGTTATGAAAAAAAAAAAAAAATCATTCTAAGGTCCTCCATTTTGAAATTTGGATTGACTGCCAAAGTCAGTGAGATCAATTAAATTCTTACTTAAAAATAGAAATGAAATTTCAGATGGTACACCCATCTGATTACACTAAAGATGAAAAAAATCCTACACAGGAGTGGCACAATTTCTTGACAAGGGCCAATCATGAAATACAAGTTCTCTGCAGGTAGATTAACTAAGTAATTCTCAGTCTGTGGTCTGAATGGCAGCGCCTGGGCATGTGAGGCCCGCTCAGGGGTACGGGCCTGAACCATCGATGGCCAGAGAATGGTCAAAGCTGGCCACCAGCACAGGCAGAGATGCCAGAGGCTAGGCAGCATCAAGGCATATTTCAAAATATCAAAGGCCCTCTCTTTCTGGGGGAAAGCAACGAAAAAGAGGGTCAGGATCTCACCTTACAGAGCCCAAATCAAAGACACCTGGGTCCTTCCGCAGAGACTCTAAGGCTGCAGAGAGACGGACACACCAGAACTAATCGGTTTTCTCAGTTGTCCTCCGGACCGGGGATACGGCCAGAGTGGTAATCACAAATTTCATAATGAATCTTGATCTTTTTCATCATTTGAATTTACTAAGGAAAAAAAAGGGGGTATAAGCAAACACAAATGGTTTGGAAAATAAAGTTTAGGAGCTAAAAGCTAATATGAAGGTTGCGTTTTTCCTTTCCTTTTTCTCATTGCCTTAGGAAAGGACACTGTGAGATCCAGCTGGAGGGCTGCCCACACACTACACTTCACCACTTGAGGAACTCGTCCCTTTGTAGGACAAGCTGAGACATAGCACGTGCCGATTAAAATACAGAGCAGGATGCCACTCTGGAATAAATCACAGCTCACGTGGACAAAGCCCCCCAGTCATTCCGAAGAGTTTTTCTGAGAGTTTCCAAAATATTTCATAAACAAAAAGATTTCTTTCTCCGATGTTCCGAAGGCATGAGAACCAACTGGAGACTCCCAGAAGCCTCCTTCATGAGGTATTCCCTCTCCAAGTCATCTGCAGCAATATTACGTAAGTCAGATCTATGAAATTCCACTTTTAAAAGGATTTATCAAAAGGTTCATAGGAGCAAGGAAGATAACACTTCTCAATTCTCAATTCCCACCCACCCCTCTCTTCAAACTATGTCTCTCCCGTCCCTAAATGGCATCTGCATTCATCCAAATGATCAAACACACACTCAGGGCTCATCCCTGCCTCCCTGCTCTTCACCCCCCACATCCAATCCATCAGCAAACCCTACCAATCCAACTTCAAAACATCACACACATCAGTCTCTCCACCTCCCGGCCAAGACTCCTGTCCACTCCACCACCTCCTCCTGCCTGGACCACTCCACCAACCTCCTAACTGGCCCCTTCTCTCCCACTCTTGAACCCTCATATCCACGTGGCACAAGTGATCTTCTTCAGCTATGAAGGAGATCACACCACTGTCTTGGTCAAGTGCGTTGGTCAAGAGCACAAGGCAAAACCAGGATTTGCATTCCGGTGCGACTCCAAGGCTTCTCCCAGGTTCTGAAAAGGGCTCATCAGTTAGCTCCCCAGTGAAGTGTACGAGGATACATCCCAGCGAGGGAGGAAAGAATGAACGTCGAGCCACGTTACAGAACAGCCTTAAGTGTTTTAAGTTGATGTCAAGAATAACAATATCCTCCTGCAAAACATGATCGCTGCCAGGGCAGCAGACTGCACAGATCTGTATCAGCACGGTGCTCTCGTGTCCACACACATCCCCATTTGTTCCTGAAAATACTGCACTCTTGTCATCGCATATTCTTTATATTATACAATAGTCAAACATTTTGATCAAAATCACTACTTCTAAATGTGTGTCCATTCAGATATCAACCTGGGGGATCCAACAACGTGGAAGAATTAAACTATACCTTCGACCGCTGTCTGGAGCCAACAATAATGATACTCTAACAGCTGTTTTATTCATTTCCACAACTGAACTGCCAAGATTTGTACTACGTCTCTCCTGCTAGAATCAGTCTACCCACCCTACATGCAAGTTCCTTCACCTATTTCCCAGATCAGTAATAAAGACACTCAGAATTTCTCCCAAGACAGAACCAATGCCTCAGCAGAAAACTCCAGCTGCCCTAGGGCCATTTTTAGAGAACTGGGGCCAAGATGATGTTATAGCTATTAAACATATAACTCAGTTCCCTCAAGTCTCATCAGCTTGTGATTAAAAATGAAGTCCCACTCAGGTGTGGGCACACTGGCCCACCTGGCTCTAACTGGCAGGTCTGGGCCTGCATCCTGAGGTCCAGGGGGATTGCATGCGTGCTCACATCCTTTCCTCTCCTGTTCAACCAACTCCCCACCTCCCTCAAGCGCCTCACATTGTTACCATTCCCATTTTACAGATGAGGAAGTGGAGAACTAGGGATATTTAGTAAATACCTGTCAAAAAATGAATCAATTAACATACATTTGTTAAAATTTTATTCTGTTAAACACAGGATTATATCCTTAGCAATGATTCTCAAACTTGGCTTCAAATCACCAAAGCTGCCATTACCGAAGCCGCCAAACTGGCCCCGGGAATCAATAACCTTCACCGTGTAAAAACCAAGTGTGCATATAGACAAAAACATGCAGGGAAAGTAGGAAAACGAAACCTGCTCATTTTTAAGATTTGCTGGGACTGCTGTGATGTTCTACTGTACGATGTTATTAAAATATTACTTGTACGTCAATTCAAAAATCACTCGTTTATGTTATGGCAATGGAGGCCTGGGCCTATCCCTTAAAAATAGCAAAGGTACCAACTAATGGAACCTGGCATAAATCCACCTACTTAGCTTAGCTGATCGCCAAAACAAGGCCCAGGGCACTGTTTACAGATTTCCACTACAGCATCCGAGTGTGTGAAACAAGCGAGATGGAGGGGGTCTGCAACAAGCCCCTACAGCTACTTCTGCAGAAACAAGTGTTAGCTGGTCTTCCTGGAATAAATTAAACTTGCTAGGAGAACTTCAACTCTGTATCTGGTGTCCCCTCCAGGTACCTTCAAGCATTTGGTCTAATACACACTGAAGACCACTGTCTAGTTGTGTTTACTAATTAAAAGAAAACAAAAATCCGTTCTGTCAAGCAAGGACTGAAAACCGCACAACCACCTACACAGATTCACTTATCAAGATCTGAGTAATCAAGGTGCAGGACTGAAACTACTGGCCGATACGCACTGAGACTCTCTAGTTGCTGGTGTTTTAACCCAAATGGGCACCGAAAAGAAGTCTCTACTTGAGTATTTGCCACATTTCAGAAATAAATATATGTGCAAGGATATTTATTTATGTATAATGTTATGTGTACGGTAAATTAGATACTTTCAAGTAAAAGTGAAGTCTACTGTTAAACATCAATGATACTCGATGTTCAGAAACAATAAATACTTTAAAAACGTTGCCAGATCATTAAAATATCCTACACAATTCCTCCTCTTTGGTTTTACCACTCTTTATATCTTTCTTTATATCAGGTCTGCTTTACTGATTTTGCAATGGAATCACTTAGGGCCCAAGATATTCTTCATTCCAAGCCAAGTTCATAAAATAAATGGATGAGTAAGTTGGGTTGAGCCGGCCCTTTCTGTGCTGGCGCAGGAGAGGACGTGCCTCCAGCTGGTCAGCCGACTCGGACGGAGGGAACTGTACACCTCTTCAGATCCCGCTCCAGCGCCGCCCTGCTGGTCTGGAACGAAGTCACAGCGCCCAGCCGGATCTACAACACGCTTGGGAAAGAAGTTCCGTTCTTTGATTCATCGCCTGACAAGCATTCCCAGTTCTCTGGATTTGATCCACCGGTGACCCCATCAGTCGCAGTCACAGGCCTGACTCTCGTCCCAGGAGACCTGAGCCACTCCTTGGGAAGGTACCAAGCTCTTAGATGAAATACAAAATGGAAGCACAAAAATGCCTTGCAGTGTTCCATGGAGAAAACACTCATATCAGGAGAGATACACTGTTAAGTGCTTGCCATCCATCAACTCACCTCACTTTACCCCCCCACAAGCCCACGAGGGAGGTACCAACACTATTCCCATTTTTTGCAAGAGAATACTGAGGTGTAACACGAAATTAGCGAAGCTCTGCCTCAGATGACGTGCCAAGTAATGAAACAGTAAAGATGCATACCCTAGGCTGTGGCTTCACCTGACTTTCTTTCACTGTAAGAGATCATATAAAATGGCATCCACACTACAAGGGAACAGCGATGGTTTTCAAGTGGAAACTGCTTTATTTAAAGGGATGGTTATTTTTAAATGTTTTCAATATAGTCAATTACTAAAGAGCAGAAAAAAACGAATTTAAACCAGCACTCCTGTTTCAGCATCAATGAATTCAATTCTTGCCTCTAAGCCACTAGAAGATAACACCCACAGGTCATCTCCCCAGAAGCACAGAAGTCAAGGCTCCAGGCTCCCGCAGAGCTGTCAGCTCCGTAAGGACACCAGCAGCACTCACCCAGGCCCCTCGACAGCGGGCAAATTAACTACCGACAACTCAGGCGGCCAGGAGGCCCCACTCTTGGCAGCAAGATGCCGGTTTCCACCGAGGAGGGAGGATTTAGAGTCAGGGAGTGATGGGGGCACAGGGGCTCCTGCACAAAACGGGACTATGGATCTGACTATTTTACCCAAATGCTCAGAATTCTCTCCTCAGACACAAAGTTCAATTTAGCTAAAACTCATCAGTGGTCAAACAGAAGTAATTTTAGCTTTTCCATATTTAATACTTTACTTCCAAAACCAAAGGTAAAGCTGCCCACAAAAATAGTATCAAGAGCTTTCTTTTAGTCTCTGCAGCTGCCTCACTGAACTGTCTGAACTGAGCAGTCACATAATCAGCCTCCTCCTTGAGCTCCCCAAATGCTCTCCTTTGATACGGACCAGGGTCACTACTGAACTAGGAAAAGGTAGTTAAGAGGTTTCCATTCTTATTCTTTGCAGCAATGGACTACTTCCCAGGTAATTTCAACTTTAAAGAATCCAACAAATGGTTATTGCCTCTCCTACAATGTTTAAGATTCTTTACCAAATGCTGCAGGGGTATCAAGGTGAGCAAGTCTCGGTTCTCAAGGAGCTCAATGTGCAAAATAAGGGTAAGCTGATAACCCCTTAACTCTAGCACACTGCGGAGGGTCAGAGGCAGACGAGGGCACATCTGGGAAAGGAGGGACCAGGAAGCTGTCCTCAAGTACCTGACACTCGAGCTCCGTCAGGACGGATAACAATAGGGAGAGCAACAGGGAGAGGCCCCCGCCGGGAAGATACCCCACCAGCAACAATGTGGGCGGTGAGGACGGTGAGGGAGGGTGAAAGAACAGCCCACTATCCACTGTGGCCAAACCTGTGATGACCTTGTGGAAGGGCTAGAATGCCAGGCCTGTGACTCAACTCACAGTATCAGCAACAACACTCTGAAGAAAACAGACCTCAGACTTCTGTGACCTGGGGGAGAGTGACCCCGGGAAAACGAATGGCATGGCAAATCCCCGGTGAGGGTTAATGAAAACAGACAGGAACAGTGGTGCTGAGAAGGGACAAGGACAGATCAGAAAAATGAAAGGGACAGAACATATGGTAACAAACTGGTCTGGGAAAAGGGAACAGAAAACCATTCAAAGGGAACAGATGTTTTGAGCTTGAGTAATAGGAAGACAAATCAAGCTAATAACAGAACTAGGAGCTGGGGGGGAGGAGGGGCGGTCGGGAGTGTAGATGTTTCTTCTTACCCGTGCTGACTTCACGGTTTAGGGAGAAGAGCCGGTAGAGACGTCCAACGAACAACCATTAACTCAGGCTAATGCGATCTCTGGAGCATCAATTTTCCAATCCACAATGGTGACTCCCAAAACTGCATGACTCTATTGTCAGAATCAACTGGGGAGCCTATTCCAAGCAAAGACCCTTGGGAGCTCCCTGGTGGCCTAGTGGTTAGGATTCTGGGCTTTCACTGCCATGGTCCCAGGTTCAATCCCCGGTCGGGGAACTGAGATCCCATAAGCAGCGTGGTACGGCCGGGGGCGGGGTGCAGGGGCGGGAAGCAAAGACCCCAGACCCCACCCTGAGAAGCCCTGACGAACGAGGTCTGGACAAGGCCCAGGGACCTGTGTTACTCAGAAGCCAAGAACGGGGCCCTTGTTCACTCTGCAGCTCATCACCTCCTGCCTCCGTGGCCCTGAGGATACTTCCAGAACGTACTCACTTCGATGGCATGTGCAGAATGAGAAGCTCGCCCACCTCTCCAAGGGCTGGAAACGCACTTCCACATCTGAAGCCGTTATCTCTCGGTCTGTACTGGTCATGGGGATCGGCTTCACTGCTCCACCACAGACTGATGGTTTAGGACTACGAGCACCAATCCCTGCAACTCAAAGGTCAATTCTGCTCAAACGTTCTGTGACCAAGATACCTCGCGACTCCACGACTACTAGGCTGATGACAACGTATGGCAAGCCGTCCTCTTTCTCCGCGATGGAGTTCGGTTGTATTATGGGATGACCCGCACGATCAACATAAACCTTTCACAAACTGCACTAACTTTGATGTATATTTCAGTAAACGTCTTTCTGCTTCAAACCCTCCCACTCCTACCTCTTCTCCTTTTCGCCTCAGTTTCAAGACAGAGGTGACGCCATTAAGTCAAGAAGGCCCCTCAGCCAACTGAACATGAGACAGGAGGGAAGGGGGCAGGGCACAACCCTTAAAGAATGATGTAGCCGTTGAGGACACGACATAAACTGGTGAGAACTGATTAGGTCCAAGATGGCAGAAGATTCAGCTTCCACTAAACCTTGAGCCTCATTATATGCTCACTGTAATACATCAGCTAAATGACACACCCACAGGTGCCATGTCAGTTCTGAGGCTGACCATCAAACACCAAAAAGTGGGCAGTGGTCCAGTTCGTGGAAATCCCCACCCCTTCTCCAAAACAGTTGGAATAATCTTCCCACTCATTAGCCTATGAAATTACCCAGCCTAAAAACCCTAACCACTCCATATTTCAGGGCCACTCTCGCTTTCTGAGATGGCCCACGCTCTACCCATGGAGTGTGTATCTCCCAAAATAAACCTGCTTTCCCACTTAGCTCCTGGGGCAGGGTCCCTTTGCCTACCTGCTTGTATCCCACACAAGCGTCCTATAGTGATAAATCTACTTCTTGCCTACCACTTTGCCTCTCACAGAATTCCTTCTGCGCTGAGACATAAAGAACCTGGGCTTCGGTAAGTCCTGACACCAGGTGAGTGATTTTAACTAAAAGACAGTGGGTTCGAGTCCCAGTCTGGGTTTTGGCTGGGTTCACGTCCCATCTGAGGTGCAACTGGGTTCTAGTTCCATCTGAGGTGTGTGGTTTCAAAAACATTCAACTTGCAACTTTTATGAAAAGCACAAAAGGCTTTTTCTTTTATTTTATATTTTATTTCTTTTTTTTTTTTTTTTTTTTAATTTTTATTTTTATTTTTGGCTGTGTTGGGTCTTCGTTTCTGTGCGAGGGCTTTCTCTAGTTGTGGCAAGCGGGGGCCACTCTTCATCGCGGTGCGCGGGCCTCTCACTATCGCGGCCTCTCTTTGTTGCGGAGCACAGGCTCCAGACGCGCAGGCTCAGTAATTGTGGCTCACGGGCTTAGTTGCTCCGCGGCATGTGGGATCTTCCCAGACCAGGGCTCGAACCCGTGTCCCCTGCATCGGCAGGCGGATTCTCAACCACCGCGCCACCAGGGAAGCCCTATATTTTATTTCTAAAGAAAATAATCAGGAAGGGAAAAAAGAGCAAGTGTGGGATGAAAACCTGATATTACAAACCATGGGAATTTTTTTTTTTTTTTAATGTTTGTAGTAAAAGAGCAAACACAGTTAGTATTAGAGTAGCCTTAGCCCCATCTACTGCCAGTTTTCTCTTGTTAAAAAAAACAAAAAAAATTTAGTAAAAGACAATCTTTGACACACTCACTGCACTCTCTTTATACAACACTTCTGTCTTAATTCTTACAGTTATCTTATCTTACTATGCAGCTAATCTCATTATCCTCATTCCTACAAACGAGGAAGCCAACCCTTGGACAAGTTAAGTTTTGGTTCCAGGTCTCACTTCCTGTCCGGGGCAGAGCTGGAATCCCCGCCCAGAGCTTCCTCAGGGCAGGGTCCTTGGCCACGGTCCTAAGGGCATGCCACAGTCCAGGAGAGAACGTAAAGATGGGAGGAAACCAGCTTATCTTGGATCCCACCTATGCCCAAGTTCCCTCACTTTCCCTTACATGGCATCTATTTGTGTTTTCCTGCAGAGACCGGGCTCCCTCAGGAAAGAGACAAGTGTCACTCATGCCTGACGCAGCACCCATCACTGCCTGCCACAAAGATGGCTGTTAACAGTGTTGTGAAGGAACATGGCCAAGCAGTTTGCTAGGGCTTTTCCACGGGCTCTCATGGCCCACGTGCCCACGGCCTAAAGGGGGCTCTGGAAATGAACAGAGGCATTCCGGTTGACACAATCACTGGGGTGCCGCTGGCACTTAGGGGTTGGAGACCAGGAATGCTAGAAGCACTGCAGCGCCCAGGACAGCCCGCATGGCTGAAGGCTGTCCTGTGTCCCTCACAACGTTCAGAAGTCCTGCTGGGTGTTCCTGTGCGGAAAAACAAAACTTGTTCATAATTATCTGAATGCAGAACCTAACTGGGTTTTTGCGTATGCACAAAGTATGTGCTACAAAGCATGTTAAGGAAAACTACGACTTTATGCCAAATTTAACCAAATTAGACCATTTTAAAAAGATGGTGACGCCAACATGGCCGCTAGTGCTTGCTGAGCTGCCACCACCACCCGCAGATGTCACAGTCTGCACCTGCGGCCGTCACATCCGGACTCCACGGTAGGGGCAGGCGGCGGAGCACCTCGTGTGTTCCCACGCAGCCGCGTCTCACGTTTATACGCGGAAACACAGAGTCTCCTGACAAACTACTCACTTCCCTTTTTCTCTCTTGGTTATAGTAAAAACATTGTACGGACTTAAAAAAACATAATGTGTGTCGTTAAGATACGTTATCTTATCCATGAATTTCATTTTAAGATTGTAAAGGCGTCAAATATACATGAAATGGCCACACGGACCCCTGAAATAGTGGAAGCTTAGTGAAAGTGTTATTAAAAAAGGCATATAAATATTACCTGTCTTTCTCAATTCAGTGTGATGCAAGTCAAGCCAGGTAGTTCCCACACCTCAGGAAGTCCTGACTTAATCTCAGCTCTGTCAGCAGTTTGGACGGTGTGCATGAGGTGAGGTACCCAGTGATCAATGCACTTTTGTATTCTACACACACCAGAGCTTAATTCTTAAATTCACTGTCATTTCTGAAGCAACGTACAAAATAAAACTAAATTAAAACAATTTTAAAGTAGGAGGAAATGGCATTAAAATACTCACAGTGCAAAATTTTTTTTAAACTTTATAAGGAAATATGAAAAATAAAGTTGGGGAAAATGTGCTTCACAATTTTTAAAGGTCAATTCCTTACGGAATATTTTTTAAACACACACATACATATAAAGTTGTTTAAACCCAATAAATAAACATTGCATCTAAAAGTATTATAACACTAAATTATAGCTTTAAGCACTTTCTACCAATTTTCACTTCCTTACTTTATCAACTTACTTTATCATTACAACGAAAGATTCCATTTATCATCATGACAAAAGAGATTCCATTTTCATACCAAGCCACCAAAATAAATGAAAGATAAGTAGAATTAAAAAGTGCTACCCACACATACTTTTTTTGTTGTTTTATTTTCCTAATCATGGGGGAGGGGCAACACCCATACAACTTTGTCTACACTCTTCACACACAGCAATAGTTTTTAAAAGTCACATCAATTTCCTGGACAGAAATTAATACCTCAACAAAGACCCACTGTTGAAGACTCCTGGCTACCACATGGCTACCCGCGTACAGAAGCGGAAAATCAGCAGTCGATGGAACACATATCAAGACCATCCGACACAGTAACACTGCTTCTGACCAAGCACAGCAGAGCCATGTTCAATAAAGGCTATTCTGTTAGTCACAACCACTCCTTAAACTTTAGTCTTTGGAACTGATCACTGGGTCATGAGCCCTCACCTCAGGCACACCATCCAAACTGCTGACAGAGCCTCTGCTTCACAAAAAAGGACAAGAAAACATTATGTTTAATCATCTCAATTAAGACTTTGGTTTCCTTTCTGAGGTAATTATACTCACATGAAGTTTTAACAAGAGTAAATAAAACCATGGTAATTTTAAAACATGTTTATAAAAATTTATTTCATCTTTTCTCCAGCAAAAGTTTTAACCGGAATTAGCAGAAAGGAAAAAAACCTGATTTGAACTTCACCTTCTTTTCCCTTTTCCTACTACGTAACAGAAGTGACTCCGTCCCAAAATGACTCTAATGACTCTGCCCAAAAATGCTGAAGCAAAAAGAAAAGGACCCACATAAATAGGAAACTGGACATTAAATTTTTGAATAGGTGTTTTATTTTCTAATATACCTTAAGCTTATCAGAAAAAGAATTCCAGGAAATCTGTGATTGAAAAACAAAAAGAACCAAAATTAAGATGCTATGTCGTGATCTGCTAAAAAAAAAAAAAAAAAAAAAAAAAAAAGCAAGTATCCCAAGGGTTAATTTTACTTGAACTTTATTGCACATATATTCCAAAATAAAGCAAATATTTTGGCACTTTAATGCTTTTTGTCTAATGTTAGTGGGAAGCTACAGAGTAAATTCCTTCTCATGGAATAAAGTAGGTTTTTAAATTCTTCTTGGGAAATAATAAGTCCACAAAAATTACGTGTTGATTTTTTAGGTACTGTGTGTCTCTTCATTTTCCAAAGAACAGAAGCATAAAACAAAACAATATGAACCATGCTGACAGTATAAATTTCTATATCTATTAATTTTATTTGTAACTATGGAAAGTATGTCAAAATAAACATATAAATTATCATAACATTCTAAAATGACAATTTGGGGGGACTTAACTTCAGCCAAAAAGGTAAATAATGTTCATGCTTTTATATAAATCTAAACAAAACACAGTATACGTGTCACTACACAATTTAAAAAGGCAATCTTCTGCGTTAACATTCTAAGATTGTGTCAAAAAAAAAAATCAATCCTCAGAATGGTTTTTATGAACTGGTCTCTCTGAAGGGAAAACAGCTGCGAAACAGAGTCATCCTCACGGACTGAAAATGCAGATGCTAGACTTGAGCCACCTGGTGGCTCGCTGCCCTCACTGCACCGGGAAGCGCCTGGTGCCGCGCACACGCCCTGGAACTGCACTCGCGTTCTGTCTCACTGCTGGTGCCAAGACCAAAGAGAACTTACACTCACCAGAAGTCAGGAGCACTCTCGGTCGTCACTCCACCAAGAAGCACTTCATACAAGGAACTGTCGCCAGGCATGCAGCCCACTGCTGAAAACCCACCATGGCAGGTCTCTGTCACTGTTTTCTTGTCTTTTCAGCAGTGATGCCTACACTGCGTGTTGAATCCAAAACAAATTCAAAGTCACTGCGGATCACACAGAGGCCTGCCTGTGGCTTACTGACCTCTTGCCTGGGTCTGGGCAGCTCAGAACAGAGCAAACGTACTCCTAACAGGACAGTCTTAACTGCCAGCAAGGCGGCAAGAGGTGCTCAGAGACAAGGATAAAGAAACCCAGAAAAAAGTTAAAGAGGTAGAATCTGTCAATAAGAGGAAAGTTGCAGAATGTCAATCTTTATGTCCCTGCCTGACATTAAATTACGTCCACCGAAAGAATTCCCAAGGAGATCCTTAAGGTGCTCAAATTTTTATAAAAGCAACACGTCCATCTTAAAACAGAAAAGCCTAGGAGCTAAAGGGCATCCCAGCCGCTGCTGCCACGGCCGATTCCACTGGCAGGGGCACTAGGCACCCCCTGTCAGAGCGCCCCGCACTCCTGCCTCATCCCCATGGTTGAAGGCCACAGCTCGCCCAGTGGAAACACGGAAGGGACAGAAGCTCTCCGAGGACGCCTCTGGTTCACCCTCCTGCCCAGGTTCTTGGTGGAGGCTAGGCTGCTATAAAAAGACTAGCTTCCTGAGGAAGGTGGATAGTTTTGGGAAAAGAACTTGGCTGGAAGGCGGAGGCTCCTTTGCCAGCTGTTTCTCCAGCTCCTTGTGTGGTCCTGAGTAAGCTGCTAACCTCGACCACGTCAATGGTCAGGTCTATAAAAGTGACCACACTTCCCGTCAAAGGCCTGCCTGGTCCTGCACCGTCCGCCTTCACAGGGGCGCCCGCGGCTGGAGAGGTCTGGCCTCGCCGTGAACACATCAACAAGGGAGGCTCAGGACACTGTCACAGGACGTCTTCCTCGGCGCAAATCAAAGGGCCTCACTTCCTTGGGAGGCTCTAACAAGATAAAATGGCTTCCATTTTCAAAGCTTCCCAAGTCCGGGCTGCCGTGAAATAAACCGCACTGCGAGGAACACGGGCCCTGCGTCCCTAGGAGGCCGCAGCAAGGCGGGGCGACCAGGGAAACACTCCCGAAGAGGCCAGCCCTCCTGAGCCTCTCCCAGTCTGCAGGGCCGAAGGGGAGATTCGAGTGCCAGCCCTTCAGTCACTCTTTAAGAAATCACCACTAGGAAACGACAAGGGTATCAGTGGGAGGATGGGAGCATTAGTCAGAAGGTCTGGGTTCAGATCCCAGCTCGGTCATTCCCGCCCCACGTGGGGCAAGGAAGCAGTGCACGGCGCCCAGGGCAGGTGAGGAGGAGGGTGAGGTGAGCCTGCTGGCGGAAGGGACAGAGAAGGCAGGCCTTGACCGGGCGCCGGACGGCCATCTCCCTTGACCACGACCGGCAATCGGGCACGTGGACACACGCACACGCGTGTACAAATCCACGCGACCCCCAGGACTCCACGTCTCCTCAAGGAGGGGCTACCTTGTCAACAGCTGTCCCCTCACTGCCCGCACCTCATAGCAGGAAAAAGTACTTGTTAGGAAGTGAAATGTGTCCAAAATACTGAGAGGCTTTGCGGGCCCTGCTCTAAACTGATGTACTTTGTTTCTCCTTCAGTGACACAGCTTTCAATCTGTTTATTTTCCTTTTCCACAATGTGAAAGCACGCTAGGACTCTTCAATGACTGGGAGGTCCAAGGTTATATCAATAATTTTTAATCATGCCCCAGAGATCACTGGATTAGAAACAGAGAACGAGGGAATCGAGCAATAAAGAAAAGTAGAGCTGCAGACAGAACTGAGAAAGGGGATTTTTATTTTCCTGAGATAAGGTATTTTACAGGATCAGAAAGTTATGACTGTGAAACTGGAAGAGGTGAGAAGTGTTGAAACTTCAACACCACATCAGATTTCTCACCAAGTTCGAGAAGCAGCAAGCACTGTGCACGTCCTGGTGTCTGGCATACACGCAGCAGAGATCACGGGGCCTAACCAGCAGAGTCCCACTAGTTCACGAGGTGCCCCGAGCCCACCCCTAAGACCACTCTTCATCAGGATGGCAAGAAACAGACGTCGACAATTCAGGTGAGGCAAACACCTGCCCCTGCTACCCCAGAGAGAGAACACAGTGTCCTTATTCATAAAGCTGAGTCTCTAATTTCTAACAATCTATTCATTTGAAATGCAATTTCAATATTGGACATATTCAAAAATGCAATTTTAAAATGCAATTTCCTATTTCATCATACAAAAGACTTTATAATCCTATACTGTTCATTTTTTATTTGTCATAATGGTATAAATATTTAGCCTAATTTACTTTGTGTTTTTAACTCTCTCTCTGCCTTTGACAGATAAAATTTTCTCTGACATTGGTGTGCCTGAATGTCTGATTTCAACTCAAATGTTTTTTTTGACGATGTCGTACTTCTCTCTGTGCCCTTTAACTGGGAGCAGGGGGCCGGATGCACGTTTGGGAATGGAGTTGACTCATGAAAACCAGGTAAGGGGGAACAGTCCTGACGGCCCACAGGCTCAGAGACTAGACTGTGACCTGCATCCTGGCAAAGGAAGGGAGGCCCAGAGGAGTGACTGAATTTAACATGGCACCAAGTGTGTTGTGGTTTATCTCGACAGAATACACTGCTTCTGACCTGAAATTCCTCTCACTCCAATAAAGATGAGCTGGGCCCTTGGCTCTGGACCACAGTGGACAGTGCCTGAAGCAGAGGAGGAAATACAGAAGGTCCCAGATCGTGGGCACAGGCCTGGAGAGGCAGTCCCAGTCTTCTCTACTTGACAGGTTCTACAGAAAGTCAGCCTGAGTCATTAGCAAAGGCCCTGGATGGGGGCTGTGCACCCCCTCTGCCTGGATTATTCTGCTGCCTTTTCATCTGAAAGGTTTCTAAGAACTTTTCTTGGTGTGTCTTGAATGGTTCATACTTGTTAGTTTTATAGGAATGTGTGTTCATAGGAAGCCTGTTAATCAAATTGCCAACATAAATTACTTTTCCTCATTTTTGAAGCCCTGTCCAATTAATAAAAGGCCGATGCTTATGTGCTCAAGTTATTTGAGGCCGCCGGGGGGCTGGAGGGAGTTCCATTTATTGATTCAATGCAGTCTTTCCTGTCACTTTGAGGACATTTACTCAATTTTGAAATGAAAAATGATGGTAAAATTGGAAAAGAGTATGTAAGAAAAGAGATTTCTGAAAAACAATTCCCCAATTTAAAAATAATACAGGCTTCCCTGTCAGGCTTTGCTGCCAGCTGTTATTCAAACGTGTGCTCCTGCCAGCGCAAGGCGGCCGTGGGGAGGCCGACACCAGCAGGAAACCAGGGCATTTATGATGGAGTTCCTGTTATTGACCTACTCGTAGACACAATGCCAAGTTTCTTAGACACAGTCCAGTAGTCCCACCGTGGAAGCCTTGTGTGTGTACCGCTGTGACACTTAGGCTGCAATTTTTGTTTCATGTGTCAATATTTTTTTAAATGACTTTTAAAACATCCCTCCACTATTTCCTGTAATGGTTTAGAGAAAGTGGTTGACTCTAAAATGAATTCTCTGTGTTTTTTACATAGTGTCTAACTGGTATACCAAAGTAAGGTATGTAGTTAAGGTAGATCCCAATGTTTTCTTCCTCGATGGTACATTTTGACAGACGACTTTCAGTGGCCCTTTTAGGTGGAGGATGGAAGGTGGGGGGTAAGGCGGGGGAAACATCTTCACAGCAGTACAAGAAATGGTCACATAATTTTTTAGGAAAACTAATGCATTTTGAACAAATAAAAATTACCAGTAAGATAATATCAGCATGGACCAAAATATATCAGCATTTAACATTTTTCGTAAGAAGGGAGGTGGGGCAAGGGTTTGGTTTCGCCTGAGGTGAGGCTGAGGTATCTCTGAACAACCTGACTTTCAAACGTCCTTACTTCGGTGACACGCATCCCTAAAGAAAGCTGTTTTGGGCAGTGACAAGACCAGTGCCTCGGGTTGTCTTTGCTTCAGTGGTGCCAAGTATACATCACGTATGAAGTTCCTATCACCAGGCCACGGACGTTAACTAGTGTCTAACTATCACAGGGGCCATTACCCCATCACCTTTGTTGGCCTGATGCAGGAGGGGTAGTGTCTGTGCTGCCGGCGTGGGACTCAGTGAGAAAACCAGGGATCATCACATCATCTGTCGTTACGTCACTGAGAACACGTGGCAAAGCACTTGGGTCCACCGCTTGGCCACAGCACTCCTCCTCAGCCCCGCCCCTCGTGCATCAGGAGCAGTCTGTCGGCTCTCTCCTACACTTACTTCAAGGCCAAAGGCTAAGATAACCATTGTTTCCATAACAAAAATCAATATACAGTATGTGTGTCTTGACAAAGTTTTTCCTAACACTGACATTTTTTATGTGAAAAGTTTTACAAAGGAAAATAGTAACGACTGATATGTACTGACCATTTACTATCTGACAGGCATTATTCTCAACACTTGAACATACATTTTCTCACTTAATTCTCCAAGTAATCTCCAAGGTAGACAGATCTCCACTTTGCAAATGAGGAAGTTGAAGATCCAGCATAAGCTGGCCAGAGTCACGCTGACAAGAAGTGGCAGAGCTGACGCACCCAACACCAAGCAGCACGGTCTGTGGTCTAAGACGCAAGACTCCTCATCCTCTGCTCAAGACACCATTAGTTGCATATAAAACTTCCTCACTGAAAAGGCCATCTCCTCAAGTCCAATCCTGTAGAAAACCCCACACGTTCTGCCTCCAAAATACATTCCAAATCTGACCTCTTCTCACCATGCCTTCCCACCCGAGTCACAGTCTCCTTGTGTCCAAACCATCCTAAGGGCATCCAGCTGATCTCCCTTCTCCCGCTGCTGCCCTCTACCGTCCACCCTCCACGCAGCAGCCAGAAAGAGGCTTGTCGACTCTCAAATCAGACCATGACACTCTTCTGGTTGACACCCTCTGTTTGTTTCCAGTTTCATGAGGATAAAACCCAAACACTCTGCCAAGTTCTAATAGGTCCTGAACGACGTGATCTCTGGACACATCAGAGGCCTCGCCAGGGAGCTCTGACACCAGAGCCTGAGCACCTGACGCTAGCGCCTCCTGCAATCTGCTCCCCCAGATCGCTACATGGCTGACTCCTTTTCACTGTTGTGTCCAAGCCCTGAGGGCCTTTTGTTTGTTTTGCAGGGCTTCTGCATGTGTGTGAGAGAGAGAAGGGTGTTGATAATACCATCGATTTCCTTAATAGATATACTACCATGATGTGCTTTGTTTCATCATGTGTCAGTTTTCACAGATAGTTTTTTCCAAGCAATTTGTCCATTTTTCATTGAAATACTTTTGATAGTAGAACAGAGAACATAACAAAAAGCACAGATATTCAAATCTGAAATCAGACGTCCCATTCAAAGTGCTGTTTCCTCTGCCCCTGGGTGGCTCTGGGGTCTTACTGCAGGTGGCTGCACTGGACGGCAAACCCCAGGGGTGCCCCTGGGGAGCACCGGAAGGCACCAGAAGCTTGGCTATACTTATCTCTTGCATGAACTCATGCATCTCTTTAAGGGCTCCTTTGTCAATTCCATAGTAAACAAGGGAAAACAACTTGAGCAGAATCCAAATGGCCATTACATCAACTTCAGACCCAACCAGCCCACTGTCGCCCACCCAACCTCATATGCATATGCTACTTTGTCTGAGTGACAAGATGCAGATCATAAAGCAATGGTTCTCAAACTTTCAACTGCATCTGAATCACTCATTAAAACACAGATTGCTGGACCCCTCCCTCCAGAGTTCCATTCAGAAGGTCTAGCGTGTGGCCTGGAGATTACAAACAAATTCCCAGTTGATGCCACTGCTGCTAATCTGGGGAGCATACTTCGAGAACCTCCGTGTAAAGATTTTCCAGGCATATTTGTTCAGGAACAGTGCAATTAATATTCCTTAATCTGAGGATTTCCTTACTTGCAATCTGGGATGGCTGCTTCCAGGGGCCATGAAGATAGGATAAGCACATTGGTGAAGCCCCAGAAATCCGCTCAGTGTGATGTTCACAATAATGCCACTGAAGTTGAGGATGACCATGAAAACCTAAGTTACTCAAAATTAGTTGCAGCTGCATGTAAGTTAAAACCTAACACACGTCACATAAAAAAAGTCTGGCAGTAGTCAGTCCAGGGATGGTGTGGCTGTGGATTACTAGGTCAACAATAATTGGGGAGCTAGGCTCCTTCTACCTTTCTACTGTCGGAGCTCCAGACATCACATCCACAAACCAGGTAGCAGGAAAGAGGAAGGTGAAGGCTAGGGGGCACTTCTCCCAACTCCTTTTAAGCAGCCCTTCCAAGTCCCACAAAGCATTTCCACTTACATTCCTTGGCCAGAATTCAGTACAGAGTCAGAGTGACTCTAAGGAAGCTGGAAAATGCCATCTTTTAACTAAGCACAGAGCTGATCCAAATAACACAGGAAATGTGTTTATAAGGAAGAAGAGAAGAATAGTAATCAACTAACTGGCTGTCTATGCCACAGTGAAAACAAAATATTGAGGTTATACAAAGTTTGGAATTGTAATCAAACTTAAAAAATTTGTATCAAATTGCCCATTAGCTTATTTATCTACATTGCTTCTAGAAGTCTTTTGTTCCTAGAAGATGCTCAACAAATATTTGTTGAAGGAATGAACACCATCCATGAGAGCAACTTACACACCACCATTAAATAAAAATAAACATGGTTCTCCTGTTAGACCCCTCCTTCTCTTCCGCCATGGAAGGCCTTCCCATTGGAAGGTTATCCTGGGAAAACTGGGAATATGAACACTGCCAGAGCAATTTTCTTAAGGACTAAGGGGTTACACAAGTGAATTCCTCTGGGTCGGAAAAACTGAGATCATTTCTCTAAAATAGCACCTCGGGAACCAAGAAGTTAAGCGCATATATATATCTATCTATATATAGAGAGAGATAGATATCTATCTCCTTATCCTTCCCTCACCACTTTGCGGGGCCTCAAAGAGGTCCTGCTCAGCCCACGCATCTTAAATGCTCGCAGGGAACTGTCCACGTGGTTGTTCAAAACACTCAGACTGTGGACGAGCTCAGTGCCACTGAAATTCCCAAAGGGAAGTGAAAGCACTTTGGAAAATAACATGCCCAACATGTGGTAATTTGAGAGCCCACATTTTTGAAAGACCATTTTTTACCATTTTCTTCAAGTAAAACTTGCACATTTTTGTTAAATAACTGAATTCTGAGGCCTGCGGAGCGGACTATGCTAAGAAAGCCGTGAAACCTCCATCTCAGCACTGCTCACTATCACCATCTTTATTTAAGGAAAAATAAGGATGCCTTGGGTTCAGGTGCTCTAACCTTCTCAGCAGCACAGACGCTCACCTGACCTGCAGCTCTGTCCAAGCACAGAGCAGGGACATGACTGAACAGACCCCAAGCTCAGCTCTAGACACCCCCTCCATCACGCCGAGATTGCCACCTCTTTGGGCTCTCCATCACCGTACCTGTTAATGAGGGTCCTGCCCCCAGCAGTGTGGGCCCCTGAGTCAGTGTTCACCGGGCCATTGCAAAGAAAGAAGGATTTAAGATAAGGTCAGAGAAGCCCAAAGCTCAACGCCCAGACTTCTTACAAAACCTCTACTCTTGAGGTTGCTCCCTAACTACTCTGGTGTTAACTACCCTTTATTGTAAATGATGGCAATACTCAGTATTAGTATATGACAGGGTTTGTGTTTGTTTGTGTTGTTTTAAGTACCCCTAGGAGACAAAATAAAAGCACTGGTAGCCCCGTACGGGACCCAGAATTAACACATCTTGGAGGGTAGACGCTGCTGAAGACTCCCTTCCAGCGGGTCCCTCAGTCAGGCTGGCTTCTGAGAGCCTCCCCTCTAGGGGCGCAGTCCCCGCACAACACGCACATGTCCTCGGCCAAGGCCTCCCCTCCAACAGGCAGGCCCCAACACCTGCCGTCTGGGACTTCGCGAGCGCCGAGTGAAAAACATGAAAACCACGCTCAAATCCTGAAGTATGAACCAGCTTGAACACACACACACAGCTGAAGAAATGAATCCGAGACGAACTCCTACTGCCTATACTCCTTATATGTAGCATTACCAAACATGTACATCTACTAAAACCTCTGAAAATCGGGTAAGTAGTCCTAAAAAAGGACAAAGTAGGATACATTAACTCTTAAACTAAGGGGAAAATCTATCTTGGAGGTTTCAGCACATGACTTATCACAGTGGTTAACACGAGGCTTAAGACTGATTCTCAAGCTGCTTCAATGAAACCGGGGCTCCGTGAACGAGTGCCCGGCTCAGCACGACCAAGAACCGAGCTGATTACGTCTGAACAAGGCAGCCTGGGCACGCGTAGAGGGACACAGTGCTGTGTACAGCACAGGACAAAAAGACACTAATTGTTCATTCCACACTCCAGAGAAACAAGGAGCGTCACATACATGGAGTTTTCTGGCTACTGAAGGTTGCCCAGTTTAGATTTTTTATTCTAGTTAACAAGTGTGTCTAGAATAGCTCAGAAACACACCCATCTTCCACAGGTGGCACTGCGGGAACGCGAGGTCGGGGCCAGCCCAGCGCGGCCGCTGGGAGAAGGCCTGAGTAAAATATGCGCATACGGTACCAAGAGCACCTGGCCTGCACACGCGAGATGCACAACACACTTTAGCTGTTGCCGCACAAAACGGCCCTGGCCGGGCTCTGCTCACCACCCAGGGTCCTAACGAAACCCCGAACGTCTTTATCCATCCCTCCCAGTGCAAGTCAGCCCTGGGAGGGAGCCGAGCGTGGGTCGGGAGTGCACATGAGGCTCAGCACTGACCCCGAGACAAAAGAGGACGTCAGCTGGGGGCTTCCTCCCGGCAGTGGATTTCTTACTCCGAAGAGAGAGAGAGTCAGACAGAAAGCGGCAGGGCAGGGAGTCTCCTCCTAAGCCTTGGCCTCTGGACACGGTACCTGGAGGTGCTTCAGCCACCCTGCACCCTCTCCAATCACACGTGGCTCATCACTTTTGAAGCGTGTGATGACTTCCTAACAGCAGCCTTATCTGTTTACTTGTCTATAACGTCTGCCCTCCCGCCGCGATCCCAGAAGCAGAGGAAAGCTGTTGGGGGGAGGGGGGCGGGGGGGTGCCTGTGTAAGGTCCCTTACGTGGGTTCTTAACCACTGAGGCCGAGCCTCCCTCTGGCTGCTACCCCTGTTCTTAGCCCCGGGCCAGAGCCCGGAGGACGCCCACCCAGCACTTGTTGAAGAACTAATTACCTTCTTCCCGGGGAGAATATTCGACAAGTATCTGTTTTTCAAATAACGTATGATTATTTTCAACGCGTCCTGATAGCATTTTCAATGATTCTTTCTCCTATAATCCCCAAATTTGCCTTTTAAACTTTAGATAAGACCAGGACAGTAGTGCTATCTGTCCTACATGTTTAAGTAGGGCTTATGTCCAAAGATGTTCCTTTTTGGGGACTTCCCTGGTGGCGCAGCGGGTAAGACTCTGCGCTCCCAATGCAGGGGGCCCAGGTTCGATTCCTGGTCAGGGAACTAGATCCCACATGCGTGCCGCAACTAAGAGTTCGCATGCCACAACAAAGGAGCCGGTGAGACGCGACTAAGGAGCACACCTGCCACAACTAAGGAGCCCATCTGCCATAACCAAGACCCGACGCAACCAAATAAATAAAAAAATAAAATAAACATTAAAAAAAAACCCCAAAGATGCTCCTTCTTAGTGAAATTCCTCCCTCAAAAAAGCAGTAGGCAATTTTTTTTTAACTCCCAAAGGACCTGTAAGGCAAAAAAACAATAATTTTTTTCATGTTAGTATTATTAAAATCTTCTATGCTACAGGATCAGAAAACATTAGTGAAAATGAGTCCAGAAAACTACTACAGAATTCTAAATTCCCATAAATATTTATTCCACTTGGAAACAAGACTTCTAATTTGTCAGGTAAGCCAAAATGGGAATTAAAATTAAGTACTCTTGTAAGACATAATACATCAGCAACTTTCCCACCGCTTTTCCCAGTTCAGTCACCTAAAATTTAATTAAACTTTCAACAACTGATAATTTAACCCATCCCTTCTGAATTATAGGTCATTCAATTAAATAAATATAGCAGAATTGTGTGGAGAATTTCATAGTACCTACTTGTTTTTCATTTAGAACCTGTGTTAAATTTCTCTGTAATTCAATTGATTAAAAAGTCAACTAGATGTGATATTTTGTGATGTGATAAAGAAAAGTTACACTACCTTTAACATGAACTTTTTTTAACATCTGGATTTAATTATAAAATAGCAATACCTCAACTAAATCCTTAAGTGGCCTGAATGTTATTTTCTACTTGGGAAAGTTAGAGTTCAAGAAGGTCTTTCTCAATGACTTAAAGAGGCAAGCACACGAACATGTTAATGATTTAGAATTTTCCCAAACTTAGACAAAACATTACTTCAGCAGGAGCATTTGCAGGACTACGGTTTCGAAGAATATGTATGACAGGAAAAGAAACGAAAAAAATCAAAGGCACAAAATTTCAAGAATATTACAACAATTTTTAGAACATAATCTTAGCTACAGGATACTCCTTATACAGTTAAAACTTAAACACACAAATTCTCTGAAAATTGCACAATCCCGAACTCAGGTTTCTATAAAATTCCTATAAAGAGTGTAGCTGCTGGAGAAAACATCCTAGGTAGCCTGTGCATTAGAAAGGGCCTGCTTACTCTTTTTCTTTTAGTTATCTTTTTCAGTATACAAAAGTTACATTAACTTTTTGAAAAATTAGAAACACTGAGTTTACTACTTGAGAGTGACCTTAAGATAATCTTACACTTGTGTGTAGCCCGACACAGACTCTGACCTCAGACTGTAGGGCACATTGTTATCTTCCTAAAAAGTAAAAAGAGCAGTTATTTTCTGAATAGGTAGTTCTGTTTTTTTTAAAAAAAAATCACTTTAAAATTTTAAAAAGAAAAGCACCATCTTTTCCTATCATTTCTTCTGTGTGCTTTTGTCCTTTTCATTTCTCTTCTCTAGGTTACTCCCTCTCCAGGTGACATAAGAACCTCAGGGTCACAGAGGTAAAAAAAAATACTCCCCACTGTACCTTATTTCCCAGTATTTTTTAACTCACTAAAGGGAGCACAGGCTCTCCCTGCAAATATCTGTTCACAGTACGTATTAGAAATCATAAAACCCTGATGCAAAGAAAAAGTTCAACATCAGGGAGCAAATGTCTCTCAGGAAAGCCACTTTAGACCACCGTGACTCAGGAGTGGCTCCACTCTTGCGCACGGAGCAGCCCCCTGATTTGCGGCCGTCGGAGCGGCCCGAGGCAACCTCTGCAGCGCTGAGTCCTGATTCCCGCTGCTCCTCAGGCTGTCAGGTACTAACAGGGGACCCGAGGCCCAGGAAGCTTTCTGCCTTCCATTTGCTTCATTCGTAAAACGAGAATAATACAGACCCACCGGTCTGGAAAAGCAGCTTTGGGAATTAAACGAGAGTTTGATGTGAACTCACTTTGAAAAGAGAGCGGATGAGATACAAATTTATTTTGTCATAAAGGTGCAGGAAATAATTCTATTATTGGGGGGTGGGGGGCACAGGTAAACAACACATGACACCACGCAGGCCTGGAAGGGCAGAAGCACCACCGAACGAGCAGGCCTAGGGCGTGGCTGGTCGCAGTGCCACCAAGGAGGCCACTGGAGGCCACCAGCCAGGGGCTGCGTCCCAGCGCGCCCAGACCCGCAGGAGCAGACCCGTCCCACGGGGACGCGGGAGGACCGCCAGCGAGGGGTTGCGGAGGCGGCCAGAGGAAGGGGTGACAGGCCGGCTCGGGGAGATGGAGGCGGAGCCGCTGGACGTGGGAGCTGCAGGCCCGGCTCGCAGAACGAGGCACACGCGCCGCCACCGAGCCACCGATGAGGGCAGCGGGACCCACCCTCGAAGCCGGAGAAGGACAGAGCCACCACTACTCAGGGGCTTCTGGTCGAATAAAACATTCGGTACAACAACGTGGCAAACATGTATTCAGCCCCTATCACGTGCACAGCACTGCACCAGCTGCCCGACCAAGGGGTGCCAGGACGCTCCGGACGCTGCAGACGTTCAACCAAAATCAGTGCTTTAGCAGCAGCAGCAGCAGCAGAATAAACACAGTAAACACTGTTCATTTTTTACTTAAAGACTTTCAAAATTAAAATAAACCTGCCCTTGAGCTCCTTGGAAAAATAACTGATTCCAGATTCGGAGCAGAAAAACACATGGATTGGCCTGTCCCCCTAGAGAGCAACGGAAGCCGAGACCACCAAGGCTGCACCAGAGGGCTGCAGAGGCCGAATGGAAAGGCTCCCCAGGCCACAGATGAGGCCACGGGAGCATCAACAAGACACAGGGACTGGAATACACAGAAAATATTTAATTCCGTGAGTTCATAAAGATCCAAAAAAAAGTTGGTCATTAGAGGATGGTATGGAAGAACGCATTAAAAACTGATAAAGAAAAAGAATTGATTATTTGTTTTGCCTTTCCTGTATCTCAGGATAACCAAATACTTGCAAGCTTCTCTTTTTAGAAGTATTTCAGCTAATCAGTGAAGAAGGAATTACAGAATTCAATTATCACCACTTTGCAACCGCTAATAAAATAATGGATCTTGATGATGACCCTCAACGGCTGCTGACACGACAAGAAGAAAAACAAGACAGTACACGCCTCCTGACAGGAGTACACAAGGCCAGGTGTGAGCTACTCTTGCCCTCACCCACCCCCAAACCAAGACTGAACTTGATCGAGCCTTTAACCCTAAATACCAAATCATAGGAAATGCCAGGAATGAAAGAAAGAGCACCACGGAATGCACCAGCCGAAGTCAAACTATGGAAACAGGACACAGAAAACAGCCCGGTATCTTCAACCAAGAGATGTGACAGAGAGACAGAGAGAGACAGAGAGAGACACAGACAGTGAAAGACAGACACAGAGGCAGAGGCAGAGACAGAGACATTGAGAGAGAGAGACAGAGGCAGAGGGGAGAAGGGAGAGAAGGATGAGGGGGAAAGCAACAAGGAGGCAAGAAGGGAGAGAAGGGAGGAAAGGAGGGAAGTGGTTTAAGGAGGAGATTCTAAGAGTTAAGAGACATCAGCACGGACTTTATTAGGACCCTGGGGCAAACAAACAAGTTACTAAAAACAATTATGAGACAACTGGGGACATTTGAATACTGACAGATATCTGATTATATTAATTATCATTAAGTTATTAAATACAATAATGTCAAATTAGTTATTTTGTAAGAGGATCATTTACAGATAAATACTATACTAAATACGGCTGCAATAATGTGCCCAGAATTTACTGTTAAAAATCTGGGACGGGGGGGGGGGTCATGGAAAAATATAGGGCTACACCTGAAATAAATTTTGCTGCAAGCTAATAATTGTTGTATCTAAGCGGCAGGTATGTAGAGGCCCATTCTGCTATGATTTCTACTCTAGTATATCCTTGAAAATTTCCTTAATGAAAAGTTTAAACTAACAAATAAAATTGCCTTAAATCATTTTCAGGATAAGGCAGAATATAAATGAAAACATTAAATATCGGGGATTAAAATGTTTTTTTAAAGAGGAAAATATATACCACTTTAAAGAACTCATATCATGAAATAATTTTAATTTCTAATTTTATAGTATTTAAGGTTCGGAAATACACGCCTAATGCTAAACTCTGTGAAGTGAATAAGAGCCAATCTCATTTCGTACTTCCTAGATTTATGATAAATTAAAAGCGAACATTTTTAGAGAAGCTTGCTCTCCACTGGCTCAAGTTCATACGAAACCAACTGTGACTTAGAGGAAGACGCATGTGCTCCAGGAGGCCCGCACGCCTCTGTGAGGCCCGCAGGGCTGTGTGTGCGTGCGCGTGTGTGAGCGTGTAAGTATACATGTGCACGCACTTACTGCACTCATGCTTTTCTGCGGAGAAAGATCCAGGCTTTAGTCAAAACGGTCCGTAATCCAAGAAGAGTTAAAAAAAAGAAAACCCCAAAGAACCCTGCCTCACTTAGACGCGCTACTGTCTGTCCTCCTACGTGGGAGCGTTGTTGCCGAGGACGAACGGGGTCACTGAGGCCAAGCGCCCCTCCACAGGGCACTGCACACGCGCTCGCAGGGCACACCTCGACCTCCCGCCAGCAGCTGCCCCGGCCTGGCGGGACCCCACCCACTCGGTCCTCCTCGAAGAACCTGAACTCGGCCCTCCCCCGCTGGGGGCCTCCTGCCACCGCGCCCCCGGGCCCAAGCCCAGCATTTACCACCTGTCACTGTGCGCAGGCGCTCACGGGGCGCCCTGCCCCGCGCACCCCGACGGGGGCCCAGGGCCAGCCCAGGGAGGTGGGTTGCGGCTGCCGCTCCCAGGCCTCAGCGGTACTTGGGGGGCAGCTCAGCGGGAGGGAGGGCCCGTTTCTCTAAGCCCGGGCTGTGACACCTCGGAATCCGCTTAAGACCTCCTGCGCCCCTCTGCGCCCCGCTGCCCCCGCCCTCTGCCTCCTTCCCACCTCCCTTCCGTTCCCACCAACCACCCTAACCCCATCGCTAGGAAGACTGCCCTTCCCCCCGGGCTTCCTCTTCTCGCTGGAGTCCTCACTCCGCCCCTTACTCTCCTGAGTAAGGAGAGCCGGGGAGTTGTTACACGAGTTTTCCTGTAATACAGGCCTGCGGTATATTTTTAATATACTGTAATGTTGCTACAATACAATATTTATATAATAAAACGTAATAGCGCATGGTATATAATACAGTATTTTACTATTAGGAGAAGGTTTATATTTGTGGTTTGTTGTTTAATTTTAAAGGAGATATATCATTTCACCGATTTGCTTTTGAACTAAGTCTTTTACTGGGGTATAAGGTGGGAAAAAGGTCCCCCAACGCTTTGTTATACCCTATGTTTAAACAGTAAACATCAAACTATGCTTATAATCATTTTGTAAATGACTTATGAAGCGATGGTACCCTTGCGAGGATTAAAGATGCAAAGATCTTGGCACACAGGGCTTGGCACATGTAAGCCCTGGACATGTTTTTGCTGCTGTTCATAATCCTAGTACTACCTAGATTATAAGTAAAATGTCTCTTGATGTGAGCAGCTGAGTTCAGGGCATTTTGATACAAATAAGTGAGCTCCTTGAGGGCAAGGTGGCTCTTCCTCTTCTCTGACCTTCCCAGCCCCACCAGGATCCCTGTGCACACAGCCTGTGGGAGGAACACAGCCTGCGGGGGGAACACTTCCTGCGCGGGGGGGGGGGGGGGGGGGGGGACGGACACTTGCGGGATGAACCCGAGCCGAAGCCCATCAAGAAACAACAGCCCTTCTTTGAAAGAAGGAAAGACAAGATGGGCTTTGCTCCAGATAATAAAAAAAAGCCGGGCAACATCTTAATCAAGTTCATTTAGGCTCTGGAAGTATTCCAGCTGTGTCTGAAAGACAAACTGACTGAAAACAGATGCTCTCTGGTTGCAAAGCTGGTGAGAGAGGGCTGGCACTGCTAACAGCCAGCATTACATGACGTGTGGCCCATGGGTGTGCCCTGAGGTCACACCTTACCCCACAGCAGCGCCCTTCTCGCTGGCACAGCAATCACCCCATCCCAAGCCTGATAAGTCATTTTCTCACTCACCCCTTTTTTAAAAACATCTGCAGAGTTGTAACGAAAATCTCAGGAAACAAGAGGAAAAGAAAGCTGAAGGGTTACAAAAAATTCATCTGAATACCAAGATGCCCAGAACCCACCCTCTGGAAATTGGGAGGTCAAAGGAAAGTGATAAAAAACAAAACGAACGCCATCCTTCTGTGCCGCAAACCAGCCCACGTCCCCTCTCCTCCCAGATACAGAGGAAAACCAAAGAATGGAAACATCTCCGCCCCCAAGAAGCGCAAGACAAAGGCAAAGCAGTTAGATCAGATCTCGGGAATTACTAAACATCTGCGTTTATACACTGTTTCTTGGATTAAGAGCCTGTCTCTGCCAGAAATTAAGGGATTCATTTTTGCAACATACTTTCACATCCCAGAATGGAAAGCAGGTGCTTACTTTATCCACCTCAGAGAGCACAGGACACTAACATTACCTTAATTTTTATCCTTCCCATCTGATAATGCTTCAATAATCTTAAATATGTACGTCTGTAGTTTTGGATACTTTATATATTTTAATGTGTGTACATTTTAAAGTGTTTCAGATTATAACTGCCATACCATTTACTATAAACTATCTTATGGGCCAACAACCCTGCAATTAAGGGTTACTTATCCTCATTCGATAGATTAAGAAACCGAGGTCCCCAGAGGGTAAAGTTTGTTGCGTGTCGCGAAGTCCCAAAACCGGACCCAGAGCCTCCCAGGGGCCCCTCTAAGCCGGGTGAAGGCCCTGCCCCTAGCCGGCTCTCGCTCGTGCAGCGCGTCCTGGCCGGTCAGGCTGCTCTGGGTGAGTGGTGAATCATCACTAGTCCTCAGACTTTCTGGTTTGCATCCGGATCAGTGTGTTTGCTATAGACCAACACTGATGATCAATATCGCAGCAAAAAGGAAGCAGAAAAGCACCTGTAATTACACACTAAGCTAGGGATCCGAAGGGAACGATTGCAAAGCAATAACAGGGTAGAATAAGGAAATGCTTAAAGGGTGAAAGGAGAGGGGTGGATTCAGGCCAGTGCCAGCTTCCATCTGGACCAAGACCTGCAAACATCCTTAATGCCCCTTCCAGGGCTAATTAAATAAGAATCCACTGTTTGCTTTCTCAACTCTCCTAAGGCACAATTACCACGCACAAAAGTCCTGCCCCTACAGCTCTGCCATTCGGGCAGGTGAACTCTGTCCCCATGATAAGCTGCTCCCACCCCAAGCCCTAAGGCCTCACCTGAAGAACTGGGGAAAAAGTGCGTGTGTGCAGGGGGGAGGGGGGAGGGGGTAGACGACTGTAAAAAGAAAGAGATGGGGGGGAGGAGAAAACTACGAGGAGGGAGAGAGAAAATAAATAATCATGCAAGGGACCATTTCTAAAAGATGACACCCGGCCAGACTAGCAGCCAAGATCTCCACCCTGTGCTCATCTGACTTTCCAACACTTCACCACGTCTCCATGAGACCAAGCTTCCACTGGTCTCCACTGAGAAACCCAGAGAGCCCTGCCCTCAGCCAAGTGGGACCCTCCACCGTCATCCTCCCAGGACGAGGAGCCATCCCAGGGCTCGCCCTGTTCTGCACACTCACCAACCACATGCTTGTCTTTTCTCGGGACTGGCTTTGGGTGCAGAATCCTGCTTCTCGGGTAGAAATAACAGAAAACCTGTGAAGTGAGAGCCTCCTCTACAGAGGGGCCCAGGGCGCAGTCCACAAACTCTGCAAGTATACGTCAGAGCTGCAGCACACCAGAGAGATCAGGGCCACCACCAGCCAGATCTAAGCGTTAGATTTACATACAATAATTGTGCTTAAGAATAAAAGTGCAACCAAATCCTGGCATTGCTGTGTGTTATAATTAAACTGAAATATCAATAAATCAAGGTAATGAAGTGCTTTCGTAGAGTATACCATCAACAAAAGTTAACTGAAAAACAGACCAAGAGCAACAGTCCCAAGAACAAAAGGTATCAACACCTCCCTACAGGATGAGCACTGATGGAATATGAGTACCTGAAATTGCAGTCTTCAACAAACGTTACAGGAATTTTTCTTTAAAGTGTTTGCATTTAACATGTCAAAATTAATGAACTCTGATCCTATTTGCATTTATTCCCCTAAATTACATAATCTCACTCAAAATAGAAAACCAATACAAACAACTAACATGTGAACCAAAATATACAAGCAGACGTCTGTGACGACTGTAACAGAGGCCAAGGAGGTGCCGCGTGGGTCATGTGAGGAGGAATCTTGAAGATGGGGTTTCCTCACTCCTGAGATCCAAGGTATGCTCCACGGCCTCCTACAGGCCCTCATACTCAATCCGTCCTTGATAACTCCTACATTCAGAAGCTTTCAGAACAATTCCAGAGCCACCGTAAGAGCCTATCCTACCCTAGGCAGTAACATTTGCTGAAAGGCAGTGAAGCGAATTAGAAACAGACAAAACAGTAAAAAATAATAACAATAATAATGCTGCCGGTGATTGGTTCTGACTGGTATAATTATGGTGGTGGTTTTTTTCCCCTGATACTTTATACCTTCTTAAACTTTCTAATTTTTCTATAGTAAGCGTGTATCACTATTTTTAAAAATTGGGAAAGTGTTAAGGAAAAGAACAGCTTCATCTTCAAGTCACTATCACAATCTGCTTTAATGGGTGGTTCTCTGCTCAAGCTCGCTCTTGAATCACTGGGATCATTTCTACAAACAGCCAAATGTAAATCCCACCCTAAGCCCAGCAAACTGAATACGGAAGAGCCAAGACTTTTTCAAGCTCCACACGTGACTCTACGTGCCACCAACGTTGAAAGCTGTTCACGCTTTATAGACAGTTCCTACTTCAGCTGCAAAAGGCGAATGTCTTTGGAGAAGACTGAAATCAAAGGTCAAAACACCAAAAAGAAAAACAGAGTATTCTTTTGGAATGAGCCCCAAATCTAGAGAAATTACTGATTCCAGTGAGAATGTCAGTAATTCCTAGAGCGAGCAGGCGAAAAGAAACCTCAACAGGAACTGCCGAGATGCATGCAGTGAGTGAGGTCACAGGTGAAGCCCAGCGGAGCTGAAGGGCTGGGTGGACAGGCCAGGGCTGTTTCCTTGGGATTCTAGAATAAAGGGCAGTTCTGCACAGGTGCACCTCGGGTCGCAGTGGACCCGAGGATCTCAGTGGCCACGCCAGCAAGTGAGGACAAGGCGGGGCCAGATCCCTCAGGGCTCAGCCACATGCACAGGTGCCCAGAGATCACCTGCAGCTCCCCAAGCGCAGGCTCGCACACCTGTTCCCACCTGCTCAGTTCTGGTGCCGACGCCATCCGTCCTACAGGGAAAGCCAGGCACCAGCCCACGAGCCCCTCTGCTCCCCAACTCGGGGCCCAGGCCACCTGGAGCCTCCTCTGAAGAGCCTGGCAAGTGGCGAATTCCCCAAGTCCTTCCCAAGCCCAAGCGACGGTGGACGTCATCCACAGTGGTCAACATCCTCCTCAAGTCCAGTTTCCATTATACCAGCTGGAAACTCCAAGCTAGGAAAGCGAGGGGAGACGTCCAAATCTTCATTCCATACGCGTATTCACCCCTGTTCCGGAAAGCATATTTAAAGAGAAGAAAATCAGCCCATACAGGAGAAGTGACCTGTGTGGTTCAGAAAGCCCAGCAGGAATGTCAGGTTTCCTGGACCCGACCCTAAGCCTCTACTAAGCGCAGTGCCCCATACAGAGGGTCTTCTAAGACCTCCAGCTGGGCTCCCAATCAATGGCCTTGTCTCCACGAAACAATTCCTTCTAAAACACACCCTTGTTTTTAGGAATTAAACCCAAAATTCCCATAATAACAGTCTGGCAATAGTATAAACTTTTGGTTATGCTTAAATAGCTTAAAATCTATATGCTCAAACATTAGTAAAGATTAAAAGACAACTCAATGGAAAGAAAATACTGTATAAGCTGAAATAATTCAAAACTTCCTAAATTAGTCAAAATAGTAAAATGGACGAGGGGGTGAAATGAAAAACCACTACAGCCCACAGAACAGCTGAAAGAAAAAAAAACCAACAACAATAGAAACAGTTCAGTATTTGTTCTAACTTCTATGTCTCCTTTCCAAGGTTTATATTTAAATACAGAAAAGCAAAACTCTCTGAAAAATCCATTATCTTTATCACCTCTCCTCAAAAACAACCCCCCCCCCCAAAATCTTCCTATTCACCCTTGAGAAATTCACTTAATACCCACCGCCCACATACCCGGGGGGTTGACCAACCTCACAAAACCAGGTCAAAACCACTCAGAAGCTCCCCAAACTTGATTTCAGTTTCAGGTTCCCGAGTTAAACTTGAAACAACACAGCAGTAATTTGCATATTCCTTCCAAGCACACTCAAAGGACAGCCCCAGGACCAGAGCTGTCAGGATGAACTGGGATCCAGGCTCTACCGGCTGCTGCTGGTCTTCTCTGGGAGGTGGGAGTCTGCCCAGAGCACCAAAGAACATGGCAAAAAATGAAATCTCAAACCACCAGCTCACTAATGCTCACCAGGCACTTTTCATGGTGCTCAGTATTTGGTGGGCACAGTATCCTATAGACAGCAACTCCACACTCCTTCCGACGGCCCTGGTTTCCAGTGTTCAGCCCGCTCTGGGGCATACAGTCACGGGATGTATCTTACCCTGGGGTCCAGAAAACATGGTCACCACAGGCCAGAAGACTTATATTTGAGTCCTGAGAATCAGACAAGTGAATAACTTTTTAATAAAACAATTTTCAATGGTGGCCCACACGCAGTCAATAGACCAAGGCCAATCCATGACACATTTGTAACCCGTTCCTTTACAAAATGAGGAAAATGAACATACGTAGGTCACACAGCCAAGAGTGTGCAATTTAGGGCTTCCCTGGTGGTGCAGTGGTTGAGAATCTGTCTGCTAATGCAGGGGACACGGGTTCGAGCCCTGGTCTGGGAAGATCCCACATGCCACGGAGCAACTGGGCCCATGAGCCACACCTACTGAGCCTGCGCGTCTGGAGCCTGTGCTCCGCAACAAGAGAGGCCGCGACAGTGAGAGGCCCGTGCACCGCGATGAAGAGTGGTCCCCGCTTGCCACAACTAGAGAAAGCCCTCGCACAGAAACGAAGACCCAACACAGCCAAAAATAAATATATAAAAATAAATAAATAAATAAAAGATTTAAAAAAAAAAAAAAAAAAAGAGTGTGCAATTTGGTGACTGCTCTTTATTCTGACAACACATCCTTGTCACATTTTAGTGGTACTGGTAGCAGGTAGGAATTTGCTATTCTGAAGGTTCTTCCTTTAAAGATAAAAACTTGGCCACCGTATACCATTCTCAAGCTTTTAACAGTCTGTGAAATCTGGGACCTGCTGATATTCAGGACTCCTCCTCGCTCATCCCCCTCGACCCAAAACAGGGCCCGGCAAGAGCATCTTCTCCTCATTCCCAGCGGACTTCCCAAACATCAAACCGCAACACTGCTGCTCAGCACTTCTCACTGTGAAAGGCACTTACACCACGTGAATCGAATCACAACAGCCCCACTGACCGTCCTGCTCATGTGCACTCTCGTGTGGATGACCGCAGCATGCATTTACACTGCTCAAGCGGCTTGGACAGTCTCTGAGCCGTTTCTGCACGTGCTGTGCAAGGTCAGGGCTCAGATCCGTCATCCACTGCTGCAGAACCCTGTTACCACAAACTCGGCAGCTTCAATCTCCCCACGCTGACTAGCACGCATTATCTATGGATCTGGAGCCTGGCGTGCTTAGCCAGGTCATCTCTAGGTTACAAGCCAGGTGTCAAGTCTCATCCAAAGCCTGAGTGGATCTAAGGGTTCACCCCATTTGTCGACAGAATTCAATCACGGTGGCTCTAGGACCAAAGGCCCTGCCTTCCTGCTGGCTGTCACCCAGAGACCACCCTAGTTCCTAGGTGTCATCCACAGCTCCCTGCCAACAAGGCCACTTGCTTCCTCAAAGCCAGCAAAGGAGGAGTCTGTGGAGTTTTTATTTTTTTGGTATTTCTGGTGTTGACTTGCAATATTATATTAGTCTCAGGTGTCCAACATAGTAATTTGATATTTTTACAGATTATACTCCAGACAAAGTTATTATAACGTACTGGCTATATTCCCTGTGCTGTACATTACATCCTTGTAACTTATTAATTTTATACCTAGTAGTTTGTACCTCTTAACCTCCTTCACCTATTCTGCCCCTCCCCCCACCTCTCTCCCCACCCCTCTCCCCTCTGATCACCACTTATCTGTTCTCTGTATCTGTGAGTCTGTCTCTGCTGTTTTCACTTACATGTGGAATCTAAAAAATAAGCAAACAAACAACTAAAACAGGAGAACTCTGTATTTATATAACAATAATGATGGTGATGATAGAACAGCTTTTTTATTAGGAACAAACTGGCATAAATTCCAGTGGCTATTAAAGTGCCTACCACAGAGCTCAGTGCTAAATAAATATTTGTTGAAATGATCCATTAATGCTCCTCATTAGATGAGGTTCCTTGAAAACAGGGACAACGGGTGTTCTGCATAATACCAAAGGAAGGAATATCTTGCTTACCAGCAGAAGGCATGCAAAAATATTTGTGGGATAACTTAAAATGTGCAAAGAATTCCAAGATGAAGGAAATGAATGAGGGCTGGAATGTGAAGGAAGCTAGAATCTGAAGACAAATACATGTGAACAGGCCAAAGCAAGAGAGAATTCCCAGTAAGTGCAAAGTGGGAACAAGCATATCATCTGCCTACCAGTCTCTCTTTGCTGCTGTAACAAATTTCCATAAATGTAACAAATGACCATAAACCACAGTGGCTTAAAACAGCCCCCATTCACTACCTCACAATTCAGCAGATGGGAAGTCTGAAATCTGCCTTGTCAGCCAGCCTCCATTGCTTTCTGGAGGCTCCAGGGAGGATCCCGTGGCCTCTCCCAGCTTGGGGAAACCGCCCGTGCCGCTTGGCTCTGGCCCCTTCTCCTGTCTGCAAAGCCAGCCCTGGCCGGCTGAACCTTCCTCACAAGGCCGTCTTTTCTGACACCTCTGTCTCCCTCCTCCCCACTGAAGGACCCCCACGATGCCAGACCCCACAGATAAGCCAGGATCATCTCTCATCTCAAGATCCTGATTTTAACCACATCTGCAAAGTCGCTTTTGCCACGAGAGGTAACACATTCACAGGTTCCAGGGATGAGGACATGGACACCCTGGGGTGGGGTGGGAGCATTACTCTGCCCATCATAGTCTGTTTATGCAACAGTAAAGAAAAACACCAGCCTGGAGTAAAACACTGGTGAGGGAATGCAGAAGGAAGCTAAATTAAAGTAACCCTAGCAGACTGTGAGATCCGGAAGAAGGAACGAAAGCTCGGCATCACTGTGCTGACAGTCGCCGGCGCCGAGGCTCAGGTCACTTTATCACTCTGGGTGTTGGTCATCTCTAAAGTGAAGCAATCCCTGCCCTGCCTGCATCCCAGAATACCATGTAGAACAACAGAAATGCTTTTTACATGCTTTGAGAACTACAAATTAATATACAAATGTAAGATATTATGGCTAATATCACAGTGAAGCAAAGTCACACATCAGCAGTGTGGGATCGTAAACCACACTGCTTCATCCCAAAAGCCCTTTGGTCTTGTTGAGCAGAATCCTGAGGCTTGACTTACGTAGAAAAAAGCATTCCTTGAGTGCAAAAATCAGACTCTGCTTAACAAAATATTCACGTTGCTAGAATATATTCTTGCAATAACATCAAAACTCATAAAAATCTAAGATAATAAATATAAAGAAAGAAAGAAAGGGGGGAGAATTGAAGTATAACTGAAGTAATCTGGTTAACTTCAATCATGAAACTAAAGGGGAAAATGTTAGTTTTAATACCAGGAGGCAGGTACCACCACAGCACATTCCAGGTGACAGGCAAGCAGAGCAGAATACAGGGCTTCCCCATCCACAGCTGCGTCCAGGCCAGGACGGGACACTGTGTGGCCGGGATCTCTCACCTGCGTTCCAAGCTGGCATTTTAAATGGCTTACAGGTTATTAGAACTTGAACGTCATGCTCTCACCTCACACTCAAGAGGAACAGAACTGAATTCACTCTCTTCCCCAGAGCACTGCTGTTCCTTCCCAGGGACAGCATTTCTGGCCATGGTGATACCAGCCAGCCAGCCTCCAAAAACAAAACAACCTCGAGATCTCCAACTCTCCCCTTCCTCACCACCCGCCCCCGTACCTAACTAATCACAGAGTCCCGTTGTCCCTTTGATTCTCTTTCCTTCTCCACAAGCAACGTCGTTTGCATCTACATCCTTATAATCTAGCAGGTCTTCCTGGCTCTCCTACTCAAATTCACTCTGTGCGTCTACACCATGCTGCCCTCTCCTCTCACTCTCCCCCATGCTGGGAACATACCACACATAAGTCATGTATTATACGTGATAAATATAAGCACCAGAATTTCATAAGCGGTGTGTGTCAGGCACTACACTAGGCATTATTAAGATCATCCTATCTGATCTGCACATCACCTAGTGATGTGGGTATAATTAACTGCATTTTAAAGAAAAGGGAATTAGGGTTCAAGATTATTAAGTAACTCCCGGAAGGACATTTTTGAAAGCAGGATTTGGGCCCAGGTTGCAGACTCACCCGAGGCGGAGCTCCACCCATGCCTCTGCTTATTTAATCAAGCCCACACCCCTCAACCTGCTCTTCCAGGCCTCCCGGGACCTGCACGTCTGGACTTTCAATATACTATTTGCCATACTCCATCCACACGCCGCCCTCTCCAGGGAGCTCAGTCCCTCGCCGCTCCCCTCTCCCAATCTGACCATCCTCTGAGGCCAGCCCACGGAGCCCTCCCAACTGCACTAGTCCCCACCGCCCTCCTTTCCCTGCTACCATCTGCAAAGCCACTCCTCCTTACACTGACGGACACAGGCACACCCTCACCTCGGCACCCACACGTCTGCTTCCTTCCCTACCTACTCCGGGTCCTGTACCATGTCTTACACTCTGCACTTTACACGCTGGGGATACTACAGGGAACAAAACATTTAAAAGTATATGCTGGTTCAAATAATCGTACACCTAATATTCTAGTACAAAACAAAATTATCTGACTTTAACCTCTTATGTCTCTGTCTATAATACTGGCTCAAAAATTAGTTATCAAACCCTAAAACAAATATCCATTGTCTGGCTGACACTAACTCACCATTAGGAACTATGTTGGGAGTATTCTGTTAAACTCAAATTTGATCAGCCAAGAAGAAAAATTTGACCTGCCCCCTAGGTTATGTCATCACACAATGACAGTTCATAAATGCTTCGCCACTTGGTCTATGATTCCCTGGTGCATACATAAATATATCTGATCAAATAATTGGCAAGGTCTCCAAATGGAATAAATGTGAAAGGCTGGAAATACAGCTTTTGAGATAGAAAAGTGATAATGAAAATAGGAAGATCCTTCACGAAATACTAGACTATGAAGATTTCTACATCAAAAAGAAGAAAAAAGGAGCATACAGGAGATCCTTCAGCAGCTCAGCTTCCTACAAAAAGGCCTCACAACTAACCCTTTTAATACCATGGCATTCATAACCAGAAACTTCCAAGCTAAGTGATGCTCAATACATCTGTTGAATTAATCATACTATGGATCATTGTTATTTAAGGGAAGATCTCCTCGTGATTCAGTGACTCGTTTATTATTATCATAGCAATTAACATGCTGTAAAATTACCTGTCAAATTACTTGTCCCCCCTAGACTATCAGTTCCTTGAGAACAATATCATATCCATCTTGCTGGTGGCTATATGCCTAGCACCTAACTCAACACAGAATAAATCTCAGCAGATATTTACTGAACGAATAGATCCTCCACTATTAAACACTAAGCTCAAAATACAGATTCTTATATTTTTTAATATTTCAATCCAAAAACTAAATAACAGGAATTTTAAATCTTTCCTCACCAAAAAAACACTTCATTTGGTAAAACCTACCAGGGCAGACAGCTCAGAATTTCCACTTTAACCTTACAAATTCTAGCAAAATACAACTCATATGTGAATTTCTTCCCAGTTTACACACTTAATTATAAATTCACTACAGTTAACAGTCACTGGTTTTATTTTTTTTTAATTCTCCTATTGGCCTTAGCTTTGAAAACTGATATTAAATGACTGCACTGCTTAAATACAAGACTTTTTTGCACACAATAAACTATAATTAGTGTTCAATCCTAAAGTTATAGCACGCTCCACTCCGAACAGACTTTAGAGATCGCCAGGTGATCCCTTCGTGTTATGGATTAAGAAAAAATTAAGGCTATACAATTAATTGGTGTTAAAACCCAGCCTCTGATTCTCAGGTCCACGCTCTTTCCTCAGTTAATCGATTAATTATGTGTAATGTTAAGACATAAGGAAAAACGTTTCACCGCGTAACAGTCTTTGACCAAAGCAGGACAGGACTGAAGATGTCTTTCTCGTTCCCAGTTATGCCAAACCTTTCCTCCGGGACCACAAATCACCGTAAGGAGGATTAGAGTCCAGTCCACGGCCCACAATCCTCTCACACGGGAAGGTAAGCCCGGCCCCCAGATCTGCTTTGCGCTGTAAGACACACCAGACTTCAAATCTGTTTATAGCCTGTGGCTGATTCCAAATCCCAGGGAACTTTCCGTCCTAGGCAACAGATTACCCCCACGGAGCGAGGCTGACTTTGGTGCCTTCCACATTCAATGTCCTTTCCCCATATTGGAGTACTCTCACTTATCTAGTTAGCACTGTGAAGAGAGGTCCATTCTAGTCATGGGGCAAACGCCCTATTCCATGCCAGACTTCTTTTCTATTCCGTAGGAATAACTCTTCCAACCTGGCAGCAAAGGTAAATACCCTGCCCAAATCAATGCAGCTCCTAAGTAGCTAAGCAGTAACTCAAACCCACGCTGGCCAAGAAATCCAACTCTTCTTCCACTTGTCCCAACACAAAGTCCCAGCATCCAGGGAGTTCGCAAGATAAGTCATCAACGAATTAATTAACGGTATGACCTAAATGACAGCAAAGAAAATAAAATGAGGGGCCTATAACGTAGTGATTAATACAGGCTTATTTTACTACTATAATCCATATCTTTCCACAATTGCAAAAACAAAAAAAAAAAACAAAACTCTTGAATATGCTTTATTTTTCAAATTTGACACACAATCTATTTACCTCTCCTTAGAATTTGTTAATTCTAGTTAGAAACTTGATAGAAAATAAAATTACTGGGATTTATGTTTCACCTCTGCCTTTGCAAACAAGGACAGGAGTGACCTTTGGGCAATCTGTTTAACCTCTTCGTTCCTCAGGGGTGACAAGAAAACCGCCTCAGAGGAGGGCTCCCTTGCTCCAGAAAGGAAACAGGTGTAAAGCCCGCTAAGCGGTGCCTGGCACAGAGTGAATGCTCAGCACACCTTAATTACTGTCATCCACCCACCATCACCGCCATCGTCACCACCCAAAACATGAGTGTCACAGGAGGCTCATTTTTGTCTGTTCTGTTCACTGTCGTATCCCCAGTGCCTGACACATCGTTGGCACTCAAACATCCATCGACCGAATTAATCATGAGCACTAGTACTTCTATTACTAAGTACAGGATGATCTGCCCCCAAATGTAATTGCCTCCAAGAGAAAAGATTAATTAAGCAAAAAACAAAAACAAAAAAAACCCCACCAAATTGCTACTGGAAATTTGGGGGATATGAAATAGAGAACTGCTCTCAGCCCGAATGCAAGGCTTCCTGGAGGAGAGAAGAGAGGAGGCTCCTCTCAAGTCAAGGAAGCATCTCTTCAGACTAAACTACCACCCGGAGAAAAGGCAAGTGCAAAGTATCCGTTAAGAGCACTTTGCAGGCCAAAAGATTTTCCAGCTTACATGACGGGGTACAAGAGTCTAGAACAGGAGACTTCTTAGTCTCCTCAGGAATCTGGGCCTCGACAGCAAGGACGAACCCCACTCTGCAGAGAGGAAAGAAGCACAGCAAGTGATCCCGGAGCTGTAACTCCGGTCCACATGCAGGTGGAGAAGGGCCCCCGGGGCCCCCGCCCGCCTCTCTCCACCACCCGGAGACCTTGCTGTCCCTGTGCACACTGGGCCGCGGGAAAGCTCTGCAGCCACAGGCTCCAACCAGACCGCCCCCACCCAAGCTGCAGCCCCGGCCCGCTTCTGAGGGCCCACGAAGTGGCTACTGGCTCCTGACCCTCCACCGGGAGGTCTGCGGGCAGGGAAGCCACTCTGCTCCCCCATGTCCATTCCTTACCGTAAAACCCTCAGAGAACTGGGAAGAACGCTGGGGAAAGGAGCCACCAGGGGTCTTCAGCAGGCTTCAGAGAGCAGCCCTCTGCCCCCCTTCCCCACCCTCACCCCAGACTTCTCCTACGACACACTCCTATTAACACAGTGATGTTAATATCACCTAACCAGCATAGTAAAGCACTAATCAAAAAGCAGCCTTTAAAAACAACCTGCTTCTCAAGAGCAGTGAACTTGTGCAGTTTGCCAACAATCTGGCCAACAGAGCTAGTCCGACTTGACACAGGAGAGAAGGTCCTGAGAAAAGACTAGTGCAGGAGGTTCTCAGGCAAGTCTGAAGTTCTCCAAATCTCAGTTTCCTTGCTCAGTATAGGGAGGACAGTGAAAATACCTACCACCCGCAGTTAAACGAGATAATTTATATAAAATGCTGGGCACACTGCCTGGCACGCAGCAATCATTCTATCAATGTCAGTGAATTTTTTCTGTGCCCTCCCCCCGAATAATTATCTACCAAGTGTCCAGAATCCTGGTTAAAGGCAAACATTTTGCCTCACTCCTTAAGCCTGATTCTTTACATGGAATCATAGCCAAATAATTCCAGTTTAGTGGAAACCTCTAACAAAAGTTGAGGAAAGGCTGCTTCAAAGGACAGGCAAGTTGAGAACTCCACACCTCAAAGAAAGCCGTTCAAGATCACAAGGACAATTAGCAGCTCTTCTAGTTCATCTCAGCGGTCAGGTGGTAACTAATAAAACTTCCCTCGACTTCAGCCCTGGAGTCCCGAAGCCCCACATGGAGACAGAAGCACTGGGCTTTCGCGCGCAACGGGGAGACAGGCCGTGCTCAGAAGTCTGCACGCTCCGGAGGCAACTCTAGCTCGGGACAGCATACGCCTCCAATGAAGCGAGTGTCCGAGTTCTCTAAGGAATGGCCTAACGTGAACCCCCTTCTCTAGTCCCTGTATTTTATTAATTTTCCTTTGTAAGTTAAATACTGAAGACTCCTATTTAATTGCCTCTCAATCTTTTCAAACTGCAAATATTTTGTCAAAATAAGATGTTAAATGTTATAAAAGTTAACATAAAGTCACCTCTTCCTTAAATACTGAAATAGATTTGATTGCTTTTCAGGTGTAATTTATTCTTATTCAACTTTACAGAACACCATGCTACACATTTCACTACCATAGACTCCTTTACCCCAATTTTTCTGGCTCAAAGCAGCCCCTTTGCTGTTGCCAGTGAAGGACAATGTTCATCAGTCCTAGCTCCAGTGCTAACCGGCTGTGTGACCTGGGAAATCACACCTTCTCAGTCACCCTTCCTCCTCCACACAATGATGGTTATTTAACTCCAGTACTAAGATCTCAACGCGCACGCCAACGGAATATTTTTTTTTAATTCAATGGTTAACATGAGTACAAAAACGGTAGGAAATCTATCATACAAAACTGGATACGTTACTTTTTTTCCCTGAAATGGGTATTTTCTAAATCCTTTAAATCTGAAGTTACAACCAATCATTTTATCTCCTAAATTGCAACTATGTTGGGTATATACTGTCCAATTCCCCAACAGTACCCTGAAATGCCTTGCTTCTACCCAACCAACAACTGCATTCTGTTCTCATTTCTACAGACTTCTACAACTTTCAGGCAAGTTTTCTGCAAGATAATAAACATCAGTAAGTAAAGACTTAATTATGAAGTATTTTGAGTACCTAACCTTTACCAGCTATGCTAGATATAGGGGATAAGTGATTAAGACACTTTTTTCCTAAACCCAAGGAGTCACAATCCTGTAAAGACATAGCACTGTGCCATCACTCCCATCCCTCTCCCAGGCAGACATCACTAATCTATCATGGGCCTCTCCCTTGAACTGGACACAGCTTTGGCTCCGTGATTCCATGTAGCCACTACCAATCAAATAGGCTTATTTTAATAGACTTCAGCACATTTCACTAAATCTCCATCTACACAAGTGATGATTATGATGCCGATACTGGAATGCAGAAATTTGCAGGACACCAAATATGGATTAGAAAGTAAAACCAGAAGATGTAATATCCCCGTCATCTATTATGATCCCACTGAAGCATTATTTAAAAGGGTTAAGGAAAACTGTGGAAAGAATGGTACTTCCTGCCAATTCTCAATTACCATTTTCCAGCATCTTAAATTAATTCTTAAATGAAGACGATAAAGCCTGTGAGAGCCACCTGAGTCTAGGGAATCCGGGTATCTGTCTTAAACATGCTCTCTTTAAAGGCTATGGTTGTCTGATGGCAGCTAGAACATGCTCAAAAGAAAATAATTAAATTAGTGAAAATAAAAAATAAGGCCATAAAAATGAAATTCTGAAACAAAATATTACAGCTTACATAATCTGCCTGACAGCTCAAAGGGTCCATCTCTTTCCTCTACGCAAGACTTGGTAAAAATGCGTTGTCTTCCAACAGCAGACAAATTAACTCCTCTTGACCAGGACTAACTTGCCAACCATTTAAAGATAAACGCTTTGCCTTCCATGTGTCACGGTGCAGAACTCTGGACTTGGTGCTTGCTTAGATGTCTGACCACAGCTAAAGCGCTTCCTAAGGAAAACCTAGGCTACTTGCAGGTGTGGAGGACTTCAACATGTCAGTTCTTCCATATTTAAAGCACCAATATTAATTTCGTACCAAGGACACCTGACAAGGTAATCTACAGTTCCAACTCGCCTACGCTCCTGGCAGAGACGAGCTTGATGTAACAGATATCAGAAAGGGAAAAATCCACGAACGCTGACCATTCAGTTCTCTAAAGTCTCCACCTACCGAAAAATGTGCTCCCACAGTCCGTCGGGGTAACAAGAGCGTCCTGAGGAGATGACTCGATCGAGCTCATTGTGCGTCACGTTGTTCTGTGTCCCCCTGAGAGTTTAGTACTAACAAAGCTCCACGTGCCCACCCACTCTGCCTCGACGGTCAGGAAGCTCAAAGCTGAATTTCATGCCCACCTGGCAGCCGTCCTCAGTGCTGGGGACACTACCTCCATCTTTCTACAGCCTCCACTGCAGACTCCTATTTTTTTCATTCTTCTTAGGATGGTCCAACGCTGTGTTTTTTTATTGAAGCCACCTCAGAATCTTTTTGGAAATAAGCTAGGGGTACAAAATGTAATAAATTCTCTTTCCTCCCATTATTACTGTGTTTGGTCCTCATGGCCCCCCAAACCCTCCCCTCTCTGCACTCCTGTACACGCTGTTCTCCCCAAACACAGTCCTTGCTACTGCCAGCATTCAGTGAGGTTGGATGAACCAGGCATGTGGCCCCTAACATATAAGTAAAATACGGATTTTGACATGTGCATTAAGTCCCTCAAAAACTGTGAGATCCTGGAGGGCAGAAGAGTACAGCTTACGTAGGCTCTTGCTCCCAGCAGCCTCAATGCAAGCCTTGCACCCTGCAGACACACAGTAGAGACAAGTTCTGTTCATGGGAAGAGTAAGTCAACACTTTGGAAGCCCACTAGGTGAAGCCACATGGGAGGTAGTAAGCTCAAAAGAAGGTTTCTACCCTAAAGGAGTTAACAAACCAAAGAACTAAGCTATGTAAACTACCTATGTAGCCAACATGGATTGCACATCTGTAAATACAGAGAATTGAAAATACAAAGCCTGGAATGGTTGCATTTGGCTGAGGCTCTTAGCTGAGTTAAAAGGAGTAAGACTTGTGAGGGCATTCAGGCGCAAAATAATGACCCCACGGAGGTACAAGGCAGCAATATTCAGGGACCAGCAAGAACATTTCCCCGGGTGTAGCAAAGAGCAAGCACAATTAGACCATGAGGTGAGCCCTGGGGATGGCTGGCGGAGGGCCCTGCAGCAGCAACGCAGAGCACATTTCACAGTAGTTGTGAAATGATTCACAACTACTGTCAGGAAGAGACAGGAGCAAGAAAGCTGGAGTGACCGCTGACAGTGAGCACTAGAGATGCACAGCACACAGGCACCCTGGCTACCTGCACGCATTCTCAAGGGCCAGCGGGGGACAACCCATGCAAGTGCCCATCTTAGCACAAAGGCCACGACAGCCCTAAGGGCCAGAGCAGCGGTTTCAACCTCACCTTGAATCTGAGACCTCTTCTTAGAGTAAAACAATCCCTCTCTCTCCCCTACTCCCCCTGCCTCTCTCCCTCTCTCCCTCTCTCCCTCTCTCTCCCTCTCTCCCTCTCTCTCTCACACACACACACGCACACACACGCACACACACGCACACACACACAGAGCTGTAACTTAATGTGGGTGGCTTACCACAGAGGCAGTATAACAAAATGGCTTAGAGCAACTCTTGGGTTCAGATCTCAGCCCTGACACTCAGGAGGTGTGCGCCCTCAGGGAACATACTTAACCTTACTTACTAAACCAGGTGTAAAATGGGGACAAAAACTGTACTTGCCTCTTACATAGGAATATATAAAATGTTCAGCGGAGTGAGTAGCTCAACAAGCTCTCACCCAACACGACTAAGAAACTGGACGGCAGGTATGGCTCTCCAGACCCTTTGCATTAACCTCACAGCACTCCGAGACCCTCGATACCCACGGCGGGAGCCACTGTGCTGGGAGATAAATGCGAAGCAGAGCAGTAAACTCCACCAGCAGGGATTTACGTGGCAACCAGAGTTCAGCACTGTGCCAGGGGCTGCAGAAGCCAGCACAACACCCAGCAAGTGAGGGGACAATGCACAGGGTGGGGTTGTAGGGAAGTGGGAGATACTGGTGCAGAGGTTAGAAGGAGCCTGACCCTCAAGCAGGGGTTTTAAGGTGGAAATGAAGTGGGGAGCCAAAACTGTCTGGCCAGGGAGTAGCTTAGGAAGACAGCCTGGAGGAGGCCATTCAGCACCAACCCGACCACTGCACTCCCGGCCCTAAATAAGGTTTCCCTTCTAACCTGCATGGATTCACGCTGCTGGCACTTCAGTAGGCATAAGCCACACCAACAGAGTTACACGAACAGCTTAACTAATTTCTCCGTAATATTGAAAGTATGCAGGCACTTGACTGAATTTGAGGGTCTCTTACTCAGCCTCAGATCTCTGTCCCTCCCACCCACCCCTCCCACCAGTTTTCAAACCCGCGTTCACTGTAATTACCTTAAACACAGCACGATGCATGAGTAACTAGGAAGTAATCAGGTATCCAGCAGTTACAGCTGTCTAACGCCCTTTGACTGTACGTCTAGACAGTTTCTAACCTCTTTTCTCCTGCCACAGAGTCTGAGAGCAGTGTGAATCCCAACTGGACACTTCCTAGCGCTTTGACCGCGGGCCTCGGTTTCCCCATCTGTGCAAAGCCTCAAAGCACCGCCTCAAAGAGCAGCTGGGAAAACTAAATGAGGTCCTATCAGCCAAGTGACTGCGCGTAATAAGCACAGCCTGCGTGCGCATTAGGATTTTCACCTTTATTCACCCCATCACTTCCTGAGCACCGGGTGACGGCACCGCCACCGCCCGGGGGGACCCGAGAGGCCCGGCCCCGGCGCCGCCCGCCGCTCGCGGGCCGGGCTCCGGACACTCCTGAGGGTCTCGGGCAGGGAGGGGACCCGGCCCGAGCCCGGACCAGCCTGCCCCACGTCCAGGTGCGGCCGCGGTCTCGGAAGTTCCTGCGAGGTGGGCTTTTAACGTGTAAGAAAACACAAAACAGGAAAACATTTCCTGGTCTGTGACTGCACAGCACCGCTCCCTCTTACTTCCTCCGCGACCTGGGACCCGGGCGAGGGGACCGGGCAGCAAGGGAGCCCCCGCGCGCGGGCGCCGGCCTTCCCGCGGCCCGCGCCCCCGGCGCCCCCGCGGCCGCCCCCCCGCGACGCCCCGAGAGCACACGTGCCCGCGGCCCCCGCCCCCGCTCACCTGGCCCGTGATGCCCGTGATGAGCGCCACCTTCCTGGGCTTGCCCGTCTCGCCGTCCCCGGAGCCGCGGGCGCTGGGGCAGCCCGCCGCTGCCTGGGCCATGTCCGCGCGCGCTGAAGAGAGGCGCCGACCGACGGGGGTGTGCCGCGCGAGCCTCCTCGCCGGCTGCAAGGACCAGCCCCGCGCCACCCGCCGCCGCACTCTGACAGGGCCGCCTGGGAGGCCGGCGGGGCGGGCCGTGGGCGGGGCGGCCGGCCTGCGGCCTGGCGGGCGCAGCGTCAGCCGCATCACCGCGCGACGCACCGCCGCGCCGGCGGCAGGCCCCGCCCTCCCCGCCGGCGGCCTCACAACCAGAGCAGGCCCCGCCCACTGCCGGCGGCGCGCGAGCCGGGCGGGGCGGGGCTTGTAGGCGGCGCCTGCGCGTGAAGGGCGGGGCGTCGGGCGGGCCTGCGCGGGCTTGTCCAGATCCTCAGGAGAGGCTGGGATGCCAAGTCTTTGCGCCAGGCATGCTCCTTGCAAGGGCTGGCAGTGGACGGGGCGGGCCGTCGGCGGCCTGACTTCACCATCTCATGCTGCACGTCTTCCCCTCCACCCTCCCGAATCTCCCAGGAATCGTCACACTATCCGAGGATGCTGGGAAGAAGTAAGGGCAGACCTTTCCCTTAGGAGAAAGCCCTGAATCCCGTCCGAATCTAGGGGTCACGGACCCTGGGTCATCGGCTTTGATAAGTAATTCCTGGACACCTGCTGCAATGCCCTTTGAGGAGTCTGGTTCTCTGTTTCCTGAAGGGCACTAGCGTCACAAGGCCCCTGAATGGGGTCACGGATAGGGGAAATGACCGGCCTCACGCCTAACCTGCTTTCTGACTTCTCGCGTTTTTCTGAGGCTTGGAACCAGGCACGAGATTCCAAGTAACTCGATTCAAATTGCTGTAGTCAGAGGACTGGCAGAGCAAGACGAAAGTCTCCGGTCCCACCCATGTGCAGCAGAAGGAAATGTTGAAAAGACTGCACAGGTCAGTAAACCTGGACATGCCGAATTTCAAAGAGTAATTCAGATGCAAGGTGGCGTCCTAGCTTGACGTCTGTCGAATTTGGCTTCCGTGTGGCAGCTGCACGTAGGGCAGGGAGAGGAGAGGAGCTGACTCAGACGCTGGCAGGGTAGCAGGTGTGTGTACCTAAGCATTGGCCGGAACCAGGGAGGAGAGAGGAACTTCCTTGTCCCCACTGCTCTGCTTCTCTGCCCTGTACATATTCCTCTCCCCAACGGATCAGCACAGACGAGCGCTTGAAATCACAAACTGAGTGACTAGGAGGTGCCCAACCTAACCTGCAAGACCCTTACAGACTTGGGACTTCCCTGGCGGTCCAGTGGTCAAGACTCCGCGGTTCCACTGCAGGCGGGGGCGCGGGTTCGATCCCTGGTCGGGGAACTAGGATCCCGCACGCCGGCAGGGCCCGTACAAAAAATGGGGGCGGGGGCGGGGGCGGGGGTGGGGGGAAGACCCTTACAGCCTTCAAATCCCAAAATAGAAAAGCTCAGGATTTCATTAAAAATCTCTCTGTCCCCTAAGCATGTCAGCAATATGCCTTAGCTTTATGGATAGACTTGTCTCTGGATTCACTTGCCTCTCCCCTGTACGTTCCATTCAGAGAATGCCTAAAGGAAGGTCAGTTACTAGCCCCAGCAGAGGGCTGCATCACTGGTGAACAGAGAGGCCCTGAGGCAAAGGAGAGGAAACCCTCTCACTAGGGGAACTCGCTATAACCAAGAAATGTCTTTGAAATCTACTAGATTCTATTAAAAACTTATGTTTGTTTTAATATAAATATGCTTTGAATTAATTTGCAGATAAATTATTTAACATTCCCCCAAATTGCTGAAAAAATGGATCCTTAGGGAGGACGTGCCAAGTTCATCTGGCAGCCGAGACCTCCAATCACACTGCTGGCCTGTCCTGGTAAGAAGCATGACAGTGGAAGACCCATGGAAAGAAAATCAATTATATTTTAGGGCCTGCAAATAAAATAATTACAAAATATTGAGGGAAATGGTAGTTCAGAGATACAGTGGGAGGTTTAAAAAGAAGGATATTTCTCTAGAAAAATTCTCTGAAGAAAGGTGATGAGACAGGAAGACAGGAGTACAGCCGTTTTGGAAAAGGACCGGGGAATGGCCTTGAGTTAGTGGGCTTGACAGGCCCAGTAAAACAAAGCACCTAAAGGCTTGGCCTCCTGAGACAATAACCAGAGACCCACAGGAGTAGAAGATTATCTCTGTTCCACTGATGAATGTACATAGTTTCCAAAGAACAAAAGCAGGACTGTAAAACTACCACCTAGCAGAACCACCAAACTGCCAGTTCCCTGAAAGATATAGATAAAGGCCTGACACACATTCCTAAGTTGTTTTTGCAGGAAGCAGACGAAAACTGCTGACTACAAGCATGTGGACCCCAGACCTATTGAAACCAGATGGTTGATGATGCTCGAAACTTCACCTTGACGCCAGCGAATCGGAGACCTGGGCACAAGCTCATCAGGCTCCTGCATCCCCTCCTTCACGTGGCCTTTAAAACCCCTTCCCTGAAAGTCCTCGGGGAGCTGGCATTCTTCCCTACCTTCTCTCTGGTGCACCAGCTCTCCTTCCAATAAAAAGCTTTGCTCGCCTAGGAATCTTGTGGGAGCGACACTCATTTCTATGGTCTTGCTGTCCCAGAATCTGGAGAGGGCCCGAGAACAGTGGTAGAGCAGTATATTGGTTTGCTGAGGCTGCCACAGATTGAGAGCTTAAACAACAGAATTTTGTTTCCTCACAGTTCTGGAGGCTGGAAATCCAAGATCAGGTGTTAGCAGGGTTGGTTCCTTCTGCAGCCTCTCTCCTTGGCTTAGAGGCAGCTACCTCCGGGTAACACGTGTCAGAATTGAGTTACGCTGGGACTTCCCTGGCGGTCCAGTGGTTAAGACACCACGCTTCCACTGCAGGGGGCGTGGGGTCAATCCCTGGCCAAAAAAAAAAAATTGAGTTGCGTTGTTAGGACACACCCAGCTGATGTCGGAGGGTTACTCCTTGGTGGTATGGGAAACCCTCCCCAAAACACATTGGAATTGTGTCCAGAACCTTATAACATGTCATCTAAGAATGGTGATTGCAATTTGTAAAAAGCTGTTGCCAAGGTCACATAGCTAGTAGCTGGTTATGGTAAAAATAATGATTGGCTCTTCCAACTCCATTCCATATTCTATTTGGAAAAACTGAAGCGCTAAAGCCCACATTTCCCAGGTTATGTTGCATCCAGAGTTTTGGAAATTGAGTTCCACCAGTCAGACTGTGACAGGTGGAAGGGAAACAGGCACCATCTTTCTCCTGCTGGTCACATAGTAGAAAAGTTTTCGGCAGCTAAGTTCCAAGTTTAGGTCTGTCACAAGTTGCATGAATACCGGAGCCGGTCAGGGTGGTGGCGGCAGCAGCTTCCTAAATTCTGGCTTGGAGTTCTGGGGGTGTGCCCTTGACATCAGCAGCCCAGTGATAACCCTCTAGCTTCTCTTCCTCCACTCCTTACAAAGTTTTCTTTTTTTTTTTTTTCTAAACCACGGTTTTTATTGAAATCATTGTAGATTAAAATGTATTTGTAAGAAATAATGCAGTGACATGCCATGTACCCTTCAACCAATTTCCCCCACGGTCACATGCTCAAAAACTACAGTGCAACATCACAAGCAAGATGTTGACCTTGATACAATTTGCTGCTATTATGCAGATTTCCCCAGTTTTACCTGTACTCATTTGTACATACGTGTGTTTAGCTTTATGCCATTTTATCACATGTATAGGTTCGTTTATCTACCACCAAGATCAAAATACAGAATATCTGGCAACACAAGGATGCCTCCTGCTGCCCTTTCACAGCCCCATCTCTCATCCCTGGAAACCACTAATCTGCCCTTTACTTCTCAAGTTTTGTCACTTCAAAAAGTATTATAAATGGACTCATACAGCTGGCAGTCTTTGGGAACTGGCTTTTTTCACTGAGCCTAAGTTTCCTGGGGGTCCATCCCAGCCGTGTGTATCAGCAGCCCATCCCTTTTTATTGTTGAGTAGCAATCCATGGTGTGGATGCCCCAGGTTTGTGCAGCCATTCACCCATTGAAGGATATTTGGGCTGCTTCTAGTCTGGGGCTGCTACAGATAAAGCTGCTATGAACATTCATGTACAGGTTTTTGTGTGACTATAGTTTTTGCTTAGCCCAAGAGTGTAATTGCTGGGCCATATAGTAATTGCATGTTTAGTTGAGGTTTTTTGTTTGTTTGTTTTGTTTTAAACTTCCAAATTGTTTTCTCGCAGAGTTTGTTAACAGAATATCTTGCCCTAAATCCCTTTCTACGTGAATTGCCTTCGGTGGTTTCTGTGTCCCACTTTAAACTCTGATGGACACAGCAGTACAGATGAGACAGAAACTGCAGACAGGTACCCTTAACTTCCACTGAAAGGCCAACAAAATGGTTATGTGTGTGTGTGTGTGTGTGTGTGTGTGTGTGTGTGTGTGTGTGTGTAATTGAGAGAGAAGGGCTGTAGCAGGGAAAACATCCAGGGGGAAAGAAGAGACCATTTCCTTTTTATTTTCCCTCTATTTCAGGATTTATACCAGTTTTCCAGTAAATAAAGCAGGATAGAAGTAGCGAATTTTTAAGTAAAATCTTATCAGCTCCAACTCCACTGGAGATGAGACAACTCAGACCTCTGTCTTCCACTGTGTTTCTCTTCACAATAAAATTAACTTGTGTGAGTCTCCTGTCTTAGGATTTGTGGCAGAAGCAGCAGAGTTTTAGAAACAGAATTGGAAGGTTTGTGAGGACTTCCTGAAATCCGTCACCTCCACTTTGGGTTTCCCACTTGACAAATGAAATCAATATGGCAAGTTTTTTAGACCATGATTTTAGAAAAGGGAAAATGTATCCAAAACAATCGAAGACATGTACTTCTCACATCCTCACTCATACAATTTCCCGTCAGATAGCTCTCTGTCTTCAGGCAAACGTGTATTAGAAGGATGCTTTCTGGGCCCTGTTATACACACTCTATCTCTAGTGGAGCATGTGTGCCTGATGTCATCTTGCCCCTACCTCCTTTGTTTTTAAAATTTCAGTTTTTAGTTGGACTAATAGTTTTCAAGCTAGAAGAGCTCCACTGGGAAAGTTTTCCCCTCTGGTAATCTTAGTTTCTTAATTCACAAAAATCCCAGGGAGAAGAGCCTCGGGGTCACTGCTGTACCGTCTCATTAGAATCTCCACTCAAGGCACACAACGCTGTTTTTCCGTTACTGGCATCAGACTCAGGGGGAAAGCATGTGAAGCTTTAAGTGACCCTTGGCTCTGATTTTCAGCATTCTCCTCTCTGGACTTTGGGACACATACGTGCTCAATCCCCCTTTGTGATATTTCCTAAAGCTGTGACCAATAAAAAGTGAATCTCCCATAACGCAAAACACTAGAGTAGGGGTAATACATCATTCTTTAAATTAGATGAGGTAATAAAACACCCTTGACCGCCTAGGGAAACCTTCCAGTTCCTGGCTACTACTCTGACCCTTATAATATGTCAAAATTGCCTCAAGGTTAAGATATAGGTGTCATTTTTAATTGTAAGAATTCTAATTCCAGAAAACTTTACCCTTCTGTACTAACATGTTGAACATATTCAGGATGCTGTCATAAATTTCCAGTTTCTCCAGGCTGAGTCCACTTTGGCTTCCAGTCTTCTCTCCAATACCTGTGTGCCCAGGAAGGTCTGGGCTAGGGGCCCAATGTGTGTGGGTAACAGAGGAACATTAGGATTATAAAGGCACACACCACAAAGCCTATGCATTAGAGAATTTGCTAGACCTGCTGGGAGACATGGTAAGAATTTTGATGCTAATGAATTTTTTTAATGGCCCCTTCTTTCCCACCGAGAGAGCTTCCTTTGACCTCTGGGAGGCACGCCTTAAGGAATCTTCTCTAGGACTAGAAATGGGGTAGGCTGGGACCTGGGCCCCTTTGCTGCAGGGCTGCAGAGCTCGCACCTGGACAGACGTCTCCTGGAGCAACAAAATACAACGAAACTACATGGGACTAAAAATCACTGCACGCATGCGCAGTGGGGGCAGATTACGGACAAAAAGCTACAAAAAGACCAAAAAAAACCCAGCTGCCACTTCTGAAGAGCTGAAGCAAAAACAGGGTACTGCACACGCCCCCTGCACTCAACAGCACCAAAGGGGTGGGCACACCACCTAAGCCAAACCCCTGGACACACCCTTACCCTCCCCATATACGGAACCAGCTCGCCTGCCCTCCAGGAGTGAGCGAAGGAATCCCTTACTTGTTCTGGCTCCCCTCTGCTGTAGCAGGGGCCGCACTAAAGCCTTGCCTGAATTTCTTGTCTGGCCTCTAGTCAATTTCTATTGATTGGGGAAGGCCAAGAACCCTGGTCGGTCACAGAAGGAGGGCTGAAGTGTACCTGGGCTCTGTCCTTGATTGTGTCCTAATCATTCATAAGAAGATTCACTTTTGGTGTGACGGTGGGTGGAGCCACCAGATAATCCTCAGGTGCAGCTCTGCCGTAATTCATCCCAAGTGCTTAAACCTAACAGTAAAGCCCCGAGAAAGCAAGCTGCCCCTGCAGGAGCCTCACTGAAGGGCAGTGAGGATGGTGGGGACAGAAGCTTCAGCTGCCAGGGAGCAGCACAGAGAGCTGGGGCCTAATCAGAGGCAGTGGCGGTGCCGGCACCACGACTGGCAGCAGACAGACCCTGAGGCTTGAGTCCCAACACGAAGACCTGTAGCAAGTGTTCAAGGAAAGCAGCACCCGTGTGAGTGTCGGTTAGTCTGAACTCATCATGATAATTCCGTTCCCCTTGTCAGGGCAAGACTGACACGTACCTGGGATGCGACCCTGTGCCATGAGACATGATGGTGAAGTTGTCCTGCTGTCGTGTCCCGGCCCCCCGTGGGAGACATCCTCCCCACTAGGCAGCATCGCAGAAAAGAACCTGGCAGCCCCAGAAGCACCTGAACGGACACTAAGAACATACCACCCTCTGGCACGCTGCCAGGGAAATGTGGGGCTTTGGGGCTCCCTGGTCGGGAATCTACCCCTGAAACCATCTTTCCTGAGGCCAGGCAGCCTGAGAGAACTAGTCTGTTGCTTTGTTTCCTTAGAATTTTTTTTTTTAACCCGTCTCATCCTTAAATATTCTCCCCTTTTCTAAGCCTGGCTTCATGTTGGAAAACCAAGATTATATTTTAGCGGATTTATCCAGAATTATCAAAACCTGGTGCCACCTGCATCTGATCCACAGATTATTACTAAGCCAAAAATCGGAGTCAAATGACCTTTTGGGGGCAGTTTGTTAGTCTCGTAGGGCTGTCTAACCAAAGTATCACAGGCTCAGTAGAAGGAATTTAATCTCTCACAGTTCTGGAGCCTGGAAGTCTGGGACAAAGGTGTCAGCAGGCCTGTGTTCCCTCTGAGAGCTCTAGGAGAGGCTACTTCCTTGCCTCTTCCTGGCTCGTGGCGGTTACCAGCCATCCTTGGGATCCCTTGGCTTGGAGGCGCCTCCCTCCACCCTCGGCCTCCATCATCATGTTGCGCTCTCCCAGCGTGCACCTGCATCCGAATTTCCTCTTTTTATAAGGACACTGAGTCACATTGGGTTAGGGCCCACTTTACTCCATCTTGACCTTGTCTTAACTTGATTACATCTGCAAAGACCTTATTTCCAAATAAGGTGACATTCCCAGGAGGCAGGGGTTAGGACTTGAACATATCTTTTGGGGAGACACAATTCAACCCACAAAAGGCAATGTTGGTGAGTCTATTAAAAGGCTGATGTGTTAGTGGAAAATCATCCTTAATTGGAAGATTTGAATGAACTCTTGGCAGCGTGAAAGAGAAGAGTCAAAGGGCAGATTTAGGATGGCTGGATTTAAACAGCGAGGTGCTTGGATGACCAGGAAGGAGAGTGTGAAAGGAGGCTGGGTAAACTTTTCTGAGGATATGGAATTCTCTTGGGTAGCCAGGGAAATCTTTGGGAGAGAATAGTGTCTTCCATTTTTCCAGCACAGAAACTTGACAGCCATAAGATGAAACCCTGCATACGTTGTTTCATTATTTGTCACAATTCTAAAAGGAAGTAGCTCCATTTTCTAGAAAAGGAAGTTGGAGCGTGAAGAAGTAAATTGCTTAAAGTTTACTTAGTAAATAAATGGCCGGGCCAGGAATAAAATTCAACTCTGATAGCAAAGTCCATGCTCTTTCCATTCACAAAAGTAATCTTGCGTTAAGTCAACAGATAATTATCACATGCCTACCATATGCCACTTACCGGACCAGAGGGTCCACGCTGCCTTCCACGAAGGTAATCATTGTTTACATTTCCACTAACAGTGCTTAAAAGTACCTGATTGTCCAGCCCATTCACCAAACTGTGTATTCAAACTAGAATTCTTCAAAATCTGATGGTATAAGTGGTGTCTTGTTTTTTTTTTGTTTGTTTGTTTGTTTTTCACACACACACACTGGGTGTCTTGTTTTAATTTACATGTTTTTGATTATTAGTGAAGTTGGCCATCTCTTCAAATGGTTATTTTACCATTTTAATTTATTTTTCTCTAAACCACTGTGTCATGCATTTTGACCCTTTTCTGTCGGAGTGTTTGTCTTCTTACACATTTGCTGAAGCTTTTGATGTATTGTATGTATCCAGTATGTATCCAACATGATGGATAGTAACACTGTTATTTTATGTTACAAATATTACTCCCTTTAAGTTGCTTTTCATTTCCCTTTCTTTCTAGTACTTACTTAGAATGATATTCCCCACAGCAAGATTGTAGAACTGTTACCTATTTTTTCTGTATTTGTATGTAAAATGTAATAAAATATGTTTTTTTCTCAAATGATAGCCATTATCTCAAAGCCATCTACTGATTACTTGTCTTCTTTGTATCTTTAATTACAGTTTACATATGAATCATACTAGAATCTCATTTGTTTCAATTGATTTAATTATCTATTCCTTTTTCAATACCAAACTCTTTTAATATAATAGCTTTATTAAAAACATTTTTGTTATATCATTTTCCTTTTTATGTCTTCTTTTTCAGAATTTCTTTTCTACTTCTGTATTTTTCTCTTCTTGAAAAATATCAGAATCATCTTGTCAAATTCTTTCCACTGGGATTTTTAGGGGAGAATAACAATAAATGTACAGGTTAATATAAAATATTTATGGGAATTCCCTGGTGGCGCAGTGGTTAAGACTCCACGCTCCCAATGCAGGGGGCCCCGTCTTGATCCCTGGTACGGGAACTAGATCCCACATGCATGCCACAACTAAGAGTTTGCATGCCACAACTAAGGAGCCGGCAAGCCACAACTAAGGAGCCCACCTGCCGCAACCAAGACCCGACGCAACCAAATAAATAAATAAACATTAAAAAAATATTTATGTTTTTATAGAATTGTTTTCCACCCTTTAATTTAGGACTTTAAAGTTTTATAGTTTTTTTGTCACATAGCTCAAGCACTTTTCTTATTAGATTCATGCCAAGGTTAGCTGGTGTCTGAGAGTTGCTTGGTGGTGTGGGGACGCCCTCCACATGTTGGACACGGTGACCAGAACCCTTAGTCGGTGTCAGAGAAAAGGGGTTTGCTAGAGTGGCCCTGGCTCACACAAACATGTGGTTTGTTAAGAGAAAGGATAAAGGGTGAGGGATGAAGGACGTTTGACCCCTGGAATGGCTACCTGGTCGCCCATGGTATGAAGCTGCCATCAGTTCCTAATCCAGTGAGTAAGTGGGTTCCCTGAGCTCTGGGAGCTGCTCTAGCAAATTAGTCAAACCCACAGAGAGAATCGTCAGTGTCCAATCTGTAGCCAGTCAGTCAGAAGCACAGGTAAAATCCTGGGCTTGTGCTTGGTGTCTGAAGTGGAGGGCAGTCTCGTGGGTCTGAGCCCCTGACCTGTGGGATCTGATGCCGTCCCCAGGTGGATAGTGTCAGAGTTGAGCTGAATTGTAGGACACCCAGCTGCTCCTTGGTGGTGTGGGAACTTCCCCCCACAAACACACATTGGAACTGGGTCCAAAACCTTATAATGTGTTATCTAAGAATGGTTAATGCAACTTGTAAAAAGCTGTTGCCTGTCCTTTTAAAAATCCCTGGAAAAAAATTTCCCATAAAGGGCTAATTCACAGAGTTGTAAAGGGCATTGAGAATAAATAGAAGGAAAAGTTATAAAGCATTTACTCACAATAACACGCATTCCACTCTGCTATGCTGGGAATTCCATTTATATATGCAAAGTTTATATGAACTTCTTTGGGATACAGCAAAAACCTTTGATTGTATTTAGAAAAAAGAAGAAGAAAACACCATGAAATAGCAAAAAGGAAAGAGAGGATTCAAAGATTCAAAGGGAATGGAAACTCTTGGCCAACTAAAAAATTTCACACACACCCCCCAACTCTTTCTCTGCCTCCTGATTCAAAGCTCTAAGGCATGTAAACACTAGAAATTAGTGTTTCCTGCAAAAGCCTTCTCAGAGTATATAAAATCAGAACAGAGTTCTTAATGAATTAAGAAACTATTGAGAGAGCCCAGCACCTCTGGAGTTACCAGCTCCTCAAAAGCAGGGCTGTGTATTTTATTTCTTTCAACCTGCCCAGAGCACATTGGAAAGATATTCAATAAATGCTAGCTGAATTGAAATCTTGATGAGAAGCAGACGACGCCGTTCTTCGAACTATTAGTTCTTTTTTATGGGGCTAGCTTAAAAATTAATCCATGTAGATGGTGACATTAAGGTCAAGAATATTCTCCTTCCTCTTCCTCACTCGATTTGTGATGCCTTCTCAGCTTATTGTATTCACTGTTCTTCCCTAAAATACAGAGACTGGTTATCCGAATTATCATAAAAAATTACAAACAAAATTGCAAAATTACAAAGTGCTCCTATTAAAAGTTTTAAAAAGTCATTTCCTCAAGAGAAAAGACTTTAGTGTTCTCTTCAAGTCCAATAAAGGGCTTTGAGAAAAATACTGAGCAGTTTTCTTTGCTAAGGTCCAAGAAAGACAAAAGGGACCTAAAGTAAAACTCAGATTGAACATTTTACTTATTCAACCTTCATCAGAAAATATTTCTAAGTGCCGACTGCATACCAGGCAATGTGACAACTAATTGTTCACACTCGGTTATCTGGGAAGTAGTATAATGTGAATCATTACAGATCTTTGATCTGCAGCAGCAAGATAGCTCTCTATCTTTGGGGGGCTAACTGGAAAATAGCACATGGAAGTAGGTAAAACTCAAGGTGTCTCTATCACTCTAGCTCTCACTCCATGTTTATCATAAACCAAGTGGGAAAAATCTCAGACATTCTGACTTAGGAGGTGTTAACAGATCACTGTCTGATAGGGTGAAACAAGCCTTGGGCACTGCTCTGTTACCTAAACTTCCAGTAATGAATTTAAGTGAAATGAAACTAAGCATTAGTGAATAACATAATTCGGTTCAGTGAATCAGCTATTACAGTTACTCCAAAATCATAATGAACCAAATGGTGAAATTTTTCTGCCACTTGAAAACCCGTGATGTACAAAACTAGATCAAGTGCGTTGCATTCTTTTTTTTGTGTGCGTTGCTTTCTTAAGCAACACTGAAAGTCTGGATGAAAGACATTTCTAGACCCACTGGCTTCCCTAAGGATCTCTAGATGTTTAGACTCTTTCAGAGCCACCATGTGGACCACCAGGGCAGACCTGGAGGACCATTCTCAGGAGTGAATCTAGGAGTTATACTAGGTAGGTGTAAATGGTGCCTTATCCTTTTTGCTACTCTGAATTTAATCTGGAATGAAAGAATTAGGATCTAAAAGCAAACAAGCAAAATGGCATCCAAAGGTAAAACAAGGGATTGAACCTAACAAGGCAAGTTTGAAATGAGATTGGAGAAGAAAGATGAAAATAGGCAGAGATGGGTCTTATTCGCCCCTATAAGGAGCCAGACGGTTACTGACATTTTGGGAGGGACAGTTCATCACTGGGGCATTCAGGTTAGGGTTTTTAATGACAGTCTTTGTTAGGGATGAAGGCCGCAGGGGACCCGATGAGCTTGTGGACCTTCTTCTGATTGGCTGGTGGAGGGGTAACAGGGTGATGTCTCAGGAATCTCAGTCATCAACCTTCTGGTTCCAACCAGTCTGGGGTCTAGATGGGTCTAGATGCTCATGGTCAGCATGTGGTCACCATCCTCCACCAGGTGGGAATGGTGGGAGGGTCTTAGTTTCTAAAGAACAACTCAACGATCTGCGTCAAATTACTATCTCTATCCCTTCAGGAGGCACTAGGGGTCCTGTGACTCTACTGTTCCATTCACTCTTGGAGTCTGCTCTTCCCCAGCGAACGGGGGAACGCTTAGGATATGAAAGCCTTTCTTCTACAAGCAAGAAACAGGGGGACACAGAGGGGCATTTGTACCCAGGAAGGCCCCTCAGTGTCCTGCTTGGTTTCAAGCCAAGTTCAATTTTCTCTTTAAAATTTTTAATCAGATTTTATTTGGGAATTTTAAGCAGATTCAATATTTAACATTTTCTTGAATACTTATCATATTAGTTTTCTTTTAATCATCCAATGCAGAGAAAATGCAGTGGTGTTTTCACCAAGTCCACCCGGATGCCGTCTCCTCCTCCCCTGCAGGTGACCCGTGTGTAGATGACTATGCTACATTCCATGACCACCGACCGGGACATGAAAGGGCTGAGGAGCACACATTTCCTTTGGTTGTTAGATAGAGACTTGACGGACGCATTCTGCTCCCAACCTTCCATAAGGCAGGCCCCAACTCTACGCTGGAGATGCAACATGTGCATGTCTTCCAGTCATGTGTTTTTCAAGGGTTGATGGTTATTTTTGCCTGCAGACCCTCTACCCCTGCCCTCCTGGTCACTTCCCATGTGACTGAGCTGCCTCACCCCAGGGCCCCTCCCTGGGACAGCCTGAAGCAATGGGGTTTTGTGTGAAACTCACTGTGGATGTGATCCCTGCCTGGCAGCTGCTGACCTGCTCTTCTTCCAGCCCTGAAAGCAAGGGCCCAGGTTTCCGAGAACCTGTAGCTGTTGGGAAAATTAACTCCTCTCTTCCATGGTGCACACATGCCCTTACTGTGCCAGGAGTGGTAAAAAACCAATTCCCCTAATTCTCCTCTTTGGCTAGGAATTTTCTCTTTCCTTTCCCACTGGGTCTCTGAAGGGAAGGGAGGTGGCAATGAATTTGCTTGTGTATTTATCACCAGTTGCAAGGCTGAGCTCTGTGTAAAGAACCATTCATCTGGCAGGATGACTACACGTTAGGATCACCTGGAGAGCTTTAAAAACTTACCAATGCCTGGGCCAAACCCCAGACAAATGGGATTGGAATCGCTGAGGATGGAGTCGGGACATCAGGAGATTTTAACAGCTCTCCTGGTGCTTCTAGTTTGCAGCCAAATTTGAGATCCCCTGCTCTTAGCTCTACATTTGAAACTGGAAAATTAGTCTTTAGTTGACAAGAACTAACTTAGAAAGATCTAAATTTCAACCTCCATATCAGTGGCGTAAGATTACACTTTAGAATCCTCGTCAAAAATGTTCAGAGATTCCCCTTCTTGAGCACCGTGTCTTTTTTTTTTTTTATTAATTACTTAATTGATATTTATTTTTTGGCTGCGTTGGCTCTCCATTGCTGCATGCGGGCTTTCTCTAGTTGCGGCGAGTGGGGGCTACTCTTCGCTGCAGTGCGCGGGCTTCTCATTGCGGTGGCTTCTCTTGTTGCAGAGCACGGGCTCTAGGTGCACAGGCTTCAGTAGTTGCAGCTCACGGGCTCTAGAGCGCAGGCTCAGTAGTTGTGGCACATGGGCTTAGTTGCTCTGCAGCATGTGGGATCTTCCCAGACCAGGGCTCGAACCCGAGCCCCCTGCATTGGCAGGAGGATTCTTAACCACTGCGCCACCAGGGAAGTCCTGACTGTGTCTTTTTCTTGTCTCTAAATCTTGTAGGGGATTTTTGCACGCCTCCCTTACCTTGCAGGCCTAGTCTTCTGAGATAGACACAAGGAGTATAACTAACCCAAGTTAATGCCAGGGCAGTGTCAGATGGGTAAAGACATTCCCTTTTTCAATTCATTCATTCCCTTTTCCAATTTCACTCATTCCCCTTTTCAAATTTGTTATCAGTTTATTCCACGAATATCAAATTATGTGCAAGGAAGTATTCTCATCTAGTGTGGGATAAAAAAGATCCTTGGGACACTTCTGTGGTCTTCAAGAGTGCTTTTGGTCCAGCTTTCTACAACTAGCTAAACCCACGGCAGTGTGTGATGGCTTGAGTGAGGTTCAAAAGTTTTCTATTTTAGGAGTGATGGAGTGAAGCCCAAAACAGGCTGGGGCCGCATGGCGGAGGGTCTGTGTCGGGAGCTCGCTCTTCACAGGCCATGGGGAAATTATGAAATGGGGTGGGTGGTGTGGTGGCCTGACGACAAGGTGGCACTTCAGGAGATTATTTTAGCTTCTGGATGAGCAGTGAATTGTGACAGGAAAAAAGTAATTCTAGTTGAGGCAGGGATACTAATTAGAAGACTACTTGATAGTCCAGGTTGACATGAATTAATAATGGCCTGACAAAACTCATCTATGGTGCAGGAAAATCAGAACTGTGGTTGCTTTTGGGGGAAAACTGGGGAATGACTGGAAAGGGTATGAGGAAACTTTTGAGGGTGGTGGTAATATTTTACATATTGATAGGGATTGGGTTAAAAGGGTATACTAATTTCTAAAAATCAGTGAATGAATGTACATATAAGATTATCGCACAAGAAAAACTGTCAACAAATAGAGAAGTGTAGTTAATGACACACACACTATTTAGAGGAAGTGTGCTAATGTCTGCAATTTATTTTGGAATGTCTCAAAAAATAAGATGGATTGATGGATGGAAAGGTATGTAATAAAGCAAGTGTACAGTAACACGTTCACAGGAGAACCTAGATGGTGGGTATGGATGTTTGCTATAAAATTCTTTCAACTTTGCTATCTGTTCAACATTTTTCATAATAAAATGTGGGAGAAAAAAGGGTCTGAAGCAGAGAATGGGGACCAGTGGTACTTTAGAATTTGACGCAACAAACTTGACGTCCCACGAGCTTAGTCAGGACACCAGGCGGGTAAACGCACGACTTACTCACAGGAAGCACTTCCTGAGCCCAACCAAGTGCCCAGATTCGTGGTAAGTGTTTTACATAGTGTGTTTCCCATAGTGTGTTTCTCATCCTCACAACAACTCACGTGGAAAAGAATTCACCTTCATTTACAGGTGAGAAAACAAAAGCTCAGACTGGTCAGCAGCCAAAGGAACAGGGACGCCAGGAGAAGTTGCACGAGGAAGATGACACGTCTGAGAGGAAGGAAGGACATTAAGGTGGTTCTGTCACCAACCCTTTCCAGTCGGGTTCCAACAAGTTCCTCCTGCCCTGTGTCACTTGAGCCAGTAGAACGAGAGACAAGAGATGCGGTTCGGTTCAGAACAAAGCGAAGAGCTGTTCTCTCATCAGAGAACCGACCTGGAGGCGCGGGCTCCGCTCTAGAGCACGTGGGCTGCCGAGGCGGGGCGGGGCTGCTTTACAGAGTCTCGGCAGGGGGCGGGGCTCTCGCGGGGCTCTCGCGGGGCGGGGGCAGGTCTCTGCACACGGCCCGCCGCCGCCGCCATCTTGAATCGCGGCGTTTCCGGCGGCACTGCCGCCCCCGGCCTGAGCTGAGGCGTGCGCTGCCCCCTTTTCCACCGGCACCCCGGGTCTGACGGGTGGGGCGGGGGTTGGGGCGAGGCCTCTGCACCGGCCCCCTGTGAGCCAGTGAAGCTGCACTCAGCACAGAGGAAAAGGAAAAAGCGTAGACTTTATTACCCACACTCTATTTTTATTTCCGGGGAACTGTTAATGGGCTTTGCTGGCGACAGAACTGTCTAGGAGGAAGTTGGACGTGTGTGGCTCTTGGTGCGGGAGAGGCTGGAGATGTGGGTTGGGCGGTGGCGCAGACTCAAGGCCTCCTGCCGCAGAGTCGAGAGCAGGGGGGCGAGTGACCTGTGAGGAGGGGCGGGGGAAGGAGGACGCCCGGGGCCGGCGGGGCGGACGGGGGGAGCCCCCCGCCCCATCAGAGCGCGGGGACGGATCCCGTGGGGCCGGGGGCTCCGGGTGGCGCTTTGTCCCCCGTCCCTCCTGACTCACCCCTGGGAGTTGTGACCTGCCTGCGGTTCAGGCTGTGATTTGTCGCTCAGCGCAGTGTCCCCTCATTCTTTTGATTCTTTTTTCTTCTCTAGCTCCATTTCCCAGTAATTTGGGTTCCACCTGTTAGGACTCCCAAGTGGACGCCAGGGATCTTCACTTAGTTACCCGGGGTAGTCACGTCCTCAGCCCCTCTTCATGACTCTGTGACCGTCCCTGGGCTGCCGGCACACCTGCGTGATCCGGCCACGGTGCCACCACGGCTGCAGTGTCGTGGTCAAGTTGCAGTGACACTGTTCCATCATTCAGCTGGTCACAGGCAATTGTAATTTTGACCATTGTCCTCTTGAATTCTGTTTCAGTCCCACATGATTTAGTGTCTGGAAGAAGTGGAGTATTGTCACGAGCTGAGGAATGAGATTTGAAGATGGTGATCAACAGGCTGAGCTGATTCAGAGGAGAAGTAAAGGGATAGAACTAAGGTAAGACCTTGGAAGACGGCCTTCATTTGTTGTCTGACTTACTAAGTGTAAGACCTTCTGATTTCAATGTCCACAGATTTTCTACTATCAATTTTTAACAGTCTATCAGAGAAACAAATTATATACAAATGAAATTTTACATTAATTAATTTTAATTGAGGCATGATTGACATATCGCATGGTATTAGTTTTAGGCCTACAGTCTAATGATTTGGTGTATGTATTGCAAGATGATCTTCACAGTAAGTGCAGTTAGCATTTTTCACCACACATAGTTACATTTTTCTTGTGATGGAAACTGAACATATTTACACTCTTCGCAACTTTCAAAGAGACACTACAGTGTCATTAACTACAGTCACCACGCTGTGCATCACATCCCCAGCACTTACTTAGAACTGGAAGTTTGTACCTTTTGACCCCCCTTCTCTCATTTTGCCCATCCCCAGCCCCACCTCCAGCAGCCATCAATCTGTTCTCCATATCCCTGAGCTCAATTTTTTAAAAGTTGAAGTATTGTTGATTTATAATATTATATTAGTTTCAGGTATACAGCATTGTGATTCAGTATTTTTATGGATTATACTCCATTAAAAGTTAATACAAAACGATGTCTGTATTCCCCTGTGCTGTACAACATATCCTTGTTGCTTATCTAGTTTATAGATAGTAGTTTGTATCTCTTAGTCCCATATCCCTAATTTGCCCCTCCCCCTTCTCTCTCTTTTGCGAAACCACTAGTTTGTTTTCTATGTCTGTGAGTCTGTTTCTGTTTTGCGTATACATTCATTGGTATTATTTTTTAGATCCCACGTGTAAGTGATATCACACAGGAGTTGTCTCTGTCTGACTTATTTCATTAAGCATAATATTCTCTAGGTCCATCCATGTTGCTGCAAATGGCAGAATTTCATTCCTTTTTTTAATGGCTGAGTAATATTTCATTGTATATGTACCACGTCTTCTTTATCCATTCATCTGTTGATGGGCACTTGGGTTGCTTCCATATCTTGGCTATTGTAAATAGTGTTGTTATGAACATTGGGGTGCATGTATCTTTTTGAATTAGTGTTTTCATTTATTCTGGATATACACCCAGAAGTGGAATTTCTTGATCATGTGGTAGTTATATTTTTAGTTTTTGGAGGAATCTCCATACTGTTTTACATAGTTTGTACCAGTTTGCACCCTCCAAGGCTGCTGGACCCTGCCCTGCCCCCTCTTGGGTTCAGTTTTTAAAAAGATTTCACATATAAGTGAGATTATTCAATATTTGTCTTTCTCTGTCTGATTTAATCTCAGCATAATGCCCTCAAGGTCCATCCATGTTGTCACAAATTGCAGGATTTCCTTGTTTGTTTTTTATGGCTAAATAACATTTCATGGTGTGTGTGTGTGTGTGTGTGTGTGTATTCCACATTTTTTTATCCATTCACCTGTTGATGAACACAGGTTGTTTTCATGTGTTGTGAATAATGCTGCAGTGCATATGGGGGTGCAGATATCTTTTTGAGTTAGTGATTTTGTTTCTTTTGGATAAATACCCGGAAGTGCAAATCATATGGTAGTTCTGTTTTTAATTTTTTGGGAACCTCCCTAATGTTTTCCACAGTGGCTGTACCAGTTTACATTCCCACCAGTGGTGCACAAGGGTTCCCTTTTCTCCACATTCTCACCAACACTTGTTATTTCTTGTATTTTTGATAATAGGTGTGAGGTGATATCTCACTGTGGTTTTGATTTGCATTTCCCTGATGATTAGTGATAGTAAGCATCTTTTCATGTACCTGTTTGCCGCTTTTATATCTTGTATACAAATTATTTTAAAACAAGTTATGTAATGAGAAGGAAATTATTAGAGGTTTCAAGAGTGTTGTTTCTATAAAGCAGTGAGGGCAATTGCCACATTTCAGTGGAGGAGGAAATACTGGATGATGAGGAAACTGAAGTAATTAATGTAGAGTTGGAGACCATTTCTCAGGGCTGAGAAGAGAAGTATTAGAGTTCAGGCCCCTACGGTCCCTCAGTTGGAACACCTGGAGGCTATGACTAGAGTGAGGGTTGACCTAGAAGTAGACTGAGCCTATAGTGATCTCAGTTCCTATTTGGAACTGAGTATTAATTGCCCACTTCATCGACCAGCGAAGGAAAGAGTAAATCTTCCTTGAAGGAAGATAACATCTAGAACCTCTAAATATTTTTATAAATGATGTCCAACAGTCAGTAAAAAATTACTAGGCATGGCATATCTTATGATTGAAAAACAAGAGAAGAAAAAAAGGACAATAAAAACAGTCCCAAGGAAACCCAGATATTAGAATTATTGGAAAAGGAATTTAAGATAGCTATGATTAATATATCAAGACACTAGAGAAAAAATGGAGGATTTGACCAGAAAATTTGAATTCATAAAAAAGAAGCAAATGAAAATACTACACCTGAAAAATACAATAACTGCAATTAAGAATTCAATAAATGGGATTAAAAGAAGATTAGCTACACAAGACCAAAATATTAGTAAACTAGACGAAATATCAATATAAAATATGCAGACTGAAGTGTAGGGAGTAAAAAGGGTGGATAATAGAGAAAAGAGTGTACATTGACCCTTGAACAACATGGGGGTTAGCGATGCCACCTCCCGCACAGTTGAAAGTCTGTGTATAACTTTATAGTTGGTCCTCCATGTCTGTGATTCCTGATTTGTGGATTCAACCAACTCTGGATCATGTGGTACTGTAGTATTTATTGAAAAAATTTGCATGTAAGTGGACCCGCACAGTACAGACCCATGTTGTTCAAGGGTCAACCGTATTATGTATTCTTGAAACTGAAGTATCCAAAAGAGAAAAGTACAAGATTGGGTCAGAAACAATATTTTAATAAATAATGGCTGCAAATTATCTGAAAATAATAAAAGACAACCAAGAAACCTTAGATTCAAGCCTAAAAACCCAAAGCAGGATGAATTTTTTTTAAAATACAACTAACCACATTATAGTCAAACTATTAAACCCAAAGACCAAGTGAAAAATCTTTAAAGCAACTAAATAAAAAAGGCACTACACCTGCAAGGGCAACAGAAGACTAATAACTGACTTCTCAATGGAAATGATGCACGCCGAAAGGCTCGTGGAATAACATTTTAAAAGTGCTGAAGGAAAATAATTGCCAGTCTGGAGCTCTACACTAAACAAAAATATTTTTCAAAAATGAAGGCAAATTTAAGGCATTTTCAGACAAAACTGAAAATATTCATCACTAAAAGACATGCACTAAAAGAAATACTAAAGGAAATTCTGCAGAAAGAAGAAAAATGGTCCCATACAGAAGCATGGACGCACAGGACAGTAATTAAAGAAAATGAAAAAGGATAATATGAGGGAAAATATAAGTATTGACCATATAAAGCAATAATTTAGTGTCTTATGAAGATTAAAATGTATGCACAATTAAAAGGACTGAAATAAATAAAGAGCAGAGATTTATAAAACAAAAACCAAATGTTCAATAGAGAAAATAAGCAAAGCAAAAAGTGTCTTGTTTGAAAAGAATAATAAAATTGATAGAGCCTTCATGAAAAGAAGGCAAAGGCACAGATTGCCAATATGAAGGGGAAAAAAATGGGACAACCCTGAAGTGCTACAGATATTGAAAAGATAATAGGGACTATAGTGAATAATTAGATGCTATTTAAAGTTTTGGCAAAGTTCAGAAATCTATAGGAAAACATAGCTTACAAAAATGGACACAAGGAGAAATAAAAATTCATATATCTATTCTAAAATCTGAATCTTTAATTAAAAACTTCCACAAAAAAATCCCACCAGACTCAGTGGTTTCACTGGTGAATTCTTCTAATCATTTAATGAGGAAACAACAGCAGTCTTCTACAAATTGCCTCAGAGGGAAAACTTCTCAACTCTTCTGTAAGGCCAGTATAATCTTAATTCCAGAACATACAAGAAAGGAAAATTATAAGCCAAATTCTAGAAAAAAATTCTTAAAAAACTTGCAAATAGACTAATACAACATAAACAAGTGGGGTTGATTTCAGGATGCAAGGTTAGTTTACCACTTGAAAAATCAGTCAACATAAAATTGCCACATTAACAAAGAAAAGGTGAAAGAAATATTCATTCAACAAGATGTTGTACTTATAAAATGTGAAAGACTTAACAGAAAAACTATTAGAATTCATAAGTAAATTTAACAAGTTCATTAAATGAGGTCAACATACAAAAATGTATTTTTAATATTAGCAACAAACTAAAAGAAAAATTTAATTTAAAAGATGATGGTTTACAGTTATTTTAAAAAATCCAATCAGCTTATACAGAAATAGTCCACCCAGTTCTAATATATACGTGAAAATGAGTGGGCCAGTATAGCAAAGGTGTTCTTTAAGAACACAGTTGGTGAATATTATTGCTACATATTAAGACTTAAAGTGATAGTAATTAAGACAGTATTGGTACAAGGATAGACAAATGGACCGATAGAACAGAATAGAAAGTCCGGAAACAGACTACCCTGACTTACTATAAAGATGATACTACGGTATAATGGGGTGGGGATGGTCTTTTCATAAATGCTGCTCTATGGACTAGACACCCACAAGTAAAATGAATGTGTCTGGAACCCTTCTTCATGTCCTACACAAAAATCAATTCAGGAAAGACTGTAGGTCTAAATGTAAAAAATTAAGGTAACAAAGCTTCCCCCCGCCATATTTTATGGAGATCTAATTGACATACATCACTATGAGTTTCTGGTGTAAAGCATAAAGGTTTACACATAAAGGTGACTTACACACATCATGAAATGATTTCCACAATAAGCTTAGCTAACATCCATCATCTCAGGTAGACACAATAAGAAGAAATGGAAAAGAAAAAGAAAAAAAATTGTTCTTGTATTGAGAACTCTTAGGATTTATTTTCTTAATTTTCATATGTAATGTACAGCAGTGTTAACTGTAGTCATCCTGTTGTACATTACATCCCTAGTACACATCTATCTTTTTTAAAATTAATTAATTAATTTATTTATTTATTTTTGGCTCTGTTGGGTCTTCGTTGCTGCGCGCGGGCTTTTTCTAGTTGAGGCGAGCAGGGGCTACTCTTTGCTGTGGTGCGCGGGCTTCTCATTGTGGTGGCTTCTCTTGTTGCGGAGCACGGGCTCTAGGTGTGCGGGCTTCAGTAGTTGTGGCACACGGGCTCTAGAGTGCAGGCTCAGTAGTGGTGCATGGGCTTAGTTGCTCCACGGCATGTGGGATCTTCCCAGACCAGGGATCGAACCTGTGTCCCCTGCATTGGCAGGAGGATTCTTAACCACTGCGCCAGCAGGGAAGTCCCCATATCTCTCTTATAACTATGAGTTTGTACCTTTGACCACCTTACTCAGATTCCTTCTCTACCCCCACCCCAGGGTTACCACAAATCTGATCTCTTTTTCTGTGAGTTTTGTTTTGTTTGTTTGTTTTTTTAAGATTCCACATAAAAGTGAGATCATACAGTGTTATGTCTTTGTCTGACTTAATTTCACTTAGCATAATGCCTCAAGGTCCATCCATGTTGTCACAAATGGCAGGGTTTCCTTGTTTTTTTTTAATGGCTGAATAATATTGCTTTGCAAGTATTTCCACAGCTTCTTTATCCATGCCTCCATCGATGGACACTGAGGTTGTTTCCATGTCTTGGTTATTGTAAATATGCTGCTATGAACATGGGGGTGCAGATATCTTCTCGAGTTAGTGTTTTTGTTTTCTAACAAAGCTTTTAGAAGAAAGCATAAGGGAATATCTTCATGACCCTGAATTTGGCAAAGACTTCATAAAAAGCACTAACCATAGTGGGAAAAAGTGATAAATTGATACATTGGGATTATTAAAATTAAGGGCTGCAGTTCTGCAAAAGATACCACTATAAGAGTGAAAGGCCAGCCACAGACTTAAGGTAGATATTTGCAGAGTATGTACCTGGCAAAGGACTTGTAACCAGTTAGAGGTATTAAGATTCATAAAATCAATAGGGGAAAAACAGGCAATGTAATAAGACGTCCAAATGGAAGCTGAGGGCAAAGCTGGCTCAGGAAGCTGTTGAAATAAATTTCTAGGCAGAAGATGGAGCCGCTTCTGCCTTGGGTGCCCCGTCAACCATCTGAAACATAGTTAACTTTTGTGTTCCTTCCTCTTAACCAGAAACCAGGGTATCTAGTCAGCCAGTCCCCAAATGCCAAGCCGCCTCTGGGCCTTCTCACCCCAGACAGGGATACTGTGTGGCCCCAGCCAATCAGCTGTTTTCTGTTTGTTTCTTCTTTGATCTTTATTCTTTACCCTATGAGAGGTTCTTGCCTTCTGCCCCATTTTGCAGTTCTCCTAGGCCTGCCAGGAAGTGACCTTCCTTACTTACCTGGTAAGGCTGCCAGGAACCCTGTAAGCAAGGCACCAGGTTGATGTTTCCAAGGGGCTTTATTAGTTCCATAAAATCAACCTTAGTTCCTTAAAGCTGTCTGGTCATATCTGGGTCTATGCATGTCTCTCTCAAATATGACATACCAGTCAAAGCCTTGGTAATAGAACCAGTGTTTCCAACTGGGTCCTGTTACAAGGAGAACAGATTCTTATTGACACATGCAAGTAACTATATTGACATGAAAATAAGACTCTCACTAAGAGTTTCCAAATTCTGGAGAAATCAGGTAGGGAGAAAAAGATAAAAGTTTTAATTCTGCTTACAAAGCTATAAATTACCAAACTGCTGTAAGTCATAGTTAGCTTAAGAAGAACAATTTCCTTATATCTGGAAAATAAAAGATTAAAGAACCAGCAATATTTCAATACAAATAAGTCATAAAAATGATAATCATCTTCATCAGTTCATCAGTTCCATGTAATTAATTCTGGTTCTGCTTGAATCCAGTTTCTCTATTATGTTCTGGAAATTCTTTTCTATAATGTTCCGGAAATCTTACCCAGTTCAGTTTGATGATCTTGAAGTTATTAGAAACCTGTATTCTGTAGTACTTGTCAGAGTCCTTTCCATGAATCTCTCTGATGAAGCCCTTTTGCAGAAACACTTTCGCAAAAGCATCAAACAGTCAGTGTACATAAGTGATAAAAGACTTAAAAATGGCATGGTTAAAGGTCTGATTAGAGTTCATTACAATTCAATTGATAAGGAAATTTGGTTATTCCTGTGACATACAACATTTTAAGATAATAAGTAGAATTATGACTGATAACATTATACGAGGACATCAGAATTTCAGGAATTTTATAGTTTCTAGAAAATTTATATTAAAAAAATTCGCCCTTATACTATGACCTAAGAAGTATTTCACAATACTTCCCATGTAATTCAATATACCAAGTAAGCTAGTGTAACATCTCTTCCCCTCACCCCTCCTTTTGTTTTGTTTTTTTTTTTAAATAAGGAGGGAGAATAAATCCTTTAAGATGTTCCAAGGGCCTTCTGGAAATCTCAAATTAGTTCAAGGGCAAAAAGACAAGACTTCATTTAGAATTTGAATTTGGGGAATTTTACCAAAAATATCAAAAAGGTTTGCACACTTGACTAAATAGGATCACAGAGTATTATGAAACAATAATTATCCATTTAACCAAACTGACAATAAAAGATTTCAAAGGCAAATGCAGAAGGTTACATAATTATGAGCAAAACCAATCAAAGACCTAATAAAGCACAGAAAATAATTTTGATGAGACACAAAATCTTTGCTTTCTAGGCAGATCACTTAAGAGGTAAAGAAAAACTTTTAATAATCTCTTATCAGGATCAGACCAATAATCTAAAAAAACTTTGTCCTTTTACAGAGAGAGAAACCAATTTTAATTTTGTACCACCTTACTTTTGATATTAAACTCATTTTTTAACTTAAATACATTAATTCCAATCTTAGCCAGCTTGACCACACATAAAATTCCTATCCCAAGATTTCAAAAAATAAGCCTTCTGTAATTTTCTATGTCTATTTTAGTTTGTTCTTCATTTTCTTCCTTCTCATTCTGAAATAACTGGCTTTTAGGACAAAATCACTTTTCTTTCCTCAACAAAAATACATCTCCATTCCTTATACATTTTCTTGCCAAAAACACGTACCCTACTTTTCTTGCATACAGAGATATTTCCCTTATTATTTCTAGTAGTTTTTTTTTAAAATTAATTAACTTGTTTATTTTTGGCTGTGTTGGGTCTTCGTTTCTGTGCGAGGGCTTTCTCTAGTTGGGGCGAGCGGGGGCCACTCTTCATCGCGGTGCACGGACCTCTCACTATCGCGGCCTCTGTTGTTGTGGAGCACAGGCTCCAGACGCGCAGGCTCAGTAGTTGTGACTCACGGGCCCAGTTGCTCCGCGGCATGTGGGATCTTCCCAGACCAGGGCTCGAACCCGTGTCCCCTGCATTGGCAGGCAGATTCTCAACCACTGCGCCACCAGGGAAGCCCTCTAGTAGTTTTGATTACGTATATTAATTAGAATTTTTAACCCTTAGAAACCTTAATTTCTAGTGAAAACTAAGAAGTAAGCAATTGTGTACTGTCTGTTATACCAGCATTCTTTAGATTGACAAATTTATAAATATATTTCATAATTTCTAGAAACATATGCTTTTTCATGCTGTGGGCTTTCAGTGTAGTACAAGATATGTTTACTAATAAACCCATATATCTTTAGTTTCTCTGTAATAAGACAAGAGTAGGTAATTAATGCTTCATTATTTTATCTTATTTGGAAATGATCTAGATATTTAATTACTATTCATCATTTAATCTAAATTAGCAAAAATTCTAAGGTTTCAAATTACCAAAGAGATTTGGAAAACTATTTTTAAGTACACATACCGTAAAACCTAATTACTATTAAAAACTTCACCTAAAAACTCTTATCCCACTTACATTTATCTAAATTATTTGCTCCCAGCAGTTATCTTTAAACTACTCATGAAAACTTCATGAGACATTAGACAGAGTCAGCCATCATCCTAAGCTATTTTTCCTGCAGACAAATTTTTGCAACAGAAATAACGTGAACTTATTTGCCCGACAAACCCAGGTAGACTGTAAGTTGTTTATCTGCATTATATTGAATGCTGATAACTTTGAAGACATGTTTAATTAAACCAACAAACTTAAGCTAGCTTTTATTTATTTATTTATTTATTTATTTATTTTAAACTAGCTTTTATTTACCAAAGATTATTAGGGTTAAGTTGTTTTTTTTGTTTTTTGTTTTTTTAATTTAATTTTTATTTTTTTGGCTGCGTTGGGTCTTTGTTGCTGTGTGTGGGCTTTCTCTAGTTGTGGCGAGCAGGGGCTACTCTTCGTTGCGGTGCGCAGGCTTCTCATTGTGGTGGCTTCTCTTGTTGTGGAGCACGGGCTCTAGGTGCGTGGGCTCAGTAGTTGTGGCTCGCGGGCTCTAGAGTGCAGGCTCAGTAGTTGTGGCGCACGGGCTTAGTTGCTCTGTGGCATGTGGGATCTTCCCAGAACAGGGCTCGAACCAGCGTCCCCTGCATTGGCGGGCGGATTCTTATCCACTGCGCCACCAGGGAAGTCCCTAAGGTTAAGTTTTTATATTTCTGAAAGTATTTGTAGTTTACAAGACAAAGACAGAGCCCCTGAATATTGGCCTCTAGCTGGCTGATCCATTTCCTTATTATTTGTAGGAGGGCCTGGGTATTTGCTGGGGAGACGGGGCAGTTTTAAAGAAGAAGAATTTATGTTGGAATTTTATTTTAAGTCTAATTTCTGTTTTTTCATCTTGTTAAGGGAGTCCCTAAAGCTTGCATTATACTACCTTGTATCTACTTTTTATTTTGGTCTTTCCATAGGTGCCAATAAGACAGTTGTTTAGGATGAAAGCTCTGTAAGTTTTTTTTTTCAAATATAGAAGTTTTTCCAATTCAAAGACCCATCACCTGGCCGTTGACAAATAGGATTTATTCATCTCAATAGTGACTCAAACCAATAAGCCTTTTTATGGCTTAACCAAGAATGAAAGAGGCATCTCACAAGAGAGTACAAAAGACACAGTCCCCACAAGATCTAGAGAGTCTGCTCCCAGAGTTAGCCTAAGAAAGCAAAGCCTTCGTTATCATGGCTGTAAGAACGGTGTAGTGAAAATGGTGTCTCTGGTCTCTCATGGGAACATGAGAGGCCTCCAGTCATCCCCCTCTAATCTGTGACAGTGGGCAGGTGCTACTCAAATGGGACTTTTCCAGCTCTAGCAAAACAATGAAAGTTGGGATGACAGAAGCCATTTATGGACCCCTTACAACAAACTCCCCTGAGAGCTGGCACAGCTGGACAAAGAAGGCTGCTTGTGACTTTGTGTCTTGGAATCCCAGTCTGTTTGAATGACCACCAGATGCATCACAGTATGTGCACTTTCTGGAATGGCAGAGGCCAGATTGAATATTCTCACTGGTCACAAAGCCAAGCTCTCAGGACATAGAATGACGCAAACTGAAAACCTCATCCCGTTTTTACGTAGGGGACCCACAGCAAAGTTTGTCTAAACAGACACCAGTCTGGGGAGAACCACGACCTCATCAGTGTGTGAGGCCAGCTTGAACAACAGCCTCATAGGACCTATGCCTGTGTTCTACTCCATGGTTTTCCTCCTTATGACAAATAGCACAAAAGACAAAAGAAAACAGTTACCGTCTTTGAGAGGAACAGAGTCAGTAGAAAATAAGATACTCAAAGCACATCTTTACCAGAGTCACTATACCCAAGGAACTAATTTACACAAATATTTTCTCCTGCTGATCTAAATTCGTACAAAGAAAAGGGCTCTCACCACTCACAATATTTTTAACAGACCGACCCTGCATGCAGAGATCTGGGAGACTGATGTGGTAAGAATTCTCTTCTGCCAGTGCTTGTCTGAGGTCCCTGGATCCCTCAGCTGCAGCAGCCCTGGGGCAAGCAGTGTCCAGCCACTGGAGTCTCCTGGCTTTCTTGCCAAAACTGAAGAGGAGGATGACTTTTCCTTCCTTCTCTTCTAGGTTCCTTGGCTGGTCTAATAATTAAATTGATGTAAGATAGATTGGCAGGAGGAAAACAAATGTAATTCCTACATACGGGAGCTCATAGAAATATGAGACTCAAAGAAGTCAAAGCAGATTGAAAGCAGGCTGCTTTCATACCTTTTAGACAAAGAAACAATAACTTTGTGAAGAATTGACAAGACAGGTTTGGGCTTTGGGTAGTAAATTAGTGAAGAAGTAACAAGTTTTTTTAATACAGCCTTCTCGACTCTGAATTCTCTGTCTCTGGCGATAAGGATGTCTCACTACCTCCTGGTACAGAGAGGGTACATTTCACAAGGGAGATTTATTTCATACTTTCAGGGGACCAAGGAGGGTAAGAGTGTCCTTCATGCTTTGGCTGTTTCTAAAGTAACTTTAATTAAAAATAATCAGAGCTTCCCTGGTGGCGCAGTGGTTGAGAATCTGCCTGCTAATGCGGGGGACACAGGTTCGAGCCCTGGTCTGGGAAGATCCCACATGCCACGGAGCAACTGGGCCCATGAGCCACAACTACTGAGCCTGCGCGTCTGGAGCCTGTGCTCCGCAACAAGAGAGGCAGCGATAGTGAGAGGCCCGCACACCGCGATGAAGAGTGGCCCCCGCTTGCCACAACTAGAGAAAGCCCTCGCACAGAAACGAAGACCCAACACAGCCAAAAATAAATAAATTAATTAATTAAAAAAAGTCTCTGCCTTTAAAAATATATATATATATTAAAAAAAAAAAATCAATATACCAAAGTGGCTTATTTTGGGGTGGCCTGCCCTGAGCCCCATAAAGTCCAAATATTTTCATTTTAAAATAATCTTTATGCAAACTATGGGTGTCCAGTGGGTCCCCACAGTAGTAAGTATGGCTTAGTCACATCTCAGGACCTACCAATTTGAGTGTTTTGTTTTTTTTAAATTTATTTGTTTATTTATTTATGGCTGTGTTGGGTCTTCGTTTCTGTGCGAGGGCTTTCTCTAGTTGTGGCAAGTGGGGGCCACTCTTCATCGCGGTGCACGGGCCTCTCACTGTCGCGACCTCTCTTGTTGCGGAGCACAGGCTCCAGATGCGCAGGCTCAGTAATTGTGGCTCACGGGCCTAGTTGCTCCGCGGCATGTGAGATCTTCCTAGACCAGGGCCCGAACCCGCGTCCCCCGCATTGGCAGGCAGACTCTCAACCACTGCGCCACCAGGGAAGCCCCCAATTTGAGTTTTTAATAAGGAAACAAAATGATTTTATTTAATGTCTCTCTAAAATGTAAAATAGGGTATCTTTTCCACAAATAGGTATAATACTCCATTCTTTATAAGCATACATTTTATTACTCTTTTGAAATTCAGATAAAAACAGTTAACAGCTGGATATCTCATCTCTGCCTGGAATGATAGGGTATGCATCATAGAAGGCGTTGGAAAGTCTTTTATATGATTCCTTGTAGCTGACCCATCATCCAGTTGTTGATGGTGGAGAATCACTACTAGATCAGGGACCAGATTTTCCTTAATAATCTAATCATCATCCTGTTTCAAAGTTTTGGCTTTACTCACCACGGAGCGAGCTCTTGGAGATCTCCTCCAGACAGTTGTGAAGTTTGCGGCACTGAGCTCTATCAGTGTTTTACAAAAAATTCTCTTCCTTGAGGACTAATCCTAGTGTTTATGAGACAGCATATTGTCCTGAGACATTTAAAATATGTTGCTTTCAATTTTACTACTTTAAAAGATTTATTGAGTGCCACTGAACCAGAGACCTTTGGAAAGGTCTTATTACGAAAAAAGCCTCAGAGTTGAGTAAGCCTCTTCCAGGAACAAGAAAATTAAAGATGATGAGAATCCAGGAAAAAAGCACACAAGTATATGTACAAACATCAGTCCTGTTTTATTTGTCTCAAGATGGTATCACTGAAACATCTTACTGACATCTATGCAAAAATACCACGTATCTTTGGTCTTCGAAAATTCAATTTTAATATCTTCACTCCGTTTTTAATGATAGGGCTGTTTAGGAGTTCTCCTACCAATTTTAGATTGGTTTGAAGTTTTATGGCATAAGGCTTGTCACTTTCCATACCAGAAGTCACTTTATTTGAATACCAGAGTGTGTTTCTGCTCAAACACTGACAAAGATGATTGGGAAAAAAAGGTGTGAAATCTTATTTTATTGCTACCAGAAAATATTAGCCGTAAGGTGGAAATGTGAGAAACCTCCCACTTTGCAAGAGGAGTCCAGTGTATCAGGCCTCTTGGCTCCACTGAGATAGGTGATAGGTAGTCAGGACTCTGTACCTAGTGCAGAGTTACTGTCTGTAGCTAGTTACTGTCATGTCAAGAGAGGCACACTGTTCTTCGTCCTTCCCTCTCCCTCCCGGCTAGAACATGGACATCATGGCTAGAGGTCGAGCAGCCAGTGTGAGTGACAAGGAGGAAGCCCTGTGCTGGGGACTGTAGAGCAACAAGGTGGGAGGAGTCTGGCTCCTGACGGTAATGGAGATGCCAGCCCAGCCCAGGACGACGTGAGGGGGAAAGGCCAGGTGGCTCTTACCTTGAGGGAGACATTGAAGGGGATCAGAACAGGCCACCCCCAAATATGCCACTTAGGTATAAGGATTATTTTGAACTGAAAACAATTGAGAAATAGCAGACCCCGGGAAAGCTTTCTGCCCTCTCCCTGTCTGCTTAAAAGCAGGGCATAAATTTCCCTTGTGGAGGTGCCTCCCCGCATACCAGGGGGGGAAAACAGTCTTTATCACAGGAGATGGAGGCCACACCGAGATGCGTCTTCACAGACAAACCTTGCTGAACAACCCTTATTTTCCATTGGCTTCTCCCATACATTTACCTTCTCAAATGTACTGCCCCTAAAAGCCCAAACCTTTTCCTTTGTCTTACCATTTCTGTGCAATTTATCACCCTTTGTTAAAATAGTATATAAACCTCTGGGTCTGATCACCTCTTGGGATTTTCACTTCATTTCTCTGAGGCCCCGCATATACACATAGAATAAACATTCAGCAGCCTTCCCGTGGGCTCTGTCATTTGCGATGGTGGCACGCCCACTTGAGAAGTGCACGAATTTCCTGGCAAGGTACTTCGGACAGGGAAGTTCACCCCTTCCCTCGGGTGGGATATGCAAGAGGGTCCAGGTTTGACTCCATCCTGTAGGTACAGTTTCTATTGTATCAGGAAGGGCTTGGTGGCCATGCTGTTTTCATGGCTCAAGGCACAGTGGGAGGCTGGGTACGGAGGGCCGTGGGCTCTGGCCGTGAGGACCTGTACTTCTGCGGAAGCCCAGTATGAGGCAGCAGTCGGTCTCTGACGGTGTGGGGTTGGTGAGGGAATCAGTCTCTCGCGATGGCAGCCCTTGCGGGCCTTACGGGCATTGTGAGCAGGGGCCCCAGAGGAGCTGCTAAGGCCTCCGCAGGCAGGGATGCTTGGGGTGGGTGTGGCGCTAATGGGAGTGCTTGTTGTATTGCCGTTTGGACCGATTGCAGAGACTTCTGTGCAGAAAGTCTCATTTGAGTCGGGCTGATTTGTGAGTAACAGCATAAATGGGCTTAGGTAAAGTTGTAAATGAAGAACATGTTGCCTCCAGAATCTAAAAAGACCTGAATGACATTGAGCTTTTTAAAATGTGTGCCAAGAGAGTCAGTAGTTGTTTCTGACAGTGTCAGGGATGGAGTGACCCTCGACTTACCAAGTAATTTTCAGAATTTAACCAAGATGATGGGCCTTGTACTGTGTGGGGGGCAGTGGTCATGCCCTTCTTGTGAGCTCCTTTGTGAGTACTTGTGTGTCCTGAATGAGTCTGTCAAATGAATCTCCTTGGAGGAAGAAGCCATCAGTGTAAGCTATAGCTCTGTTCTTGGAGAACACTGGATGTGGTTAAGATCTTGCTTACAGAGGTTCTGTGTTTTAAACTCTGCCCATGTCTCTGGCTGATCCCTGAATCTTGTATGTACATCATGTATATGTGGGACAGACTCCAAACAACTCCAGCAGCAAAGACTAAAAGAGCTGGACTGAGATTTCAGCTGCTGCCAAGGTGACCAGTATGCTCCAGGCTGCCCAGGACCCTCCCATTTCCAGGAACCCCTGTCAGTTCCAGGCAAACTGGGGTGTGTGGTCACCCCAACTGCTTTCCCAAAGACTGGGTTTGCAGTTTGAATTCAGTGACATTAACTGCCTGCTAAAACAAACAACCAAACAGACAAACTTCAGGAAGAATATAATCAAATCCAGAGTCTCCACAACATAACATTCACAATGTACAAAATTATTAGACAGGTGAAGAAACAGTAAAATGTGACCCATTTTCAAGAGAAAGACAATCACTGGAGATGGATGCATCATTAAAGATGACCAAATTGTTGGAAACAACAGGCAAGGATTTTAACACATACATTAACCAGACTCACGTAAAAGAAAATATGGGCATAATAATTGAAAAGATAGGAAATCTCGGAAGGGACCTAGAAACTGTAAATAAGAACCAGACAGAAATTCTGTCTCAAAGACAGATCAAGAGAAAATTTTCCAATCTGAATAACATGGAGAAAAAAGGATTGAAAATATAATGAATAATCTCATGGATATTTGGTACAACACTAAGAGGTTATGTAACTGGAGTCCCAAAAGGAGGAGAGAGAAAATGAGGCAAAAAAAATATTCCTCAAGTTTGATGAATGAATGGGCAGATCATTGAGTGCTGCAGAGCTACTGTGATGTCAGAAAAAAAGGACCTGTTAAAGGCCTGTATTTTTCCTGGTTCTTGGCAGAGTTTTACCAATACTATACAAGGAAAACTCGATAGTTATTTAAAAATTGTGGCAGTTGTGCCAACACATTATTTGTATATTCTCCAAACACATTATTCGCTTGAGTCCACAGTTCACTGACTTATATGTAGTTTATGCCATCATTGGTTTCAGTTTGTTTCAGTCAGTCCTTTAAAGAGTGGTACCTGCTCCAGATGGATCCATCCTATGGATTAGATCATTGTCTACGCACCTGGAGAGGGAACATAGGCTAGAAGGCTGTCCTCCTGCAGTGCTGGTGCTAAAAGGAGCCTAGTTTTGATTGAATGTGCCACCTGTATACACACTCATTTGGTGTATGTGGATTCCTGAGGAAACAAAATTTGCATCAGCTTTTTGAAAGTAGGAATTGTATCTGTACTTTTGTAGTTCCTTACAATGCTCTTGGACATAGACATTATTTTCTTTTAATTAACAAGAAAATGTTATTTAAAAGCTAGAAACTAAATCCCTTAAAATAAGCCTTTGCTCAGTTTAAAACTGGGTCCCAGTGTTTTGAAAGTTTGTCTTCTGTTGGCGAGCCCCATTCCTTTCAGCCAGATTGGGTGGATGTATCAGGAAACCACGAAGACTTTGGTGCATTCGAGTGTCAGAATTTGCACATGGCTGGTGACAGGCATTCTCGGGGGGTGGTGTACCCATCAGTTTCCTAACCCTCTTTTCTCTTCCCTATAAGTGATGAGGGCTCCTCTGCTTTTTAGGACATTCTCCCTGAGCAGACGCATCCTGCCGCCAGCTCCCTCTGCATTTCTCTTTCTGGAAGTAACTGAAGTTGTCATTCTCCTGGCTGCTCAGTACGCTTTTTAAACAGTTACTTGCTTCCTCCTTCTACCCACTCCCACCTCCTCTCCTCCCCTCCAGGCTGTTTAAACTGGAACTGCTACCCTCAGTCCAGGGAAGTAAAACAAACCCATGGTTTCCCCACGCCTGTGCCTCTGTGCCTTCAGGCAAACCCTAAAGGGAGATCCTTTCCTTAAACAGCCACTTCCCTGTCTCTATTCATGGGACACATTCGCTCTGTTCGAACCCTGGGGTCTGACCGAGGCTTCAGGCCTTGGGGGCGGAGGTCTGGATTTTCCCGAGTTTGTTAACATTTCCAAGGACAGTGGGTCAACTGCAAGAACCTTGGGGAAGGGGGTGGTCTCATAACCATGAGTCATGTTGTTTGTTTATTCATTTATTTAAAAAATGTTTACTAAGCTCCTACTAAAAGCCCAGCCTGTAGGTGTTGTCAGTAGGAACAGCGTGTGCTGGGACCTGGGGCACGTGCAGCACAGCTTACAGGCCAGGTACAGCTCCAAGTGCTTCATGTACGTTAACTCAGCAAATAGGCTGGTGTTTGGTCCCAGGAAATATTTATATGGTGTGGTCAGGACAAGGACAGAGTTGGTGCAGGCGAACAGCCCTTAGGAAGGCTGACAAACCGCACTGACGGGGACTCCTGAATTCGCCAGGCAAGGCTGAGAAGCAACCCGATCCGGCGCCTGGGCGAGGGGGTGCCGTGGCAGCCTGTCCCCCGGGCTCTTGCTGGGGCCGAGGGACACCCGCCTCTGGCCCAGCCTGGACTCAGCACAGACAGTCTGAATGGAGGCACAGCACAGGTCCCCCAGCTTTCCCGGCCAGGCGGGATGGCTGGTGCCTGAAAAGGCCCCCCGATGACTGCAGGGACCCTTACAGGAGGGCGCAGCCTAGAGCCACCGTCTCTCGGGTGAACCCAGCCTGCGCGTGAGGCTGCGTGAGGCCGACACCCAGGAGGTGGGCAGGTCCACACCGAGCTCACGGGGGCCTGGGACTGTGCACGGCTGCTCCCCTGGGGCAGCACTGGCCGTAGGGCCCCCCTGCCAGCCAGGATGGGCCCAGGGCTTGACATGTGCGGAAGGAGGGGGAAGACCAGCTTGAGGCTCGGGGGTGGGGTAGGGGGTGGGGTGGGGGGTGGGGTGGGCGGCGGCAGCCGCACCACCAGGGTCTCGGGCTGCGGTGACAGGCAGGAGGGTGCCGGGAGCCCTGGGGAAAGGAGGAGCCAGTGAGCCCCGGGAGATGCCGCAGGGCCGCTCAGGAAGCCCAGCTGCCAGTGTGGGATCTGAAGCAGGGCTATCTTCAGTGTAAATATTGTCAGATCACATGGGACGGTGCATCCATGAGGCGTTTCTGCAGCAAATAAGGTTTGTTTCAGACAACTCTGTTGCAAATGCCAAATGAATTTTAACCCAGATGGAGCAGAGGCAACCCAGGTCAGACCCATTCAGAGTCTCCTGGTCCCGTCCTCAAAAGAAAAGACACCTTGAACTAAGGAAGCCTTGTGGCAGGAACGGTGTGGTGGCCGCAGAGGCTATGTGAGCCGTCAGGTGCCATCCGGCCGGCCTCCTACCCACACGCAGCTCTTCCCGGACCTTCCTGCACTCTTTTCCTTTTTTCACAGCTTAGCTCTGACCTGGCATTGGAAAATGCATTAGGCTTTGGTACTTTTTATAGGCTGTATAACAATTGTACAATGTGACTAGAATAAAATAAATGCGTGTAAAATAGGAAAAAAAAAAAGGATCAAACCCATCCTGTCTTGGAGCCTCAGGCCCTTGAAGATTGGCTGAACTAGGCACTCAGGCTGTCTGCAGGTCCATTCTGGTTCACGGTGGGCCAGCAGCCCTCGGCACTGGCCCCGCCTCAGGGAGGTGGCACAGAGGTCCATTTCCAAAGGGGCCACACTCCTGGGTTCTGGCTGTGTTCTTGTTTCAGGGCTGCTCCTCGGGTGCTACCGGCTGGACAACATTTTCCTCCCTTTGTCCCCGGAGTGCAGTGAGACTAGAGTTTCAGTGTGACAACGGCGAAGGGCCTGATACAAGCTAAGACAGGAATTCATGCTTCAGAGCATTGTTTTAGTCATGAGAAGAGTCTTGATGCAGCAAAGGAAAGAGTGCATGATATTTAGATATTCAGACTTAGACATTTCTCCAATATCCTCTCTTCTTCTCTTAAGAAAGAAGTCAGAGAACTTTGGCTTTTAGGCAGGGGTCTGTGAACCCCAAATCCACCTTGTGATTTGTCTTTATACAGCCCTAGAAACGAGGAAGGTTTTACATTTTTAAAAAATTAATTAATTAATCTTTGGCTGCGTTGGGCCCTCTTTGCTGCGCGTGGGCTTTTCTCTAGTTGCGGCGAGCGGGGGTTGCTCTTCGTTGCGGTGCGTGGGCTTCTCACTGCAGTGGGTTCTCTTGTTGCAGAGCACGGGCTCTAGGCGCGCGGGCTTCAGTAGTTGTAGCATGCGGGCTCAGTAGTTGTGGCTCGTGGGCTCTAGAGCACAGGCTCAGTAGCTGTGGTGCACGGGCTTAGTTGCTCCGTGGCATGTGGGATCTTCCCGGACCAGGGCTCCAACCCGTGTCCCCTGCATTGGCAGGCAGATTCTTAACCACTGCACCACCAGGGAAGTCCAAGGGTTTACATTTTTAAAGGGTTGTTAAAAACAAACAAACGAACAACAAAGAAGAGTAGGTGACACGTACAATATGATCCTCAAAGCCTAAAATATTTACTCTGTGGGCCTTTGGAGAAGTCTGCTGGTGACGTCTTTTAGATAATGTTCCAAGAACCTAGTTAATTTGAATTAAACAGCCACACTGCTTCTGTAAATGTGTTCTAACATCCAAATTCATGGTAAAATAAACTTGTTCCTCAAAAACAATGCTTTGATTTATGGAATTGTGTTTTTCTGTTGGTGAAATTTAAACTTGGCACTGCTTTTCATGACTGCCTATCCTCTGGTTGGAGAGGAACCGCTGCCCTGCATTTCCACTCTCAACTGACAAATATTTATCAAGAGGACACAATGACTAACAACGTTGAATTTTGCTTCAAGTCCTGAAACACACATTAGAAAAGTCTGACAGGTAAAGGGGTGCCACGTGAGTGCCGTGCGAGGGGCTTGGGAACACAGAAAAGGGGACGCTGACTCAGTATTCGGTTACAGGGCTGCACCCTCACTCCTGTATCCTGTGCCCTGTGGAGAGACGTTGTGGTTGTTTTTAGTCTTTCCTTTTTTCTCTCAAAACAACGTTGCAGTGTGTAGCCTTGTACACAGCCCATTTCATCCACCTAAGACAGATTCCCAGGAGCGGCATTGCCGAGTTGAAGGCTCTGGGCTGAGAGACTGAACACACCAGCGGACAGCAACCAGAGCCCTGACCCGCAGTCTGCAGCCGCCAGCCTAGGAAGCAAGTCATTACCTCGGTAACCAGTTCCACAAGCCAAGTCACTGCCTGTGGTATCCAGTCCAGGAAGCCAAACAGCAGCCTCTGTGACAGTCGGCCAGAAATGGCCAGGACTTGATTAACAACTGACAGCTCCCCTACCTTTCTCCCGTTTCCAGCGTAGGACCAACCAGAGAAATCCGAATACGCACCCCTAACCAATCACTTGGACACCCCTCTTCTAGTTCGCCTGCCGACATCTTCCCCACGTCAACAACCTCCATTCAGGGCACACCCGAAGCTTCCCTTTTTCCACTGTAAAGCTTTCCCGCTTCTCCTCCTGGCTTAGAGTCTCTGCCACACTTAATTATGGGATTGAGTCCCCTGCTAAAGTGAGCTCTGAACAGATGGCTTTGCTTTTCTCATTTGGTTGGTCTTTGTTCATTTCCACAATTGTAGTGAAGGTCCCACCGAGCTATGGTCTGCACTGCCTGTTGTCATGGACCCCAGGCTGCAGCCAGGTGTAGACCCCGGGCCTCTTGCACCTGCTCACAGTGTGGGCTGATGGCTCAGCATCAGGTCTAAACTCCGCTCTCTCTGCATTGAGGTCCTTGGCTGTTTATTCTCAGTCTGAAACCCAGATTTTATTATTGGTTCCCAATATTTTGGCATCCTTGGTGTAGTCAGGCTATTCTTTTTCATCCCTTTTTGCTGCTTTTTGCTTTACTGTTGTTTTGCATTGTGCTGTCCTAAGAAGGAGAATTGCAGGGTAGGGCACAGGCTCCAGAAGCCTGTTGTTGAGCTGACCTCACAGATTGGTGCATTTGCTGCTCTCACCAGACCTGCATCCGCTTGGACGAACATTGCTGTGGGTCATCAGTAAAACCGATGAGGTTCCCTTTCTGTCTTGATTTTATGTCCTGAGAGCTTAGCTTTGAGAGGGAGAGTGTTCTTGCTGTTTTACTGCCTTCTGGGGGCACAGGTTGTGGGGTCTACATTTGGCTGACTGTCTGGGGGCCTGAGACGTGGGGTTCACAAGCATTATCTTCCCACTGACTGTTGCCAGCTCTCATGGGGTTGTCTAAGTCTAAATCCTCTTCTTATATGTACTGTCTTCAACCCTAATTCTTGTGCCTTAATCATCAGGGAAACGCAAATCAAACACACAATGAGATGTAACCTCACACCTGCCAGATTGGCTATTATCATAAATACAAGAAATAGCAAGTGTTGGTGAGGGTGTGGAGAAAAGGGAGCCCTTGTGCACTGCTGGTGGGAATGTACAGTGGTGCAGCCACTGTGGAGAACAGTCTGGAGGTTCCTCGAGAAATTAAAAGTAGAACAACCGTATGACCCAGCAATTCCACTCCTGGGGTATATATCTGAAGAAAATGAAAACATTAACTCAAAAAGATATATGCACTCTTGTGTTCATTGCAGCATTATTTACAATAGCCAAGACATGGAAATAACCTAAGTGTCCATTGATGGATGAATGGATCAAGAAATTATTTTATCCCTTCCTTCTTACACACACACACACACACACACACACACACACACACACACTGGAATATTACTCAGCCATTAAAAAGAATGAAATCGTGCCATTTGCAACAACATGGGTCAGATGGAGAAAGACAAACACTGTATGATTTCATTTATATGTGGGATCTGAAACCAAAAAACCCATAAAAAAACCCCAACCACGTTCATAGATATAGAGAACAGATTGGTAGTTGCCAGAGACGGGTTGAGGTGGGTGAAATGGGTGAAGGGGGTCAAAAGTTACAAATTCCAGTTATGAAATCAATCAATCATGGTCGTGCGATGTACAGCATGCTGATCGTAGCTAATAATACTGTATCATATATTTGAAAGTTGCGAAGAGAGCAGATCTTGAAAGTTCTCATCACAAAAAATTTTTTGTAACAGTGTTTTATGACACATGTTAATGAGACGTTTTGGTGGTCATTTTGCAGTGTATACAAGTATCCGATCATTACGATGTACACCTGAAACTAATACAGTGTGCTATGTCAATTATGTCTCAATAACAACACCAACAACAAAAATCGAAAACGAAACTACAGGAGATATTCAGTCTAGATTAGAATATCCCTTTGGACAACATTTGGGAGTAAAAGCAGTGCTTTCATCTCATTTTGTCAATGGAGTTGAGGCTGAAATTGGAGACCTAATTTGAAAAGAGAAGTTAGAATGGGAACTAGCCCCTTCAGCTCTACTGCAAATCTGGCAGAACATTTTGAAAAGGGCTTTAGAACAAAAATGAGACAGAGTCCAAAGCAAAGTCACAGTTCGGCGGAGCAAACAACCAGTTGGTCCCAACCAACCACCTACTGACAATGGTGCTTGCAGATCTCCTAAGCTGGAAGAAAGATCGTCCCATCTTATAGACACCAACACACAAACAAACAAAAAAAGGGAAGACAAAGATAAATCCCTCATTGAGGGTGCTGTGAAGAAGGAAAAGGGCCCAATATCCTGCCATAAGTATAGATGGTCATGCAGGTTGATTGCTGGTAGATGCTCTTTCTACATCAAGCCTCCTTTAGTCAGCCTCTTCCTGGGAGAAAACAGACCACACAGCTGGCAGGAATTTCAAATAACCGACTGTTTTCCCAGTCTCCCAGCTCTTAAATAGAACCCTTGGGCGCTGCGCTGAAAAACAGTCCTTTCTGCCCTGTGATCCCAACCCTGCAAATTTAAAAGAGAGGGACTTACTCTGCAAATGGAATTGTGGTGTTAAATGCACTGCAGAGGGAGTGTTTCTTGAGGTCCCAGAGGACTTTTCTGTTTTAATCATGCTGGGTGCTCCCTCCAGTATATCTGAAGCAGACAACAGGTAAGTATCACAGGTACTGTCAGCGTGGGGTAAATTTGCTCTAGGATTTAATAGAACTTTGAACTGTTTGGTAAAAGGTGATAGGTATAACATTATTCTCCGTAATAGCTAGTATAGTATACGTATAGCATCCCAATAAAAATACTCCTAAATATTTGACATCATTACATTTAGTTTAAAAGGAAAAACTTTGGGAGCTTAGTAGTCAGTTGAGAAAATGTCATAACCTTGCATTTTGAGAGACTGGTATTTCCATTAGACGATAGTTATGGGAACAACCTCGCCAGGGCTGCTTACAGCAAGGCTGGTATTCTCCTGTGTGCTGTGGGCATGATGCCACATCCAGCACTTAAAGAGGCACTCGGGTAAGGCACTGGGCCTTCCTGGCCTGGGGGCCCAGTACCCACTCTCCAGCCCACTGATGGTTGCTTCGGAAGAGGATGGGCATAGTGCTGTGCCCTCCACATACTGTCACTGACACACTGGGATCCAGGTTTACACAGAAGAGTTTGGTTTGTAAATGTTGGCAACTGATTCACTGAAAAATCGACCAGTGTTGTGCAAGGAAAACAAAATGCAGCTGGGCGGTACCCAGCCCACAGCCGCGGCGTGTTGCCCTGTGCACGGGCCAGGGCACTTTCTAGGCTTCTTTTAAGGCTTTTGGAGACCATGGAAACCTTCCCGGGGCACTTTTCCTCCGGTGCCCTGTTGCAGGTGGGGCACCTTTGCTCTCATGTTGTATCCGGTGAGTTGGTGCTGCGTCGATACCCTTGTGTCCATGTGCCAGTCCTGTCTCGTGCCCTTGCTCTATGCCCTCCTTTCTTTCCCCCTCCCTCTCTGTCTCTGTCTCTCTCTGTCTCTCCTACTCCACACGGGATCTGTCACAGAACCAGGGGTGGGGGCCTGGGAGATTCAGGCTCACTTCTTTAAGACCTTACAACCAAAGAAGAAAAAGCTCTTCCAAGCCACCTACAGCTAAAAACAGTCCTGGGATGGGCTTTGATTGGCCCGGCCAATGTCTGGGGGCACTTTGGGGTCACTGTGATGACAGCCTCTCTGGGCCATGTGCTTGGAAATCACATTTCCGAGAAGAGGGGCGAGCTAGGCAGGGCACCCAGGGTAGTGCAGGCCCTGCAAGGGTCCTCTTCCCTGTGGAGGAGAAGAGGGCCACTCTCTGGGGCCGGGGTCGGGATGGCTCCGTTTTGCCGTCTACAAACCAGTTTGCACATTGCATTTGGCATTATGTTGCCATGTGTCTGCTTTCATATTGGAAAATGTCTTAGTATGATAAAATCCTGTTTCTTTCTGGAGAAGATGGGCAGATGAGTGGGGAGGCTGAGTGGTGGTGAGGCTCTGGGTTAGAAGGTGCCATGACTCAGTAGAACAAAACCTGTCCTGGCCGCCTGGAATCAAGATTTGCAGACTGTCTCAGTGGGGCCCGCGGGCAATCCACCTGGGCAGCCGGGAACCCCCTGAGCAAATGCCACTTTGTGATAAAAATGTATTTTATGGGTCACAGTGTGTCCCATAAAGTAGAAGCTTTAAATCTAAAAACAAAACTTGCTGATGTGAGTTGATTATAAGGAAGCAGTTTGATGTGTTTATATGTAAAGGTGTGAGAGGCTTTTGTTGATTTTACATGTTTAAGGGGTTGGTCTGTTGTTTGTGATAGAGAGCCCAGCTTTGGGATGCCTGGGCTCCTGTGAGGCTCCCTTGGATTCCCCCGAAGGTAGGGCCCAGTGACTTCCTGCCTGCGGTGGTCTGAGGCAGACGTGCTGCTGGTCTGTGCCACGATCTGGTCTGTGCCACGATCGGGGAGCCTCAGACACAGCATGGCTGGTCCCCACCCAGAGGAGGCAGGATCCAGGTCCCTGGGCATCTGCGGGCTCCCCGAGCAAATTAACTGCCCCACAGCTCTCTGCGGTTTGCACCAGAACCAGCCTGGAGTGGGGAGACGTGTACCCTTAATCCCCATTTTTACTGGATCGGGCAAGGCTAGTAGGCATTCAAATTAGCTTGTATTTCATGCTTATCTGGTGAGTCTAAGTAAAGACCCATTCAATGAAAGAAAGATAACTTGCTTTTAGCTCCACCCTTGGAACTATAAAGTTGGTTTTAAGCGGCCTAGGCAAAAGCCCAGCCAGTCTCTGGCTGTGTGACTTTGGGTAAGTCATGCCTGTGCTCGGGACCACAGTTTATTCATATGCAGAACAAGGGGTTGGACTGCGCCCTATTGAAGGTCCGTCCCAGCTCCAGTCAGGGCCCAGCACACAGCATACCCAGTCAGGTTTCTCTTACTCGTTTCTAAAAAGCAAGCTTCTGAGAATGTTTCTGACTATACTGTAAAGTCAAAGATAAAATAATTATTGAGTGAGTCTGTTATTTTATGCCATTCCTTTCCTACTAGCTAATCTACTTTGCGAAATATCCTGTGATCTGGTGAAAGGGGAGAAGAAGAAATTGTGAACCCAAAACTCACATTTCATTCTAAGTTAGTTCTACAGATTCGTTCGTTAGTCCCTCAGATCTCCACGGAGGACAGACATGTACACCAGCCGCAGGAGAGCTCGCCTGCAAAGTTGGCAAGAAGGGGAATCTTTTCTTTAAAAGCCTACAGTGCTAATGATTTTTAACAAGTGTAAATTTTAAATTTAAATTAAAACTCACTAACACTGAGTGCTTTCTAACTAAGGCCTTTACTGAAAAGCATGTGCTGTGATTTGCATGCTGTACACAGCATTATGGTTGTTTATTTGTGGCTGTTTTCTCTCCGGCCTGCCCCTAGTCCACCCCACCATGGTCCCTCACCAAATCCAGCCCACTGGACAGCATCACGAGTGTCTTTTGGACCAGGTTTTCTGATCTCAGGTCCAGGATTTTATTTCTTAATGATAACAATACAATATATATTTTAAAATATGAAATATGAGTATAAAATTCTACTGTATCGCTTTAAACAGGAAAAAATTTAAAACAATATACAAGGCTAAAGTCTTTCTGAGAGTCTTTATGTACTTTGCTATTAAAACCCACAATAGAGTTTATTCTCTAGAAACATGTTGGCAAACTGCGGGCTGTAGGCCCAGCCTGGCCTGCTGCTGGGTATTGTACTGCTCTTGAGTTAAGAATGGTTTTCATATTTTTAAATGGTTGTATAAGTACCCACATGATATCCTCAGTTTTGCCTCTTGGTTCTCAAAGCCTAAAGCATTTTCTGTCTGACCCTTTAAGAAAAGTTTGCCAACCCCTGCCCTACTGGAAAGGGATAAATAACTCATCTGTGGTTTCAGCAGTGCCTACTGAAAGGAATGTGTAAAGTCTGGTAATAAAAAGAAGAGTGAGAAAATTTTATTTAGATGATGCACCAGTACGTATGTTTATAAATGTGTCTTTGACGATATGACCAGTTTCGTTTGATCTTGTTGGTGTGATTCAAAGTCCTCCTGTCAGAGATTGCTCCACCCACAGATAAGTGATATCAAATAAAAATACAGTAAAAGAGAAGTCTGTCAGAAGATCCTGACCTGATAGTGGGTTTATAAACTAATCAGCAGGCTGCACTCTTGTAATGTTTGTGACTCCAAATACAAACTTGTTTTTGTCTCATGGGTATGTTGCTCAGTATGTTGATAGGAAAATTCCCCTGTTGTTCCAAAGCTCTGTCCTGGGCAAGGTAAACAGTGGTGCTTGTCTGGCTGTGAAACAGATAAAGTATCCCATCGGCTACTAAGACTTGGAAATGAAAGACGCCGGGTCTCTTGAATGCTCTACGCCCGAGCCAAGAGAAATAGATGGATCATCAGGCTTTACAAAGGGAGTTCACAGTAGTCTCTGATAGGATGGAATAATATCTTTGAAAGTTTCAAAACAGAGATAAGATTAACTCATTTGTATTTCTTGGGAATTACTCTTTTGAAACAGTGAGAAATTCCAGCCAGGTTCAGGCTGTTCTGGCAAACGGTCAATACCGCCACCTGCTGGCCTAGTCTAGGAAGGCTGTTTGTGTCAGCACTCACAGAAACTGGGGTAAATGCAAAGCCCTGTTATTTACAAATAATATTATTTACAAAGGAAAGAGTCTGTCTTTCCTTCCCCTTGCCAGTGGATTTCACAGAAATGTACCTTTATGTGTGATTTTTTTTGGTATGAGCTGATGTATATTGGCATCACATATAGCTACAAACCATTTTTGATATTCTTATGGAAGTTATGGGAGCTATAAATCTTTGTGGTGCTAATAATTCCTCTTGTAAATACTTCTGGTTTCAGCTTTTTTTTTGTCTTTTCATTTAAAAAATGTACCTAGAGTGAAGACGAATTAAGGAAAAGAAGGTGAAACTTACCTTAGCTAGTTGTATCTCATTCATTTAATGTTTTGTGGGAGGAAAGTTTAAAATTATTGGTTACAGTGAGGGTCTGTGGTTACTGACTCATTGTACTTTAAATCCATTCTTCATTGATATAGAACACTATAATTTTAATGGAGTTACTTTGATTTGATCATTAAGGCCTTGAAGTTTATATCTGTATATACCCTTTTGCTGCAAACCGTCACTTCTCAATAAATGTGCTGGGAACTGCACATTTGATTTTAGAAATTAATTTAATGAAACGTTTTTGCTACTACCTCTGTAATATGGCTGCTTTTGACATTACTTGTGTATTAGTTTTGAATAGGATGTTAGTGTGCAAACACTTTAAAACATAGAAGCTGCATGGAAGAAACACATATAAGCAGAATTTGTGCAGCTATAATGGACCAAATTCTTTAAAAATGGGGGTGAAGGGACGGGTTGATTTAGGGAAATCTCCATAAATGCATAAATTTTGTGTATTTTATGATTTTAGATCAGCTAAAATATCTAAATCTGCACAAAATGATAATACTACACTTAAATTTTCCAACATACGTAACTTGAAGACAGGGAAGTCTATTCCTAGGCAGGATTTTAGAATGCTAGCTAAAAACCGACAACCTCCTTCCCCACACAAAAAAGCCTATTAATTATAGATTTAGACTTTAAAATAACTTTTGTAATATTGGAAGTTGGGAATAGATAATTAAAGTATGTCTGTATGAGCACACCAATCAAATATTTTGGTTAAAAACAGATTTGTTCTGTATCCGTGAGGCAACTTAAAATTCTAAGTAAGTTTTAAGATTCTTGGGGAATAGCCCAGGTTTCTTACTTAGTGGTTAGAGCCTAGTCAGAGAGCTTGGCATGTGTACTTCTTAGACATCAGTTCAAACTACTGCTCACTAAAAGGACAGTATGAGTCTTTGAACTGAGAGATTCCACAGCAACCACCTGATCCAACCCTTTTTTGGGGGAAACGGAGGTCCTGAATGGCTAGATTAGGTTGTCTGCACTATTAAAACATATTTCTTATTCTTTCGGCCACGCCGTGTGACTTGTAGGATCTTAGTTCCCTGACCAGGGATTGAACCCGGGCCCTCGGCAGTGAAAACTCAAGAGTCTTAACCACTGGACCACCAGGGAATTCCCAAAACGTGTTTCTGAGTCGGGACTGGGATGTAGGTTTGAATAAGCAGTGGGTGTTTGGACTCTACTTCCTGCTTGAATGAGTGAAGTTGCGTAGCATAACTAAGCCATTCTTTTGGACTCTTGTTCACACATTAATTGGCCCACTTTGTTTCCATCATACTTTAAAAGTCTTTTGGGCCTTTATTTCTTATTTGTATTGTGTGTTGATGCATGAAATGCACAACATAAAAACCCAGTAGAGGGACTTCCCTGGTGGCATAGTGGTTAAGACTCTGCGCTCCCAGTGCAGGGGGCCCAGGTTCAATCCCCGGTCAGGGAACTAGATCCCACATGCCGCAACTAAGAGTTTGCATACCATAACTAAGGAGCCCGCGTGCTGCAACTAAGATCCCGTGCAACTAACTAACTAACTAAATATTTTTAAAAAAGCAAAAACACCCAGTAGAGTCCGTGTGATTTCACAATTAGGGTCTTACATTAGGAGGATGAGGTCACAAGTAGACTTTAGGACTCCCGAGCAGCCTTAGACCTGCTTACGGAGGGGAGGTGCGCGGCTGCAGGGAGCAGGGAGGGGCGGTAAATTATGCAGACTCTTATGTCCTCCTGCTCTCTGCACCACCCTGCGTAGGCAGGGTCCTAGGCGATGAGCCTCCTGGTCACTCACTCACTCGTTCACTCACTCGTTCATTCGTTCACTCATTCATTTGTTCACTCATTTGTTAACTCGTTCACTCATTCATTCGTTCACTCATTTGTTCATTCACTCATTCGTTCACTCATTCACTCACTCATTCACTCATTCATGCATTCATTCAGTATCTGCTGTGTTTATTGAGAGCCTATTAAAGCAGCACTTCTGTTAAATCATATATGGAAGGAGAAAAGAGGAGAGATTAAAAAAAAGTGTGCTTGTATTTTTTCTAAATCTTGTTTTTCTTCTTGTGGGTATTTTTAATCCTTCTCCAAGCAGACCAGACTCTGAAGTTTCCTTGCCTTTTCATTCTTTCCAGCACCGTTCCCCAGGGCTCCTCCTGCTCAGAAGCAGCATCATGTTGTATTAATAAGGACTCCTGAGACATCTAGTTTAGATGCATATTTAGAAAAGCAAATTTACAGAAAGCTGGCATACTATATTTTTATATTAAATTAATATGGATTAGTCCCTGTATGACTGGCTGCATTTTTACCTCAGTCCTCTTAGGATAAGACAGCAAGTCTGTCTTCCTTCTCAAAAATATACTTTAATAATAAACATTAATTTTAAATCCTCCAATTAGGGATCATAATTTGGCAGATTATCTATAGAGAAGTTTTTTTTTTCCTTGTTTATCTGGGATCTTTAACTCACCTGCAGTTTTAGTCTGCAGTCTAGTCTACTTTGTTTAGTCTACTTTGGTGTTCACGAGTGTAAATTTAGTATGAGAAGTATCAACAGGATAAAATCATACAGTATGAAGATGTTGCTAATATCAGTTGGAAAACCACAAAGTAAACTAATATAAATGCTTTTTTCTTAAACAATTTAGAAATCTGTTATTTCACAAAGTAGGAAGTCAGGGGTGAGAGAGTCCATTGTCGTCAGCTCAGCATCACCGTGAAGAACTCAGGTTCCATCCGTCCCTGCTGGGATCTCCAGCTCATGGGACACAGAATAATACACACACCCACGCCCCAATCCCTGGAACCTGGGAATAATGCGAGTGACAGTTCATTACAGGAAAGAGCCTTATTTTTTTTATTGTAAATGTTAGTCTGCATTTTTTAAGCAGATGAATTCATGGCTGGGTTACTTGCCATGGCCCACTGCAAATGCGGTGTTTATGTTAGAGCATAACAAGCTGCACACGTTACTGCCTACAACCAAATGAACATGTGGCGTTTAGCAGTCACATTACTTATTTGAAGATCAGGAAATGATTTAAACGTTGTACATCCTACCATTAGATACCATGCATGTATTTCACTGTTGTAGTTATGTTTTGGGAAATCGGTCGTCGTGCAGTGCAGTATGACTCTTTTCCATTTACAAACAATGGCAAACAGGCTCTTAGTGCTTTCGCATGTAACGTGATTTTCAGGTACTAATTACTGATGTTAGGAGGGCAATTCTGGGATTCCCAAATCCTCCCCGTCTGCACCTGCACTGCCGCTGTTCCTGTCTAAGCCCCTACTCCTGCCTCGGCTGCCGTGGTCGCTTCTACCTGGTATTTCTGCTTCTTCCACTCCTGCCTTCCCAGCCAATTCTCCACAAATCAAGGAGTGGCTTTAAAAACTGTGGTAAAAAAGACATAAGATTGATGATTTCATCATGTCTAAGTGGACAGTTGAGCAGCATGAAGTACATTCACATTACTGTGGAACCATCACCACTATCAACTTCTAGCACTTGGTGGCAAGCTTACGACCGTGTTCCCCACGGCCCCGCCCCTCCACTGTGGGACGTCTGGTCCCGCACTGCCTCGGCAAGGTGCTGAGTTAGCCGCACTGGACCCCGGGTAGCTGTGAGGACCCAAGGAGGTGATGCATTTACAGTTAATATTTAGGGGGATTGGCTATCAATTACGTGTCATCTTTAAAGTATGCCATACAGGTGAAGCATATTTCCAGATTACCCACTAGACGCGGGTTCGTGACCAAGGCCGACTCTGAATGACAAGAGCCCAGTGTCACCGATGGTCCAGCTCTAGAAACAGTAGTGATGGAAACCACTTCAGACCCATCAGAATGGCCGCAGTTAGAGGGCTGGATGACTCAGGCGTTGACAGGAATGTGGGGAGACAGGGTGTAGCTCACAGGCATGCACACTGGGCAGTCATTCTGCAAAGCGGTTGGTTTCTATGTGAGGCTGAGTGTGTGTTTGTCCTCTGACCCAGCAGTCCCCTCCTGAAGTTGTGCAATGTGCTGCTTGCACAACTGTGGGCCGTGCCCTGATTCCAGACCACAGAATGAGCAGCCGGACTGTCCGGGAAGAGGGCCCCTCGCCTGCCAGGCGTCCAGAGACCCAGGCCTGTCCCAGCACCAGTGCCTGAAAGAGAAGAAATGAAGCCAGCGTGTTGCCAGGATTAGAAGGAAAGCGGTCACACCACCAGCGAATCAGCTTGTCGTGGACCCGCGAAGGTCTAAAGCTGAGTGTCCTTGGGGAGGGAGGCCTCAGGAGAGGGTGCAGGAAGGGGTCTGGGAGGACTGAGCCCTGAGAGCCACTGCCTGGCGTGTTGGGTGATGGGGACCGAGTGGGTTCACACAGGGGGAGTGTCGAGGCTGCAGGGTCTTGAGGACCCCCTGGCTCAGCAGTCGGCAGGGGCGGCAGGCGAGGGGCCAGCGCTGGAGCAGTGTGGGGGGCGGCGAGGGCCGGGCGAGGCTGCTGATGGAGGGCTTCCCCTTCCTCAGAAGGAGATTGCGGGAAAGCCTTCCATGGTCCCCAGATGATCGAGGAAAGTGCACGTCACGATCATGGAAGTCCTGCCATTCTGGGGGTGGGATCCCAGCTCTGATGAAGTCAGCACACGCTCGAGATGGTCAGCGGGGCCGCTTGCTGCCCTCCCCACATACCCACTCTCTTAGTGGATTGCAACTTTCTCAAAAGCAGAGCCCAACATTTATTCTGCTGTGTGTCTCTGTGATTTGGTGCAGAATCTGGGACACAGCTCTTCTCAGCAAGTGTGAGCAAAAGGGGCGAATCTGGGGACAGTTGGGGCTGCAGAGTCAGGTGGACCTTGTTGAGGCCAGAGAAAGGCAGGGGTGCAGGTGGAGTCCCAGACGCTGAGGGGCTCCCTGAAGACCCCCTTCTCTGTCTCTTTAACAGGAGGGCTTCCAGCTTAGCCAGACCGTCTGCTCAAACACCAGGTGAGGGTAGAGTCGCTGCTTCTAAACATGCGGCCTGAGGGAACAAAATGCGGGGCAGGTATTGATTGACAGGTGATGTTATCCTATAACTCGCCCACCATGCTTACTTTGGACAAACCTTGGAAGGCCATCCATCCCAAATTGCAGTTTTAACTCAGGTTTCATGCTGACCTATTCTGACCCATCCAACAACCAAGAAAGTTCTGGTTAGAAACTTGAATAATGGTTGGAAATGAAAAAACAAATTACCCACATTCCAAGAGCTGCTGCACCTAGTAGGAGTTTAATTCATGTTGACTGATTTATTTCCCTGGAATAGATACACTTTATTGTAATGCTTTGTACCTGACCATCCACAAAGAAAAGAGGGGTCATTTTTTTTCTAAAATTGAAGAAGACTATTGAAAATGTAAATGCCAAAGAGATTTTTGTTTTTCGTATTTAATTTCCACAAATCTTGACCTTTGCTAACAGAGAGTTCAGTTTTGGCTTCTCTGTGGTATTTGACAGATTCCAACTGAAATATAATCTTTAGCCACAATAAATGTTAGTCCCTGGAACGGAGACTTGTGGAATGGTTTAGTCCAACCCGTTAAGGTCAGTTTATCAGCTTTACAACAAACAAATGCAGACACACTTCCAGGACAGGCTCTGTTGAGTTTGCTCTGGTACCAAGCAGACCAAGGTCTCAACCGTCTTTGAGAACGTGATCCTGTCCTCGGAGGGAGGTGCATTTCTGTGCATATTTTCCGGTGATAGTAATGCACGTCTGTGGACATGAAAATATTACCAGATTAGACGTGAGATGGGCTTTTGAACACACATTCATAGTTTTATATGCACGGGTGGGGCAGCTCCTTCCACAGTTCACTCTACGTTGCCCACCTCTGCATCCAGGCACCTGGGGGAATGGCACCTCCTTATCCTGGCAGTTAGCCGCGGCCACGTGACCGGCCTTGGTTAACAGGATGTGGTTGGTGCCTGGTTTTCCAGCCTTTTCTTCTCCTGCCACAGCTGTCATGGAAGCATTGTCAGGTTGGGTCCCTGAGTAACCGGGATGAGCAGAGTCACTCCTCTGACCTGCATTGGGTAGGTGGGTGGGTCTTCAGTGAGAAATAAGCTGAGACATTTTGGTTGTCTGTTACTGCAGCATAACCAAGCTAGTCCTGACTGATACAGTAAACTACATATTTAGACACATAAAAGTGCATACATGGATGAATATGCATACAGGTGTGCATTATAGGAATAATGGACACAGCAATGCACTCACCAAACTCTGTTTCCTTTCCTTCCTGGGCACAGAGATAGGCTACATTGGTCAGCTTCTCTTGCAGGTAAGAGTTCTTTCCAAACAAATGTAGGAAGAAGTGATATTAGCTGTTTCTAGGCCTGGTCCATGGAACATCTCCCATACAATTCCCCCCATGTTTTCTCTTTTCTGCCATCCAGACACCGAGAGTCCAGGGAGGCCCCTGAGGCCCTGGGTAGTGGTAGAACCGGGATGGGTCCCTGAGAGGCTGCAGAGAGCAGAGCCCTCATTGCCCCGTGACCCATGGCAGGCTGTGATTTGATTTAAAAAAAAAAAACAAAACTTTTATTTGTTTAAGCCACTGAGATTTTGGAGTTAAAACTAGCAATAGTTGGATACTTCCTTAAAATAAAAGGTACTTGTTTCAACCTCAAACCAGCATCATGCTTCATGGGGAAATAAGAAATATTCTCTTTAAAGTTAGGAACAAGACAAGGATTTCCACATTTACCATTATTATTTAGCATTGTTCTGGTGCTACTAGCCAATGCAATTAGATAAGAGAAATAAATCATGGGCTTAGCTATACCAGATAAATTGTGGGAGGCAGTGACCCTAATACCTGCAAAGATTCAGTATTTGATAAAGGGAATCCATGAAGATTCAAACATCTAAATAAAACTGGATCCCTGTCTCAAATATTAGCTCCATATAAATTCTAGATCTAACAAAGCTTTAAACGTAAAACAAATGAAACAATGAAAATATTAAAGAGAGCATGGAAAAGATTTTAAAATAATCTTGGAGTGGGAAAGGTCTTTCTAGTTGCGATACTCTTCCAGCCTCCGCAGAGGAACCCCAGCCACCTCTCACTGGTGGCCTGGCTGGCAGCACGCACTGGGTGCCGGGGACCCTGGAGGCATTTGTGTCTCCTCTTCGCTGAGGGTGCTGTCCTGGTCCCCTCCCAGCTCTCCTGGAAGATGTGTGTGTGTCTGGAAGAGTAACCTGGCACCAGCTGGGGCTTATGCCCTTTAAAATGGACTTTAAATGGATCTACATTTGTAAACCTCATAACACTTGTTAGAGATAACACAATTTAGTGGTACAAAACCTCGTCCAGATGACCCAAATGATATCCTGGGATGACCCTGAAATGGACGTACTGTAATCAGCGTGGCGGCACCTGGGAATTGGCCCATGCCTGCTGCAGTGCTGATGGGCCGACACGTTTTCACGGAGCCCTTACCTTGCGAGCTCTGACCTGGGTGCAGAAGCTGAGGTCAGCGCCTGTGTGTGTGTTTATGTGCATCCCTGTGTGTGTATCTGTGTGGGTGTGTGTGTCTGGGGGTGTGTGGGTGTGGGTGTGTGTCTGTACACCCCCGTGTGTTAGGGGGTGATGGTGGGAAGTGCTCTTACCTGAAACCACAAAGCTTTAGAAAAATGGTTCCCGATCTGCTCTCTCTCTCCTTTTTCTGCCCTACCCACCCCCACTAAGAATTCTTGCTCACAGGGAGAAATAATAATAATAATAACTGCCATTGTTGAGTGCTCACTATGTACCTGGTGCTAATTGTCACTAGCCTCCCTCAGGGGATGAAGCAGCTGAGGCCTAGAGAGGTTAGGTCACTTGTCCAGGATACAGCAGCTCAGGGACGGTGGCCGAGGGGTGGGGTGGGGGGGCGGCGGGACACTGAGATCCTTGCTGTCATCTGCTGAGAGCATGTAGCTCGAACGTTTCCCTGCCCTGCTGGGCTCCTTTGGGTTGTCCCGCTGGGGTTGGTGGGATGTGAGTGCGGGTGATACCTGCCACTTTGGGCACCCGATTCCTTGTGCTCCCTTCCCTCCGTGCCGGTGGCAGGGATGCTCCAGGCAGGCACTGCTCCATCAGCTGGGCCCAGAGGGCCGCAGGGCACAGCGAGACCGATGGATGGACCGGAACGGACACACTGCAAGCAACGGAATTATCTCTGACGGAGGAGGCCCTGAGGGTCCAGGCTTGTTTGTTACCCTAGCAGAATGTGGCTCATTCTGACCCATCTAGGGCCCTCGGAACTTGAGTCTTAAAAGATTTGGATCCCTAGAGAGCAAGGGAAGCGTGTCAAACGGTCAGTTTTGGTACCCATTCCACCGGCCTGCGGTTACTTGCTGTGCGGCTGAGATGTGCTGGAGGGTTTCTGCTGATGAGGCTGTGGTCCAGGGGCCCCCGTTCCTGCACATCCTGGGGATGAGAGAAGAGTGGGAGGTGCTTGGAGGTGGGCGGCTCCAGTCCATAATCTGATGTCTGTGTTGACTTTTGTCCTATTATGAAAAAGCGAAGTAGGATTTCTAGGATCCTTTATATGAGGGAAAATAAGGTCCAGATGGTTTCACTTGTCATTTCTTCCAAACATTTAAGAATGAAATGGTAATAATGTTACACAGACTTTTCCAGAACATAGGAAAAAGGGAATACTTTCTCTTCTTATGAGGCCAGTCTACCTTGAATATCAAAATCTGAAAAAGACATTACAAGAAAGGAAAATTACAAGATGCTAAATTTCCTAACAAAATTATTAGCAAACGAAATCCAGTGATGTGTAAAAAGGATAATATCAATACATTGTGCCAAGTGTGCTTTATTCCAGGAATTTAGGGTGGTTTAACATTTGGGACTCAATGAATGTAATTCATCAGATTACTAGAGAAAAAAGGGGAGATCATATGACTGTGTTGATCGATGAAGAAAAAAAACTGAATAAAATTCAACACTCCTTCATGATAAAAACTCCCAGCAAATTAGGAATAGGGAGAAACCTCCCTAACTGGATAGAAAATATTCACAAAAAGCCCCACTCAGCAGTGGAGCTGACAACTGTGGGGAAGCTGAGGGCCTAAGCAACCAGACTTCGGACGCCCACAGAAGCTTGTTTGCTCGACGTGTGTGTGCGTGTGCGTGCACACGTGTGTCAGCTTCAGAGACTTTGTTACACTCTCTCCAAAGAGACCCACACCTGAGCGTTTTCTCACTTCCGTGTTGATTGAAACACTGAAAGGTTGAAACTAAAGGAACAAAACCAAACGGGCCAAAGTGAAACCTGACATCCACCCAAGACGCCTTCCTGCTGAGGAGCTGCTGGGGTGGTACACGTGGGGCCTTCGAGCGGGTCCTGCCTGGAGTCTGGCCTTTGGCTCCTCGGTGCTGCTTTGTTCCTGGAGCTTCCCGGTCGTTGAAGAGGGCGGACAGAACATCAATTTCATCTAGGCCAGTGGTTCTCAGCCTTGAGAAATGTCCAGACAAACCTCTTTTAAAGAAAAAATTCTCACAGAATCCCTCAGTGTTTAAATAAATTATCTTTGTTTTAATACTTAATTATATACAGGCATAAAACTATGTGTAAACTCCCTTTACTTATAAATTGTATAGGTACCTTACAGAATTTTATATTGTAAGTGTACACTTATATTTATAATGATATATCTATTAATCAGTGCTCTAAGGGACTCTCTACCAAATCACTGCTTTCAATGTGAATATGGTGTTGACAATTAAGGTTTAGTTTTTTTCTCTTTTTAATTTGGTATCATCATTTTATCCTCTTCCACAAAATGGTTCTATTCTCCCATCATTTCTCTCTACTCAAACCATTAGGAGGTTTTCCTTTAGGTCTCTGCTATGACTTTTGCTTTTGTTTGCCTCAAAGCATCATTGAGATCAGGGTGGGCAAACCCAGCCCAAGCCCGGCTTTGTAGATAACACCGTATCGGGACCCAGACACACCGTTTACTTAGGTATTGTCTCCGGCTGCTCCACACACTCACCAAGCTGAGGAAATGCGACAAAATCCAAAGGGCCTGAGAAGCCTGGAATATTTACTCTCTGGCCCTTTACAGAAAAAGCATGCCCACCCCTGATTTATATGATAAACCTGTTGTTTTAGTAGCACACTGAAATTAAGGCGATACGTTTTGGCACTCACAGTCTCGTGAAGCCCAGTGCAGAAGTGGACGTTGTATTGAGGCAGCTCCCAGTTGTTGGGGGGCAGGCAGCCAAATAATTCAGAATGTGTTCAGATTGCTGTTTCTGGAGTGACTTAGACCGCTTCATGCCGCCAGATGCTAGGTCTGTAGCACTGATGATCAGTTAGAGGGAGCAATTTATTGGCTAAGGCAAACTCATTGCTAATTTATCTAATTTGCACATTAATGTTATGTTACAGTATTTTCTTGGTGTAGGAGAAAAATGGACATTATTCCATAAAATTTTATTGAAAACCTACTAGGAAGCCAGAAATGAACGAGATACACTTGTTGACTCAAAGTTGTGTGGAGATGGAATTTAGGGTCTGCTTTATTTCAAGACAGGATTCATATTCAAGGTGTCCCTAACCCCCCACGTCTGAACCATTTTGTGGGAGTCTTAAATCATCAGCCAATGCAAATGGCAGTGAGTTCTCCTGATCTTCCGCAATCCGTGCTCCACTTAAAAGTACTTCGTTGGAGGAAAGTGGTCAAGAAAACAAGACTGGAGAAAAACAAGGGCTTTTCCTTTTGTAGTTTTAAAAGAGGTACTTGGAACACAGCCTCCGAAAGCAGAGAGGGTGTGTATCCATGCCTCCAGCCGATTAAGTTCTTGCTGAGGGCTCTCCGTGTGCCAAGCATTCTGCTGGGCGTGGGGAGACAGGTGTGCATGGACAGGTGTGCGTCACCATCGGTAACTCCCAGCCTGGCAGGGACACCCGAGCACCACGGGACCCTGCAGTAGGGGACGTGGGGTTCAGCTGAGGCCTTGAGTATGCGTGTGTGTGAGAGAGGCTTGGAGAACTGTAGGAAAATTGCAGCATAGAGCCTGAGCCCAGGTATGTTAGTGGAAAATTTGAGGAATGAAAAAATGAAGACGTTTGCAGACATGTGGATCGTGTATCCCCGAGGTATTGCAAACTCTGCCTCTCAGCCTCCCCTTGCTTGGCCTGGGGTCCACGTCAAGATGTCCAGGCCTGTCCCAGAGATAGTTCACAGCTCGAGGTGGATCGACAGTCAATTCTACCCTTTTTTCAGGAGGAAGTTACACTTTGCCACCCACCTAGTTTCCACATAATCTCAGAAGTAATAAAGCAGACAGACCAGTTTGTGTTTGCCAAAGTCTCTTATGCACTGAGCTTGTAATATATTGGCCTATTTCTCCTTCCCCCAAAGAAGGAAACTTTGCTCTCATATTTCTTTCTGAGCGAGACAAATGCACAGACACATATTTCATGGGAGTTTGAGTGCCTAATTTCAAGTTCAAGAATGCTCCTTGGTGATACTTTCTCGTCCCTCCTCATCCAGGCCGATTAGATACAGATGCTCTCAGAGGGAGTGGAAGGGTATCTTGTTCTGCAGAAGGTTAATTGGGAGGGAATGTATCGTGGGAGAGATCTGTCTGGGCGGACCTTACTGAACGGCTGTGTACGTCCTTACCACCAACCATACACCCCTCTCTTTAGAGTGGTATTTGCAACCAGGTTCACTGAAAAGCACCTCTCTGAATGAAGCCGGTGGTAACGGCCCGCTTACCCACTTGGTAAAACGGTCCTGAGCCGCTTGCTCTGCATCACGGGCCACGTCCTTCAGGGCCTGGCCTGGCTCCCTGCAACCTGCCGAGGCCTCTCAGGCAGGTCGTTTTGTACAGTTAGGCCTCAGTTTCTCATCCAAAAATGAGACGTTTGCACAGATGATCTCTAACTCGCTTCTGGCTGTAATGTTCTGTGAATGAGTCTGTTGAACATGTTTAAAATCCCTAGACAGATGGACACGGAGGTTGGAAGTTTGTTTAGTCAGCATTTTATGGGGAAACCAGCCTGATCACAAAGGCTCTGCATGGCTTGCTGCTGTCATTTATGCCCATCAGCTGTTGGTCATGATCATACTTTGATTCGGTTTTATTTGAAGGAAAACTGGGATTGAGGGACGGCTGTGAATTTGGGGGATGACAGATGACACCCCATGGTTGTCCCACCCCCCAAGCTTTTATCTGAAAGATGACTGTTTCAGAACACCTGGCTTCTCTACGTGAGTACCGTGTTATTCTCATTAAGAACAAGAACATGGACAATTATATGAAAGTGTGCATTGGGGAAAAATTCAATACATTTCCCAAGGGACTGGACACACACAAGCCAGCTTTGGACCTGCACACCGAGGCCGACTGGCACAGCCCGGGCGAGAATGCTCGGGTGAGGGTGATCACAGTGCGGGGGCGTGAATTCACCTGTCCCCAGACACGCAAAGGCTGTTGCTCCGGGGGCAGGGTGGCTGGTGTGGGTCCCCCTCCTTGGCCCTCTCCTGGGCTTGTGTCTAAAGCACTTCTCTTTTCCCCTTTCCGTCTTCTCTCCTTCCCTCCCTACCCTCCTTTCTTCCCCACTGCTTCCCCTTCTGTTCCAGGGCAGTAAACATGGGCAAATTAGAGAGACGTAATAACAACTGATGTCCTGTTTAAATATTTGACAGTCATTGACAGAGCCAGCATAGGGAAATGCAGGGGAAAATGCAGGGAAACCAGGTGACAGCTTTCAGCCGATCGGTACACTTTCTCCCTCTCCCGAGCGTGTGCCCGGTCATCTTCCCCCTGGTTGTGTAGTGAGTGCGCAGCTCGGCCCGGGCCGTGACCGCAGGGCATGGCGTAAAACCGAGTTACTGACTTTTGTTTGGAGTAGGACTCCTTCCTGCTTGTGCCAGGAGCATCTGTCCCTTGTTAGACACACACACACCACACACGTGCACACACATGGTCACACCCACAACCCAACACACACGCCGCACACATCCTCTACACGTGTGCACACATATACTGCCTACATGCGCACTCGCTTGTGTGAGCACACCCCCAGCTGGATGGGGAAATCAGGCCCGTCCAGAGAGACACAGCCAGGAACGGGGCAGCCTGAATGGACGCGGATCTAATGAGTGAAGGCTCTTTGCTAATAAAGAGTTTCCCAGACTGCCTTTTCCACATTCTAAAGCTTGATGAAATGATGCTTTCACAGTGATGAAAAGAGGGCATGTTTGCCAGAAATCTTTTATTTAACTATTTGCTTGGTTTCAGTATCTCATGATTTTAAAACAAGGCACCGGCCCCCCCGCCCCCAGTCCAGACACACTCTCGTTGATGGTGGCTGGGGTGCAGTTGGACACACGTGTTCCAGGGTTTGCGGCCATCCGGGAAGGGGACGTTTCTCCCCACCCGGCTGAGGAGGCCTTTCTTCTCAGCAGCAACTTCTCTCCTGGCCACACCAGTAAGGACCGAAGAAGCCCAAGTGAGAAACCGACACTCTCAACAACAGGCCAGTGAACAGTTCATTGAGGTGCCTGCCCGCCACCGGGCCCAGACTGGGCAGTGTGTTTGAAGAATTGCCATGGCAATGACAGTTTACGAGCATGAGTCACTTTTCTGTTTTTAGGGAGCCTTGCTCTGCCCATCTCTTTTAGCACATTTCCACTGGGTGTGATCTGGCTGCCAAGTGCAATGTGGCGGCAAGTTACTTGAAAACATTTCACAAAAGGCCAGATTCCCCAGCCCTGGCTTACCTGTGGACCACATATACGGCTGTAATTGCAAACAGCTGCCTGCCCACCATGGAACAGTAAGCGAGGTCATTTAAAAAATGTTAAAAATAGCAAGTCCTGGAGCAGCCAGTTCATTTGTTGATTCAGAAATGTTTGCCACCAAGAAGGGTGTTCTGAACATATACCCCAGTTAACACTTCAAAGAAGGTTCACTCAGGCCTAGCCTGATGATTAACCTCAGCAATTAATAATAATAATAATAATAATATAAGAACAATAGCTCCCAGTTGTGCAGTATTGACGGTGTGTACTGCTGCTCTAAGCGTCACACGTGTACTAACTCAGTGACTCCTCGTCCCCCGGGAGGTAAGTACTCTCCTGTTTCACGGAGGAGGATCTTTCTGAGAGAATGGAGGTCTTTGTCCACATGATGGAGGCTCAGTTCTTTGTGCACAAGTCATCCTGGGAGACTAGAATCCTTCTATAAAGAGTGCGCCTTGGCTAGTCTTGTGAGGGGCTCGGAAAACAGAAAGAAAGTGAGGAAAGAAGAAAAGGGTGTGGGAGGGAGGGAAGGAAAGAAGGAAGGAAAAAGGACGGGGGAGGAAGGGAGGGGGAAAAGGGAAGGTTTAAGGACTGTTGAGCAGGGCTCCTTCTGTGGGACTTCTCAGAGTGGGAACTGTTGCTCAGAGGAGGCCAGCATCACATGTTTCCCAAACCTGACCTCAGACCCACTGTTTCCAGAGCTGGTCTTGTCGACCCTGTACTGGAGTTGTCCCTGAGAGCTTTAAACAATGCCCTCATGAGGTACCTTTCTCTTTTAAGTGCACGTAATCCTAGGGGTTCTTAACACCTTTGAGGCATCTGGTTCCTTAAATATTTTCCTTCACAGCAGTAGGCACACGAGGCACTCATGTAAGATTGCCCGTTCCTTCTTACAATGTTTATTGAACATTTACTATAGGCTAAGAGATGTGGGGAAGATATAACTTAATAAAGTTACTGGGTGTGTGGAGGTGCTGAAGAGTGGGCAAAGTTATAAAAAAAAAAATATAAGGGCATTCCTAGATGTTAGTGGAATTTTGTAATCACATGCGAACTAACCAGCAAAAACTAGAAAGCCTTGTCCACCTAAAACCGGTTGGTATCACCACGACATGCAAAGGTTCATGTAAAACGCTTTAAATGATCGGTCCTGAGAGTATCATTGCCTGTTATGATAAGTTGATGGTGTTGATGATAACTAAAAAGACTTGGTAAATATAAATACATAATTTTATTTCCCCAGCCACACTTTGTGGTAGGACAGGTGGTGAGCTTATTTGACAAGTGGGCTGTCACAAAGTTATTTACAATGAGAACCACTCAGCACAGAACTTGGGGTAAGTGATAGATGCATTGGAAAATCAGCATACACAGTTTGTGTGTGTAGGAGACTTACAGCTTTCCCTGCTACATTTTTTCAATGCCAGACCCTGTCTGTTGACGTATGATGTGTACCTAAATGAAACCTCATGGGTACAAGGTGTCCAAGACCATTTAATTTCTTTGTTGGCATGCATCATGGCACTCACATTAATTTGACTGGTTTATTTGAGATAATCATGTTCCATCTCAATCTGACTTTCTGCCCCAGGACATGTGTTGGGCATGGAAATTAGGAGTCAAAGCAGGAAGGTGTCACGGGGACTCAATCACAAGTCCCACAGAGCTCCCTGCAACAAACAGAAAGCTGCTTCAGGCAACTGAGTCGTGATTCTTACGAGTTGTGGGGCAAATGGATTGATGTAAATTCGCTTGTACATTAGAGATATGAGAAGGTATGTCCATGGAGGAAATGAGGTGTCTATTCCCCGCCTCTTCCCCTAGGTGAGCTGATGTGAAAAATAAATTTGTATTTAAATGTTTACAACTTAATGTTTATTCTGCAGTCTTTTCTTGCTCAACCTCATTAAAAACAAGGGAAGAAGAATGAATGATTGTCATTCAATGGTTAACTTATGCAAAAATTAGCCACTTGACTAAAATCCAATGTGCAAATCAGGTAGAGAGGTGACTACTATAGTGGGAAGATCCCTTGTGACTTTACTGAATTCATTTATTAGTTCTAATGGTTTTTTGGTGGAGTCTTTAGGGTTTGCTGTATATAGTATCATGTCATCTGCAAATAGTAACAGTTTTACTTTTTCCTTTCCAATTTGAATGCCTTTTATTTCTTTTTCTTGCCTAATTGCTGTGGCTAGGACTTCCAATACTATGTTGAATAAAAGTAGTAGAGTGGTCATCTTTGTCTTGTTCCTGATCTTAGAGGAAAAGCTTTTAGTTTTTCAACTGAGAGTGACGTTAGCTCTGGGCTGGTCATATATGGCCTTTATTATGTTGAGGCACGTTCCTTTCATGCACACTTTGTTGAGTTTTCATTTCATTTTATCATAAATGGATGTTGAATTTTGTCAAATGCTTTCCTGCATCCATTGAGATGATCATGTGATTTTTAGCCTTCATTTTGTTAATGTGATGTATCATACTGATTGATTTGCAGATGTTGAACCACCCTTGCATCTCTGGAATAAATATCACTTGATTGTGGTATATGATTCTTTTTCTTTTTTTAAATAAATTTATTTATTTTTAAAAAAATTTTATTTATTTTTTTGGCTGAGTTGGGTCTTCGTTGCTGCCTGCAGGCTTTCTCTCATTGTGGCGAGTGGGGGCTAGGCTGCTCTTCATTGTGGTGCATGGGCTTCTCATTGCGGTGACTTCTCTTGTTGCGGGGCACGGGCTCTAGGGCACACAGGCTTCAGTAGTTGTGGTGCGCAGGCTCAGTAGTTGTGGCTTGTGGGCTCTAAAGTGCAGACTCAGTAGTTGTGGCACACGGGCTTAGTTGCTTCATGGCATGTGGGATCTTCCCGGACCAGGTATAGAACCTGTGTCCCCTGCATTGGCAGGTGGATTCTTAATGTGCCACCTGGGAAGTCCTGATTGTGGTATATGATTCTTTCAATGTATTTTTGTATGTATTGTTGCATTAGTTTGCTGTTTTTAAAAAATATTTATTTATTTATTTTGGCTGCGCCAGGTTAGTTGTGGCATGCAGGATCTTTTTTCGTTGCGGCATGTGGGCTTCTTAGTTGCGACATGCCTGTGGGACCTAGTTCCCCATCCAGAAATCGAACCCAGGCCCCCTGCATTGGGAGCACAAAGTCTTACCCACCAAACCACCAGGGAAGTCCCAGTTTGCTAATATTTTGTTGAGGAATTTGGCATCTATGTTCGTCAAGGATATTGGCCTTAATTTTTTTTTTTTTTTGTGGCATCCTTGTCTAGTTTTGGTATCAGCGTGATGCTGGCTTCATAAAATGTGTTTGGAAGACTTCTCTCCTCTTCAGTTTTTTTGAAGAGTTTGAGAAGCATGAGTGTTAACCTTTCTTTAAATGTTTGGTAGTATTCACACGTGAAGCCGTCTTATCCTGGGATTTAGTTTGTTGGGAGATGTTTGAGATTACTGATTCAATCTCCTTCCTAGTTATTTGTTTATTCAGATTCTCTATTTCTTTATAATTCAGTCTTGGAAGATTGTATATTTCTAGGAATTTATCCATTTTTTCTACGTTGTCTAATTTGTTAGTGTATAATTGTTCAAAGTAGTCTCTTACGATCCTTTATATTTCTGTGGTATCAGTTGAAACTTCTCATTCATTTCTGAAGTTATTTGAGTCCTTTCTTTTTCTTAGTTACTCTAGCTAAGGGTTTGTCTATTTTGTTTATATATTCAAAGAACAGCTGTTATTTTTTTGATTTTTCTGTTGTTTTTTTAGTTTCATTTATTTCTGCTCTGATCTTTATTATTTCCTTCCTTCTACTAATTTTAGTATTCATTCTTTCTTTGTTTTCTGATTCCTTTAGGTATAAAGTTAGATTGTTTATTTGGGATTTTTCTTGTTTCTTGAGGTAGGCCTGTAATGCTATGAACTTCTCTCTTAGAATCAGTTTTGCTGCATCCCATAGATTTTGGTGTGTTGTATTTCTGTTTTTATTTGTCTCTAGGTATTTATGATTTCTCCTGTGATGACCCAAGGGTTGTTCAAGAGCATGTTGTTTAACCTCCACGTTTTTGTGAAGGTGTCCCCTACCTGGGCTGCATGTTCCTTCATGTTGTGGCAGGACCACAGTTGCTCCTGCAGGGCACTGGTTGGTGGGGCTGTTGCTTTGATGGCTGTGAAGACTGCCCTCAACCACTGTACACCCTGGGGGGGGGGGTAGGGTTGGTGCTTGGCTGGCCGTGAGGCTGAGGTGCAGGAGTGGGCAGGGCTCTCAGTAGGGCACACCCACAGGAGCTAACAGATTAGAGGGAGAATTTCAAAATGGCACTCATAGCACTGGTGCTAGCAAGGTAGCCTGAGATCACAGAAATGAATCCAGCAATGACTCAGTCCCTGGGGAGCATCCCAACTGGTTGCGACCTCTCTGGCTGATGCAAGAGTAGTAAGTGGGTCCCCTTCACTTATGGTCCATGTGCTTTTCAGTCTGGTGTTTTGTGATGGTTTTTAGGTTGAGTGAGTCTGCATGTGGACCCTTTAGGAGTGGATTTTCTGTTGCCTGCAGCCTTATAGTCTTCCTGCTGGTTTTCAAAGCCAGGTGTTTGGGGGTTTGTCTCTCATGTGCAGGATCCAGGAGGTGGGGTGCCTGATGTGAAGCTCAAATCCCTGTCTCCTCAGGGAAAAAATTCTTACCTTTGTGATCCCTCCCAATTGTGGATTGCCATGGGTGGGGTGTGGGGTTTTCCTTGGTGAGACCCTCTCTCTGCCTCTCCTACCCATCCCCATGCTGTCCTTTACCCTTTGTTGTGGATTCAGTTCATCTAGTTTTCACGTTCCTTTCCGAGGAAATTATTTTGCACGTAGTTGTAGATTTGTTGTGTCAGGGGAGGAGGTGAGTGCAGGATCTTCCTACACTGCCATCTTGAAGCTGTCTTTCATGCTTCTTAACTAGTTGTGCTGGAGTAAGGCAGGCAGGGTTCGCCAGGAAAGAGCTAGCTATGGCCAAAGGGAGGAAGGGGAGGCCCAGACAAGTGCCCAGGCAAGTAGAAAGAACCCCCTGTCTCTATGCATCTGCTTCTCCTGGCCAAGTGCCCTTCCTGCACTCTGGGTAATGTACATACGTTCTGGCCATGCTCTGTTAAACTCAAATTATAGTATCTTGTTCCGCCCTGCAAACACAGAGCCAGTATGAATGGCTTTCCCAATAGCTTTAGTCAGTGGAAAGACTGAGCAACAGAACCCAGCCTGTGGCCAGTGAACCTTCAGCCCAAGCAAATCAAATAGATAAAGCTCAGATTTTGTCTACATGGCAAAAATACATGTGTATGTCTACAGAGGTGAAAGATTGAGTGCGTTAAGGAATCAATAAGGACATGGCTGATGGAGTAAATAAGCTTCTAACACACACACACATACACACACACACGTCAAAAAAGTGGTGACTGAATCTCCCAGGTGTGTGATTAATGTATGATGTACACATTGTGTTTGATTCAGGAAATAATGAATATGGAATGTGAAGGAGATGAGTTAGGGGAGGAATATCATGATGATGTTTCTCTTCAAGTAAAAAAAAAATCCTGATTTCATTAAATTTTTCAACATCAACAATACCAAGTAATTATACAAATAGATATATCTGTTTAATTTTGGTAGAAAAACTTTCCCCAAATTGAAGCAGAAGTTGATATTAAACTTTTAGAAATTAATTAATTAATTTTATTTTTGGCTGTATTGGTTCTTTGTTGCTGTGCATGGGCTTCCTCTAGTTGCGGCGAGCAGAGGGCTACTCTTTGTTGCAGTGTGAGGGCTTCGCATTGTGGTGGCTTCTCTTTGTTGCAGAGCATGGGCTTTAGGCACGTGGGCTTCAGTAGTTGTGGCGCAGGCTCAGTGGTTGTGGCGCACGGGCTTGGTTGCTCCGCGGCGTGTGGGATCTTCCCGGACCAGGGCTTGAACCCGTGTCCCCTGCATTGGCAGGTGGGTTCTTAACCACTGCGCCACCAGGGAAGTCCCAAAATTTTTTCAATTACGAATTCATTCTTTGGACACTCTATGATTTCCAAAACCGAGATAAGAATGTTACTAAGGAAAGTAACCCAGTTGGATAGGTAAGTAATCACCATCTAATTATTACTGATCCTTTCAAAAGGGACATTTAATCTTTAGATAATTATCTGAAATTTGACAGTCGACTCCTTACTGAAATCATAGGCTCACTGCCTGCTCTTCCCTATTATTCTTTCTTTTAGAAATAAAACTATTTATTCTGAGAAGGACTACATTGTATTGAAATTAACCAGGCAAAAAGAGAACCCGAGAGTTACTGTATGTGATCAGAGCACAGACTATTGCTTTATGCTAAAATGAGAAGTTTAAGATGTCTTTACTTATATGAATTAAGAAATAAGGGCTGTGTTGAATATTATAATGTAAATAAAAGACATTCTTGGAACGTATCGTTTTAGGAATGCCTTGTTGCAGGCAAATGTCAACTGCCAGAAAAATGAAGATAGATTGAATGGTCCAGGAAGTGAGCCAGCACTGGGCTGATGAAGGGCAAAGCCAGCCACCCTAATTTGGTGTTGGCTTACTTCTCCCTAACCCTTCCCCCATCCTGGTGCCTCAGAGAGACATAATTTAACATGTGGCCAGTGTCCTATTTAAGTTCCTGGCTTCCTGAATTTTGTCCCCCCCGCAACAAAAACCATTATCCCAATTACTTCTGTCTTGCCTGACTAGTCAGGGGTAGGTAATTGAGGCTGCGTGTAAACCTTTCTCCCTTGCATCCCACTCAAACATTTATCCACACGACAGGGCAGCAACATCTCATTACATAGACTGGCACGTCGGAAAGCCAAGTATTGGTTGTCAAGACAGCCTTGCCTAGGAAGTGACCAGCAGTAAAGTCTGAATTATTGTTGGCAAAGTTTGCAAGACTTTCTGTTCCAGGAAGAGGGAGATGATGACCATGAAACTCGGAAAAATTGGTTTGGGGCAAATGATATGATACATGATACATTTTCCTGCTATGGAGAATGGCATGAACAGAAGAGGGGAAGGTAATCCAAATGGTCTTTGGTTAAGAATGTGTTAGTCTCTGAAAGTCTGCTAAGGTATGTGTTTAGGATCTGAAATTCACAGGCGAGGGGCGGACGTTTCAATTTCTGTATTCATTTCAGGAATGTGAGTGAAAACAAAACTGCTTAGAAATTATCCTTGAGATTTTATGGTACGAGTGCTTACTATGCTGTGACATTTTATGGGAAGAAATTTTTAAAAAAAGATGAATGTGAAACTTAGAGAAAAGGAATCCTTAACTTCTTTGCCCAAAAAGAAGGATTTCTTTTCCTTTCTTTTTAACCAATTTGGTTAGAATTTTCTTTTAGTTTTGGCAGTTGGCATTGTAAACTCTGGGTAAAGAGGTTTCTGTTTAAAATTTTTAAAAATTCCTCAGAGCAGTAATTTCACACCCATGTAGCCCACACTTGGGTTCACATCTGAGTTTTCCAACCAGGACACTTACTTGGGCCAGCTTTTCGGGGTCAGTTTTCTACAGTACATTAGGTTGGTTAGAATCCACCGAAATGCTCTGCAAACACGGGTAATCGCTGCTTCATCCCTGGCTGCAAGACGCTGTCAGCTTCAGCCTCCTGCAGGGCTCTGACTGACAGGAAGTGTGATTTACACATTTCTCAATGGATACATTCTCTTTTCGCCCATTAATCCCTGTTTTTTTTTTTTAAATAAAAGGCTTTTTATTACATGTGTTTATATCATTCCTATTTGTGGGTTATGACAGATTCAGTATGGTTTCTGTTCATGACTGATTCTCAAAGAACTCAGCTGAGGAAGCACCCATCAGCCAGACGGACCGTGTCCTCATCTGCTATCATCTGCAAAGGGCAAGCACAAATTCCACTTTCTGAAACATGTAGGTCATAGAGGTAATTCTGTTTTGTTTTTATTGGAGTAAAATTGCTTTACAATGTTGTGTTAGTTTCTGCTGTACAATGAAGTGAATCAGCTATAGATATACACATATCCCCTCCCTCTTGGACCTCCCTCCCACCCCACCCCCCAACCCATCTAGGTCATCACAGAGCACCGAGCTGAGCTCCCTGTGCTATACAGCAGGTTCCCACTAGCTATCTATTTTACACATGGTAGTGTATTTATGTCAAACCTAATCTCCCAATACATCCCATCCTCCCCTTCCCCTGCTGTGTCCACATGTCCGTTTTCTACGTCTACCTCTCTATTCCTGCCCTACAAATAGGTTCATCTGTACCATTTTTCTAGATTCCACATACATGCGTTAATATATATTTGTTTTTCTCTTTCTGGCTTACCTCACTCTGTATGACAGTCTCTAGGTCCTCCACATCTCTACAAGTGACCCAATTTCGTTCCTTTTTATGGCTGAGTAATATTCCATTGTATATATGTACCACATCTTCTTTATCCATTCATCTGTCGTTGGACATTTAGGTTGTTTCCATGTCCTGGCTATTGTGAGTAGTGCTGCAGTGAACATTGGGGTGCATGTGTCTTTTTGAATTATGGTTTTCTCAGGGTATATGCCCAGTAGTGGGATTGCTGGGTCTTATGGTATTTCTATTTTTAGTTTTTTAAGGAACCTCCATACTGTTCTCCATAGTGGCTGTATCAATTTACATTCCCACCAATAGTGCAAGAGGGTTCCCTTTTCTCCACACCCTCTCCAGCATTTATTGTTTGTAGATTTTTTGATGATGACCATTCTGACTGGTGTGAGGTGATAACCTCATTGTAGTTTTGATTAGCATTTCTCCAATAATTAGTGATGTTGAGCATCTTTTCATGTGCCTCTTGGCCATCTGTGTGTCTTCTTTGGTGAAGTGTCTCTTTTGGTCTTCCGCCCATTTTTTTTTTTCTGCCCATTTTTTAATTGGGCTGTTTGTTTTTTTGATACTGAGCTGCATGAGCTGTTTGTATATTTTGGAGATTAATCCTTTGTCGCTTCATTAGCAAATATTTTCTCCCATTCTGAGGGTTGTCTTTTCATCTTGTTTGTGGTTTACTTTGCTGTGCAAAAGCTTTTAAGTTTAATTAGGTCCCGTTTGTTTATTTTTGTTTTTATTTTCATTACTCTAGGAGATGGGTCAGAAAAGATCTTGCTGTAGTTTCTATCAAAGAGTGGTTTTCCTATGTTTTCCTCTAAGAGTTTTATAGTGTCCAGTCTTACATTTAGGTCTTTAATCCATTTTGAGTTTATTTTTGTATATGGTGTTAAGTAGTGTTCTAATTTCATTCTTTTACATGTAGCTGTCCAGTTTTCCCAGCACCACTTATTGAAGAGGCTGTCTTTTCTCCATTATATGTTCTTGCCCCCTTCATCATAAATTAGGTGACCATATGTGCATGGATTTATCTCTGGGCTTTCTATCCTGTACCATTGATCTATATTTCTGCTTTTGTGCCAATACCTTACTATCTTGATTACTGTAGCTTTGTAGTATAATTTGAAGTTGGGGAACCTGATTCCTCCAGCTTCATTTTTCTTTCTCAAGATTGCTTTGGCTATTCGGGGTCTTTTGTGTTTCCAGATGAATTGTAAAATTTTTTGTTCTAATTCTGTGAAGAATGCCATTGGTAGTTTGATAGGGGTTGTATTGAATCTGTAGACTGCTTTGGGTAGTATAGTTATTTTCACAATATTGATTCTTCCAATCTAAGAACATGGTATATTTCTTCATCTGTTTATGTCATCTTTGATTTCTTTCATCAGTGTTTTAGTTTTCTGAGTACAAGTCTTTTGCTTCCTTGAATAGGTTTATTCCTAGGTATTTTATTCTTTTTGTTGTGATGGTAAATGGGATTGTTTGTTAATCTCTCTTTCTGATTTTTTGTTGTTAATGTATAGGAATGCCGGAGATTTCTGTGCATTAATTTTGTATCCTGCAACCTTACCAAATCCATTGATTAGTTCTAGTAGTTTTCTGGTGGCATCTTTAGGATTTTCTATATATAGTATCATGTCATTTGCAGACAGTGACAGTTTTACTTCTTCTTTTCCAATTTGTATTCCTTTTATTTCTTTTTCTTCTCTGATTGCTGTGGCTAGGACTTCCAAAACTATGCTGAGTAAGAATGGTGAGAGTGGAACATCCTTGTCTTGTTCCTGATCTTAGTGGAAGTGCTTTCAGTTTTTCACCATTGAGTATAATGTTTGCTGTGGGTTTGTCATATATGGCCTTTATTATGTTGAGGTAGGTTCCCTCTGTGCCCATTTTCTGGAGAGTTTTTATCATAAATGGGCATTGAATTTTGTCAAAAGCCTTTTCTGCATCTATTGAGAAGATCATACGTTTTTTATTCCTTAATTTGTTTATATGGTGTATCACATTGATTGATTTGCGTATATTGAAGATTCCTTGAAGTGTCCTGGGATAAATCCCACTTGATCATGGTGTATGATCCTTTTAATGTGTTGTTGGATTCTGTTTGCTAGTATTTTGTTGAGGATTTTTGCATCTATGTTCATCAGTGATATTGGTCTGTAATTTCCTTGTTTTGTGATATCTTTGTCTGGTTTTGGTATCAGGGTGATGGTGGCCTTGTAGAATGAATTTGGGAGTGTTCCTCCTTCTGCAATTTTTTGCAAGAGTTTGAGAAGGATGGGTGTTAGCTCTTCTCTAAATGTTTGGTAGAATTCACCTGTGAAGTAATCTGGTCCTGGACTTTTGTTTGTTGGAAGATTTTTAACTACAGTTTCAGTTTCATTACTTGTGATAGGTCTGTTTGTATTTCTAATTCTTCCTGGGTCAGTCTTGGAAAATTGCACCTTTCCAAGAATTTGTCCATTTCTTCGTGGTTGTCCATTTTATTGGCATATAGTTGTTTGTAGTAGTCTCTTATAATCCTTTGTATTTCTGTGGTGTCAGTTGTGATTTCTCCTTTTTCACTTCTAGTTTTATTGATTTGCATCCTCTCCCTTTTTTTCTTGATGAGTCTGGCTAAAGGTTTATCAATTTTGTTTATCTTCTCAAAGAACCAACTTTTAGTTTTATTGATCTTTGCTATTGTTTTCTTCATTTCTATTTCAATTATTTCTGCTCTGATCTTTATGATTTCTTTCCTTCTACTGACTTTGGGTTTCCTTTGTTCTTCTTTCTCTAGTTGGTTTAGGTATAATGTTACATTGTTTATTTGAGATTTTTCTTGTTTCTTGAGGTGAGATTGAATTGCTATAAACTTCCCTCTTAGAACTGCTTTTGCAGCATCCCATAGGTTTTGGGTCGTCATATTTTTGTTGTCATTCGTTTCTATATATTTTTTTATTTCTTCTTTCATTTCTTCAGTGATCTCTTGGTTATTTAGTTGTGCATTGTTTAGCCTCCATGTATTTGTGTTTTTTACAGTTTTTTTCCTGTAATTGATTTCCAATCTCATAGCATTGTGGTCAGAAAATATGCTTGATATGATTTCAGTTTTCTTAAATTTTCCGAGGCTTGATTTGTGACCCAAGATGTGACCTCTCCTGGAGAATGTTCCTTGGGCACTTGAGAAGAAAGTGTATTCTGCCACTTTTGGGTGGAATGTCCTGTAAATATCAGTTAAATCTATCTGGTCTATTGTGTTGTTTAAAACTTGTGTTTCCTTATTTGGTTTCTGTTTGGATGATCTGTCCATTAGTGTAAGTGGGGTGTTAAAGTCCCCTACTATTATTGTGTTACTGTTGATTTCCCCTTTTACGGTTGTTAGCATTTGCCTTATGTATTGAGGAGCTCCTATGTTGGGGGCATGAATATTTATAATTGTTATATCTTCTTCTTGGATTGATCCCTTGATCATTATGTAGTGTCCTTCCTTATCTCTTGTAACAGTCTTTATTTTAAAGTCTGTTTTTTCTGATATGAGTATTGCTACTCATTGATTTCCATTTGCATGGAATATCTTTTTCCATCCCTTCACTTTCAGTCTGTATGTGTCCCTACGTCTGAAGTGGGTCTCTTGTAGACAGCATAGATATGGGTCTTGTTTCTGTATCCATTCAGCCAGTCTGTGTCTTTTGGTTGGAGCATTTAATCCATTTACATTCAAGGTTATTATCAATATGTATGTTCCTATTACCATTTTCTTAATTGTTTTGGGTTTGTTTTTGTGGGTCTTTTTCTTCTCTTGTGTTTCCCGCCTAAAGAAGTTTCTTTAGCATTTGTTGTAAAGCTGGTTTGGTGTTGCTGAATTCTCTTAGCTTTTGCTTGTCTGTAAAGCTTTTGATTTCTCTGTCGAGTCTGAATGAGATCCTTGCTAGGTAGAGTAATCTTGGTTGTAGGTTTTTCTCTTTCATCACTTTAAGTGTATCCTGCCACTCCCTTCTGGCCTGCAGAGTTTCTGCTGAAAAATCAGCTGATAACCTTATGGGGATTCCTTTGTATGTTATTTTTTGCTTTTCCCTTGCTGCTTTTAATATTTTTTCTTTGAATTTAATTTTTGTTAGTTTGATTAATATGTGTATTGGTGTGTTTCTCCTAGGGTTTATCCTATATGCGACTCTCTGTGCTTCCTGGACTTGGGTGACTATTTCCTTTTCCATGTTAGGAAGTTTTCCAGTATAATCTCTTCAAATATTTTCTCAGACCCTTTCTTTTTGTCTTCTTCTTCTGGGGACCCCTATAATTTGGATGTCGGTGAGTTTAGTGTTGCCCCAGAGGTCTCTGAGATTGTCTTCTTTTCATTCTTTTTTCTTTATTCTGTTCCTTGGCAGTTATTTTCACCTTTCTGTCTTCCAGCTCACTTATTCGTTCTTCTGCCTCAGTTATTCTGTTACTGATTCCTTCTAGTGTATTTTTCATTTCAGTTATTGTGTTGTTCATCTCTGTTTGTTCTTTAATTCTTCTAGATCTTTGTTAAACATTTCTTGCATTTTCTCAATCCATGCCTCCATTCTATTTCCAAGATTCTGGATTATCTTTACTATCATTCCTCTGAATCCTTTTTCAGGTAGGTTGCCTATTTCCTCTGCATTTATTTGGTCTTGTAGGTTTTTACCTTGCTCCTTCATCTGACATATTTGTTTGTCATCTCATTTTTTATTCTTTTTTTGATGGGTGGGATTCTGTTTCTCTGTTACTGGTTATTTGGCCTGAGGCTTCCAGCACTGGAGTTTGGTAGGCTGTTGGGTAGAGCTGGGTCTTGGTGCTGAGATGAGGACCTCCAGGAAACCTCACTTCGATGAATATTCCCTGGGGTCTGAGGTTCTCTGTTAGTCCAGTGGTTCAGACTCAGAGCTCCTAGAGCTTCAGCCTGACTCCTGGCTTGTGAACCCAGATCCCGCAAGCCATGTGGGACAGCAAAAAAAAAAAAAAAGCAGAACAATGACAAAGAGTAAAAAATAAAATAAGATTAGAAAACTAACAGATATGTTAGAAGGAATAAACAAATAAAAATGTAGATGAAACAACAACCAGAAGGTAAAACAGAACCACAATAGTAAAAATAGAGGAGGAAAAAAAAAAAAGCCATAAAAGGCCTTGGCTGTGGGGTGCAGGGCTTAGGCAGGGGCAGGGTTTAGGTGGTAGGCAGGGCCTATGCTTGGGATCCACAGGGCTGGAAAAGGCCCTGGGTGTGTGGGGGGCGGGGCTTAGACTCAACACATCAGGAGGGGCCCAGGAGTGCCTCTGGCCTTGGAGGGCGGAGGACCAGGTCCAGGACCTCAGCAGGCTCACTGGGCCCGAGTGGGAGGGGGAAACGCCCTCCTTGCCTCCTCTGATCCTCCTATCCCAGAGGGCCCCTCCCTTTCCGCCTCTCCTCTTCTCCCCCCACCTCCCTCCTATGCCCCTAAGACCCACGAGGCCTGGAGGGGCCCTCGGAGGGTGGAGGACCTGGCCCAGGAGCCCAGCAGGCTTCCCAGGGCCCGATTGGGCAGGGGAAATGCTAGGCATGCTTCCCCCTGATCCTCCGAGCCCCCGAGGGTCCCTCCAGGCATGGGAACCTCTCCCTGCTCCCAGCCACCCCTCAGGGGTGCCGGTCTTGTCCGGCCTCCACTTCTCCTCCCCCCTCACTTCCCCCTATGTCCTACCTGGTTGCTCGGGGGTTCCTCCCATCTCCTTGGGCGTCGAGGTCCCCCACCAGCGTCCGGCAGGTGCCCTAGTTCTGGGGAGACGCAAACTCTGCGTCTTCCCATGCCGCCATCTTGACTCCACCCCTCCATAGAGGTAATTTTGAAAAGAGATTCAGATAGAAAAAAACACATTAATAAGTAGACAAAGAATGTCTCCTGCCATATCAGTAAACAAAGGTTGTTGAAACCATCAAGCCATCACCCTCTGTAGCTGACCTGACAGTGTACCCTGAGGGAACTTAGGATGGAGAAAAACAGGATTCTGGCCATAGATAGTTAAGATACGTATCTAAGGAATAATTTCAGTGAGCCCAGACTCTTGCATCTTCCCATAGATAGAAAAACACTAAAATCATTAACTTGAAATGCATGTTTTTTGTGATTAGCAGTAATCTTTTGATGTTTGACTACATGTGTTTTTGTTGTTGTTGTTTTTGTTTTTGCTTTTTTTCCAGTAAAAACTCCTGTGTATCCTGGCTCCTCCCTTTCCTCTTTGGAGCAGTTCCTCAGGGCGATCTGAGAGGCTGTCTCCCGGGCTATAGTCCTCAGTAATGTCCCCGAATAAAACATAATTCTCAACTTTTAGATTGTGTCTTCGGTTGACAACGGTCTCTCTACTTTTCTGTATGTTTGAGCATTTTCACAATAAAAAGTCTAAAACTGACCCTCAGTATTTGTGAATTCACCTGCTCACTAACTACTCACTACTCATTATATTCGTAACCCCCAAATCAGCACTCAACAGGGCTTTCGTGGTCATTCCCAGAGCAGCAAAGAGTTGGAGCTGCCTGATGTGGTCCAGGCCAGGCTGACGCTCCGTGTCTTTGGTTCACCTCTCAGACTGTAAACAAGTGTCCTTTCATGGGTCAATTTAGGGCCCAGTTTTTGCACTTTTGTCCTTTTTTGGTGTTTATGGTGGCCCCTGAGAGAGTGATGAAGCCGTCTGGTCCTTCTAAAGGCAGGAAGGCTGTGACGCCCCTCAAGGGGACGATGCCTGTGCTGGATGAACCTCACCCAGGCCTGAGTCACGTGCTGTGGGCCGTGAGCTCAGCGTTAATGAGTCAACAGTAGATCTTAAATCGGGTGTCTCTGAACAGAAGCTCCCATAAAACATGGTTCTGTGTTGGTCAGTTAACAAAAATGTTGTGACCAGAGGCTCACGGGAACCTAACCCTGTGTTTCCCCAGGAGCCCTGGTCAGTGTCGCTGAGTCAGTGCACTGCAAATAAGGAGAGTCAACTGTGTTTGTGTATAAATATACCTCATGTGCATCTAACTAGCACTGGGGACCGAGAGCTGGCCCAGGACGTCAGCTGTGGTGCCCGGTTATCAGTTAGGCTGAGGCTGTCCAGCTACTCCCGCCTCCTGTGTCCTCGGTCCACTGTCCCCTGATCCTGTTCTCTAGGTTGATATGTTATCCTCGATGTTCTTCAAATATTCTTCTTACTATAATTATCATCATCATCATCATCATCATCATTATTATTTTCTTTTAGTTTTGGCAATTGGCTTGTGAATTCCCCAGTAAAGAAGCTCTGTTTAAATTATATTAAAGTAAAAGCTGGAAGGTGTATCCTCATTATCCCTTCCCAAGGTGTACACTGTCTATATGATGAGGAAACACTGAGCTCTCCATCACTGGTGAGATGCTATTCATCCCCCAGGCCTGACACAGCACCTGGCACCCAGTAGGTGCTCAGTTGGATGAATGGAGTACTAATTAAATGTGGAGTCATAACGTATTAATTTAAAAATCTTACAAAATAGGTAGTGACTAATGTTTAATGTAGCAGCTGGGAAATGCTGCCCTCAGGGCAGAAGCTGTCTTGGATGTTTAGAGACTCAGTATTGGTTACAGAACCTGTAAAATGCACAGAAAATTTACTATAAATGTCTATAAAACACACATATTTCTTGTGATAAATAATAGAGTTTATGTATTTTATTGGCTTGGCAACTGACAGCAATAACTGCAGATAAACAACTGAGGGAAACTTTATTAGTTAGACATAGAATAATAAAATATTGCCCAGGGGACAGAAAAGCAAATTTAAATAATGATATTCTGGCTTGGGAATTATTTCACAATTAAGGTAACTTCTATCAAGAGGGCAATATTTTCCAGCTGTTCTCTGCAACCTTTAGCATTTACATTATGCTTTTTATTTTTCTGAGTAATAGAAGCAGTTAATTCTAAGCATTATAGTTTATTCTGCATTTGGACACCAGGCTTCTCAAGAGCTGGTTGTTTTTTTTTTTTTTTTATCCAGGCAGTTGAACAGGATATAAATGTCATTTTAATAATAGGAACTGAAAATTTAATAATATGGTATTAAACTGTAAGTATAAGTGAATAATACTGGTCCTAGTTCACTTTATTTCCTACATAATCCTGGCCTATTAATGGAATTTCTATTCAAAGGAATGCTGTATTGCAAGATTTTTTTTTTTTTTAAGTAAAGAAGCTTCCAACAGAAACACAAAGAAAAAAGGAAGATAAATGTTGAGATACGTATATGGATTGTTGGAGCTACTTATATGAATACTTATATGGATTAAATTTTCTTTGCCTGAAATACCCAGAACAAAACAGAGACATAAAGGTGGTTTTCACTTGGAGCATTTTCTTAATTCTTCATGTAATTTGGCGTGTAAATATATGTATATATCCAAGAGTACATTGGAAAAACGAAAAAGTATTTGCATAAAATGAAAGATAACATGGAACAGAAGTGAGCCAGACGTTAGACGGTGTCTAGAAACCAGAAGTGCTGCTGGGGGTTTGCGTTCCTAACTGGGCTGAGTGTCGCTCTCATGTCGCCAGAGAGAGGTTATACGACGGCTGGAATTAAGTCTTTTAAAAACAATAACAGAGTTTCTCTATGTTTTATTTTGGCACATCGATGGAAATATGGCTAGGTTGTGGTAATAAAAAAACTCTGTTAGCTATTTTATACGCTGAGTCAGAGAATTTTCACTGACATGAAGAAAAACGAAAGTTATAAATTAAGAGAGATGTTTGATCAATTAAAATGAACAAATATATTTATTATACCCAGCTGCTGTGTATTTAAATCTTTTCCTGATAAAGACTTGTTTTTCTTTCCTTTAGCTTTTCCGTCCGTTTTACATTTCCCCCTTTCTTCTGGGCACGCTGCCTTACGCCCATCCGATCACACTTCAGTCCACTTTCGTTGACAGCCATGGGGCAAATTCCCACCCTGACCAATCTGGGATGCAGAGAAAATCTAAAGTTTTCTTTTGCTTGTTTGCATTTTGGAAGTTAAGCAGAAATAAACCCCAGTCTTCCGCTTCCACTGGCCCTAACAAATTACGTTTTTTTTTAGTTCTTTCAGCAGTGAGGAATGGAAGATTAAAGAAATGGGATACTCTTAATAAACCTTTTCTCCATAGACATTCCTTCTACAACAGCTGTGTCCCTGGAACCCTGGTCTTGGGGCTGAAAGACAGATTTCAAGCAAGTACTTTCTCTGCACCCACCCATCAGGTTCCAGAAGCTCGCCTGCTCACAGGTGACAGGCTTTTGTGCAACTCAGCCTGTGGAAGGCCAAGGGGGAGTACACACGGTATTTTTATTACAGGACTGTCCTTCTTAAAACAGAGCCTGGGAGCCTGTGGTTTGAATTATAGAGTGTCTCATGAGAACTCCTGGCATCTGGTTTGACAATCATCCTTTTAAAAATGTAGTCTTTTGTGAGCTTGTGGCCCAAAATGATATGGTAAAACTGATGCTGGAGACTCACGGTTGTTTAAGTTGCAATAGTTATGCAACTAGGAGAAGAGAATAAATAAGATTGAACACTGGAGGAATTTAATAAAATGGAGCTTATTAATGGAAGCCCTCAATAATATCTATCTACATAGTGGGGGCTGAAATGACGGCCCCTCCAAAAGATATGTCCATGTCTTAATTCCCAGAACCTGTGAATGTGACCTTTTTGGAAAAAGGGTCTTTGCAGATGTGATCAAGTGAAGGATCTGGAGATGAGGCCATCTTGGATTATCTGGGTGGCCCTAACTCAAATGACAGGTGTCCTCATAGGAGACATACAGGGGAGAGACCCAGGGAGAAGAGGAGAGGCCGTGGGACCACAGAGGCAGAGGCTGCAGTGATGCACCCAAAGCAAAGGTACACTGGGAGCCACCAGAAGCTGGAAGAGACAGAGGATGGATTCTCCCTGAGAGTCTCTGGAGGGAGCGTGGTCCTGCTGAAACCTTGATCTCAGACTTCCGGCCTCCACAACTATGAGAGGATACGCGTGTGGGGAAGACAGAGGATGCCCCCGAGTGAGCAGGAACCAAGGGTGACACAAGAAGCCAGCGGGGGCAACGCTTGCCCTGCTCAGGCCCAGGCCCAGCCCCTGAGTTACTTCCTGTCCTGCATGTTGGGCCGGAGTCTCAGAGGCCTGCACATGTCTCTGAAGTGTCCTTCCGTGTCCTAACCTCACTCTCAAGGGTCACCCCTGATGCTCTTAGTGAAAATAAAACACATCTTGCGTGAAGTGTCCCCAAAAACTCCACGAAGAAGGAAGTGCCACTGAGCAGTAGATACCACTCCCAGGCAGAGGCCAGTCCTGGATGACCTCGCTGACTTTGGGGTGTCCCCGGGGGGGAAGCAGCTTGCGCTTGCCCACAGAGTGTGTGGCAGGACTCATTCAGTTGTGACCGTTACCCTGTCCTGAGGTTTCATCCTGGGGGTGAGTCTTCCTCCTGAAGGCTGATTTCTTATGATGCAAAACTGGGCCGATCTGCTGAGGCCCAGGTGTTCCAGAAAAGACATCGCATATATGAGATGGACACACGGGGCCTGAATTCAGTCCCGAGTTAAGAGAGTTCATTGAAGAAAGTTTTGGACTTTTGAGTTTCTTAACTGTCACATGCGCATTAGGGGACGGGACATTTTGTGGAAGGAAAGCTTGCTCCCTTCCTGCTTCTCCCCCCTCGGCACCCCTCCCTCTCCCACTTGTGGGTGCCCCCTTTAGATGTAGAGGAGGGAGCATTATGTAGCACCTCACTCCTCAAAGACCTGCAGCACCCACACTACCTGGGAGCTGGTCAGAAATGCAGAGTCACAGGCCCCACCAGACCAATAGAATCCGAATCTGCATTTTGACAAGATTCCCTGGGTGGCTGGAATGCATGGTCAAGTTTGAGATGCGTTGATACAGTGGTTAAGATGGGTTTTAAATCTGCGCCAAATACTGCGTGCCCAACAGTCGTGGCTCTGATTCTGATCACAAGTCCTGCAACGTATTAACTGTGTAACTGGGGCGAGTTACTCTGAGTCTCTGTGTCTTGGAATCCTCGTTTGTAAAATGTGCAGAGAAGTACCTATTCTGTAGCATGTGGATGGGATCCTGTGGTGGAACAGACAGAAAGCTCTGGGTCACTGGGGCCGTGGAGATGGTAGTCAGCCCTTGCCCTCCTTCACCCTCCTGGCACCTGGGACCCAGGCCCGTGCTCTTAGCAGGAGGGAGGTGAGAGCTCTAGCCTGACTTTCTGGTGCTCAGGACAGGGAGCAACTGTCGGCCCTCTCACTCATCTTGGCTTTCACCTGCCTTATCCGTGGGTGTTGAGATGGCAGTGGGACCCCTGAACAGCACCCTGCTTTTATTATTTCATTAGGGCTTTTATTAATGTGGTCATTTCTCTGCAGTTGAAAGAATTCATGAGTTTCCAATTTACAAATGCAACATATTTTAAAATTGCAGTTTTTAAAGGTTAAGTTGTAAGTTGTAGGCCCCTAGAACCAGTGTCCTCTGGAGGAAGAGCCAGTCCCTCCTGCCCTCGGTATCTGGGAATTAGGCCATGGATGCCGCACAGACTGTGTCTAGTGGTGGGTGGAGAAACGTGCCCCCTGGGGCAAGGCAGGGATTGGAAAGACCGTGGTCTGGTGCTGTGGTCTGGTGCCGTGGGAGAGGCTGCACATGGTGGGGAAGGCGGAGTGCCATCCGCCCAGGACACGCCTTTGGCTCATCTCTGAATCCCCTGTGGCTCATTTTATAGTCTGCAGAGTCTGTTTTGATGGGTCTCTGCCTGGAAGAGAATTTTCCATCTTCTCTGTTAAAATCTTCAGAGTCTTTGGCACATGACTTGACCCTCATGGTGGATGGATTGCTTTGTCACTAAGCAATGTGACACTTACAGTACACAGGCATTTTCCCGATGTGCAGTCCTAACCCAGTCCCCTCCTGCCCACTTATTTCGCTTATATTGAGGGAACTCAATAAAAATACATGGTGGATGGGCCATCATTATTGCTTTAACAGTCAGCGCAGATGTGGGAAAGGGAAGCATATCAAGAAATGTGAAGATGACAAGGTTTAACGAAGGAAGGGGAAGTCGAGGAGCGCAGGAGAATGCACTGGGTGATTTTTTTCCTAACACTCTTCGTGTTTGGCTTGGAAGCAAAGAACTCTAAGGATACTCCATGAATTATTATGGTAGCCACTAAATTTTTCTTGGAAAAAACCGACTGTCCCAAATCTTGGATAACTGTCAGCGATAACGCCAGAAAGGTCAAAATACAATCTTTCTGTACTTCTGAACATCATGTTGGCTTTCTTCCAGCTGTAGACCTTGCTGACACTGCCCCGTGGAGCCACCACTCAGTCAAGTGACAACTTCTTTTGCCATCGAGACCCATGAGCTAATGACTGTCAACCGGGGAATGTCCCCTACCTTCTCCCCAGCTCAGCCCATCATAACCGGTTATCACTGCATCTGTGGGCGGCCACACGGCTCGTGCGCTGGAGGGAAGCCACGTCCCTGGATGCTGACGCTCTGGGAGCCTGAAGCAACTTCCCAGATAATTCCATCCGTACAAAGCCTTCACTTTTCCCTTACTGATTGGAATATTTCAAGTGAACCTGCTCTCTGTGGCCAAAATTGTATTGCAGTTGCCTCAGTTCTCTGTCCCTCTGGTCAGATATCAAAAGAGTCTTGCCGCTTCTTACACATGGGGCTGCGTACCCACACTGCGCAGTCCACCAGAAAGTCTCCCAGGGCTTAACCGGGACTACATGTATATACTTGCACATAGGAACGCCACAGCCTCCATTAGCAAACAATCATCCAGATTTGGGGCTTGAATTCACATCCAGTCTCATACTTGTTTTTATGGAGGGGAATCGCCTACTGAGTTAGGGAGGATTTGGGGAAATGGTCATTGGGGAGCAATAGTGCCAGTGGTTAAGTTACTGAGTATATACTGTGTGTTAAGTGTGTGAAGCAGTTTTCACTTAAACCATTTGGCAACCGAGGTCGACAGCACGGACATTTGAGAGTTTTAAGTTCCCGCCCAGGGTTTCTTGACTAGAAAGTGACACAGTCTGGATTCCAGTTGAAGTCCAGTGATGCTAGAGCTTCTGGTTTGTGTGTCTTACCAATAAGAGATGAAGAACACGTTTGTTACTAGTACATATTGAACTAGAAACACTCACAACAGAAAGAGTGCAGGTCCTGAATACGGATTCCTTTCCACATTGGAAAGAAAGATGGTGGGAAACTGTCTTCCACACTGATTCGACCCGCCCACTGGCCCCCAGAACTCCCACTCCTCTGGGTTCCCTGCTTCTCCTCGTCTCTTTCCAGAAGAACACAAACTCCTCCTGGACCCACATTGAACATTCACAAACTTTCCACAAGTTTCAATAACTAGTTGTGGCTTTTTTTTTAATACTCATGGGTAGCTGGGTCCTGGAGAGCTTTCAAAGTCCCCTGATTTTGCCAGCAGACTGAAGAAGGGAAACTCCAGTCGCTGGAGATGAAGGGGCAGAGGGAGGAAATGGTGTGTGGCCAGGCGTGAGCCGTGTGTGTTGGCTTTGGATGACAGTCCTCTCTTGCTCCGTGGGCCTTAATTGGCTGATAGAGTGATTGCCTTGGCCAAGGGTCCAGTTAATACCCAACATTTGAGGGTTGGTTTTCCAACCCCAGTTGGATGAGTTTCTTGGCAAAAAAGGGTAACTGCTGTAACTTCAATCCACTTCCTTGACTCTGCACCCACTCTATAATGTAAGGATATCACTCCGTCTGCTTAATTCCAGACAAGGATCTGTGAGCAGATGGGGAATTTGAATTTTCAAATTTGAAAAAAAAAAAAAAAGCAGAAGTGAGTGTGAGTTTTATGTGGTTACCTTGATACTCCCTCCATCTTGTAGAAAGTATCCTAAGTCCCAGTGTCGGAAGGCAGGATTGCAGAAGTGAAACTGCTGTGCCTCGAGGCTCATGCTTGCTGCGAAGGTGTGATGAGTGGCCAGCTACGATTGACTGTGGGTCCAGGGAAACCTGCACTGAACTGGAAAACAGTGACTCTGCCCCTGGTGTGGGAGGTGGTCTCGGATGGGCAATGCCGTGGTCGCAGCCTGGAGGTGGCTGTTCACTCTAGAACAATGGCAGCCGTGTGCCCTGGGAGCTGCCGCTTCTTAGGCGCGTGCCCTCAAGCCGCTTGATGTGATTCATAAAGCTGGGGTGGTTAACACTGTCCTTTGTTGCAAGGTTGACATTATGAATACATGTGAAAGTTCGAGGATGTTCAATCAACGTCGCTCCCTGCCCATCCGTCACCCGGGGCAGCTGGCACAGGTCCGTCTTGACTCTTTAGGGGCCTTGGTGCTTCATGCTGTCTTGGAGAACCACGGAGGGCGTGATGCTTCGCTTCTAAATCTCCGCCCCACGATAGCAAATTCCTAGGAAAACAAGCTTGGGAGATGCTGTCGCTCCCCCGCCCGGTGTAGCATCCTAGCAGACAAGCTGTCTTGGAGCCTGAATTTCAGTGTTTTCACTCACCCTGTGTCCTGCAGGCTGCCCACTCACTACTGCTTCTCTTTACAAGGCTTGGCCTGGACGTTTTTCCTTTTTCTCTTGTTTACCAGATGGAATGAAGCCTGTTTGTTAAAACTTCCTTCCCCTTGATTTACTTTGACCTGATTTTGAAGGCAGCAAGTCACTTTATTCAGGCTGCTGGAAAGAGCACTAAGCCAGATGTCGGGGTGCCTGGATTTCTGGAGGACATTCTTCTTCTCTCCAATGAGACGTGACGCGTGAAGTAGGCGCCACTGGCAGGAAGCCCAGCCTCTGTCGCACACACGTGCTCACTCACGTCTGGGTCCCGAGCTTCCCACCTCTGTCCGCAGGGCCAGCTGCATCGGGGTCTGTCTGCTAATCACTCCTGTGTGTTACCCAGCCTACCCGGTTCCCCTGGTGCCTCTGCTGTGGGTAATTCAGTAGCTGAAGACAGAAGCTCCCGATTACAGGGAATCCACGAAGCACTGGAGTTTGTCAAATGGTCCAGCCCAGGTCTGTGTTACTTTGTTTTGAAAAGAAAGAAAACTCATTCAAGACTCCTTACCTTTATTCTTGACTTCTGAAATGATCACTGTGGACAGAAAGCAGGTCGTTCTTCAAGAGTTATCAGCAGACCTGGCCTGCCTGGGGACGGGCTTCCCCTGACGGTGAGGAGCTCTCAGTCTGCACCCACCTCAGCATCCTGGCCAGCGGTGGGCCCTTCAGTCTTTGCCTACCCCTCCCTTCCTTGGCTCCTTCGCTACGGCAGACTGTGCTCCTGGGGGAAGGAGCATTTTACTCTGCTTTCCAGATGTTGCTCTTTGGAAAGTGGAACCAAGGGGAATGAAAGGCATTTATTCATGTGTTTGTGCATTTAATCAATGATTCTTCATTGAGCATCTGTTACGTGATGGGCAACAGCAGATTGAGGTGGGGTTGGAGGGCAGGCAGGAGAGGCAGACAAAGAGGCAACTGTGATATCACTTGTCTTGTTTGTCAGGGTGAATGCTGGGCCCATAAGACACTCCTTGGGAGGTGGAGAAACTTTCCAAGAGGGAGCAGTGCCTCAGCTTAGACCTGAAGCGTGAAAGGGAGCCGGTCCTTCATGGGGTGGGTGGGCAGCAATGTCTAGTACAAGGAGGTCTGCAGGTGAGAACTCCAGGCAGGACAGAGGTAGGTGGGCCCTCCAGGGTGGTGGACCAGGAGGAGTCTGGGGGATGCTTGGGACCTTGGTGGAGGCCGACTCAGGGCTGGCCAGGGACCCTGCCTGGTGAGGGCCTCTGAGGTCAGGTCTGAGTTCTGGGCTCTGGAGCAGCCATTTCTAGTATCTGTGAGGTTGCATTTTTCTCCATACCCTCCAACTTCAGCAGTGTGTGAGGAAGTGACACGTTCTAGATAGTCGTGTTGATGGTGTGGAGCAGGCCCTGTCCTGTCCTTCAGAAAGAATGGTCCAGGGCAGACGCAGAATCTCCCCGTGAGACCAGAGTGACGGAGACAGCAGAGCTCCCAGCAGACTAGGCATTGCTGGGGTCGCTGCAGAACTTCTAAGAAATGCAGCCTGGAACCCAGGTCTCACAGATACGGTGATGAAATCCTACATCTGGAATCTCTGTGTGGGTAAGTAGTGTGTGGGCTAGTCTACCTGAAGCTTCTAGACTTCCTTGCTTAACTGTATACCATGGACGCCTTTCACCCTCAACCAGTTTTCAATGAATGCTAGAGTGACCAACTCTCTCAGTCTGCTTGGGGTGAGGTGTCTTGGTGCCAGACTGTTGGCTAAACCGAGGGAGCTCTGGGTAAACCGGTGTGAATTAGTCACCCTGAGAATGTCACCTTGTGCCAAGGCCTCTGTGCTGTGTGGCCGCATCTACTCTTTAAAGCAGTGCTTTGAGGGGAATGTTCCCTCAGTTTTAAAGAATTTGTAAACAAGAGATGAAGTGAGTTTCCCAAGGCCACTTACCTAGGAAGTGACTGAGTCCGGATTTCGTTAGGTTGCCTGGTTTAAGTCCAGTGTATTAGTTATCTACTGCTGCAAACTTGCCAGCTTAAACCAACAATAAAGGGTTATTAGTCCACAGTTTCTGCAAATCAGGAATTCAGGAGCATCAGAGCAGGCGATTCTGGCGCAGGGTCTCGTGAGGTTGGGGTCCAGGTGTCGCTGGGCCGGCAGCATCTGCATGCTGGGCAGGGGGTGGAGGGTGTGCCTCCAGTGGCACCTGCCGTGGCTGTTGGCAGGGAGCCTCAGTCCCTCTCCATGAGGTCCTCACAGCGTGGTGGCTGATGGCCTCGGAGGGCGTGACCCCAGGGAGCAAGGAGGAAGCCGTGGTGTCCTTGTCATCCAGCCTGCGGAATCACGACCTGTCCCTTCTGGAGTATCGTGCTCCGTGTGGCAGGGGCCGCGCTGGTGAACAGCAGCAGGCGGGCATCCCTGGGGACCTCCCAGACCATCGGCCTCAGCGTGTGTCTCGCAGTCCGTCTCAGGTGGGTATTGGGGAGGAGACTGTGGGACGAGACGTGGGAAATGCACACGGGTGAGCACGCACACACGTGAGTATTCATTATGTTGTAAATGCCATTGTTCACTTACTCAAATGAGTGTACTTTTAAGATAGTCACCATCTTGGCGGACTGTGTATTTATCCTGATATTTATCTTAATGTTTCCATTACACCAAATACTTTCCTTTTGAATGTTAATTATGGATGACTATCCCTAATTTTCTAAATTTTATAGTATGAACGCATGCGTTACTTTTTTTTTTTAAAGGAACTCCTTTATTTATTTATTTATTTATTTATTTATTTATTTATTTATTTATTTATGGCTGTGTTGGGTCTTCGTTTCTGTGCGAGGGCTTTCTCTAGTTGCGGTGAGCGGGGGCCACTCTTCATCGCGGTGTGCGGGCCTCTCACTATTGCGGCCTCTCTTGTTGCGGAGCACAGGCTCCAGACACGCAGGCTCAGTAGTTGTGGCTCACGGGCCTAGTTGCTCCGCGGCATGTGGGATCTTCCCAGACCAGGGCTCGAACCCGTGTCACCTGCATTGGCAGGCAGATTCTCAACCACTGCGCCACTAGGGAAGCCCCGCGTTACTTTTATACTTAGAAGAAAGTTTATTGTTAAAACCATTTTTTATGTATACATGTTAACACCTATATGATGACCACAGCTTGGAATTCTTGGGACCTCATAGAAAGCAGTCTGTTTAGATGTTTCAGAAGGCAAACTATATACTGTTACTAATAGACACAGTTATATGTAGAATTATATATTCCATTTTAAGTACAAATGCATTCCATTACCTGGAATCCAAATCAGAGGAAGACAGGGAGGTCAAGAAACCACGGATGCCAACCACGAGACGTTGGATAGCAGAGAAATGGCAAACGCTTGGAGTGAATTTTACCCCGTCTTAGCACGCGTCGTCAGGTGGTCCACTTTAATTTGAAGGAGCTGGAAAGCCACACTTTTTGAACCTTAGTTACCTCATTAGTAAAACAGAGGAAGACAGTGACCCTGTGCTTTCAACTCTACAGAGCTGTCGTAGAAAACAGATGAGAGACTGCATGCGACCATGCTGGGGAAGCCGGCGAGTGCCAGCCTGGAGGCAGGTGCCGGCTGCGGGCACGTCTTAGGGCTGCATCTCTGGAGGTGCCCTGGGACTTCCCGCAGGCGGGGCTGCCACCCCAGCCATGCCCAACGGCTGCCCTGCAGCCCTGGGAGTCCTTCTCTGAGCTACACGTCTCGCCCCAGGTGGCAGAGCCTCGGCGGCCGTGTTTCCCTGTGCCGCTGCCTGGCGGGCAGGCTGTGTGGTTGGAGACGGGCTGCTGGCCGGGCTCTTAGGCCTGGGTGGGCGATCAGGTGGGCTGGGTGTGCACGAGGCCTGGTGCTGGTGCCCACAGGGCTGGCATCAGGCCACAGAGGCTCCTAAGGAAGCAGGCCCAGATGGTCGGTCCCAAAGGCGGTAAGGGGAACGTGCATGGAAACCCATAACACTGTTTTCACATGCCTTGCCACACTACCAGGCCAAAACCATGAGGGGAGTTGGGTTTCATGGACAAATATTTCTTTTTCACTCCTTTTCTTATAAAACTATCCCCAACCTGTCCGAATTGTCTGGAAGCCATTCGTGTGTCAACAGCAGGCAGTTTTACGGGGATGGCGGGAGCACATTCCCTGCTTGGACTCCGGGCTCCGTGCGGAAAATGAGCTGCTGCTAATGAAGCCCAGCTGAGAGCCCCCGAGGCCTCCCTGTAAGTTTTATGTTTCAGACCAGGCTTCTGCTCTGGTGCAAAGAGTGGGTGCAGGTAAATGGTTAACAGCCGATTCTCCAGAGGGGAAAAACCCGGAATTGTAGCATTTGCCAATTTCCATGGTGTAAGTATTCTCACCACGGCCAAGATCAAGGTACTGACACAATATCAGTGATTGCAGAGTTGGTAAGAGATGCAGAGCACGTGTGAGCCCGCTCCAGGACACCACTGGGTCCAGATTTACATGTCAGATGCACCCTTTACACCTTTACCTCGAGGCAAAACGAGCATCTCAAAATCAGCATGTGCAGAACTGGACTAATGACCTCTCTGCCCCACACCCAGCTGGCTCTCTGCCAGGGTTTCCTCTCTGAGTGCGTGCACAGCACCACATGCAAGTCAGACCCCAGACATCACAAGTCACCCTTTACGTCTCCCTCCTTCCTCACCACCACATCCAAGCCATCACCAAGGCCTGCTAATTTCACTTTCTAAATATTCACGATCTGATTACCTCCCCCAGCCCCTGTCATCACTATTGATTGCCTGCATTATTGCAAAAGTCCAAGTGGTTTTCCTGTATCCACTCGTGCCCACACATACACTCAACCCATTTCCTAGTATTGAGAGAGAGAGAGCCCTGAAAAAATGCAAATCTGAGAACATTATTCCTTTGCTTAAAGCCTTTGATGACCTCCGATGGCTCAGGATAATAATCAGAATCCTTAGGGCGGCCTGAAGGGACATGGGTCTCCTGCTGCCCCTTCAGCCTTAATCCCGTGCTGCTCTGGTCCTGTGCCCCTTGCTCCTGCCCTGGCCATGCTGCGTGTCCTTCAGGTCCTCAAACACGCCGAGTCGTTTTCCGATTCAGATCTTTGTACAAAGTGTTCTCTCTGCCTGGAGTTACTTGGTCTGACCAACTGCCCATTCTTTAGTCTCAGCTAAAATGTCGTCTCAAACCTCCCTCTGCTTTTATCTTCCACAACGTCCTGCTCTTGGTTAGCTCTCCCATCAGCAGTGTAGGAAAGTCCTAGCTGCCTCATATCCAAGCCAACACTTGGTATTATCAAACTTCAAGATTTCTGACAACCTGGTATAGTGGCATCTCATTGTGATTTTTTTTTTTTAATCAAATGTTTCATATCCTATCTCATGTATTTAGACTTTTTTTAAAAATTTTATTTATTTATTTATTTATGGCTGTGTTGGGTCTTCGTTTCTGTGCGAGGGCTTTCTCCAGTTGCTGCAAGCGGGGGCCACTCTTCATCGCGGTGCGCGGGCCTCTCACTATCGCGGCCTCTCTTGTTGCGGAGCACAGGCTCCAGACGTGCAGGCTCAGCAATTGTGGCTCACGGGCCTAGTCGCTCCGCGGAATGTGGGATCTTCCCAGACCAGGGCTCACACCCGTGTTCCCTGCATTGGCAGGCAGATTCTCAACCACTGCGCCACCAGGGAAGCCCTCATTGTGATTTTAGTTTGCATTTCCTGGGTTACTAATAAATTTGGGCATTTAAAATGTTTATCGCCCATTTAAATTTTCTGTTGTGTGCAATGCCTGTTCAAGTTGGTAGCCCATTTTTCTATTGGGTTGTCTTATTCTTATTAATTATTAGTAAGAACACTTTACATATGATGGATACCAAAGTTTGTGAGTTACATGTATTGCTAGTATCTTCTTCCATTCTTTGCCTTGTTTTCTCTTTTAAAGATGTCTTTTAATGAAAATAAATTTCAAAATTTAAGGTTATCAAGTGTTTTTTCTTTTAATTTCTAGTGCTTTTTGTATTCTTTAGAATTTCTGCTTGTAAGGGCCTGTTGAGCTAAACTCTGTCAGGTTTTGTTCTTCTAAAAAGGTAATTAATTTTCTCTTCATTCTTGGAAAATTAATTTGACTAGGTATAGAATTTCAGGAGGATCATAATTTCCTCTCAGCATATTGAAAAAAAATGTCCACTCTTTTGTGGCTTTCATCATTGCTGGTAAGAAGTCAGCCTTCAACATAATTCCTTCCTTTTGAAGGTTTCTGTCTTTTTTTCTGACTCGTATTTAAAATCTTTGTTTCTGATGTTCTTCAGTTTTGTTATGATGTATCTACCTTTGGATTTTCTTATTTATCCTGCAGGGAATTGACTGGGCTTCCTTAATCTGAGGGTTTGAGTCTTTCAACAAGTCTGGAAATTTCTCATTCATTCTCTCTCTCTTGTTTTTTAATTGGACTATAATTGCTTTACAATGTTGCATTAGTTTCTGCTGTACAGCGAAGTGAATCAGCTATATGAATACATATATCCCCTCCCTCTTGGACCTCCCTCTCACCCTCCCCATCCCACCCATCTAGGTCATCACAGAGCACCGAGCTGAGCTCCCTGTGCTATATAGCAGGTTCCCACTAGCTATCTATTTTACACATGGTAGTGTATTTATGTCAAACCTAATCTCCCAATTCATCCCACCCTCCCCTTCCCCCCCATGTCCACACATCTGTTCTCTACGTCTGCATCTCTATTCCTGCCCTGGAAATATGTTCATCTGTACTATTTTTCTAGATTCCACATATAAGCGTTAATATACGATATTTGTTTTTCTCTTTCTGTCTTCACTCTGTATGACAGTCTCTAGGTCCGTCCACGTCTCTGCAAATGGCACTATTTCGTTCATTTTTATGGCTGAGTAATATTCCATTGTGTGTATGTACCACATCTTCTTTATCCGTTCATCTGGTGATGGACACTTAGGTTGTTTCCATGTCCTGGCTATTGTAAATAGTGCTGCAATGACCATTGGGGTACATGTGTCCTTTTAAATTATGGTTTTCTCAGGGTCTGTGCCCAGTAGTGGGATTGCTGGGTCATATGGTGGTTCTATTTTTAGTTTTTTAAGGAACCTCCATACTCTTCTCCATAGTGGCTGTATCAATTTACATTCCCACCAATAGTGCAAGAGGGTTCCCTTTTCTCCACACCCTCTCCAGCATTTATTGTTTGTAGATTTTTTTGATGATGGCCATTCTGACTGGTGTGAGGTGATACCTCATTGTAGTTTTGATTTGCATTTCTCTAATAATTAGTGATGTTGAACATCTTTTCATGTGCCTCTTGGCCATCTGTATGTCTTCCTTGGAGAAATGTCTGTTTAGGTCTCTTTTGAATATTGCTTCTTCTCCATTTATATCCCTTATGTCCTACTAAACTCTAATTAAACATAAATTACAACTCTTCATTCTCTCTTCCATCTCTTTGTGTCTCTGGGTTGCATTTTGAATAATTTCTTCATATCTACCTTCTGGTTTCATAATTTTTTGTTTGGTTGTGCTTAATCTGCTGTTTAACTTGTCTAATGACTTTTGAAACTTAATTATTATAATTTTCATTTCTAGAAGTTCTACTTTAAATTTGATTCTGTTTATAAACATGCTTGGTCATTTTAAAAGCTCTAAAAGATTTAAAAAGTTATTAAAAGATTAAAATACTTATTTTATATTTTTTGATAATTTGTATGTTTAAAATCTTTACCTGGCCTATTCTGGGTGGGTATATGTCTACCTATCTATCTATCCACCTATTATCTATCTAGCCATCTATCTACCTATCTATCTCTACGACACAGAGATATGCCACCATATTCTTCTTCAAGGGAAGAGTTGATGCCCAGCCGTGTGGAGGCATGAGGTCAGCAGGCAGCTTCCGTCTGCAAAGTGCCGCCTCGCCTGTGCCATGCCCGGCCCGCAGCAGCCTGGATCTGGAAGCTGCGTGAGGGTGTCAAGCCTGGCACAGGATGACTCTGATGGACAGTATTCTCACTAGTGCTTTCTGCTGGGTTGACAGGGTTGTGTCAGAGGTACACTGAGTTCAACTTTCCTTCTGCTCAGTCATGCCTTTTTTCCATCCCCTTCACAGTTACTGATCCTAAGAACATCTGTATTCCAAGTTCTGGCCTGGCGGCTGCTTTCAAAACAACCCACTCTACAATGTGTGCGGGTGTGTGAGTGTGAGTGTGGTTGTGTGTGTGTGCAAGTGTGTAGCCGTGTGTGTGAGTGTGTGTGGATGTGGGTTTGTGTGTTCTGCTGCTGCTTACTCACGGCACCCTGTTTTCTTCCATGTTTATGCTCCTGTCACTATCTGCTGAAATTCTGTGCGATGTATTGAGATTGGGCTTCTTTTGAGGATATAAGAGATTTCTGCTATCAGTTGCCTGGGAGTATGACCGACTTGGGACGAGTGTGAGTTAAAGTGTCTGTGTTTTTTCAAACCACAGACATAGTATGTGTCATCTGCAAGCCCCTGTCAGCGGGAATGTGGTCATGGATTCTCCAGACAGGCTCGCTCCTCACTCCCCGTTTCTGAGCTGGGCCTGTTCCCAATGACCCTGATTCTGAGGCTGTGGACGTTCTGGACCCCACCTGTATGTAGTGTTTTCCTGCCTTGGGTGGGCTGAAGCCTTCATTTCCTGTTTTCCTGCCACCATGGAGCTCTCCAGTGGAAATGGAAGGTCACAGAGTTCAGTGCGTAGATTCAGGGTGAAGGCTGGTTTGGGTCTTGCTTCCTTTCCAGTGTTTCACTTTGAAACTGGAAACTCTTGGTTCCGGGCGTCAAAGTGAGACAGACTTCTCACTTTATTGCCAAATGCTGATTCATAGAATTGTTACTTTCTTTTGGGTCATATTTATCCAGACTTCCTTTATTTTTCTTTTTTTGAAAGGGGGCTGAGTCATTTAGGGCTTCTAGTCCTCCACACTGACGGACACAGATGTCTGGAGTCATGTTTAAGTAGACGTAGGAAGATCCATCAGTCTCCAGCCCCCTCCCCTCCCTGGAGCCTGGGGGATGGGACTGAAAGTCCAAGCATCTAATCACGGTTGGGTCTTTCTGGAGACCAGCCCCACCCTGCAGCCATCCGGGAGCCACCAGGATTGGCCTCCTTAGAACAAGTGATGTTCCTGTCACCCAGGAAGTGCCAAGGGATTTAGGAGCTCTGTGTCAGGATCTGGGGGATGGGCAGAGACCAGTCTGTATTTTCTCTTGTTTCTCATCCTGCCTTCCCTCCCTCTACACAATCTCCCCGTTTTAAGACTCACTCTCCTTGATTTAAGTTTTGATGGTTGTTTTCTCAGCTGCCTCCCAGCCCTCTGACCTGATTGAGCGTGTCTCTGTCTTCATCTTACTACATCTACGGAACGCTTCTCAGAGTTGGTTATTTCCGAGCAGGACAAAACTGTTCCAGGAAGTGATCATTCCTGCTGATTGCATCCTCAAAGATTAGCAGTCTTAACATTCGGGGCACATCTCACTATAGCAGGTGCAAGGAAATAAAAGACTGAGTAAAGCACTCTCTGGTGATGCTATAGTAGTCATCAAACGTTCATGGGCATTGATTACCTAGGACTCAAGTGGACTTGTGAGAACACAGATATGGGGCCGTGCTCTCGAGTTTCTTGTTCAGTTGGTCTGGGACAGAGCCAGGGAATGTGAATTTCTCCCGACTTCCCAGGGACCACACTTAGAGGACTGCCGTGCTGATGTGATGAGACAGGTGGTCACAGAGCTTCACAGTGGTCAGCAGGCAGCGCTCACCGTTCAGCAGTGAACTCAAAGTCAAGCTTAAAGTGAACTCTGTCCAAAGGAAGCCACTTTTTTGGGCTCCTCGATTTCTTTGAGGCACAGTCTGCTCACTCGTTTCCATGTTGTACATATTTAATCGTCTACACATGAAGGCAGAGGAGGTGAGGGGATCTTGGACCCTAAAGGTGAGGAAAATGCCATCAGAACTGTGCCTTCCCAGCCTCCTGTACACAAAGGAAGATGAAGAATGGCTAAGGGGTTTCTGCTGGTGTCTCCATGTCAATATTACGGATTTTAATGGTTGATGAGAAAGAAGTGTTACAACGTTTCAGGGACCCAGATCAACCAAAGGCTTTAGATGTAAGTAAGACCGAATCTTACTTAGAGCAAGAGTCAAAAAAATGAACTTGTACCAGATACACAATACAGATAAGACATACCGAATAAGCACCATTTTGATACTGATGATAAAATATGAAGGTCATAAAAATGAAAACACACCAAAATTTCCAAAACCAATGACCAGGAGAATTTCTGAAGTAATGGACCAGCACAACTGTAGCAAGGGACCTGGGTGAGTGACTCGGCTGCAGTTTCCTTGGAAGCTGCCTAAACCTCGTCTGTTCTCAAAACTCACGTCTGCAGTCACAGCTAGTCTGAGAAGGTGACCCTAGCTTTTTTTTTTTTTTTTTTTTTTAAGATGAGTGAAAATTGTACTCCAGAAAGAAATTAGAATACAAGTAAGACTAAAAATAGAAAAGCAAATTTAAATCCATAGAGTTAAATCTTTAGTAAACTAGCTTGGGTGTAAGTGCACTCATCTGTTTTATATTCATTGTAATATGGTGTCCCCTTGACGTGCTTAGAGCATCAGAAAGACTTATACCTATTAAATCTTTGGAAGAGTCTGATTAATTTTTGTTACCAATCATTTGGTTTAAATGTTGAGTCAAATTTGTTAACTTCATAACTTTATATTTAATAGTTATTTAATAATATAGCTTTTTATTTAACAGGTATATGACAAGAGGGTGTAAAATACTTAGAGAAGTGTTAAGTGTTTAAAAAAGAGTCAGTGGGCAACAAAGTACAAATGATGGTGAGCTTCTTTTCCTCTCCATATATAAAAGCTTCTCAGATATTGAAGAATTTTTATCATAAAACAGATTGGCCAGTTGAAGAGACAACTAATCTCTTTTATAGAGAAAAGGGTATTATTTATTGGATATAGAGTATCCTACGGTCTGTATTTATCAAGAGATTCCTTTCTCAATTGACAAATTTTTGTTGATGTGATTAGTCTGCAGGTTCTCCCTGCCTGTTTTTCACATAGCTCACTGCCGAAGCTGTAATTCTTTTTTTTTTTTTTTCCAAAAGAGCACTATTACTTATTATCTGTGACCACTTTTCAATTCCACAAGAGAATAGATGAACTGCACAGTCTCTGTAATCTTGTAAAGGCATTTGGCCTGGAAGATGCTCCTTGGCTGTGTGCCAGTAACAGTGGCTCCAGGGACAATGTTTAGTTAGTCCAAAGTGAGCAACTTTAACTTTTACTGCTTAATTTCTGCTCAGCTCTTCAGAATTGGCTCAACATTCAGTACTAGGATGAAGCTTATGAAAAGGAATTTCCATGTCCACGGAAGAACCAAGACTGCTGAGAGGTTACGGTATGAAAACCGAAAAGGAAAAAAAATCTATCCTAAACTGAACTGATTTTATTAACTGTTGATAATTACTTTAGAGTATTTAATACAGTCTCCTACTGTATCAACCTGTATCAGGAAGCTGCATTCACACAATCCTTCTGGGAAGCCAGTTGGTGGCCCAAGCTGGCTCGAGGTTTGATGAGAAAAACCACCAGAGGGATGGTAATTCTGCTATTTCCCTCTTTCCCCCTCTTTCTCTTCCCTTCCGGCTTTACCCACCTTCTCTTCGGGCTGTTGAAGATATATTGCCTTTCAGTACTTACAGATGATGTTTTCATAGTCTCTAATGAGGTCCCAGCAGTTTCTAACAATAACAGGACATTCCCGTTCCTAAGATATATTACGTGTTTTCCCTAATCTTTCTCCCTTGAATGAAATGCTTAGAAGTATGTTAGCCCCCAATTCCCTTTCCTTTACCATGATAGATAGTCCAGTTACTAAATAGAGCTAAATACTTTGCTATGACTTTTATAATACTCACTTGATTTTGAATAGAATCTCACAAAGAAGAGCACTTGTGTGCTTTGAATGTGCTTTCTGGTAGATCCCCTGAGCACGGGCGAAGCACCTGTTTGCCATCCTGGCCAGCCCTGCATCCTGATGGCGATTCTGGGGACGTTCCCTGGTCGTTGTGGGGAGCTGGTCAGGGCAGATGCTCCCCTGTCCCTCCGGTTCTGATTCTAGCCCCACGTGAGCCCGACCTTAACAGGGACTCACCCCCTTGGCCCAGCTGGCTGGAGAGGTCGCGTCTCTGGCTGCCAGACGAGGAGGTGGTGTTTGGGAGGAGATTTGTGGCCACAAGCTCCCCCCGCTGCCTTCTGCGGAAACGGGCGGGAGCCAAGTCTAGAGGTAGCTTTCTCCTTAAAGATCAGACACGTTAAAAGTAAGCAACAAAGAAAGGGCTGCGCCGTGTCCCTGGCGAGCATCTGTGATGCGACACGCGGGCACTTGGGCAGAATGGGCATCCACCTTTGAGGGGCTGCGGTGCAGGGCTGCCTTTCAGCCGGAGGGGCTCTGAGGGGGACGCGCGCCGAGACCCCGGCGCGGCGGCTCTAGTTTGCTGCTGGGCGCCAAGGCCGGGTGCCTTTCACTCTGCCCTGAAGCCAGCGTGTTATAAATGGGCAGGTTGGGTCTCCAAACCAGCGAGGAAGCCAGCTTGAAGAATCGTCCTGGGAGAAGCAGGAAGCATTCGTTCTCCGCTTGGAAAGCCGCTGTGCCCTGAGAGGCCGGCAGCTCGCAGGGCCTGAGGCCCGCGCCCTCGGGGTCGCCGCCCGGTGGCCGCAGGTCTCGCCTCGTCCCGGGCGTCCGCTCCCGGCCCGTCCTTCACCGCTCACGCTCGGGGCTCGGTTTCTGCTCACCGGTTCCCTTTCGAGATGACCTGGGGACAGCTCCAAGGAGCCTCCCGTTCCCAGATCCCTGCGGGAGAGACACAGCGGGGCCGGTCCTCACGGCCTGTGCTGACCCTCGTCTTCCGTCCTGTTGTCCGGCCAGCTGCCTTTGCGCGTCACGCTCGTCACGACTGAAACACGTTCCAGCCGGGCGCAGAGGCAGTAGGCTGGTCATCTGCTCCACGCGGGCCCCGGGCCCCATCCTCGTACCCCGAGTCCTAGCTGGGGGGGCCTCCTTCCACCCTTGGGCAGGTGGGCCTGCCCCCCGCAGGATGTTCTTTGTAGGGTTGGAGCCCGGGATCCATTTTACTTAGTTGTTGTCTGTCCATTTCTTCCAAACAAGCCGTCTGTCCCCAAAAAAGGATCAAATGGAAAACTTCATAAATGCTCCAAATGGTGGAAACAAGAAGTGGAATAAAAGTGATGTAGCTATTCACAAAAAACATGCTGTCATTTCTCCTCTGTAAATATATACTATTCATTTTCTGAAACAGGCTATGCCTAAAGCTGAAGAAGAACCCTCACGGCCTCCCCGGCTTTGGGACACTGTCGAGAGCTGCTCCCAGTGATGTGTGGGTGCCCTTGGGGTGTGTGGGGCACGGCTGCAGGGCCAGGGAAACCTCTGAGAAGTAGGTATGGTTTCTAGTGCAGAAATGCAAAGCAATGCTTGGAGGGGTCCCCAGGGGCCGGGGTCCTGTGACTTGTTGGACAGATACTTTTTCAGCCTGGGTGAGTGACATCATCCCAATTCCCATGAGCTAATTTCTAAGCCGTACGCAACTTCTTCCTATAAACCTTATTCAGATAATAATAACAACTAGCATTTGGAGACGCTTACTATCCTCTGGGCACTGGGCTAGGACTCTACAAGGACCGACTCATCCAGCCTCGACAACAGTCCCCCGTGGTGGGCAGTGTTGCCATCATCCCGTTTTACAGATGAGGAAACTGAAGCACAAAGGAAGGACTAGCTTTCCTGACGGCGCAGCTGAGAAATGACGGAGCTGAGACTCACACCCAGGTCCTTGGGTGCCAGACCTGTCCCCTTGTTAGTATCCCTTTATTGTGGATTAAGAAAGGACTAGAAAAACAACCAGAAGTACAATGTGAACAAATTAAATGTTTTTTTATTGACACTGTTTGGACTTCATAGAAGATTAAATGAATATAATTATGATGGGATTGCTTGACCTATAAAGTACAACAAATGGTGTTCGATCTAATCGTGGGTCCTTACAACTGAGAGGCATGGGAGTTTCCAAACTGACAGAAGCGGGGACCCTGTGAAGGTGGGGGTGAGCCTGGAGTGACGTGGCCACAGCGAGGGGAGGCTAGCAGCCCCCAGAGGCTTCAAGAGGCAAGAAACAGACTCTCCCCTAAAGCCTGGGGTTGGGGGAGGATGGAGTACAGCCCTGATGACATTTTGATTTCAACCCAACAATACTAGGTTCAGACTTCTGGCCCCCGGAGGGTGATTACCTAAATTCTATTAATTAGAGCTGTAATCATTCAAGAGCAGAGGAGTGAGAAAAGGAGGATTTAGTGTCTTATCCTCTGTATTGCATTAGTCTGAACCAGTACTTGCATACATTTTGACCTAGTACTCGTTTTCACTCTTAAAAGTTATTGAAGACCCTAAAGAGCTTATCATTATGTATAGTTTATCTACATATATGTACCATATTAGAAATTAAAACTGAGCAAGTTGAAAATACTAATTCATATAAAAATAAAAATGGTAAACCTGTTACATGTTGACATAAAAACCATAATTTTGTGGAAATGGCTATATTTTCCAAAACAAAACAACTAGTGAGTAGAGTGCCATCGTTTTACATTTTTGGAAAACTTCCTTTCTGGCTTGGTAGCTAGAAGACTATTGGATTCTCTTACTTGCCTTGCATTCAGTCTGTTGCAATATGGTGTTTTGATTGAAATGTATGGAGAGAATCTGGGCTCACATACATGTAGTTGCAAAAGGAGGAATATTTTCAGACTTTTGGATAATTGTAATTATTCTTCTTTGAGTCTTCATAAAAATTAAATGATAATTTTTAAAAGTTAGTTGTAATGTAGAATCTGAAAAGATATCAGTGAACTTTTGGAACCATGTTCCTGTAAAATCCTTGGTATATTTTGTACTTTGAATGGATCTTTTTCACCCATGAAAGACTTTTATTTATTTGTTTATTTTAAATTGTGGTAAAATATACATAACATAAAATTTACCATCTTAACCATTTTTAAATGTACAGTTCAGTAGTTTTAAGTACATTCACTTTGTTGTGCAATCATCACACCATCCATCTCCAGGGTTCTTTTCATCTTGCAAACCTGAAACTCTGCCCCCATTAAACAATAATTCCCCGTTCCCCTGCCCCCCAGCCCAGGACAACCACCGTCCTACTTTCTATTTCTAAACATTTGATTACTTTAGGTACCTTATGTAAGTGAATCATCCAGTATTTGTCCTTCTGTGGCTTGTTTCACTGAGCATCATGTCCTCAAGGTCCATCCATGTTGTACAGATACTAGCATTACCTTCCTTTTTAAGGCTGAATAATATTCCATTGTATGGATGGACCACATTTTGCTTATCTGTTTAATAATCTGCCAGTGAATGCTTGGATTGCTTGCACCTTTTGGTTATTATGAATACTGCTGTGAACATGAGTGGACAAATACCTTTTGAGACTCTGCTTTCAATTCTTTTGGTCATATTATCAAAAGTGGAATTGCTGGATTGTATGGTAATTCTATCTTTAATTTTTTCAGGAACTGTTTTCCATAGCAGCTGTACCATCTTACATTCTTACCAAGCGTGTACAAGGGTTCCAATTTCTCTACATCCTCACCAACACTTGTTAGCTTTTGTTTTTGATAACCGTATTAGTCAGGGCTCTCCATTCTCCAGAGAAAGAAAACCAATAGGATGTGTGTGTGTGTGTGTGTGTGTGTGTGTACGTACAAACATAAATATTTATGTTTATGTTTAAATTTATATATACTTATTTATTGTAAGGAATTTGCTCACATGATCACGCAGTTTGCCAAATCCCCAGGTCTTCAGTCAGCAAGACTGAACTCCAGGAGAAGCGATGGTTTAACCCCAGTCCTAAGGCCAGCAGGATCCAGACCCAGGAAGAGCTGATGTTAAAGTTTGAGTCAGAAGTTAGGGAGAGACTCTGTCTCAGCTCAAGGCCGTCAGGCAGGAGGAGCTCCCTCTTCCTCAGCCTTTTTGGTCTATTTGGGCTGTCAACTCATCGGATGAGTTCCACTCACATTAGGGAGGACAATCCTTTTGACTCAGTCTTCTATTCATATGTTAATCTCACCAGAAACACCCTCACAGACACACCCAGAATAATGTTTGACCAAATGTCTGGGCACCCCCTGGACCATTCTAGCTGACACATAACACTGTCATCTCAGTAGCCATCCTAGTGAGTGTGAGGTGATAGCTCACTGCGGTGTAGACGTGCGTTTCCCTAACGACTAGTGGACCATCTTTTCATGTGCTTATTGGCCTTTTGTTTATCTTCTTTAAGAAATGTCTATTCGAATCCTTTCCTCATTTTAAAATCGGGTCATTTGCTTTTTGTTGTTGAGTTGTAGGAGTCTTTGTATATTCTGGATGTTAACCTCTTGTGAGATAGATGCTTCACAAATATTCTCTCCCATTCTGTGGGCTGCCTTTTCACTCCGTTGCTTGTGTCCTTTGACACACAGAAATTTTTAACTAAAAATTTTTTCTGTGATTAAGAAAAGTATAACATGAAATTTACCATCTTAACCATTTTTAAGTGTACATACATACAGTTCAGTAACATTAAGTATAATCACATTGTTGTGCAACCAATTTCCTGAACTTTTCACCTTGCAGAACTGAAACTCTGTACCCATTAAAAACCAGTTTCCCATTTGCTCCTCCCATAACCCATGGCAGCCGCCATTCTACCATCTGCCTCTGAATTTGATAGCTCTTATGGGTGGAATCATGCAGTATTTGTCCTTTTGTGATTGGCTTATTTCACTGAGCATCATGTCCTCAAGGTTCCTCCATGTTGTAGCAGGTGTCATAGTTTCCTGACTTTTTAAGGCTGAACAATATTCCATTGTATATATAGACCACATTTTGTTTATCTGTTATCCATCAGTGGACACTTTGGTTGCTTCTGCCTCCTGACAGTTGAGAATAGTGTTGCAATGCACATGGGTGTGCACATATCTGTTGGAGACCCTGCTCTCAATTCTTTTGGATGGATACCCAGAAGTGGAATTACTGGATCATAGGTTAATTCTATTTTTAATTTAATGTAATGCCTTACTGTTTTTCACAGGGGCTGCACCATTTTACAACCCCACCACCAACAGAGCACGGGGGTTCCAATTTCTCTACATCCTTGCCTACGCTGCTTTTCCTTTTTTTTTTAAAATAGTAACCATCTTAATGGGTGTGAAGTAATATTGTGGTTTTGATTTTCGTTGCTCTAATGATTAGTAATGTTGAACATCTTTTCATGTACTTTTTGGCTGTTTCTGTATCTTCTTCTTTGCCCATTTTAAAATCAAGTTATTTGGTTTTTTGTTGTTGAGTTTCAGGAGTTTTTATCTTCATATTAACCCCTTCTCATTTATATGATTTGTAAATATTTTCTCTCATCTCATAGGCTTCCTTTTCGCTCGGTTGATGGTGTCTTTCGATGCACAGAAGTTTTTTTTTTTTTATATAGTCCAATTTGTCTATTTTTACTTTTTTGCCTGTGGTTTTGGTATCGTGTTCAGGAAGTCCTTGCCAAACCAATGTCATGAAACTCTTCCCCTATGGTTTCTTCTAAGAGTTTTATAGCTTTAGTCCTACATTTAGGTTTTTGATGGATTTTGAGTTAATTTTTGTATATGTATAAGGTAAGGGTCCAACTTTTGCATGTGGATGTCCAGTTTTCCAGCACTATTTGTTGAAAAGACTGTCCTTTCCCCAGTTGAATGGTCTTGGTACCCTTGTGGAAGGTCAGTTGACCATGTATGTGAGGGTTGATTTCTGGGCTCTCTATTCTATTCCATTGGTCTATATGTCTGTCTTTATGTTATCCATTCATGATTTTGTAATATCATTTATTGATCACTTTGAAAATTATGGTTCATGGAGTTTTTTACATTTTCCAAATGTTGACATGTTTCACTTACAATATCAAAGTATCAGTATCATCACCAAACTCATCAAAAAGTCTTAAGGCATTGGTAAGCTGCTCATGGGGGTAGATACAAGATTTCCTAAAGCCTGATTTTTACTAGGTAGCTCAAATTTTCATCATTGCCAACAAAACTGACAGCTGTTTGCCTTGTAGTGACAGGGCCACTGCTTTTGTTGCAGGGTAATATCTGCCAGCTACCCATATCTGAATCTACGTATGGCATATAATTTCAGGAACTGATAAGGGCTGGAGTAGGGACTGGGGCCTGGGGAGGCTCCCTTGAGGAGTTGTGTTTGAGGGCAGTTCTGAATGAAGTGAAGGAGCGAATCACGGGAAGATCTGGAGGTGGAATGTTCCAGGCAGGGGAAACAGAGGGTGAAGGCAGGAATGGAACAGCAGGAAGACCCGTACGGCTGTGGTGGGACGAGCAAGCGGAAGGGGGCGGAGGCGGATCTTACAGGTGCAGGAGCCAGGCTGCAAGAGCTCCCGGCCACAGACGGGACTTTGGGGTTTATTCTGAATGAGACGGAGGCCCCTGAGGGTGTGAGCAGGGAGTGCTGTGACCTGGCCTCTTAAGTGGTCTACGCTGCGTATCGAATGACCACAGACTCAGCAGCGGGAAACAACGCACGTTCATCACGTCACGGTTTCCGTGGGGAGGGGTCTGGGCACGGGGTCTCCCAGGACGCAGTCAGGGTACCGCTGGGCTGGGCTCTCACCTGGAGGCTGCGGACGCCTCGGGCTGCTGGCGGGATCGCCTCCTGGGCCTGTGGGACTCCAGGCCCCGCGCGCCCTCCGAGTCAGCGCGGGGAGCAGGGCTGCAGAGCAGACAGGCGGAGGCGACACACCGTGGCGGAGTCACTCCACGGCCCCGCCCCCGCTTGGACAGGGCGAACGTGAACGTGGGTGTCAGGAGGTGGCGGTCCAGGAAGCCACAGCGAAGTCCGCCCACCGCACCTGACATGTGCTCTGAAAGACCCTCTCAGGCTGACGATGGAGAGGAGACTCCGTCTATCTACAGGGCAGGGGCGGCGGGGCTTCAGTAGTCCGCAAGGCCTAGTGACAAAAGGCGGTCTTCGCTGGAAATTAGGAAATCAGGAAATCATTCGGGATGTTTTTTTAACAAATATTTATTGAACCCACTATGTGAGGGGCATTGGACTGGCTTGGGGATTAAGTGAGGAAGTCAGATTTCTCATTTTTGAGAAAACATTGAGAGGCCAAGGGGAAGCGTTAGTTGACGCTGGTTGAGGAGTACGTGGGAGGTGAGGACGTAGTGCCAGCCACTTGGGGTGTCTCCGTAGAGCTCGGAGAGTCCGCAGGCAGAGGAGATGGGAAGGAGCTTGAGGGAGCCCACAGTCAAGAGGGTGTTTTGTGTATGTGTTTTCTTTTTGTGTGTTTTTTTTTTCAGGCTGAAGGGTAGGAAGAGTGGAGAGACAGAGATCGAAGCTACAACAGTGGGACATTCCTGAGGAGAAGGGTAAGGGCCATGAAGGGAATTATCTTAAAAAGGAGGGAAGACGTCTTTTCTGGCACAGTCTCCATAGTTCTGCCTTTTCCAGAATGTCACATAGCTGGAAAATACGGTATGTAGCCTTTTCAGATTGGCTTCTTTCACTTAGTAATACGCGTTCGAGGTTTTTCCATGTCTTTTCATGGCTTGATAGCTCACTACTTTTTAGTGCTGAATAATATTCCATTGTCCGGATGAACCACAGTTTATTTATCCAGTCACCTGCTGAAGGGCATCTTGATTGTTGGCAAATTTTCGCAATTATGAGTAAAGCTGCTGTAAACTTCCGTGTGCAAGTTTTTGTGTGGACATAAGTTTTCAGCTTCTTTGGGTAAATACCAAGGATCATGGTTGGTGGATGGTACGGGAAGAGTATGAGGTAGGTTCAGTAGAATTAAGTTTCTTGAGAGTGAGACTGTGTTTTTGTTAAGGAAGCATGACCGCACCAGAAAGAAGCAAAGGAGTTGAGGGTATATGTGCAGAAGTGACTCATCGCTGAGTTTCGGCTGAACAGGTTTAAAGGGAGGGCCTCACCTGAGAGGCCGAGTGTATGACTGGACGCACCTGGAGAGGGAAGCATGCTTGCAGCTGCCCATTAGAGGGGCTGAGAGAGAAAGAGAAGATGGTGAGAGGCAGAAGTTTTTAATGCTGTTAGGAACTGTATTTTCTTTAAGAATAGATTAATTCTTCAGGAAGGAGACCTTCAGCATATGCAGCCGAGGAAAATAAAAGGAAGGGGGAGCACAGTCAAGTCAAATAAAAAATTACTTGTTGATCATCTCCTTTGTGCCCTGTTGTGTGCCCGCCTTTGGCGGGGGACACTTCTGGTTTATTTGGAGCCACCGCGTTTTCTAAGCCTTGCGAGTCAAGAACTGAGCCAGAGTGCTCTGCCTGTTAGAACCCCTGTGTACAGAGAGCGAGGACGGGGAGGGCGGGCAGCGGCGTCGGGTGAGCAGTGATGCTTCACAGGGCTGCGTCTCACACTTCTGCAGCCACCTTCCCCTCCACCTGCTGTGCTCACACCTTGTGAGTGTGTACGCGTGTGTGTGTTTATCCCCCAAAGCACAGGACCTGTGACCCTGACATTTCGAGTAAACTTGCCAAGGCAATGAGGTGTCCAATTTAAAATTCAAGTGTTCTGGGTATTTCAGGACATGTGACCAATGTTCAACACGTTCATTCCCATCCTGTCCCCCAAGGACACCCAGCGTAAGTGGTGTGCTGGAGTCGTGACCGCAGCGGCCCTGTGCCTCGTGAGACACACCCGAGGGAACTTCTGAACCGGCGGGCGGGCACCACAGGAAGCTCGCATCCCCTGTGCGGCGAGCAGACCTCTGGGCCCCAGGTGAGGGCAATGGCGCTGTCTCCCGTGACGTTGTGTGTTTCAGGCTGTTTTCTGCTCAGACCCTCCTGTGTCATTAACGTATGAGACCACAGAGCAGATGAACGCGGCCTTGTGTTTGACCCAGCATCGGGATGGGAGAGCTGGCCGTCAGAGGAGACAAGTTCGTTTGTTCCGTCCGGGGTTGACCCGCCGGAAAAGGCCGTCCCTCTCTTTGTGTTCATTCCTTTTTCAACTTGTCCTGTGTTTCTTATCAGTGTCTGCCAGCCATGAGGATTAGTGGCCTGGAGTTCACCCTCATCGTCACTCTCTGCCTAAATTATTTATCTAACCATTTGTATTGATAGTTTATGCTGGATAGGCGAGGGACTATTCCCCGCCCCCCTCCCCCCCCTCCCCCGGAAGGATTTCCAAGGGGATGGGAGGAGACCTAGAAAAACACCAAAAAATTCTTTGACTTCATCTTTGGACTTGGGTCACACTTCAGGGCGGTGGGTTGGGCGGGGGCCGGGGGGATGGGGTGAGATGGAATGTAGACCAAGGCCTGGGTCCAGATCTGAAATCACGTATCTGGCTGTTCCTTTTATCTTTTCTTTGAGGCAAGACTTCACTTCTTTTCATGCAAACTCAGGCCAAACTTGTGGTCAGGTTCTGCCCATCAAGGGAGCTAGGATGAGAAGGAGGTGGCAGGCAGGTCCAGCTCCCACCAGGAAAGCCCCTTTCTCACGCCTCCTTGGCTTTCGCCTAGCACTCAATTTCTTCTAACCAGTGAAAACCGAAGCCGGTATTCAAAAGAAAAGCACAAATTTGGTACCTTGATTGGTGAGGTTCCTTCTCATCATGTTATTCCCAGGGCATTTGTCAAGGCACCTGCTGAAGCCCTGTTCTTGCCCAAATGTGTTTCTTGTGCAAAAATGGTTGCCCTGACCCAGACCTGCTTCCAGAATGTGTGTCTCATCCCTTCCCTCGGCAAGCCTGCAGGTCCTCTTCTGGAGCCTCCTTGCGACCAGTTCTCCAGATTCTGGCTCATTCATTTCAAAGGCTGTTTACTTTATTTACTGAAATTGCATAGTTTTTTAAAAAACAATTTGAGCTTGTATATGAGTTCTTTAAAGAGAGGGGCTTATGTCCTCTGCTAATTGAGATTTTGGCCTGTTTTTTAGATTTTGATATACTTACTTGGAAATTGATTTTAAAAATTTGTAGATTATACCATAAAGACCCTAGTAAATAGCATTAAATTTAACTTTTTACAAGAGATTTGTTGAAAAGTTGTTTAAGGTTTCAAGGGCAATTTGTACTTATTAGATATCTATCCTGTTGGCCTGATATAGGACAAAGTGCTGAGAATAAAAGATCCAAGGACATAACCAGACTTCCACTCCTGGGCATACACCTCCAAAATGAGTACTATGTCCACCAAAGATATGTGCAAGAATGCCCATGGCAGCATTGCTCTTCAAGCCACCACCTGGGTTCCAGATGTCAAACATCTGGTGACAGAAGAGTGTGGTGCAGCCTTTCAACCTACAGCAATGTGGTGGGACTGGTCACAGCTTCATGGCACCACCTGGGGACCTGTGTTGAAGCGAAAGTGGGCATCTCCCAAGAGCACACGCTCTACGGCTCCACTTATATTAAGTTCAGAACAGGCATAACCCATCTATGGTGACAAGAGGGCAGAAGAGCGCTGACCTCTGGGGTATTGGCTGGGAAAGGCGGGGGTGGGCGTCTGCGGTCCTAGAAATGTGTCCATCTTGATCTGCTGGGGTTATACAGTGGGTGCACGTGTATAAACACAGGCTGAGCCATACGGTAAGATGGATTCATTTTCTACATGGAAATTATACCGCAATTAAATAGCTTAAAAGGAGAAGATGGACAATACAAAGTCCCTGACCTCAAGGAGCTAATAGTCTAGTAAGAGAGAAGAACGTGGAAGGGAATCATTCCCTGCCTTGTGCCGGGAGCTGCCCTAGAGGTTTGTAGGAGGAGCAGCAAAAGGACACAGGAGGCATCACTATCACCCTGACACTGCTCTCCAGATCGCCAGATCCAGAGAATATTTCCCGGCTCGTCTACTTTTTGACCTCTCTGTGGCATTCGGCTTTGCCAGCTGCACTCATTGTCAGGAACACCCTGTTCCTCACGTAGCCTCATGGCAACACTCCCCACGGATCCCCTCCTCCCTCTCGCTGTTCTGGTTCTTTTCCTTTCCAGCTCCTTCCCCGGGTCTTGTCGCCCTGAAGGGTCTGTCTGTGGCTGTCTCTCTCTCACCCTGGTCTCCGGGCAACCTCGTCCATCCGGGCCCACGGTTTTAGCTGCCCTCCCCCCGTGTCGCTGACTCCTAATTTGGTGTCTCCAGCCCACATTTTCATCCCCACCTTCAGAGCTGTGTACGGACGTGCCAGCTGGACACTGCCCGCCGGGCGTCCTGCAGAAGCTCACATGTAACATCCCCAAACCGCGCTCTTGCTCTGCCTCTCCTCCCAGTCGCCCCTCTTTCTGTTTTCCCTCATCCAGGAAATGGCCGCTGGGTGCATCCTTGCCTTTTCTCCCAGGCTCGGTTAGAGGATCTCAGTGTCTGCACGTCCGTCTCCCTGGCACACACGGTTCACGCTCAATCAAAGCTGCTGTGCACCCGCCTCCAGGAAGCCCACCTGGGTTGATGCTTGGTGGAGCCTGATTAGGCCTACCATGCTGTGTTTTCTGACCGGATTTACCCTTGCTCCACAGCCTTCCTGCCTCCCCCCAGCGCTGTCTGATCGTGGGTATCCTGGGTCCTGTGTTCCTTCCGTCAAGTGTCAGAACTGCAGTTACTGACTTGAGCAAAAGGAGGATGCACTGAAAGAGCTGGATTTGACCTTGGTGTAACTGAGTCCAGGGGCTTTGACTAGGTCTCTGCCCTCCAGTGTGCTCTGGCCCTCAGACCTGCTCTCCTGCCTGCTGGCCTCACTCTCAGGGGGCCACGGAAGGCTCTGACGCTCCATGACTCTGTGGTTGGTACTCCTCTCCATGCCTCTCCACCACACCTCCCAGAGTCTCTCTGGCCTTGCTTGGCCCATGAGCTCCCCTGGGCTGACCGCTGAACAGGGCATGGAGGCTCCAGGGTCCAGACCAGTGCTCACGCCCACCTTGGGAGCTGGCCGCGGAGCTGCTGTCAGAGGAGGGAAGGAGCGTTGACGGCCCCCCACCAAGTCCGCTGCCGGGAGGGGCTGGCGACTGCGCTGCATTGGCGGCAGCGCCATGAGCCGAGCCTCACCGGCCTCCCTCCCGGGCGGCAGTTCCGCCTCCGCGTCACCCCACCCATCACTGTCTCTCCCTCAGCCACGCGGTTCCTAGGACGGGTCGTTGTCAGGGACACAGCAATCGAAGAGAGGGACCCTGTCAGCCTGTACTTTCAGTTCGCCCTCTGCCCTTACGCCCCCTGCCCTGTCCCCTGTCTCGGGAGCGAGGAAGGGAGATGCAGCCGCCGGCCGGGCCGGGCCGGGCGGGTCGCTGGGAACCATTGGTCAGTGCGCAGAGCGATGCTTGGGGGGGGGGGGGGCGCTCCCGGGATCCCACCTCAGGCGGCCTCCTTCCTCCGCACGGCGCCTGGCCCAGGCTCCGGCCCCCGCCCCTGCGCCCCTTCAGACCGGGAGCGGCAAGCATGTCTCGGGAAGAGAAAGAGCTGCCGCCCTACAGCTGACGCCAAGATGAGTCAGGACAGTGCACGGAGCTCTGGGGGCCGGGCCCCCGCCCCCGCATGTGCGCCTCTGTGGCCTCCTGGTCTGATGGGACATCGTCCAGGTCCCAGTCCTGGCTCCGCCCCTGAGGTACCGCGTGCGCTCACACCTGCGCCGACCCCGCCGTGGGCCTCGACCTTCCGTCAGTAGAATGAGAAGCAGGGACACAAACAGTCCTTTTAACTCAAAAAGTTTCTCTGATTCTGGGGTGTTTCACTTGGGGAGAAAAACCACCACACACGCAACAATACAATCCTATATCCTGGAGTTGATTTGATAAAAATCACCATACACCATTGAAACTCTCCAGTAACTTACTAGTAATGCATTTCCTGATGAGGGGAGGGAAGGCCGTGGTTTCTTTCTGTTCTACTGGTTCAATGTGTGCCGTTCCCTAAAATAAAATCAGCTTGGTACAAAGCCGCTGAAAGTTTTATGTGGTCTTAGCACACACCACACCTAAACTCAGCGGGACATTGTTTCCTTGTTACAGGGCACGTAACAGAGAGCCCCAAATAATGGCTCAGCTGTCCAGCGTACACTTACTGGATCAGCAAAGTTAACAAATGATATCTTATTCCTGGCTGCTTCTGCTGAAACGCGATCCTTCCAAAGGCGAATAAACTGTTCCCACTCGGTGACCTTCCTCCTTTCAGGGAATGAACATATTTGCTTCTCTCCAGCGAGGCCTTTTCCCCTCCCCGCAGAATAAACCAAAACATCTGGAGAAGCTGTGGGATCTCTTTCAAGAAGATTACACGTTCTTTTCGGCTCTGACTTTTCTGGGAGATGAATCCTGACGATGTGAAATTAGAAGCTGGTGTTCGGGCTTCACGGGAGACCAGCCCGACCGTCCCTGGGAAGCTGGCCCATCTCTCTCTCTCTCTCTCTCTTCTTCTCACTCTTTCCTTGTGATGTTTCCCTGACCCTTGAGAACACAAGGCGCAAAGAAACTGCCCCCTCCCTTCTGTCTCCCTGGCAGGGAGTGGCCGCCTGTGAGGGACTTGGCATTGCTGACACCTTCTGCCTGTCCTCTGGGCGCCACCTGAGGCCCGGGCTGCTGGTCGCTGGGCAGGTCTGGTCTCGGCACTGGACGCCCCTCAAGGCCACCGAGCTCCTACCTCTGATGGGAGTAAGTTACGGCCTTGAGGCAGGCGGACTGGCTCTGTCCCGTTCGCAGTGAGGGGCTTTGCAAGTGCTGGCGTGTCTTCCCTCATCATCCCCTAATCGTGTCCTGTGTGACGGGCATGGGCCCGTTAGGGACAAGGCACAGGGACCACCTTCAGGCTGAGAGGGAGGACAGGGCCCGGCTGTAGGGCAGCCTAGGAAGGAGTCGGTTGCCCCTCAAGGCTCTGCCCTCTTTGCTGCCAGCTGGAAGCTGCTGGTGAGGCTCTCCAAATCCAGCTTTCACTGATGTTTGGTCAGAAAGAAAAAGGGTGGGGTGAACAGTCGGTCGCCCGAGTGCCAATGGTGACAAGCGTTTTGACCACTACGGGAGCCGAGCCGAGGGTGTGGGTCCTGAGTCACGGGCGCTGGGAGGATGGGTGTTTGGGGAGACGACATACCTTCCCCCAGGGTATGGGCAGCGGGGGCTGTGTGTGTGTTTGGAATAAAGAGAGCGATGGGAAGACCAATAATCGGGGTGGAGAAAGGTCTAAAGAGCCTGCCTTGTGTGCGCTGGCGGGCTCGCTATAGGTGGAGTGTGAAACATGAACTGTTTACACAGCTCTCATTTCCTTGTATTAAGAACACAGAGCGAGCTGGGCACGGAGCTCAGCGGGGCTGCCTTCTTCTCGGCTGCAAACCACTTCTTTAAGATGGACCCTTAGACTTTGGAGGAAGCCGCTTTCCACCAGACCTGGCAGGGCTGGAGCAGCGCGTGCCACCAGCTGAGCAAACAAACCTGAGAAAGAGAACTTGGGTGCACTCGGGTTAGCGGCCCCGGGCTGGAAGGCTCCCTCCCTCCCCTCCTGCTTGGCCCCGTCCCTTCCCAGTCTCCGGGGTGGCATGGGGATGGGGCTTCCGCAGAGGAGGTCCTCAGGTAGGGGATGGGGCCCTGCAGCGCATTGAACGTGAGAGATTTACAGTCTTCTACTCCTGACTTTTGTTTAATGGAAACCAGAGGTATAAAAACTAGGCAGCAAGTAACACCATAGCAGGAAATAAAAGGGGTGGGAGGGGGAGAAAAGGGTGCATTTGAATGGGGCGCAGTCTTTATCAGCCCCCCTGCACGCAGCTGATGTGGCCTCTGGCGCCCGATGGGGGTTGCAGAGCTGTCTCTGGAGGGTCACCAGGTCTAGAAATCCTGAGAAAGACATGGCCTTTGGTAAAATCCCAAACGGGCTTTGTCAAGAGTTATCCTCTTTTGCTTGGAAATCTTTATTCTAAGAAACATTTCATACATTTGTTTCTGGTTTGTTTTATATTTTCCTGGAACTAGTTGGGTTAATAAAGTACTTGATGCCTGAAAAGCCCTTTATGGTGTGTGCATGTAAAGGTGTCTCTGTGTGTGAAATACAGGATATTCATACTTTTTCTTTCAGGGAACTAGCAAGCTGAGCAAAAGCTGATGTTCTGAACCTTTATCCATGGTTTCCAAGTGGGTGTTTTTTCCCCGACGATTCCTGAGGACAGAACTCTCACTTTTCAATACAACTCCCTGCACGGAAGAGTAAATCCTGCTTTTAGAGCCTTAGGTATTTCTTCCCTTTTTTCCACACTCACACCTGGGTTCTGATTCATCAGCTAAATTCAGGTGGAAGAAATCAGATGCTTATAAAAATATTCTAAAAAGTCATGCCTAACCTTTAAGGGGAAAGGGCTAGATGTTTCATTAAACATTTATCACTTTTTGGGCGGGAAATAAACTTTATTTTCCTCTCTTGGGGAATTACCCAGAAGCAATAAAATGCTCTTTTATAACTGAATATCCCAGTTTACATCTCGTGGAACGAAGCAAAATAAATATAAAGTTTAAAAATAAGGTCACGGGCCATATATTTTAAAAAGCGTTGTCACCATGGGCCAACGCAGCTCAAATGTGTTTCTTTCATGTTTAACTGCATGGGGGTGCACAGATTTCCCCCCCTAATATCAGTCTTGTTTCTCAATTAACTGTCTGATTTCTGCTGTAGTGTTTGATTAGAAAAAAAAAAGGAGTAGTGATGGAATCTTACGTCTTATTTAAAAAATAAAACATTATCAAAATCTGAGAATAATTCCTGGGAATGAATTCCTTTTCTCCCTTCTCCACTTGATCCTTCAAATTTTTCTTTGGTGGCTTTACTTTTGTTTATTTTCAAGTTTCACTTTCTCTTGGATTTTATATGCACCTTCTCTGCGAAGAGTTCGTCCTAGTTTAAATGCCTTCTCCCTGCATATTCAAGTATCAGGAAGGAAATGGTATGGGGCCCGGGATTTGCTCCCAAACAATGCAGGGGGGTGAGCGAAGGAGGGGATGCGGGTGAGGGTGCAGGTGAAACCAGCTTGGTCGTGAGCTGATCACCGTTGAAGCTGCATGTGGGGCACACGGAGGTTTATGACATTATTCTCTTTGGAATGTGCTTGAAATTTTCCATAAAAAAGTTTTCCTCAATTCTCACCAGTCTTCACGTTTCTCTTTTACTGGACTCTGGGTTGTCAATCCATGTTTCCCTCCTTGAGACCCCAAATGTTTATTCTGGAAAGGACACCACTTCGCCCAGTTGACCGGCTCTGACGATGGGATTTTTGGAGCTCTTTCTGAAGAGATTGTGAGTGGAAGGCTGTCCTGTGGCTATTTCTCAAATCCAGACTCCTCTAGAGCAGGTGGGCGAGCTCTCAGCCGCCGTAGGGCATCTGTCTAAAGCACCTACTTAAACTTGTAACACATTGGAACAGGCATCTTGATACAGCCCCTGTTAGACACGGGGGCAGAGGAACTCCAAAGGGAAGAGTTCGAACTCTGTCCACAATTGGGGATTGGATACGTTCAGAAAAAGCTCATGGGACGTCCGGGTGAGGGCGTCACCCACTGAGGCCGGGAGGCAGAGATGGACTTGAACCTCTGAAAGTCTTTCCACTTTACCAGGCTCCTCAGAACACAACAAAACTTACTTTTATTCTCTCTCTATAAGGGTAGGATGGATAACTAATAAAATCATAGGTAGATAATGGTATCAGAATTCCAAATTGCTTCAGTAGGCAAGAATCATGAACTAGAGGCAACAAGGTAAACTATAATATTAATGGTTCTACGTCCTGCATTTGGGTGAGAAGGACCAATGGCAGTTGTGTAGCAGAGACCGGACCTTAGACACATACAAAAGGCCTGGGATCTCAGAGGATCTAGTCTGAGCCACGGTGAAATGCAGTTACTGAAAAAGCCAACACTCTTCAAATTGCATGAATGCATTTATAGCATCCAGATTGAGGGAGGTAATAGTTCCCTATCAGGGTGCCACACTCTAAGAAAGGTATTAAAGCACTGGGAAAATCCAGAAGCAAGTGAGTAGGATGGAAAGGAGGCTGGAAGTGATCATTTATAGGATCATGAAAGGAAACAGAAGTAGCTAGGGTCACAGCTTTCTAGATGGAGGACAAAAGGGGCCCCAGGAAGCTGGGAGGTACTCACAGGGCACAGAGAGGGGAGTTTGGGAAAGCAACCTCGTAACGCTGTTGATGAAATCCTGGGCTCACCCCCGAGCTGCACCGGAATGAATTGCATTCTAATCAGCACATAAAGGACTTTGAGAACGGATTTAATAGGTAGACCATGCAGGTCCCAGACCAGTCACTGGGCACCAAATGTATGGGGCAGATCCAAATAACACTACAAAGGCTTTGAAAAGTGACCTGATCTGAAGACCACAAAGACGATGGGTGGGAACTTGCAGCCTGAACCTACCCCAGGTTGACTGTCTGCTAAAACAACAGTATCAATATTTTCTGTATATTTTAACCAGACCCAGAGTCTCATAACGTAATAGTCAAAATCTGACCCAGAATTACTTGGCATAGAAAGAATTCGAAAAATATCAACTGGCGTGGCAAAAGGCAGTCAGCAGACACCAATAAGGTGACACAGATGTTGGAATCGTATGACAAATATATTAGAGAAACTATTATGAAAATGTTCCAAAAAACAATTGTGAACACAGTTCAAAGAAATGGAAAGAACTGGAAAGTGAAATAGCTGAAATAAAAAACTCACTGGATGGGCTTATTAAGATAATATAAGATAATTTGTTCCTAAGGTAATGTATTAATTATAAGTGTATATAATTTAGTTTTTTAAACAATGACTCTTGTTAATGTTTGCAAACTCCTGAAAATTTAACAGTCAGCTCTTGTGAGCCGATACAAGCCAGCTCACAACACAACTGTCTACCGTGAACAGTCTGTGTCAGTGAACAGTAAAATATCCTGCACTGTAGGACTTGCTAGAGAATTTATTATAGAGACAGACACTGTGAAACACCAAGTGGGGGCTGAACGTGCATTTCTAAGTAGAGTTGACTTGTGTCCGGGGAATGGACGTACTTTGGGAAATGCTGACCCAAACAAACAACTAACCCCACAACGCTCTAACCCCACACTCCCCCGGCTGCGTTCTCATCTCTCTCTGGCTCTGCAGCCACCTAAACCCTTCCATCCACCCCAGCCCCAGGCCTTTAATCTTTTCTGTGTCTTCTTTCTACACGCTCCTCTGTAACTCATCTCTTGGCACAAAGCAAGCCCTCGTTACTGTTTTCTTCACAGACAGCAGCCAAGTTTAAAATTTGGACTTAACCGGTAACAATTTTCTCCCATTGCTTTTTCCCAGATTTAAGAGAGAACCTCAAAACTGTCTCTCACAGTATCCATATGCTTTGCAGCTACTAAATCACAGACAAGATGGAGACCATCTCGTAAGCTTGGCAAGGCAAACCTCTGGGAGAGTGTCAGACGGCAGTTCCCTTCCTGGTGGCCAGATGATCTGTCCTCAGATCTCTGTGTTGACCTTCCTCCCACCCGAAACCCTCGTTAACAGGAGTGGAAAGAGCCAAAAGTCCGAGATGATGTGATTTCCCCCCTTGGTTCTCGGATGGACGATCCATCACAGGCTTTCGTCGGCATCCCTGGGTCTTGTTTGGGAAACGCTACTTTCTATTACTTTAGAATATGTTTATGTCCATGAATATCATCCGGAACTACAGGAATTTGACTCGATAGCTAATTTCTCTTCATTTGCGCACAGCTGTTTCACCCGTGTTGGCAATTTTCCTGAAGAAAAATGTTGCCCCTGGTGGAGTGGGAGCATCTTTCGATGTTGCCGGCGTTTCAGCGACAGATGACGTGCTAGAGCAAGCTGCTGTCCAGGGGTGTGGGCCCCCCTCGCCGTGGCCCGGCGTGCGGATTGTGAGAGCAGTTGGGGCCTGGGGCGTGAGGGGCCCGCGGGGAAGAGTTTGAAAACCTGAAAACCTGCCTATCCCTCTTTGGGAACCAATATTTCAACTTAGACTGGTTGGAATAATCAAATTCAGAGCAGAAGCTGACACCACAAGACACCATCTCTCCACTCCTTTTGTGGGCACTTTAAAGTCGTAATTTAGACTTTGGCAAATTGGCGTTAAGGAAGATTTGTTAACACACTTGCGGATTACCAACATCGGGTGGTTGGTTTGCTTTCTGCTAGCTTGTTCAAGAGGGTGGGATTGTCTGCACACACGGTGCAATTCATCAGAGTCAGCATCGGGTCTCTTTTCTATAAATAGTAATACACTTCCTTCCTTTAGACATGCTGGGTATTTTGGGATATGTAGATTTATTTACTTTTTTTTTAACTACTTCTAAAATCTGTGGTCTCATCAGAAGGACAAATAAGTTCCAGCATTCTTCCTCCTCCTTTGCGCCTTTAACTCCTGAGATAGAGCTTGTGGGGCTGCCTTGTCCAGTCGGAGACACTGTTCTCAGCGTCACGTTTTTGATAACTTCTATTTGTAACACTGATCGTAGTTTCAAGATCTGGGACGCCATTTAGTCATAAAGAGATCCTCTAGGCTGCAGAGGGTAGAAATAATAGATATATCAGGTATTCTAATTATTTGCCAGTCTTAATGGGCAAAATATAACTATTTTTATTTCAACCAGCTTCCGTGTTGCTGATGGTTTGCAAATACATCGCATACCTGTGTTCACATTGGTCCATCAGCTACGTGGGCAAAGTGTACCCCCATGGAAATGAATAAAATCAACGTAATCCTTTTGAAAAGAAAGAACGGCAAATCTTACCCCGCTTATTGTACGCAGTGTTTGGCTTCACTCAATAATAGATATATAATTTGTGATGGGTTAAAAATGAAGTTATCTTTCTTATAAAGATGGTTGTATTGCTGCTGTTACTGTTAAGAGCTAAGGAAAATCTTCCCTTTCATGTTTGCAGAGTTACACGCCCGCCTTTAATCTGTGGTATCAGCGTTTGTCCAAAAGCAGTTGTTGTTGAGAGAGGATGGTCCAGGCGAGGCAAAAGGAAAACAGAAAATTCTTTTAAAAAGAAAAAAATGAATCTGAGCTGTATATTTAAAACAGAGAAACTAGCACTTTCCAAGGTAAATGAAAAAGAGCTTATCTTATTTTTCTCAGAAAGAGATTTGAAAGCTAATCCATTTATGATTTTAAAGTCATAAATGGATTGGTAAAATAGTGATAGATTCAGTGTGTATTTTATAGTAGCGCGGAATTTAAAAAATAGGAACTCCTACAGTATTATTTCACCCAAAGCATAATAAATACAGAGAGGAAGGTCACTGGAGTTGATGATTTATAAAATACTGTAGCTCAAGAGACCTCTAACATGGTGAGGAAAAGCTTGAAAAGGGCCTTATTCTGCGCAGCGTTTGAAACATGCCCCTCCACCAATTAACACGAAGACGAATCAAGGGAGGCCGGCTTTGCCTTTTTTCTTTCGGGTCAAGGAAGTCACTGAGATATAATTTCATGTCCTACTTTGAGAATTTGGGATCAGTGTTATCCTGATTTAGGCCGTGTTTTGATGGATTATCCTGGGAAAGGAGAGTTGCCACAGCGCGCGGCCAATTTAATTCCTCCAGAAAACGACGCCGTGGTTTCGTATGTCTCCCGCGAAGTCCACGCCGGGGAGAGGAAACCTGAGCGTGAGGCTGGTCCCAGGTGCTGGGTTTCTAGGGGCCAGGGCCTCACCTGACAGGTAGACACTAGGCGCGTTCAAGTGATAGATCAGACTGTGAACTTCTCTCGGGCGGGGACCGAGGGGCATCAGACAGGAAGAAAAGATTCTAGGTAGAATCAAGCTTCACACTTCTCAACCGTATCCAAGAGTCACACGTGTTCTCTTCAGTTCCTTGCCCTGAGGACCGGCCTTCAGGGACTTGAGTCCAGGCCTAAAGCCCTCTCAAGGGTCCCCTGACTTCGCCGTCTGAGACCCGGCCAAGACTGGTTGAGGTGGCCTGTCCTACTGCAGGGAGCTCAAACGCGCTTACTTTTGCTTAATTAACAGTGACGAGACTGGTGGTCTTTCAGGGGATTCAGCAGTCATCGTTACGTGGTGGTTCTGATCTCTTCAGTTTATGCTCCACTTGTCTGCTGAGCAGCCGCTTGATCTCTGGATATAGTCGGGCGCGTATGTAGTTTCTGAGCGAGTGCTGACCCCAGCAGCGCGGCGGGCGTGGTGCCTTGGGGATGGCCGTCGTTTGCTGCCCGCTGTCTGAAGCTGTACAGAGCATCCCCAGTGCCTGGCTCCCGCTGTCGCGGCTGCTAGGGCCAGCCAGGCTCTGTCCCTTTCCAGGGCAGGGACCCTACTTGCTGAGCGTCCCACACCACCTGCTTAGCTTTGATCCTGGAAAAAACCAGGAAGCCGCTAGAGCTGGGTATTCTGCTCAGATGACCAGGATGGAGCAGAGTTAACGAGGCACAGATGCCCGGTCGAGGAACACACCGAGCGGCTGGGCGTGCGGACCCTCAGGTTTACACCTGGCTTCGGTGTGTCTGGGGCTGAATCCTGCTGTCAGCTGTCAGCCTGTCTTCACAGCAACGCTGAGTTTTCCATCGAGCAGGATGTTAGATTAGCTAAGTCATCTCCACCCGGCTTTTGACAGCAGAAGAGGTTGGGAGAGGGAAGAAAACCTGCCTCCTACTTCTCCCAAAGCTGAGGAGCTGGCAAGTGTGTCGCTCTTTATAAATCCATAGACTTCTCTTTACATTTTCATGCAACACAGACAAATGGGATTTTAGATCTGAAGTTCCAGAGAGACTGCTTAGCAGGGTCGTTCTCAGCTTAGGTCATGCCCCTGGTGTCTAGGGAGAAGGGCTGTCAGGTTTAGCAAATAAAACTACAGGAAGTACAGTGAAACTTGAATTTCAGATAAACAACAAATAATTCTTTAGTGTAAGTATATCCCAAATATTGCATGGGACATACACTAAAACATGACTTGTTGTTTATCTGAAATTCAAGTTTAAGTGCGTGTCCTGTATTTTATCTCGCAGCCCTCCTAGGGGTTCATGAAATGGGCCTGGATTACTATTTGCCTGTAGTTCTGGAGTCTTTTGGGCACGCTATGACAGGCCTACGCTTCCCAGAATGATCTATCAGTTTGCTTAGGTGACACGGGGAGAGAATCTGGCAGTGAGGAACTACAGCAAAAGGTATTTTCGTGTAGAAGCGGCAGTCTACTGTGGGAAAGAAAAAGGCAAGTATGACTCTGGGTCTTTGGAGTTCAGGCTTCAGGGAGGGGAAGTGCCTCGCAGAGATCTGATGTGTAGTGGTTGAAAATAATATTCAGCTGTCACAACTCGGTTTAAAACTGTGTCTTTCTGTCATTCTTGCCAGGCTCACACCCTGTGAAAGTCAGGCAGGGAGTATATTCTATGACACCAGGCTGATTGTGGCCAGATGTTAATCTCGCTGTTTACTCTATTTTATTGCTGTTATATTATCTTTTTACTGCAGAACAGTGACATGTAATGAAGCTCCTAATACACAGTAGTCAAAATCGGCAAATTACAAGGTCTGGGAAGACTATGTTCATCTTGAAAGTTTTTTTCAATACCTTCCCCCCTTTTCTGAAATACACTCATTTATCTTATAGCTAAGAGCCCTGCATTCACACTCTGAAAAAACATCCCCGACTCCTGGGGAAAATACGTTGATGTAGTTATTGTTTTCGTTATCGGACATCACGTTCCCATTAGGACGGGAAAGAGCCCTCCCCGCCGAAGGGGAGCTTCCCGGAGCGCCAGCTTGCTGCGGAAACACGTCAAGTCCCACAGCGCCCCCGGCTGGCCGGCAGAGGGAGTGCGCACCTGTGGGAAGCAGCCGGGAGGAGGTCGGCCGCCCGCACCCGGCAGATTTCTTTGCTGGTCCAAGCACAGGCGATGGGGGATCGAACATAAGTGGGTGGTTGGAATCTGGCCATTTTGAGGAAGAATAGCAAAGACGACATAAAGACGTGTCCATGACTCTAGATGGTAAATAAGAACGAAACTCTGAATCGTCTGAAAGTGAGTATTTGAGTATGACGTCGTTGCACAGCCTCTGAGGCTTTCCCCTCTCCTTTGCGTTGGGAGAGATGCTCGCAGACAAAGAAAGTCAAAATCGGGCGCAGTTCTCAGGAGAGGGAGAGGCAGCTGGATCCGGCGCCGACCCTGTAAGCGCAGGCAGGGTTTCAGTTTGCTCGGGGGCTGCAGGCGCCTGGGTGTCAGGTGCTGTGGCTGCAGCCCCCGGAGGGCGGCAGGCGTCCACTTGCTCTGCGCTGAGAGCGCCTGCGATGTCAGCAGGCCTTCGTCCGTCCGGCCAGTGCCGTGGCCCACCTCCCCTCTCCTTTCGGACGTCTCAGTGTCAGGGGTGGGCAGCGGGTCAGGACCACCTGGTCCAGCCTCTGGTCCCACACTGTAAGCCCCAGGTGACTGGTCTAAAGTCACAGTATCATCTCTGTCTGGATATTTTATTTCCACCAGCTGCGGTGTTGCGAATGACCTCGTAGCTTATTCTGTTTTTAAACTTCTCGGTTTTGGTGGCAAAATTGATCTTCAAAGAGAGGTTACACAGAGGATGGATTGTTGCAGAGGGACTTGGGAGGTGGTTACCCATGTGCCTGGCCAAACCTGCTCAGATACTGGCTGTTATCGCTTTTAGAGTCTGTTTGGTTCACGGAAGTGTATGAATTCACACCCCAAACAGATGAAGGGTTAGTCTTGGTCTGCTGGTGAGTTATTCTTCCGCGGCCCCGGTATGTGAAGTCGAGGGTAAAGCCTTACACTCAAGGCGGGTCTAGAGCAAGGGTGCTGTTCTTTATGGGCGCAGGTAGACCAAGTTAACCTCATGGCCAAATTAAAATGCTTAACAAAATGGAGCGATCTTTTAGTAAAACTAAACAAGGCAGATAAACTCGTAACATCTCAGATACTTGAGTTTTCTTTCGTAGGCCAAAGAACTCTGAGTGTGTTTAATTCTTCTGAGTCTGAGGTTTATAAAATTGAAGAACCTGAAAACAAAAATCCAAAAAACAAAAAAACCAGACTCGGGTTGACTGTCCTAAAAGGTAATGGTCCTTAAAGCATCTTCATAGTTTGGGCCAGGCTGCCAGACTTTTTAAATAAATTGTGGTAAATAGAGCGATAGAAACGAATTATGTGTGGAGGGTATTCTCTCAGAAATCTAGTCTGGAAATCTCATTAGGAATTAGTTGCAAACCATCCTCCTTCACCCATGTTGTTGGGTTTATTTTGTCACTACTGTCCCTGTGAAAGGCAGCTGTTGGCCATTTCGCCTCTGGTTTTCTGTGACCAATTTCCATAAAGTTCGTTTAGCAGTTCAAACTTTATTAAGACTCTTGACAAAAACAGCTGCTAGAAGTGCAAAGGAATGTAATAAAAAACACAGGGTCAGAAACAACCAGAGTCTATAAAAGCAACATCCACAGTGCCCACGCCCCCCCAGGGGGGTGCAAACTGATCACAGTGTCCGCCTGGACCGTGGGACCCCCGAGTGGGCAGACAGCGGGACCCCAGGCTCAGCCAAGGCTCTGAGGCTCGAGGCTGCCTGCCATCAGCCAGCTGACAACCTAGTTAGGGTCCGGGCAGGGTGCCAAAAAAAGAGCAGGACCAGGGCAGGCTTGGTAGTCCTAAAGCGTGAGGAAGCACTGGTGCAGATTCATTTTATGCTGGTTTTATTATGCAGTAAAAAAAATCTCCAACACATACTCATTTACTAAAAAGAAAACAATAAATGTTCAGTTGATTGTAGTTTCCATATTCGCACAAAGGGGCACAAATTAGAATCGGCCAAGGGCTCTGAGATGCGCTTGGAAATCTTGGGGAAAATGTGGGTTTGAATAGAAATATGCAGTAGGGATCAGTGTGACAACCCACCACAGTTACGCTTCGTGGCTTTGGGGGATCTTTGATATGTACTCCATGTGCTATTAAAATGACATCTAGATATTTCAGGGAAAAACGGGAACACAAAAACTGATGTTGCTTTCCACAGAGAAAACAGAAAATTAGAAAATATAGTTTATCTTTGTGGTTTTTGCCTGAAATCACAAAGGAGGCAATTTGAAGAGGCTGGAGTGATAATGGAAGGAAGGGAAGCAGGAGCTCTCTCCCTCGGCCCCCTGCCCCTGGCCTCCAACACACACCCCGAGGCAGGAGGGAGCCCTCTGCACAGCCAGGGCGTGGGGTGGCCCAATCCTGTAGCCGCTCGCTCCCTCACTCATTCAGCAAACACGGGAGAGCTTGTGGGCGCCGGCCAGTGTCCCAGCTGTGAGGACGCAGAGCTGAGCAGGAGCCCGGCCTCCGGCAGGTCCCTGCTCAGAGGAAGGCAGACTGCCTCGGACGTGAGGGGCTGAAGGTCAAAGACAAGGCAGCAGTGGACTGAGAGCTGGACACGAAGCGGGCCAGGCAGCGAGGAGGAGGTGGCGGAGGCCCAGGCTGGAGGCTGCCGACCCCTCCTGGCAGCGGGTGTGTGGCCGGAGCCTGGGCTGCACGGCTGGATGCGGCCCCTCCCTGTCTGGCCCGGGGAGGTGGCCGGGGGCTTCTGCTTTTCCCCCTCAGCCTGGCTGCCTGAGGACGACCAGGGCCTCGCCCTTCTCCAGAGTCATCACTTGCTGGAAGTGTCACCTGTCCCCCCCGCTGCTGAATCTTGTTTAAGGACAAGTGAATACCTTAGTTGTGCAAGTTCCCCCGGAGGGTCACAAGCTGGGCTTGTGCTGGTCTGTGTCCTCACAGAGGCTGGGTGGGCGCTGCTCAAGCCTTTCCCTTGAAGGCTGAACGCGGAGAAGGCACCAGCCATGCCCATTGCAGGCTCTGTCGCTCCAGCAGGATGGGGCACAGGTCGGCTGAGGCCGATGCAGACAGTGGGCGGCGTCCCTGGGGCAGAGGTCACGGCACTTAGCGCCAGGCTTGGGCGGCTCTGTCCCCTCCAGCGGCCACATCTTTGGTGGACATCAGCCCGGTTGGGAGTTGCAAATCTTTTTTTGGGGTGTGTGCGTGTGTGTGTGTGGGTGTGCGTGTGTGTGTTACCTATTTCCAGGCAGGCTTTGTTTTATTGTACTTTTGGGCTTCACAGATACGGAGTTTTTTACGAATTGAAGGTTTATGGCAACCTTGCATTGAGTAAGTCTGTTGGCGCCATTTTCCCAGCAGCACTGGCTCACTTCATGTCTCTGTGCTATTTTGGTAATTCTTGCAATATTTCAGACTTTTTCATCATGACTATATTTGTGAGTGTCTGTGATCGTTGATGTTACTACTACAACGTGCTAAAGGCTCAGATGTTGGGTAGCATTTTTTAGCAATACAGCATTTTTTAACTAAGGTAATGTACATTGTTTTTAGACATAATGCTGTTGCACACTTAATAATCCACAGTATAGCGTAAACACAGCATATGCACTGGGAAACCAAAAAATTCGTGTGACTTGCTTTATTGCAACTGTCTGGCATCAAATCCGCAGTATCTCTAAGGTCTGTCTGTAATTTTTGCAGTTTTATTGAGATAGAATTCACATGACATACAATTCACCCGTTTACAGTGTGCAACGGTTTTTGGTATGTTACATTATTAACTTTAAAAAATCCTGGTAAAGTCTGTACAACATAATTTTTTGTCATTTTAATAATTTTTAAGTGTGTGATTCAATAGCATTAATTACATTCACAGTGTTGTGCAGCCATCACCACCTCTATTGCCAAAACTTTATCCTCACCCCAAACAGAAACGCTGCCTAAAACCAGAAACTTCTGCTGAAGTTATTAAGCATTTACTTGACATTCCCCCTTCCCCCGACCTCTGTAACCTCTGACCTTTCTGTATGTATGAATTTGCCTGTTTTAGATATGTCTCGTAAGTTGAATCATACATTATTTGTCCTTTTGTGTCTGGCTTATTTCACTTACCATACTGTCTTCAAGCTTCATCCATGTTGTGGCCTGTGTCAGAATTTCCTCTCTTTTTGTGACTGAATAATATGACACTGTATGGAGAGACCACATTGTGTTCATCCTTCACCTCTCGAGGGACAATTATTTGGGTTGCTTCCATCTTTTGCCTATTGTGAATAACGCTGATGTGAACATGGGTGTATGAGGATTTGTTCCAGTCCCTGCTTTCAATTCTTTTGGGTGGAACTGCTGGGTCATATGGTGATTTATGGTTTTGGGGGAAACACCAAACTGTTTTCCAAAACTATTTTCTATTCCCACCAGCAATGTAAGAGGGTTCTAATTTCTCCACATCCTTGATACTTATTTTCCATTAAAAATATTGTTACAGGCAGCCTAGTGGGTGTGAAATGGTTTCTCACCGTGGTTTTGATTGCATTTCTCTAGCGTCTAATGATGTCAAGCATCTTCTCATGTGCTTGTTGGCTATTTGTAAATATTCTTTGGAGAAATGTCTATTCAAGCCTTTGCCCGTTTTTAAGTTGAAGTATTTGTCTTTTGGTTGTTAAGTTGTTGTTAAGTTGTATATACCCATCACTCAGCTTCAACAATTATCAAAGCATGGCCAATCTTGTTTCAATTTTACCCCACCCACTCTCTTTATATGTTCTGGATATTAAACCCTTATCAGATACACGATTTCCCAATGTTTTCTCCCATTCTGTAGGTTGTCTTCACTTTCTTGGTTATATCCTTTGATGATTTACAGCTCTTTCAAAGATGGTAAAAGGGGTTTTATTCCTCCTTCTCACCCGTGTCTCTGTGCTGCCCCTTTGCTCCAGGACGGCAGGTGGTCCAGTGAGGGTGGGAGAGGAAGGGGCAGACGGAGACCTTCTCGGTCTGGTTTTCTCAAACAGGGGCTTTCTTTCCTGAGGGCGTCACCCTGTAGGAGAGAAAATTCCTCATGGTGAATTAATCATTTCCCACTTTCAAAGTAAGTATCCCAGTCATCTCCTCACTCCTGAGCAAAGTCCTAGCGCTGCTTGGCTGTGTCTGTGTCCAGCGCCCCACGTGTCCGGCTGCCGCCTCCCCCCGGGCCGTCGCGGCTCACCAAGCCTTTGTGTCTCCTGTCCTTGGGATGTGTGAGAGTGTTTCCAATTAAGTCAGGGTGTGGGAACCTAGTCCTGTGATAAAATGACAGGAACCTCAAAGCTGGGGTCATTGCAAAAGAGGCCGTTCATGTTTTCCATCTGAGTCCAAACTGGACTTGGCCTTCTGCAGAGATTAGTCAAGTTCCATGAACAGGGTCGGGCCACCCCAGCTCCCAGGCCCCTTCTCAGCCTGCTCTGTGCCCACACCTGCCGCCAGCCCCCTCCACTGGCCGCGCCCAGCTCGATAGGTCCAGAGGGCGGCAAAGAGAGATCCCTTCCCCCAGGACTGTGCCAGGGAAACTCAGCCAAAGCTTTGTGCTTTTATTTTTTAACTTTCATTTTGAAAAATTCTAAGCATCTGGCAAAGGAAGCCTCCAGGAACTCACCACCCAGCGTCAACAATTTTCAAAGCGTGGCCGCTCTTGTTTCAGTTTTTACCCCGCCCACTCTCCCTTGCCCAGTACCATTTTGAAGCAAATCCCAAGCCTCATATAATTTCATTCATGAAGCTTTCAGATCATATCGCTAAAAGACATGAACTCGTAGGTATAAAGATATAAATCCATGATCACACATCAGCAGTATTAACAGTGGTTCCGTATCATCTGACAGCCTCTTCACTCACATTTCTAAATGTCTCATCAACGTCTTTTTAATTATTCTAACATCGGTTTGTTTGCATCATGGATCCCAAGAAGGTTCATGCATTGCATGTGGTCAGTATGTTTCTTTTAATTTGTAGATCCCTCACCCCATCTCCTTTTTCACCCCATAGACGTATGTGTTGGAGAAACTGGGCTGTTTGTCCTGTGGAGTTTCCCATAACCTCAGTCTTAACTGCGTCACAATGGTTAACCTATTTCTCTGCTCAACTGGTGGTTGAATCAGCCAGTGCTGATGGTGTTAAGTACAAAGTCTATATAAACCCTGAGGTGTAGCTACACGGGGTTTTCAATAAACCACGTCTGGTTCCGGAGAGGGCGGCCGGGAGCAGGTTGCTGAGAGGTGGTCCTCACTGTAGCCGAGGCCCCTGGCGCCGGTCCCAGGAAACGTGTGGGGCGGTCCTGGGGAAGGAGGTTGGGATGGGGGGCAGGATTCAGGAGGACATTCACTTTGTAGTATTTGAAATTTTTATGAGGATATATTTATACATTATTCGTGAAATACAAAAATGAGCTTTAAAATAACGAAGGGGAGAAAATGAAGACAGTGAATCGGTTTGGCACGCGTGCTCGACACGTGGGTTGGCGGCAGAGGTGTGAGATACGTGAGAAGAGCCGAGGATTCCGACAGGGGACAGGACTCCCGCCGGCTCCCCATCAGCCCCCGCTTCTCCCTCCAGCTAGAGACCCGCGGGAGGGGCCCCGTCCTCGGGCACGAAGCCCCTCTCGCCAGACCTGTGGGCACACGGCTCCCTGAACGTCGTGGTAACCCTCTGCCCCACCTGCTGTGCTTTCCGGGGGTCCCGGCCCCGTAGCTCACGGGCGAGCAGATGCAGGGGTGACACGGCACACGGCACTTCTGGGGGCCGAGGGACCACCGGCTCTGTTGGGAGGCGCAGCTTGACCTTTAGTGACACGACTTTTTAAAAAATAACCTTGAAATGGCCAAACTTCCCCGCCAGCTCCCTGGAGGGAGAGAACAGAGCAGGACGCCAGCAGCCCGGCCCGAAGGCGGGGACCCCGGGAGGCGGAGGTGCGTTCACCTGTATTCCCTTCTCCCGGGGGAACCAGTTCATACAGGTATCCCCGTTCTCCGGGGAGAAGAGAGTGGGTGCAGGGAAGCTTTTCCCTCCAGAGGACTGTGGTGGAGACTCCATCCCAGGAAGTTTTGTCGGGAAGACCCGCGGAGCCAGGGACAAGCATGTCCCTCTAAGGGCGCTTTCATACTTCATTCAGCTGACTAGCGATCCCTCCCCTGCCCGGGGCCTCAAAGGAGAAACCAAGTCTTCAGGTGCCTGCCCCGGCCACCACCCCACACCGCCTACCGTGTGGCTCCTTAGGGCCGGCGCCACGCTCGGCCTCACGGGGTCGGGCACCAGCCGCAGGCGCAGCAGAGGCCTCGGGGGACGGGGACCCGCGTGGCAGCGGCGGGTGCAGCTCGAGCGACGCCGGCAGAGCGAGCGGGGAGAAGCCCCGACAGGTGTCCCGCTCCGGGTCAGACGCCGCACTTCTCAGGTGAGTCCGTCAGGCGGGAGGCCGGTGGGCGCGTCCTCGTGGGCACAGGGGCCGCGCAGTCCGCCGTTGTGAGGACGCGGCCCCGTGGCGCCCTCTGCCAGCAGCCGCCCAGGGCGTGGGCACCGGGGCCGCGCCGCCTGAGAACTGCCGAGGCGCCAGGCCACCTGCCAGGGCACCAGGTGCTCAAGCTTTAAGTGAGGCTCCGGTCGCACGGCTGTAGCTGAGGAGCGTCGCAAGCCTTTTTTTGAATCAAGCGTGCGTGGTGCTCAGCGAGAAGTTAAAAGTGGGAAGTCCTGTGGTGTTTAACATTTTTTCAAAGTATTAAAATGACACTTCATAATTTTGCAAATACAATTGAAAACAAAACCAAAACGTACCCGTGTATGTCTGTTGATCCCACCTACCTGTGTCCTTGAGCTCTGAAGCCATCACAGGCTGGGAGGTGGTTTAGCTCAAAGCTCACCCCTCTCTTCAGTGGGTGTTTCCTTCCCACCTCAAGGCCTTTGTGAGATCTGGGTGCCCATCGAGCCCCAACTCTCATCTTCTCAGTTCAGGGGACACGTTTATTTCCTAATCAGCTGGCTTTTCAGGCCCTTAGGTTTTAGTTCTCTGTCCAGCCCCGGCCTCTTTTGTGTCTTCCTGGGGCCCTCGAGTCCCATCTTCAGACCCTGGGGAGCTTCTAGGTCCTGAGGTCGTTGTCGCCCTTACTCTGCCTTCAATTGCACCCTTTCCTTGTCTCATTGGCTGCTGTACTCAGTTAATTTATTCATGTAAATGAAGGAATCAGAAAAGAAAACATAGCAACTAAATCAGGGCAGAGCCCAGAAATGAAGGAGGACTTTATGGTTTTAACGTTTTGATTGTTCAAAGAACGTTATTTTCCCCATGGCTAGGAATGAAGGTTGTTGATGTATATAGATGGGCAGGGCTCTACTGGGATGTGGGTATTTATTTTAATTTTATGATTGTAACTTCTTAAGTTAAGTCATCTCAAGGCACAAGTACAGAGGAATAACAGTTAGTTAATTGAAATATGTGACTGGTATAAAATTACCAGTTTAAAAATCAGTAAAACATTTGAAGATCTTTCTTATTCATACAAATCAGGACTTTGTCTTGGCCAAGGACCCAGTTGCAAAAGTAGAGGGTAATTCAACCTCATGTAATTCCCCAGTTCAAGCTGTGATGGTGGACGTCCACTGCACTCATTTTATCTTGACATGGAGTGGTTAACCCAAGCTCAAGCGTTTGATAACCGCAGTGTACGTAGCAGGCCTGGAAACACGAGTCTCGTTCATTGTCTCAGGATCAACTTTTACAGCAATAAAAGCCAGAGAACAGGGGGAGAGTAGAAGAAAGAGAAGCAGAAGGGAAAGGAGGAGAAGAAAAGGAAAAATCCTTGGCATACATTGTTCACGGGCAGGCGATTTTTATTAAAACAGGGCTTGGATCAACTCTGGAAAGCTTAATAAATCCCTGATAAGAACATCCCAGATGTTCTCATGAACTTTCTTGGGGGGTTTGTCATTTCAAGTTCCTGCGATTTGCCCTGCGGCCAAAGATTGGGACGTTCCCAGCATCTGCCAGTGATTCTTCAAAGAAGCCCCCTCCTCACCTCTGGACGTTGAGTGCCAGCTGGAGAGGCCGCAAACTGGATCAGCCTGATCGAAACTGTAGTCGAGCCTGGAAGCAATGTTCCTGCTCACTTTTCCAGGAAGTGTTCCGAGAAAGAAGGCATTCTTGGGACCCTTCCACTGCCTAACAGGGATGGGTCTGCGTGCGGGCAGAGTGTGGGCTGCCTTCTGTGACCCCGTGCATTTTCAAGTCTGCTTCTTGAAGGCCTGAGCAATGGAGAGATCCGCCCAGAACCATTTATCCACAGTTGGCTGCTTGACATCCCAGGCTTCTGGGATTTAGAGACGAATACAGCAGTGTCTGTGTCCTTGGGGAGCTTACAGGACGCAGAGGGAGATGTACGTAAGCTGACAGAGACCAGGGCATTCTCTCCCTAAGGCTCCGAGATCTCAGGTTTAAGTTCCCATCGTTAGGCTTGATAGTTCTGACACCTAGGATTTTGTTCTCCTGTCTTATATGTGAGTTCACTGAAGAAAGATTTGTCATTAGCTATTTGTCCTCATCTGATTGCTCTCAATTTTGTAAACTATACAGTTGGGAAAAAGAAAACACCTCAGATGATATAGCTGGATATCAGTCATCTGAGCTATGTTAGACCTTATTCAGGAACAGGTTCAAAGTATACCAAACAAATTCTATTGTCCTACCCAAAGAGCATCAAATTTCATCATTGAATTTAGAGGGATTTTACTTCAAATGAAGGTATATCCTGGTTTAATAAAAAAAAGAGATCAACCTTTAATTAATGTTAACTACAAAAAGATGGATTTGCACTAGAATCCGTTGGTCCATCCCCCTGTTCTTAATGCCTTATTGCTGTTACATTCATTTAATGCAGGAATAGACCTGGAAGAGAGCTTGGTCCCAGGATGGCGTATCATTTTTATTTTGAAAGCCAGTGCTGGTTGGTTGGTAGTGGCTGCCTGGAGCCCTGAGTTGAGGAGAACTCTGAATTCATGTGGGAGCTCAGTGCCATGACTAATGAGTGATGGGCAAGGGTGGCGATGTCTCTTATTTGCTGACTTCCTTTCGCTGAGGATAAGGAATCAGACGCCCAGAATCCACTGACTTACAGAAAGTCCCAGCGTGAGCTAGTTGCAGAGCTTGGAGCAGGAGCTGAGTTTTCACCTGCGAACCGGAACAAGCAGCGGAGAGACACACACACGTGGCCCTGGCTGTGCAACGGCGATCGTGCTCTTGCAGAGGGGTGTCCGGCTCGCGTTGAATTTCCTGTCCCCTGGAGGCCCTTTCGTGGAGGTGGATGGGGGAGGGAGAGCAGGACATGACCCAAGCTGTAGAGAATGGGGCGTGTGCAGTGGCAAATGGGAGGGAAGGTATTTCTTGCACGAGTGGCCAGTGGTTAGTCACACTTGGTTCCAACCCCGGTTCCAAACCTGGCTTATCTTTAACACCCAATCTACCTCAAGACAAACAATATAAAGCAGAGAAAAACATTTTGGGGTCATTTGGAAATACTTGCCTCACAGCTCGAACGGCCAAGGCGGCAGCAGAGCATTGGGGTGAGGACGGGGAAGTGGCGCCCGCCTCCTCGGCTCAGGCCTCCAGCCCCCCTACCCCTCGTGCAAAAAGTACTCTTGTTAGACGGTCCTTGCCAGGATTTAAAAACTGTTGTTTTGTTCCCGAAGTTCTTTATCCTGAGATATCTCCAAAACAGGCTTGCCCCCAAAATATCAAGAAACATTCCGAATTTCAACATATGCACTGAGCTGAAGAGAATAGCATATTTGGAAAGAAGAAAGAATTCCACTGGGGGATTTCTATGCTAAGTAGCAAAATTTGAGGTCTAGAATAATAAAAAGCCAAAAAATTTTGTTGGATTCTAACGGAACAAAAGACCAACTATGAGAAAAGCAATGCAAACGCCAGCAAGCACTCACTGAGTCTGAATCCCAGGGTATAACTGCCTGATCAGAATGGAATCTTTGAATTCCCTTCTGAAGTTTTAAGAGGAAACGGTTCCGGGTACTTTAGTTAAGTGAGATCCAGTTGTGGGGTGTGCAGGTGTCGACAGCCATCTGGGCCCTGATGGACGTGTGCCCCGACTCTCGGCTCTGTTCTCCGTGCCTTGGTTGTTTACATCTCAGTTGCCTTTGTCCACCACCCTTGAGGCCCTGATCAGATTCTCTCCCTTGTATGAAGCTTGGCCTCGTGATCTCACTCGCTGAAGGTCTCTTTCCACTGTTTGAACAGCCCTCACATCTGCCCTGCGCCTACTTTAATGCCACCGGTCACTTGTGTCGCTCAGTTAGTTTGGCTTCTCTGCGGAGCAACGAGCAGGTGTGTCTGAAAGTGCTGCTGGAGCCCGGCTCTGTGGCCTAAACCCTCTGGTACCGGGGGACCCTATTTTGTGAGCAGGAGGAGCTGCCCCCAGTTCGCTTGCCTTGGGACTGGGGCTTGATCCCTCCCTTTACAGGGAGGCTGCCGCTTCGCACAGGCCCGCCCAGCCTCCAGGTTCAGGGTGGCTGGTATTCTGTGACAGGGTTTAATCCTGTGAAGAGCCAACACCCCAAACCCAGACCGTCTGGCGCCGAGCGGCCTGTTCGTGCCCCATCGACAGGGACGCTCTGCCACGATGGCTCCACGCGAAGGGAGACCCAGGTGGCGGCTGGGTCCCTGTGCAGGTCACGCTGAGCCCGGGGCTGGGTCACCTCTCTGCGGGACGTCGGGAAGGTCGGGGGGACTGCGCCTTCTCTTCTCTTCTCTTGTTGAGCCCTGACCAAGTAATGTTTTCTAACAAAGCCTGTTCCTTTGCTCACATTGTGTGACTTCTGGGGTTTTTCCTGAACCCAGTGCGTGACCCGTGGACACTCAGATGGGACCTTGCTGAGCAGGAAGGGAGCCGCCTGGCACGGAATCCGACTGCTCAGCTGCGTGGAGCGTCGTAGCTCCTCTACTTCGGGAGGAACCTGAGGAAAGGAGACGCAGGGAGACCTCAGGAGGCGGCAGGGTTGCGGCGGAGATGGCAGTGAAGCCTGGAGGATGAAGGGCGAGGAGTGCAACCGGGACGGCTTCCGCCAAAGCGCCACAAAGGGAGCCCGGGACCGAGTCCCATGCTGACCCCACGTGCACTCAGGCAGAGACCCTCCAGGTCTCCAAACCTTGTCATCCGTGGAGACACGGGGCCCTTCCCGCCTACGATGCTACGACTAAAGCTTCTCAGGCCCTTCCCGTCCACCTGCCATGTGGATCCCCTTTCCTTTTGTCTTCCATGAACAGACCCGACTTTAATTCTGCCTGCACCCTGGAGACTCTTGGTTTCTCCTTCTCCGTCTCTCTCCTCCCAGCCTGTCTCCCCTCCTGGATGGCCATGGGCGCCTGTGTGCTGGGCCAGACCTGCTCTGGGACGGACACCACGTCCATCCACCCTGGGCCAGCGCAAGCAAGTGCTGAATTTAGTTGAGGAGAAAACAAGGGCAGGTGTTGGAAAGGATGGAGTGCTGTGGGAAGGTAATACTAGATTGCGTGGGTCTGGGGGGCGCTCCGTGTGAGCCCTTGGAGAACGATGAGTCTCGCCCAGTGCAGGTGCCCACAGGCTCCAGCTCCAGGGGTGTGAAGGATGACCCTGGGCCAGCTGCTGGCTCTGGGAGCATCGCTGGGCTTCCTCCTTCCCTCTGAGCGGAGGGATACAGAGGCAGCCTCTCTCTGGGAGACCCAGGGCTCCCCTGATGGGCAGCATTGGCTGGAGGACTCCCTGGGGCGCGGCAGGAAAGCCCTTGATCGCACAGCCGTCAGGATGCTGCCGCCCACCTGGGCTCCTCCCGGCCGCTCAGGCTCAGACGTGCCTCACCGTCTGATACTCTCCAGCCGCACAGCTCTCCCCGTTCTTACAGGTGTTTCCCCTGTAAGAGCCTTGCACACTGCATCCTGTCTCAGCACCTGCTTCCCTGAAACCAGGACTAACAGTCAGCCTCGCTCTTTGGGTCAGTGCCAACAGACACAGGGAAGAAACTCACATGCCTGCCCCCAAAGTTTGGAAATTGGAACTCCGATGAGTTTACAATATCTGTTGTTTCCGACTCCTGGCCAGTAATTTAAACAATCGGCCAGTGTCTACAGAGCTGTAAGATGAATCAGGTCTGCAAGACGATGAAAAGCTTCTTAGCTGTGTGTGCGAGGAGACGTGGTAGAAAGTGATGAGCATGGCCTGACATCAGGGAAGAAAAGAGTTGGTACAGAGTGGTTCTGCTAATCACCCACATCTCTGATTTGAAAGCCTGCCGCAAAATTTCCTTTCCACTGGCTCAAGCAGTTCCGCTCTATGAAAGCACTGCAGGCGTAGCTCGGAGGATATTTGGGTGATCAGGTGAAGACTGTGGGAACTCTGTCTGGGTACTGACGCTCGGCATTCACTAGGCGCCCTGGGAACTGTTGCTGGTGGAAGTAATGATTCTGAGATACACGGTGAAGATGCGGTGTGTTCAGGAGGGGATTGGGCCATTCCAAGAGCACTCGCCAGTTGTTTGGGGCATATGGAATGGCTCATAGGACTGGGAACAGGGCGCCGACCTGGCTGCCTTGTGGGTGTGGTTTTCACAGCATCTCTATAAAGCGTTTATTATTATCCCCATTTTGCAGGTGAGGAAACTGAGGTTTAGGGTAGTTAACTTATGCAGCTGGTCAGTGGAGTCTGGCCCATGGCTGTTTTGAGCTTGTGGGGTCTCTGCTGTTTTCAGAGACTAGACTAATTCAGCAACTGCGTGATCGCCCTGCTCTGGGACGGACGGTCTTATTTCCAAAAGGTAGGCACATTTGCCCTGTTCCCTGGGCTGGAAAATACAGTCCCTCAGCAATCAGACTGTCAGCCCTTGTGGTCTGAACTATACCCAAGGACCCAGAGCACTCCTGATAGTCCTAAAAATGGGACAGTCTATTCTAATTTTTAAAAAAATTTTTGGCCGGGCGGCATGCGGGATCTTAGTTACCTGACCAGGGATCGAACTGGCGCCCCCTGCAGTGGATGCGTGAAGTCTTGACTGGCTGGACCGCCAGGGAGGTCCTGGGACAGTCTATTCTGTTGGGAGACGAATGTCAATGCCTCTTTGAGCTGATCCTTCTATCCACACCTTAGGAAACCTGTTATAAAAGTGTCTTAAAAATGTATTTTCTCTTCATACAAAAGAGATGTGTTCATTGTAGAAACAGTAGATACACAAATAAACAAAATGAAGAGAATTTAAAAGCATCATGATTTCATCATCCAAAGATACCTTGTGCACACCCTTTGGTCCTCTGATAAGTTTACCGCCGGTTCCGAAAACCTCTCAGCGGAAACCTCGGCATTGACATTTCTCACCAGAGCACGTGGGTGTTGGACATGGGGAATTTGTGATTTTAAGATATTCAGAGCAGTTATTGGTTAATCTCTGTTTTTCTACTTGTCAGAACTTATGGTGATAAATTCTTCGTATCTTTAATTGTGATACTCTGTATTTAAATATAGTTATTAAGTCTTTATGAGTTTATTATATACGCTGCTCTGTAATATCTTTTTCTTTACTTAAAATCATGTCGTGAATGTTTTTCTATGTAAATACATAAATAACCCATGAGCTGATTTTAAGTGGCAGAATGGCACCCCGTGCTGCATGTGTATGGGTCTTTTATCAATAGGTAGCCAGTCATCTGTTGCTGGATATTGAGTTGTTACCTGACCCCACCCCCTTTGCAATCACAAACAATACTCCTGGGAAAATCATTTTATTAAATCTTTAGTGTTTTTCCCTAGGATATAGTCCTCAAAGTAGAATTTCCAGGTCAAAGGTTATGTACCTTTCTAAGGCTTTAAAATACTTTTGCCAAATAACTTTAGCGAAGAGCTATTCTTACCACCAATCCCACAATAGTCTACGAGGGTGCCCATTTTCCTACAACACGCTCTTGCCAATATGTATATTTTAAATTGCCAATTTGATAGAAAATATTTTATTTTTAAGAATCTGGAATGCCATTGTTCCTTGTTAACTTTTTCCCCCATGGCTGCTTTTCTAAAAAATGAACCTGTTCTTCTAAGAAGGAATTCCTGTGTCTTTGATGTCTCTGGCTGGAAATGCCTATTTTAAAATATAGGTTTTGTTATTATTCAAGTATGGTGAGGCCAGCAAGATACAACTGCCACTGAGAAAATAGTTTGTTAGTCTCAGTTCCCAAGAGGGGGCCCATCGTGCCGCTCAGGACCGCACAGGGAAGCACCAGCGCTGGTCAGGAGGCCAGGGAGATATGCGCAGAGCCTTTGTTATTGTTTCTGGGGAGGAATAGGTGAGGCGGGTAAGTGGGCTCAGGATTGGCCAGGTTGGAACATTGCAGTGGGGCACAGGGCTGTCCTGGTTGACTGGTACCCGGCCCTGGGGTGACGAGGGCAGGGGGACAGTGCCCAGAGGGTGAGAGCCTCATAAAGAGAGTGGTGGTGGTGTGGGCTCTGGGTGGTTGGTTTGCATATAAACCTTGCAGGTGCGTCCTTTACCATCTCTAGGAGCTGGCCGGTCCTGGGAGGGGCAGCCCCTCCAGGGTCATCAAGGCCCCAAGACACCGACATGTCAGATACAGACGTTAAAGGGCGTGGTTCATCCCCCTGCCGCTGGTTCATGGATAGTGTGTGTTGAGAGAGCCCGTGGTGTTAAGACACTCTGGAGTCGGGTGGGGCGGCTGAGGCTGTGACCCCTCCTTACCGTCCAGGGAGGGAGGCCAGCGGCCGCCACCACTCAGGCCCAGGCGGCACAGTGAATGCCAGCTCGTTGTGGGCGCCCCCTGTGCACCACTGCACCCCTGGGTGGGATCAAGCGCAAGCCCCTCCCCCCGCAAGGACCATTAGCGACAGGAAGGTGGAGCCTCAAAGCCCTCTCCCAAAACATGGACGATGTCAACTCCCGGCCCCGTCAGAACGCTCAACATCTCTTAAAAGAGGAGGGCGGAGTCTCGTCAGTTACAGTCGCCTTTTCTCACTAGCCGTACGCTATTTTTGAGACGTTTCTTATACATCCTGTCTAGCCACGGCTGTTTGCCAAGGAGTGTCCATTCACCCTCTGCTATTTGCGGGCACACTCGCCCTGAGCTGGGTTTCCTCAATCCAGCCCCCGCTCCGCCGTTCCCTCTCGCCTCCACCCGCTCCCGCTGAAAAACGCAGTGAATTGATGGAGAATTGGGCCACAGAAGCCTGTTATTGGAAGTGATGGGATACAGAAGGATTTATGGGCTGGATTTTTTTTTCTTCTCGAAGAATTACAAGCTAACCCCAAATTATAGCAAGAATTCTTAAAGTTCAATAATTAAAAGCAAAAGGCAGTCCCCTTGGGAAAAAAACAGTGTGGTCTGGAAGATATCTTTCAAATTGAAGCAGACTGTGTAACTCCCAAATATTATGGATACAAATTAGCTATATTTGATCACTGGATCTTATTTACTCTAATTGTCTTCATTTCTGTGGTTTCCTGATACATTTTGGTGGTGAGAGCGGGCTTCAGATTACAAGAGAGAGAGAGAAAGAGACATGGAGAGAGCGAGAGAGAGAGAGACAGAGAGAGAGAGAGAGAGAGAGGGAAAGGGATTGAGAGAGAAGCCTCTGTCAGGAGATCATGTGTTTTTCCTCAAAGACATAGAAGTCTTATAAATTCAGACCAACGGTATGTCAAAAAACCAGCAAATTTTGTACGTAAAATGTTTTGCTTGTCTCTTGGAATGATTGATGTGAACCTGAGAAGAATTTGAAATTCGAGCAGCCAAGTAACCAGGAATTAGGACCTTATCTAAAATTTAGGCAAAAACTCCAGACCACTGCAGTTGAGAAATCGGGTTAGAAATCTCCTGAGAAGTGGCTTTCCCACAAGATTTCTGACGCTTCCCAGCTCTGAATGGATGAGAAAAATGGCAAGAATGCACCATTGCTTTTAGCATCTTTGTCACTCTCTCTGGTTTGGGGTAAAAGGAGAGAACCAGAGGATGCAAACAAACGAGGAAACCAGTGTCCGTTGAGGGACCCATCCGAGTCTCAGGGCCAGGCGGCCTGGGCTGCGGGGAAGGTTGAGGGCCAGTTCTCTTCTCCAAGTTTTCCTGTTCCCAGAACTTCTGTCTCCAGTGGACGTGGTACTTGTTATTACAGGGGACGGCCTGGCAAGCTCTCTCCCCTGAGACCTGGATTCAAACTCTGGCTTGGTTTGGAGGGGAAAAGGCTGTGGTCTCGACCCAGACTCTCGTGGGCATCTGTCCACGTGACCCCGATACACACGCAGCCTGCTGTCGTGTTGGCGGCCGTCCCAGGAGGGTCGCAGAGCAGGAGTGGGGGGAGATGCCGGCAGGAGCCTTGCCTTCATCGCGTTTGCCGTCAGCCGGAAGCCGTCCTGCGGCGTGGTGAGCACTTTGTGTCGGCTCCCTGACCGCACGTGCCACGCCTTGACCACACGGACCACGCGTGGGCGGGAGTGCGGCCAGGGCTGCGGGAGCTGCAGTGCAGCGCCTCGTGCACCCGCTGGCAGGAGACAGGGCCGCCCGGGAGCCCGGGGTGTGGCGGTGAGTGTGCGTAACCGTGCGCGCGCGCGGGGCCAGGGTTGGGGCGCGGGGGCGTGGGCTCCACGACCGGGGCCAGCTGCTCGCGTGCCTCTGACAAGCCGAGGCCTTGCCTCTGTCTTTCTGTGACAGCAGATCTGCTCCCAAATGATCTGTTCCTGGGGAGATACGTTTCATGTCCTTGTCTTTAAACAAACGATCCAGTAAACACAGCCCTTCGTGTCCCCTGCCCAAGTGCCCAGACCCGACTCCTGTTCTGGCCGCGCTGGACCAGCCCCCAGATGAGGCAGCTGGTTCCGAGGGGGCGGCAGGGCGGGAGCTGCCCTGGGCGGGTGAGGACAGAGCCCCGTTTACTTGTTATTTCCCTACAATGTGAAGCTCATTCTTCTCTTTCTCCAGAACAGAACTCCAGTATTATGGATTCAAGGAAGCGTTTTCAATCATTTGGGTTTTTTTCTCTCCATATGGATCCACGGGCTCTCACAGGTTTTCCTGACCGGCTTTTGGGACAACCCTGTTGATTCCGATGAGATGGCATTGCTGTTGACTCCAGGAGGGCAGGGGTGAGGGCGAGTTTGGCTGCAGAAAGGAAGTGAGGGCTGTTAGAACTGGGTACAGAAATGTCCACTCGAACGTTTGGTTCTCCCATGGCCATTTGGGGGCAGAGGATTCTGTAAAGATCATGAGGCTTGCCAAAGCTTTCCACCTGTTTCCGCGAGGAATTTGTTTAAAAATCATACATAATTTAATAATGTTTTGCTTTAAGATGCAATATTTTAAAATAAATGACTCGGTAGTTATCACTGTGCCTTTTATTCTCCTAATTTTAATTTATATTTGCTAGAAACCTTTGCTGAACTTTCTCCATGGATCATAGTTTATTATTACCTACTTGGTGTATGAAAATAATCTTTGTTAAAAATAAATTATATTTGAGTTTATTTTATAGCCTAGTATCCCGTAGCAAAAATCAATATCTACATCTATCATCTATCTATCTATCTATCTATCTATCTATCTATCTATCTATCTATCTATCATCATCATCTATATCTCTCTCTATATTATCTATCGTCTATCTATATCTCTATATTATCTATCGTCTATCTATATCTCTATATTATCTATCGTCTATCTATATCTCTATATTATCTATCGTCTATCTATATCTCTATATTATCTATCGTCTATCTATATCTCTCTCTATATTATCTATCGTCTATCTGTATCTCTCTCTATATTATCTATCGTCTATCTGTATCTCTCTCTATATTATCTATCGTCTATCTGTATCTCTCTCTATATTATCTATCGTCTATCTGTATCTCTCTCTATATTATCTATCGTCTATCTGTATCTCTCTCTATATTATCTATCGTCTATCTGTATCTCTCTCTATATTATCTATCGTCTATCTGTATCTCTCTCTATATTATCTATCGTCTATCTGTATCTCTATATATTATCTATCATCTATCTATATCTATCTACCTATTATCTATCTATCATCATCGTCTATCTCTATCTCTCTATATATTATCTATCATCTATCTATTATCTTTCTATCATCGATCTATCCGTCTATCATCATCATCATCTATCTGCCTATCTATCTACCTACCTATTTATCTCTCTCTCTCTCTACAACACTTGATTAGTTCCATTATTTTAGGCCAATGACATTTATTTAGTTCTTGCTTGTCTCCAACTTGCAGTAACATAACCTTTCATAAAACATATGTTTAAAAGTTTATAGTTTACAGCCTGTGGATTTAAAGCCTCACAAAACCAATAATTTATTTAAGTTCATTAGTTTTAATTCTAGATGTGTTTCTGGTATAAGTAGGTTATTAAATCAATAACCATAAATGGATCTGTTCATTCATTTTCAATGAAACCCACAGACCCTGCACACGTGCGTGCAGGTAGCATGTACCTTTCTGCATCACCACTTCGAAGTGAGTGTCGGTTTGAAATAGACTAGAGTTGTATCAAGATTACATTTCACATCTATGAATTTGACTCTGTGAGTTCAGCAAAAATAAACAGATATTAAAACACCGGTCGGCCACACCCATTTGTGAACATATTAGACCTTGGAGGGCACCGAGGTGTCTGGTTCTGAGTGCTTGGCGCCTTCAGTTGTGTAAGACCACTTGCGCCTCTCACAGTGTAAGCGTCCCGTCAGCTGATCCCGATCCTAGGGCTTGAAGAGAAGCAGCCTCTACGCTTACAGGAGCATTTCGTGGTGTTCAAACAAAAAAACAGCCAACATTTCCAACAACGTGGGCCTTTCTGAGGTTGTTCAAGGCGATCCCCCCGTTTCTCTTCTGCACTGATTTCAGCAGCTGACAGCAGGGAAGGTGCAGCTCCACCACAAACAGATGGCACACAGAGGGTATTTTCAGCACGGTGTGAGGCTCCTGGTCAGTTTCCTTCTCACATCTACTTCTGCGATGCTTCTGAGACCCTTTTCTGAACTTCCACCTGCACCGAGCCCGTCTCCCGCCGAGGAATCCCAAGGTGAAGACGTTAGTGTATGAAAAACTCAGAACAAAATCCACAGGGCTGATGAGTCTTCGTGTGGTCAGGGCAGCTCTGTTACACGTGCGGCTCGCGTGGAAACCCCTGCCTCAGCCTCTGCCTTTAAAGAATTTTGAAGGGGCAGCCGCGTTCTCCTCGAGCATTAGACCTCACCTGACCACTGTTTTTTGGTTTCTGCCTTTAAAAGAACTGTTTTATGAAAATATGCCCCGCACTGAATTGAGCTTGGCTGTGAATTTTATCATTAACTGTAGGAGTTATGTGTAGAGCTAATTGCCTTCGAAATTTATTTAGTTATGCACTAAATGTTAAAAATAGATCATTCAGAATTAGAGAGTGAATTTGGGCATTTCTGACCACACATGATAATGCATTTCTTTGGGGCTGAATGGTCTGAGTTGTCTTTTTATGGAATAAAAATGTACATGATGGTATGAGACGCTCCAATTTTCTCTGTTTTGGTTATTATTCGGGTCACCTGAAACCGAAAGTCCCTTTGCCTCACGTCACACTCGTGTCCCCAGGCCTTGCCAGTTCCGTTGCACAAGGTCATGCTGCGGGGGGGCGGGGGGGGGGCGGTGAGGGTGGGCGGTGCTGTGCTGGGTCCTCAGGCGAGCTGGGCCTCCCCCTCCCCAGCCCTCCGGGCGTTTCCAGCTGTGCCCTGGCCCGGCCTGTGCCTGCACAGCACCATGGGGCGGGGACACTGGTCCACGGGCAGGACGGCCTCCCTCCACTTCCCCCACTGGCGGCCCTGCCGTCACCTGGGAGGCCGTGGTTTACAGGGGAAATGCGGGACAGACATAAACCGTGCATCACCAGTTAGAGCCAAAAGCTGTACAGAGCTTCTGATACACGTGTCTGTGACGCCTCACAGAGGCCCTGCTCTCCTGGAAGCCGGCAGCCCTGGGCGTCTAGGCCACTGGCGGGCATCGAGTAGCCCCTAAAGTGGAGGGAACCCCGTTTCTTCCAAGTTCTGAGCAGGTCCATTCCCACCCCCCATCTTGCCCCAGCTCAAGGCCGGTTACATGCACCTACGTCCCTGCCTGCGTCCTGCAGCCTCGGCAGCAGGAGCCCCTAAGGGAGGAGAAGGGACACTCCACCGCAAGGTCGTGGGGAAAAACCACGTCGGGGTGAACTGGGCCGAAAAGCGTTCCCCCAATTCATGTCCATTTGGAACCCGTGGACGTGACCTCATTTGGAAACAGGGTCTTTGCGGATGTGATGCAGTTAAGATGAGGTCATGCTGAGCAGGGCGGGCCCTAAATCCAATATGACTGGTGTCCTTAGGAAAAGGGGAAATTGGACACAGACATGCTCGGGCAGAAGGCCACACGGAGGTGGGCAGAGATTAGAGTGACGCGTCTACAAGCCGAGGGACGCGAGGGTCGCCAGCAACCACGGGGGCCAGGAATAGATCCCCCCGCAGAGCCTTGAGGAGGAACCACATCTGCCGACACCTGGACTTCAGACTTCTAGCCTACAGAACTGGGCGAGAATAAATCCGTGTTGTTTAAGCCACTTGCTTTGAGGAAACTTGTCATGGCAGCCCTAGGGAACGAATGTAGCGAGCTAGTTAGAACCATGAATATGTCGTTAATAGCTCTACACTATAGAATGAGAAAACAGAGGTTAAACACCAAGTTAGAGGGGTTATCAGTGGCATTTAATGCATCTTAGCTCGGTACTGATGGGAATGTTGCAGGTATTTCCCACGTGTCGCTCCTCGTTGGGTGAGACTGTCGGGGTCTCCCTCCCCACCCATCTCAGTGAGACGCCTGGGCCTTTACTCTCCTTTGTGTCAGATGATGCACAGTAAGAGGCATTTTCTCCTGGGTCACGTGATACGGGAACCCTCCCCCCCACCAGCCAGCACGTGAGCTCTGCACGTGGGCGGCAGAGCAGGACGCCATAAGGTCTGGGTGACCCCCGTCTCGTGTCCTCGATGGAGCTCACGTTCCCTGGGTGGGGTCTTGGGCACAGCCTTGGTGCATGCTGGTTTCCCTCTTTCGTCCCAGACCTCATTTTCTGTCTGCCCCAAACAGCGCTAATTAGGAGGGGACGTGCGTTGGAAGCCCCCAGTCTCTGAACACAAAGGCAGGCAACGTGTCCAGCAGGTGCCGTGTGTGTCATGTTCACAGCGGCGCGATTTCTAACAGGCCCCGAAGCGGAAACAACCCAGATGTCCTCCCAGAATAAGAAGGGATGCACACATCGTGATGTGTTCGCGAACTGGGCAACCGTCCAGCAGTGAGGATGAACCTAGGCGACCGCACAGGTGGGTCTCGCAAACACAAGGCAAAGCAGAAACAAAGGCACACAGAGTTCCTGCCGTGCGGGTCTATCTGCATGAAGTTCAAAAACAGGAAAAACGGAACGACAGCGCTAAAAGGAAGCGTAACAGCTACCATCAGAGGCGTGACAGGAGCAGGGAGTCCCAAGGGTGCCGGTGACGTCTGCCTCTGGATCTGGGGGCTGTGGTTATAGGTGTGGCCCCTTGGTGAAAATCCACCGGGCAGCTCACCCGTGAGGGGTCGTATTCAACGATATTCGTATGGGACTCGTGAGCCAGCCCCCTCTCCCCGTCCTCCAGTCGGGGCCCGCGGTCATCAGAGGGTGGAACCACCAGGAACGGTGAGGCCGACCGCCAGAGCCCCGACCGAGCTTCCTGGGGGGACCGCTCAGGTGTGCAGACCCTGACGGCTGCCCGGAGACAGGGCTGCCCCGGTCGGTCCTTTCTGTACCACAAACAGCTCCGGACAACCTCCTACGCAGGGCGGCTCCATTCTTGCGTGACCACAGCTTCCCTTCGGAAGTCAGGGTCTCTGCCGGAAACACGTGGCGCCTTCAAGTTACACTATTTTAAGGAGGACTTAACGAGGAGACTGTTTACAAAGTTGAAATCAGGGTACGTGGGAAGGACACGCAGTATCCGGTGCAGGGCTGTCACCCTGCCCTCAGCGTCAAGGGCCAGGCGGCTAGAGGTTGGAGCGTCCTGCGAGGACCACCACCTCAAGGAGGGCTGTGCCCTCGGTTCCAGGGGCAGCCGGTCCGCAGCGACACTCAGGAGATGCTGCAGGAGAAAACGCTCGCTCTCCACTGCAGGTCGGTACCGGTCAGTCCCCCAGCGCGGAGCAGCGTGGCGAAGGCCGCAGACAGGGTCTGGGGGCCACACAGAGGAGCCTGGGCGGGCAGGGGCCGGGGCTGCCCATCGCCCGAGAGCCGGCTCTGGAAGCCAGCGGCCCGGCGGGAGAACAAAGTGGGCTTGCCGTTGCCTAATTCATTAGCTTTAAACGCCGTCTTGGAAATGCTTTGATGACTGACATGGCCAGGAACGGAGGCTTACAGTAAGTTAGGAAACGGAATGAGTTCCTCTGTAGATCATCCTGGAGGAAAAACACAGCAATGAGGGGGTGTTTTGTTTTGTGTTGTTTTCCCGAAACTTCTCGTCTTGAAGTCTGTCCTGCGCAAATGTGACACAGCCTGAGACCCGCGAGGTGGAAGCCGAGTGATCTGGGGCTGCGGGCGGACACGGGGCGGGACACAGCGCGCAGGCGAGGAGCCTGGGGTCCAGTAGCCGTCTCCTGCCTGAACCCTGCTCTCCGCCTTCTCTCGGTCACAGCACAGTCCACCCCGAAGCTCCAGCATCACGGCCACGTTGGAGGGCTTGTCGCCTATGGGCTTTTCCCTCATCTCACGTGGAAGAGGCGGGAAGAGCGCGTGGAGGGTCACGGCTTATGTCTGTGTGAACCGTGCATGACCTGCTGGAGTGTGATGGGCACTTAGAGACGTGCCCACGGGAGCGAATACCTCAGAGGATTTCCTCACCGTGGGCACCGCCCACCGGGGCGTCAGGCCCGCGGACCCTTGGCGGACGAGTCAGGCTGCGTGACGGGTGAGGTGCGGGAGGGCACCTACACGAGGGCGAGCCGGCTGGAAATCAGACCAGCCTTCTTGTTTCTGGTCTCCTCGGAATGTGATGGACTTTCCGGAGGAGAAGAATTACCAGAGAAGAATGCTTGCTTGGAGTTCTGGAAAGGAAAGAAAAACAAGACAGTTAAGTGGGACGGGATGAATTGAAGATGATACAGGAAGTGCTGGGCTGTATGTTACAGAAACGGTGGCGTATCAGTCATTTGTGTCCAAGGTCCTTTTACTTATCTGGAGGATGTGAGAACCATCCAAGAAAGTCACGAGTGAACGTCGTTAATTCCAAGCCCTGACTTGCTTGAGAGCAGAAATGTTAACATTTGGGATGATTTTAGTGTAAAAAGAAGACGTGTTTATAGAAGCTTAATCAAAAGCTTCAGGCTGACACTGGGCTTAATAAAAATGTCCAGCTCTATTTGTGCTACTTTGTTTATCCCTGGAATTCCGTAGAATGAGTCAGAAGGAAAGTGCTTTAATGTGCGTCACCACTCCATCAAATTCACTGTCACCGTGGGCTGCGGACTTGATGGGACCAGCCAGACTTTACAAGTGCTGGATTCTCTGGGTCCATTAGTAACTTTGAGGTGTGTTGTAACCGCAGTGGAGCTATGGGGTTGAGGCCTGTAATAACCAGCCCTCGCGTCTTGGGGCCTGCCCCACTTTCGGGTTGTGTTTGCCATATAGGATTACATAATTGGCCAGCAACTGCATAATGGGTCGTAGGTAATAATGGCATGGTCTGACTTCCTAGGGGGCCCTCGCTTTCTGAAAACCAGATTCATCCAAAACCTTAAAAACCAAATAAATATTCTTTCAAGTGATTACTGCATTCCAGTTGTCATCTGGCTTGTAATGACCGGTTTTCAGTGCTGGGTGATGGCCTGAGCCGAGAATAAATCTTGCCCCAATCCTCCGTGTCAGCACAGGCATTAGAGGCCGTAAAGCACGCTCGGCCTGCCTGTCAGCTGCTCCCATGGCCCGAGTACCAGCTCTGTAAACCTGCCCGGCTGGCCCGAGCCGTCGCCCAACAGACATTTTATGGCTGCTTTTCCCTAAACCAGATGAAAATGATTATAAACTACAAGGGCTCTTTTGATATGGCCTATTCCTAACCAGGCTGTTTTCGGGCGGAGCGGGGAGGCGGGGGAACGTTGCCCCCGCGTGCAGGGTGGGGGGGGGGGTGAGCAGCGAGTGCCGCCCCCTCGACACCCACATGTGACGCATCAGAAGAGGGTCCCCCTCCTGGGTCCCCGGGACACGCGTGCCTGCCCCCCATGGCTCTGTGCGCCGTCCATCCCTCCTCTGGGAAAGAATGTTCGACATCCGAGCTATTTCGAGCAGCATCCTTGATGTCTGGTTTCCCGGGCCGTGTCACACCACGGTGATCGCGGGCTGTTAGCATTCATACCTCGGCTATTTGTCTTGGCAGTGCCCCCTGCTTTGCTCACTGGACGGAGTCAGTCCAAGGCGCCCCCCTCACACGCACACGCGGGAAGGGGCGCCGTCCATCATCGTCTGCCAGCCAGCGGGACGCCCGCTGGGGCCGGTGTGGCCAGGGGGCCAGTGCCCTCCATCCGTCTCCTTCTCCCTCCTGAGCCGAGAGGAAAATGCTGAGGCAGAGATTTTACTCACAACCTTCTGGACAAATTTGAGGGAAATCTGTGAGCAGGTCTGGTGGGGTTGAGTCAGCGGTGACGATGAGGTGGGTCGGGGGCGGCCAGGCCGAGGGCTGAGCTGGCCCCCTCCTCCGAGGAAGTGCTTCCCCCCCCGGTTCACAGCAGGACAGTGCACGTGGTGGGAGCATGTCTCCACGGGCCCCGCGCCGGGGTCAGGAGCCCCAGTTTCCATCATTTGAGACCTCGGGGCTCCTCAGAATAGACAAATCCGTCTGATGCCCAACGGGAGAAGCATGAGCAGGGGAAGCCCAGCCTTAACGCAGAAGCCTCCTGAGTCGGAGGTAAATCCAATAGCAGATTGTCGAGTTTGAGAGACAGGACAGAGAGCAGAGAGGATGGGCACGCGCTGGGTGACGTTCAGCTGGTTCAGTGTCAGACAGGATCCCTGCTACTGGCCTCGGCGAGGGGAGCAGGGGTCGTGAGCCTGCGTCACCCGAGGTCGACCGTCAAGTCCTGTTTCTGTGTCTGACGCTAGACTTAAGGAGACGTTTGCCAAGGGTCCCAGCTTGGTTTCCTCATCAGCTGTTCCTGGAGGTTCCCATATTGGACCACATGTTCATTTAAAAATCCTCCAGGGTAAGGGAGTCTTTGGGCAATTTTAAAAGAAACTAACCGAGATGACATTCCATGGACACTGCCTGCAGAGACCACCCTCACCTCTGCTGTGTCCGGAGCTCAGCTCGACCTTGGTCCGGGCGGGAGTCGGGACCGACCGAGAGTGACCATGGGGTCAGGGCTGGCGTAGGAGGCGGGAGCAGGCCAGCTGAGAGCCTGTCGCTGAGGATGTGGTAGGAAGGCCTGCTCAGGCCCGGTGGACGGCAATGGTTAGAGATTTCACCCAAGAAGTTATCTCCGTGGGAGGAAACTCCTCCAGGCATCTTCCTGAGTGAGCACTGAGTGAGCTTGTCTTAACAGGGAAAAATTAATTTTGTAAAAAGAAGGTCACAGAGAAGTGACCCGCGTGTGGTCCCGGCATGCCGCGTTTGGGGGCTTCCCTCTACCTGGGGCACCTCTCCTCGTTTTCCTGCCTTCACATCAGTTTGCAGCTGTTTCTCACGGGCGCAGAGTTGGTTATATCGCTTTGCTCTCCCACAAAAGTCATGGGGCCTCAGGAATGTCCTTCAGCCTCTGACCTTTAGTCAATTCGTCTTGTGACTGGGAGGAATATTAAGCACCTCCTGGAGTTCCCATGATCAATAAGTAGATAAAGGCACCGCAGCCGCCTGTCCCGTCCATCCCTCTGCGTCACTAACCCCACCGGCTCTGCAGGCTGCGTGCTGTGGCCCCGGGGAGCCCAGCCGTGGAGTCCTGGGAAGCAGGCCCTGAGGTTGGTGCGGGGCGGGGGCTTACGGGGGCGGTCTGTCCACAGCGCCCCCTTTGTGGGGCGGGAGGGAGTGGAAGGGAAGACAGGCTGTTGCCGAATCAGAGGCGTCAGCCTGCCCCTCGGGGCCATGAGGCCAGGGACTCTTCCAGTTGGTCCCGAGCAGAGGGGAGGCAGCGTGGCCAGCTCCGTCACTGCTTCAGTATCACTGCTGTGCTGCATCCCCGCCTCGGAGGTGCATGCAGGTGGTCCGGCATCCCTGCCCCTCTGTGTCCGTGGAGGCTCGTATAGACTGACTCTGTGTTCTCTCCGTAGCCAGAGAGATGCCACCCGACGGCAGCAGAGGCCTCGGCAGAGGATGGAGGTGGCCCTCTGTGCGACGGGGGGTGAGGGGACCCAGGGCCCCCAGAGGGTCTTCAACACAGAGAGCCGAAGTCTGGGGAAGGAACGCAGCGCATGTCTGTTCGGAGGGCTTTAAAGGAAAGTCTGCACACCCTTCTGCTGTGGTCCCCATGGAGGAGGGGAGACAGATCTGCACCTGTGAGCTGCTGGGCCGAGAACCGGGCCAGGTGGGCTGGTGTTCTGGAAAGTGCCTCTTTGTGTGACATGAAAGTGTATACCTTTTTAAAAAAAATTGAAGTATAGTTGATTTACGATGTGTTAGTTTCAGGCGTACAGCACAGTGATTCAGTTTTATATGCATGTATACACACACACACACACACGCACACACATACACATACACCTCTCTACTGAAAGAGCACATCCTTAAAAGCTGCACCTTTGGGGCTCAAGTACTTGGGCGTTTTGGTGGCAAGCAGTACTGGAAGGGGCCTGTCCTCCCTGGACGACCCCAGGAACTGGCAGCCCCACCCCTGCCCTGCCCTCGCCCAGGTCGTGCCGGCCCAGGGGCAACGTCGCCCTGTCCCGGGTGATCGGCCGGTTCCTCTCTAGCTGCGTTGTCTCCACCTTGGGCCCTCAATCCTTGGGTTCATGGACGATTCTGGGAAGGGGGCCCTTAGGAGAGCAATGTTGGAATTTCATGTTTTGATTTATTACGTGAGAAAATCAGAATTTGACTAGATCTGTGCCTCAGTTTGTGGGTCACATCAATTTAAGTAGGTCTGAAATACTGAAATGACTGTCACGTTCTTTTCTGGTTTCTGAAACACCACTATCAGAGCAATGGCTTCATAAGCATCAATTGGCAGCTCCTAAACTCAGGTCTGGAACAAAATCTTTACTTACCTGTGGGAAAAACAATTATGATGTAAATATTCATAAAGTTAAATTTATTAAATTTCAGGTCTTCTGTTTTATTCTGATAATACATCATTATTATATTTTCATACCTTTTTGGTATAGAACTTTTCTTCCTCTTATGAAATATTAGTGGTTTTAGACGATGGGATTTTAAAAATTGATTTTAACTTGGCAAGATACAGATTTGGCAGTATCAATTTCTCAAAATGTTTCTAAATTTTATTATCTATGAAATCTAAGGAGTCCATTGATTTGATGACCTTTATATCTTCAAATGTAATTGCAGTTACAATTTATAAAGCACTGTATAGTTTACATAACATTTCTGTATCTAGAATCATTAAAGCACCAAGTTAAAAGACTGGAACTTAATGGCAACCATACAATAATTTTATTCTTTTTCATGACAGTCCCTGGAAACCAGCTGTGCTGGCTTCTCTTTTCTCTGGATAAAATCTGGGATAAATCCTGTGATTTTTCTAATCACACTACATTAGGGAAAAAAAAAAACCCCTCTGGTCACTTCTAGTCCTCAAACAGTTTAAATTTCATAATTAAAAGATCTACTTCAATGCAAAAATAACAACTGCAAACTTCTGGGTTTGGGGAAAGAAAATGCACAGCACAAGAAAACTCTGTCCAAATACCTCTCTCCCCTATTTCCTTCAGGGGAACCGTTTCCTACTCTTGGATGGTGTTGGGCTGAGAGCTGCAAAGCCAGCCTCTAACTAGTAGAAATTAGTTAGAAAATGTAGTAGAAATACACGTCTGAATATAACTATTCTTGTTATGTTCAAGGGGATAAAAGACAACCTAAGAATTTGGGCAGAAAAAGGACTATGCCAACAAAAAAGAAAAGCAAATTCCAAAGCTGAAAAATTCAGTGACCATAATTCAGAACTTATGGGTGGATTTAACAGCACATTAGTCACAAATGAGGAGACATTCAGGAAGCTGGAAGTTAGGTCCAAAGAAGGTGCTCAGAATAAAGCACAGTAGACAAAGGATGGAAAAATACAAAAGAGCTGACAAGGGACAGAAGATACAGTATTAAGGTTTAACATCAGCAGGAGAGAGAGAGAGAGAGAGAGAACATACAAGCGAAATTTTGGAAGGGATATGATTAAGAACTTTCCAAATAAATCATAAATGTAAAAAATCTGAAACATACCTTAAACTTCACAAAATTTAGGAAAATAATATTATTTATAAACTTCCCAACACGTCTCTGAAACACTTTTTTCCTACCTGTTTTGGCTGCACCCTCTCTGATCACCTCTTCCTAAATAGCAGTTTTGCAATACACTGTACCATTTTCTATAGAGAGAAGAGAAAGATAATTCACACTTCCTTCTAGCGTCGTTGATTAAACTTTAATTTTTATTATTGGGGGTTTACAAAATTTTACTTTTCAACTCATATTTGGTCATAATACCTAAAGTTTAGGATTGTTGCTAAAATTTGGGAAAGCTTTTTATGAAGTGTAGATTTCAGATTCTCTTTCACAGTGACTAATCATCAATACTCTTTGACTTGATCATGTGCATTGACAAGTTTCATCAAAGGCTAGTTAGGACAACTTGTGAGTTTTATGCTATCTTCACTGATGCAATTATTTGTCACAGATCAAGAAGACATTGAAATCTTTTCCCGATGTGTTCAGACGATTCTGGCATCTTCATTGATTAGATTTTCCTATAATTCAACCCTACTCATGATTTCTACTCGGAATTTATCTCTTCCTATTGATGAATTACTGTTTTTGAAGTGATCTGAACATTCTTTTGGCTAAAATTTAGCACTCTATATCATAATGTTTCTTAGGGATTCCATTGCACATCTTTTCACTTTTGTTTGTATTCTATTGAATTTAATATGAATTTTTCTCTTAATTCTTTAATAAATTTAAGCTTGCCAAAGGAAGATATACAGCCAAACACATTCATATACATCCAGATCAAGGCTCTGTAATTTCTCATTTGTTTTATTAAAATGTTTCATCTTTCTAAATGCAGTAAAACATGTGTTTCCTTTTTGTCCACTCCCATCCAAAAAGAAAGAAGAATGAATTTTTGTTTTGACAGGTATTGAAGACCCTATGCATACAATTTTCATAGTGATGATTGGAGGAATTTCCTGCAGACTAGCTTCTGAATCTATGGATATAGAGATTTGTTTCTCCTCCGATACCCACAGCTGGTGCCGTAGGACTTATTCTTATCTCTGACCCTGCATCTTCAAGTCTTGGTGCTGGACCGGTAGACACAGTGTGCAGTAGAGATGCTCCCAGAAGCCATCCTCCGTCAGGATGATTAGCAGTAACTTGGTACAGGAGAGTGCCTGGAAGTCACAGAAATCTATCCCATTATCTCCCCAACCCCACTAACCCTCCGCTGGAGCCCAGGGGCCCTGCAGCCTCTCCAACTCACCCTCTAGAGGGAAAGTGTGGTTGACAGGAAATACAAATGGAAGAAGACTTTAGCTCATTGTTGTCAAAGTACCTTAGTTTCGCAAATTTGATTGTGTATAAGCACACGAGCACATTGTGAGGGCCTCTCATGCTCATGTGGACAGTCTCCTGAGGTATCCACTCAGGCCCCCAGAAGGAGCTCATACAATGAAGGGCCCTGAAGCTCCAGCTTTGTTAGTTTTACAGTAAATCTGCCTTCAACATCTATTTATTCATTCATTCATGATTTTGTTGTTGTTGCTTAAAAAAAATTATACTCTGTGCCAGACATCAAGAAGTGTCAAGAGATGGGGCTTCCCTGGTGGCGCAGTGGTTAAGAATCCGCCTGCCAATGCAGGGGACATGGGTTCGAGCCCTGGTCTGGGAAGATCCCACGTGCCGCGGAGCAACTAAGCCCGTGTGCCACAACTACTGAGCCTGCGCTCTAGAGCCCGCGAGCCACAACTACTGAAGCCCACGTGCCTAGAGCCCGTGCTCCACAACAAGAGAAGCCACCGCAATGAGAAGCCCACGCACCGCAATGAAGAGTGGCCCCCACTCGCCGCAACTAGAGAAAGCCCGCGCGCAGCAACGAAGACCCAACGCAGCCAAAAATTTAAAAAAAAAAAAAAAATCTCTTAAAAAAAAAAAAGAAGTGCCGAGAGGAATATAGCACCGTGAGTGATGCAGTTCTCTGTCACCTGCGGCCTCCCCACCGCCCTTCCCCACTCTACAAGGGCAAACTCTAACTCAGATGTCCTGGTGCGTTGCTCCAGGATGTACACGTACTTGGGGCAACAAAGGAAGAGTTCAAAATATCTGTGTTGAGAGAGTAATGACTGTAATGATGGTAACAAGTCAGGTTAATTCTAATTCTTTGCTTTCAGTACAGTTAAAGGAAAACTTTATCAGCTGGTGGATCATTAAAAATAATTTTGATGAGCGAGCATTATGTGATTTTGGGGATATAACTCAGAAGTTCAAAGAATTGAGTGACATTGCCTCGACAAATCCTTTACTTACTGTTTACTTATTTATCTGAACAGGGCGTCTTTATATTTACATGTATAAAACAAAAATTAGTAAAAATAATTATTGCTGACTTGTGTCTTATTCTAACAATAAGTAGCCCATAAATCCAATTAAAAATTACACACACACACACACGAAAATTTGGGGGAGGTTTGAAATGGGCAGCGATTACTGGGTGTCCTTTGTAGCATACCGTTCTGGGTCATCTCTGAGTTTCATTGTTTTTGAGCTGTTTTAGAACCTGTAAATTGAAGAAGTTACATCGTAATGCAAATGATTCTTGACCATAGAAATGTAAATATATTGTGTCTGGTGGAGATTCAATTAATTATTGCCCTGTGGATACTGACCAATTTTGATCTATCTATCAGTTCATTTCAACATTTATAATTACCTCTGTGTGTGTGTGTGTGTGTGTGTGACTGTATTTTGAACGTGTAGTAATGAACATCTTACTGGTTTCCTCATTGGTTAATAATGTAAGTAAAATCTCTGATGTGCTTATTTTATTTTTTTTAATATTTCTAAAATTTTATTTTATTTATTCATTTTTTTTTGGCTGCCTTGTGTCCTTGTTGCTGCGTGCGGACTTTCTCTACTTGCGGTGAGCAGGGGCTACTCTTCGTTGCGGTGCACGGGCTTCTCACTGCGGTGGCTTCTCTTGTTGTGGAGCACGGGCTGTAGGCACGCGGGCTGCAGTAGTTGTGGCTCGTGGGCTCAGTAGTTGTGGCTCGCAGGCTCAGTAGTTGTGGTGCATGGGCTTAGTTGCTCCGCGGCATGTGGGATCTTCCCGGACCAGGGCTCGAACCCGTGTCCCCTGCATTGGCAGGCAGATTCTTAACCACTGCGCCACCAGGGAAGCCCTGATGTGCTCATTTTATATTTACCCACTAGTCATGAAGATTTTACCTTTTAAAAATTTTATTGTATAATTATATGAGAGAAAACCTTACCTGTGTGATTTCTACTTTTGGAGTTTATTGAGATTTTATTTTTGCCTAATAAATGGCCAGTTCGGGGGTTATGATTTTTCTGTCATGACATGGCATTAACCTCTAAGATCCAGGGCAAGTAAGATTATGTGCTCCTGCAAATTTTTTCTTACAATCAGGATAAAACAACTTCCATCTCAAGGGCCGTGTGGGTGAAGAGGTGTCCCTACAGGGCGCCTGAGCGGACAGGTGTGGGAGTGGGGCTTGTGGAGATGCCCCAACCTTGTCACCTGGCAAACAGGTCCTCCTGCTCAGAACCATCTGGTCGTCACCCTCCGTCACTGTTTTGGGCAAACGGCAAACACAGGTCCACTCGCTGTCTCTCTGAGTCTCTGTCCAATGCCCCCCTCGAGCATGACATGTAAAGTAACGGCTCTTTCTGATTTCCAATCAGCCATGAGTTTTTCTGAGCAGAAATAGTCCAAATCCTCTCTGGTTTTCTCTTGTTATACCCCCGATATCTTTCTAGTCAAACACCCCCCCAACAGCCATCCCTGCCCCCCTTGCTGCTAACCCTGACCACTCAGAAAAAAGGCAACAAACTCATAATTTACTGAAATCGGACTCAGATGAGTGCTTGGTTTTGTCTGGAGCCAAATGATTGTATCCACAAAGTAACCAGAAAGTTCCTCACTGTGTGTCAACTCCACTGCTAGGCAGAAGAAGCAAAGCTCAACCAGGCTGAGGCCCAGTACCTCAGACGCTCCCAGGAGGTGACACGCACCAGAGTCAGGTCCCCGCGGCACCGCGGAAATGAGAGGGACGTCCCCTCTGAGTGGACGTGACCGGGCCGAGGTGAGAGGAAGACATTAGATCCTTTTCTGGGAGTGGGGGAGTTTGGAGAGGGCAGGAGGCGTCTTGGGCTTGGCAGGAGACACCTGTGCCTGGGGGCAGTGAGGGGAGAGAAGAGTGCGGGGCACTGGGGGGCCGCCAGGGCAGATGTCCCCGGGCCTGGGCCACAGCCCAGATGTCTGCCAGGGCCTCGTGCCGTCCCCCGGGACGGGAGGATGTGAAGCGTGCGTAGTGTCTGTGTGAGTGTGATGTGTGCCCCCGGTGGGGAAGAGGCCGCCGTCCCGTTGCAGAGGGTGGGCTTCATCTCCAGGGCTGCAGTCTGCGGCTGTGTGTGAGCTCCGCTCAGCTCTGACTCTTTTCATCTGCTTCCCACCGAGCACTGGACACTCCCAGGCGTCAACTGGAATGGCCCTGTGGGCACCAAGTTCAGGTGCCGCGCGCTGATGACAGTCTGCTTGGCTCAGAGCTCCTTGGCTGTTTCTCCCTTCACTCCCCAATGCCAGCGGAAAGGCAGCCCCCGCCAGCCCAGCTCAGCGAGGACGCTAATCAACTCCAGCAGACGCGCCGTTTATGTCAGGTCTGCTAGCGGGAGCCAAGGCTTGTTAGCTTTGACTCCAAGCCAGTTCTCATACGCACGCAGGCACACACACGCACGATGCACACACGCACACGCACACGTGCACACGCACACAGGCACACATGCACGCACACGTGTACACACACGTGTATACGCATGCACACACGCACACATACACACATGCACACGTGTGTGCGCGCATGTATACACGCGCGCGCGCACACATGTACACAGATGTGCACACATGCAATGCTCTCATACACATACACAGGCACACAACGCACATGTATACACACATGTGCACACGGTAGCATCTTTACTTCCTTCTCATCAACCATCCAGAGACCTTTCACCTACTCCTAGCAAAGGTCAAGATCCTAGTATACGTTCTGTTTTCTGATAACAGAGGAGCAGATTCTAATATTTCCAACAAAGCTACAGTAGATGGGGTTTTAAGAACAAGAATCTGCTCCCCTGGATGCCTCAACACACCAAGTCTGGGCACATCTTGTGGAGAGGGTATCTGCTCTCACTCTGGGCAGGGCCGGGCTGGTGACTGTCTAGGACCTGCCCTCCAGGAGTGCAGAGGAGGCCCTGTCTGGAGCAGCTACTCCCTCCACGGCTGATTCCAAGCTACTGATGTCAGGGCACCGGCTGCAGCGTTGGGAAGAAAAGTACATATTAAGTGTCTCCCCAGCCAGTGGGAGCCAGCTCAGCACATCCCTGGTTCCGGGTCAGCAACGGCTCTGAGTGCCAGTCAGACAGAAGAGTAGTGGCCTTTATGGAGTGTTTGGGATCAGATTTGGGCGTGTGGAGGGGGAGGGCCTGAAAGTGATCTGCGCATTCAGATTTCCCCAAAATCACCTTTGGCAAAGTAAGAGGCCGGTCTGGTGGCATCAGATACACTCTGCTGAGGCGAAGCCGCTGTGTCTCCTCGCGAGGGTTCGTCGGTAAGGAGCGCACTGAGGGGCTGCAGACCCTGGGAAGGGGCTTGCCGGCTTCTGGTTTGTGCCCCAGGCGTCTCCACGCAAGAGTAAAGCGGTTCTGTGAGATTTTAGGCCTGGAAAAGACCTCACAGGTTATCTAATCGAGTTGCTTCCTCTCCATTCTCCAGCCCTATCTGGGGCAGAAGTGCACAGGCGGTCTGTGTTTTAGGTGCACAATGTGACCAGTTTCGTCTACCCATGAAGCCATCACCCCCCATCATCTCCTTTTTTTAAAAAAGATTATTTATTTAATTTATTTATTTTTGGCTGTGTTGGGTCTTCGTTGCTGTGCGCGGGCTTTCTCTAGTTGTGGTGAGCGGGGGCTACTCTTCGTTGCGGTGTGCGGGCTTCTCACTGCAGTGGCTTCTCTTGTTGCAGAGCACGGGCTCTAGGCGCCCAGGCTTCAGTAGTTGTGGCTCGCGGGCTCTGGAGCGCAGGCTCAGTAGTTGTGGCGCACGGGCTTAGTTGCTCCACGGCATGTGGGATCTTCCAAGTCCAGGGCTCGAACCCGTGTCCCCTGCATTGGCAGGCGGATTCTCAACCACTGCGCCACCAGGGAAGCCCCCCATCATCTCCTTTTAAAGGTAAATTATTCTTTACTGGAAGAAAATTCATAGATAACGTAACCCACCTACAAATGTGTTTTTAAAATCAGTACAAAGGTCAGTTGCTAATGTAGTTCCGCATCAGAACGCCTAGTGAGGAGGTCTGACCATGAGGTTTATGTAGTGGATCTTCAGGAACGACGCTGTGTAAAGGCGAACAAACAGGAGCGTCAAACACAACGAACAGCTTTGTGACCTGTGAGATGTTTTTCAAAAATAGTGCCAGAGTCTTGTTACAGTTGCAAACAACGAAGGGTCCCCAGATTTTCGTGATAGCTGCATACTTAACCTGTGCAAAATACTTGGAGTTCGTAGGCAGACGGACTGAGGATGTGTCACAGCTGTGCAGCAGAACATTCGACAGCCTCTGGGAGTGCGAGATCATGTCGGGGAGCCCCACGCATCGCAGGGCGTCTAACATCCCAGCCCCACCCTGCAGACGCTCAGAGAGCTCCCCGCCAACTACTGTCACGGTCCCCAAGTGCGCGCTGCTCCTGGGAGAGCCCTGGTGTCATCTGATACACGTTTTGCAGAAGCAGTTCTTGTGCTCTGGGTGAAGTAGTGAAGTTGCTCTCAGTCCTAACGACCCTAAGGCCCAGCTCACACTGAGCGGCCCGAGAGAACTTCACCGCAGAGCAGCAGGGACGTGGGGACCCTGGCTCTTCCTCCTGCCCGTCCTGACCCCCTACGGCCAGTGCAGGATGGCTGCACAGTCCGGGCCCCTGTCCAGACACGGGTACCACTGAGGAGAAGGGGACAACTCAGAGGTGCCCCCTCTGTTGGCTTCCCTCGCTGGAAAAATGGGCCAGTCGTGACTGGGTAAGATGACTCAGGGTCTACCTGGGCAGGAGGGAAAGTCACTGCCAGAGGAGAAGATGCCTGAACAAATGCAGGAGTTAAAGGGGGGCCTGGGATGCGGGTTTGGCGACCAACGGTGTCCAGTCTGTTGAGAGGCCGGTTGAATGTGGACTGATTGCACGTGGGGTGGGGACAGAACGGAGACGCAAGTGAGCACGTTGAGGCTGGGCTCCTGAGATCTCCCAGGACGCACGGAGGAGGCCAGCGCACAGGGAAGAAGCCTTGGCTCCGAGGGCCCCGCATCTTCCCAGCCCTTCCTCGCCGACGATCAGGTGAGGACGCTGGTCTCACTGGTGCCTCGCAGGTCTCAGGGCTGCAGACCGTGCTCCCTGCATGGCTTCCTCAGGGCGGGGAGCAGTGTGGGGCGACTGAATCCCTGAGTGTTTAGGCCCCGGACTTGCCCGTGATCATCACACGCTAAGTGCTTGATGGTGCTCTGTGAACCAGTGGGAAGGTGGCTGGCCTCACCGTCTATCGTCTGGGCTGCTTGTCGGGGCTCAGCCTGAGGTGCCAGCACACATCACCCCATGTCTCCTGCTTACTCATCCTCCGCCCTCTGGGTACCAGCGTCATTACCACTCCTGCTGGGAAACCTGGGGGAAATGGTAACGTGAAGAACTGCCTGCAGAATTCCTCTCAGGAGAGTCGCTGAAGGGGCGAGTTTGTTTCTGGAGATGAGGGCCTGGCCAGCAAGGACCCAGAGACACTTCACGGTCTTAGAAAAGATCGGGGACGTGAGGGTGGAAATAACAACAAGGACAAGAGCAAGAGGCTGGTTGAGGGACTGCGGGGACACGAGGGGGGGCGGGCGCTGAGACGTCCGGGGCGGGTACAGGGGGGCCCAGCCTCTCGCCTGGGATAACCTGCTGGGCTGTGGGCGCCCTGGCCCCGTCCTCCTAAAGGCCCCCGCGTGTGGGAGTGCAGACTCGTGAGTCAGGGGAAGGGGTTGCTGCCAGGTGTGGTGACAGAGGGCGGTCCCCGGAGGTGAGCGGGGAGTGACATCTCAAGGTCAGCGGGACAGGAAGTTGGAACCTGAGGTGACCAAGGAAATGTTAGCCTCAGGGCACTTACAGGAATCCTGCGGAGGCCCGGCCTTCCCACAGGATGTGGGCCGGAGGCATAGCCAATTCTGTCCGACTCCTAGAGGACCCGGTGGGCCCAGCTGACCCCTAAATTACACAATCTCCGCCCTTCACTCTTCTGGCCAAAAAGTTGACGCAAAGGACTAAGAAACCCAGGGTCTCAATGTCCCTGTAGATGCAGCCACTGCAGACCGTGACGGCGCCTGGCAGCCCCATCACATCCCCCCGTGCATTCGTCCCACCTCGTACTGGCGATGCTGGAGGCTGCCGGGCCCCAGGAGCGTGAGGACGGTGGGCTCTGGCCTCCTCTGTGGAGGGACTTCTCGCATTAGACCAACTACCTGCTTATCTGGACTTTCTGAGGCGCTTCCCCCCCGCTCTTTATTGTGAACAGTCTGCCATCCTGCTGCCCTCAGGAGTCTGGACACTCATTTAGAGGAAGGGGCGGTTGAGTTGGGACCCAGAGGGTGAGTTGGAGTTCACCAGGCCAGGAAGGAACGGGCGTGGACGCCGGGTTGATGAGTCACGAGCGCCCGAGGGTCCCCTCAGCTCCGCTTGTCTCCATCTCTGCTGCGACCAATCAGAGCCCAGACGTCCCTGGAAGCGGAATAATCTGCAAAATGGTGCAGATACGGGTCTTCACACTTTTAGCTCTCAGAGAGACCCACACACATGCGGACACACACGTTAGAACACAAAGCACTCTTTTCTCATCCTCCTGGGTGCAGGAAGCTCTGGGTGTGTGTGTGTGTGCGCGCGCGTGCGCGTGTGTATGTGTGCGTGCGTGTGCGACACTTATCCCGTGCGCGTGTGTGCGTGTGTGTATGCGTGCGTGTGTGTGTGTGTGCGACACTTATCCCGTCTCCTAGCGGAACAAAGAACGAGGACGGGGTGGGCAGGATGAGTTGGAGGTGCTCTGACAGTTACACGAGGGGGATCCTGGCAGCATGGGGAGCAGCCGTCTGGATGGTGCCGTGGGTGCAGACGCGGTTAGGATGCATTCTCCAGACAGGCCGTCTCCGTCCAAAGTTGGGCTCTGCACGTTGGAGCTGTGTGAGCCCCTGGCCTCCCCGGGGCTCCTGGTTTCTGTTTCCGAGAGTGTCCACCTGATAACATCCATCAGAGGACGGTCTCGGGCTGGAAAGAGCGAGCGCAGGTGGAGCGCGTCGGGACGGTGCTGGGCGCGTGCCAGGCGCTCACTGGGGACCGGTCGCTAGTGGGTCTCAACGTCCCCTTTAGCTTCCCACTCAGAGGGGCGAGTGGCACTGGCTTCTGTGTCTGGATCCAGGAGCAAAGCCTCTCCTTCCGCTGCTCCCCCATCACTGGATGCAATAGTAGCAGCCAGATGTCAGGTGGTTCTTGTGTAAGAGGATGAATACCGGTTGCCCAGGAAGACTCCAAACGTCCCTGAGAAGTTTGAGGCCAATAAAGTCTCCAGGGCACCTGTCAATGCCTGTATCCGGACAAACATCGAGTTAAGAGGGGGCAATTTGGGTTGTCGTCCTTGTCCTTCAGGGGATCCTCAGTTGTTTCATCTCACAAATAGGGATAATGTGCTCTGCTCTTATTATTTGTGCAGTTCAGATGGGACTGTCTAAACAGAATCCCCTGTAGAAGTGTGGCCCAGGCCATAGGTAAAAATGATACCTGCACTCATCTCCTGCCTGGTCCTGTTCTGTTAGAAACAATGATTTCTTCAGGGATGTCTCAAGCCACATGCAGGAAAAGTGGTTGACATAATTTCCCTGTGACTGCGCAGCGTTTGGGAGATGAAGGTAGTTATAAATATAATATATGACCACTGTCGTCTGTGGTGATTGACAGTCTTAAGCTGCCACAATTCAAAAGCGAGACAGCCAGTGCTGGGCAGCTGTTAAGGGCCCTGGAGCTGAGGGAAGGTGAGAAGTGTAGCCTATCATGGGTGTCATTTTCTTTCCCAGTGGCCCCAAGACAACTTCTGTTGGGGTGATTGAGGGGGCCCTTCAAGAAGGCACCGCCCAGGCCTAGTTTCTCTGTAAAACCTCCCTGGTGGAAAGTTAGCTGTACGGCTTTCAAACTAGCTACTTTGAATGACTCTGTCATTAGGAAAGAATTTAGAGGCCTTACATTTAATATAAGCTAATGGTTTCTGCAGGATCTTGAGCAGCAAAGAGTAAGTTTCAGCAGCCTCCTGAGAAGCGTGAATGACGCACAAGCACTAAAGCACCTGAGAACGCTGTGTGCCCATCAACGGAGCAGAGCGTTTATGTTGAGCCGAGTTACTTACATATGTCGGGAAACACGCTGGCCCAGGCCTGTCGTGTGAGCGGTCAGCCCCTTACTTCTCTCATCTGCGTGGCTGGGTCTTGTTCTTATTTCCAGTGTCCACTGTAGTTGTGTGGGTGTTTTCACACGCAAGAACAAGATAAGGTTCCACATATCCACAGACAGATTGACTTTATGGATGCAGATGTGGTGGAGAAAGCACCTTCCATCACGTCAGAACAGAGCCCAGTGAGATGTGGCAGAGATTTGTCAGTGGGGTCTGAGAGGCTGTTAATTAGAATTGTTTTCTGACACTAAAATGTTCTGAGTTCAACACTAAAGGCGTAGAGACAAACCATAATTTGACAGCTCTGAAAATGTATGTCTCTTCTTTCTTTTTCCTTCTTTCTTGCTTTCTTCCTTTCTTCTTCCTTCCTTCCTTTCTTCCTTCCTTCCTTCCTTCCTTCCTTCCTTCCTTCCTTTCTTTCTTTCTTCCTTCCTTCCTTTCTCCCTCCCTCCCTCTCTCTCTCTCTTTCTTTCTCTCTCTCTCTTTCTTTTTCTTTCTTTCTTTCCTTCCTTCCTTCCCTCCTTCCTTCTATGATGAAATACATATAACAAAAAGTTACTGCTTTCACCATTTTTCTGTGTACGATGCAGGGACATTAAATGACTTTACACTGTTGTGCAACCATCACCACCATCCGCCTCCAGAACGTTTCATCTTTTCCCAAACTGAAACTCTGTCTCCTTGAAGTATCTTTCACTGTTACTGAAAGGCTGGTAGAAGGTTGAGATGTCATCATAGCGACCCATGGAAACCCATGGACAGTCCCCCCGGGGGGAAACATTTGGAGCTGTGTCTCATGGGAAGGTCAGCCCTCCCGGCAGCTGGGTGGGGCCCGGGTAGCAGAGGACAGGTACTCAGGCCACGCGCCCACGTCGGGAGGGCCCGCGCCGTCTTGTCCCCTGGGATTCGGCACTTCCTGCAGTAACCATGTGGAGGAGGACGACTCAGTGTCCCCAGTGTTGCCGACAACTTCCGTTCCTTTCCTCCAAGCTGACCCACTTCTCCATCCCCCTCGGGAGAGCAGGAATATACTAACAAGTTCTCACTTATGGCCCAAGGCTGGTGCTTAAAAGAATCATCTACAGATGCGGCTATTGCCAAAGTGCCCCCCAAAAATTATCTTTGAGCAAAGGGAAAAGTATTTGTCACTCCTAGTGTGGTGAGTTTTCTCCAAAGTAAACAGCAGTGCCCTTCCAAAAACAATCCATCTGCCCGCTGGGTCATAGGTATTCCCATTCGGCCAGAGCCACGAGGAGCCGGGATTTACCCAGCAGCACCGTCGAGAGGGCCCTTCGTGGCTGAGGCGTCTTGTTCCGCTGTCTGGGAAAGGCCTGCAGGAGGGAGGATGGAGCCTCCCAGGGAGGAGAGAGGGAACAAGTGACGGGGCCGTGGGGACGCGGCGGGGAGGGCTGTGCCAGCGGCCTTGGCTCCGTGGCCGAGCTGCCTGGGCCTGGTACCGGGGGCTCCAACGACAGCCCAGCTTCTGCGGGTCCCCTGGCTTCTCGAGGGAGGAGGGGGGCGTGCAGGGAGGGTGGATTATTTCTGGGGACTTAAAAACATTTAGGAATTATTTTCTGAACCATAACTCTAACGTTTCCTGTTTTTACAATCTAGAGTTGCCTCGGGAGCCTGCAGGGTCAGTGAACTCCCCCGGGGAGGCGCGAAGGCCACGTGCAGACATTGCGGCTCGCGGTCAGAATGCTGACACACGGCGTGCCCATGGCCACCAGCGTTGGGAAACAGCTGTCCCCACGGGGTGGACGCTGGCCTGGTGGGAAGAGAGTCTGGGAAGAAAGAAGCAGAGAGGAACGGGTGCCACATTCGTGGCAAGTCTGCTGTGTGCCGGCCACCTCGCCCTCTCGTTAAGGCCTGGAGAGGTCAGGCTCCGAGAGCTGAGGCAGCTCATTCACAGACACGCGGCTTGAGTGTCCAGTCCCACCTCCTTGACTCCACAGATCACGGTCTTCAAACCTCGCGCTGTTGCCAAGACAGTTCAGGCCCTCTGACTGCGCCCATCTAGGAGAAAGAGTGTGTACTAGTCAGGGTTCTCCTGAGAATCAGAGCCAAGAGGATGGATATCTATCTATCTATCTATCATCTATTCATCATATATCTATTACCTATCTGTCATCTATCTATCTATGTATCTATGTATCTATCTATCATATATCTATTACCTATCTATCATCTATCTATCTATTTATCTGTCATCTATTACCTATCTATCATCTCTATCTTTCATCTATCTATCTATCCATCTATCATCTATCTATATCTATGAGAGAGGGATTTACTATAAGGAATTGGCTCACACAGTTATGCAGGCTGACCAGCCAAGATCTGAGTTGACAGGGGGTGGAGGGGAGACCCAGGGGAGCTGATGGTGGACCCAAGGTCCAAGTCAGAAGGTCTGAGAACGAGGAGAGCTGACGCAGTAAATTCTGGTTCAAGGCTGAAGACAGGAAAAGACCAATGCTCCAGGCAGAGAGAGTGGATTATCTCTTATTCAGACTTTTTGTTCTGTTTGGGCCTTCAGCTGATTGGATGAGGTCCACCCGCATGGGGAGAGCCATCTGCTGTGTCAGTCAACTGATTCAAATGTGAATCTCATCCCAAAACACCCTCACAGGCACACCCAGAAAAATGTTTGACCAAATATTTAGGTACTCCATGGCCCAGCCAAGTTAATGCATAAATCACAGAGTACTGATTGTAAAAGGATTTTAGATAGATCATTTCAAGAAGAAATAGACATTAGGGAAGTTACAGGAAAAGTTTTTTGGAAAGTTTTAGCAATAATATTTTACATTCATATAATAATAAAATGATAGATTTAATATGTAAATCTAAGACTTTTACATAGATAAGTAGTTTTTTAAAACCATCTTTGAAGTCAGGTACTAATATTCCTATTTAACAGAGGGAGACACTGAGGTAGAGCCACCATGTCTTTTGACAGTTTTCTTTCTGTAACAACCACTGCTTTTGAGTAGATCAGGATGATCTATTTTAAATTCAAACGGATAAAAAAACGTAACCATCAGTAGGTAAATTATAGTTTTGTTTGTCTAAAAATTTTTTTAAATTAAAAAATATCTAAGTTATTACTTGGTGTACTCAGATTTTTAAAAGCCAAACTCTTTCCAGAATAAAGTCTGTGTGGGTATCAGATGGTCTGAATAATTTTTTTGGTCTTAAATATATAACACATAGCACAGATTTAAGCTATTGACCACCAGGGACGGGGAGAATGGTTAAGAAAGTTGGAAGAATTAGGCAAGAGCCTAGAAAACTGTCATTTTATTGGAAAAAGAACATGACTCAGTTTCATGCTGTCCAATGGATGCTGTATTTCTTTGTTCAGTGGGTGCCCAGTCCTCTAAGGGGTATAGGAGGAATTCTCTGGATGGAGTGCAGCTCAAGTTCTTGGGGGAACTTAGCGATAGGCTGTGGAAGGGATCACCATCCTGGAACTTTTGCTGAACAAGATCTCCAACTGTCCCAGCTGGGAACCAAGACAGTGATTCTAGTATGTGAAGCCCAGAGTCGAGTAGGTTTCCTAGAAGAGTCCCAGTGTCAGCTGAAGGGCCTGGAGGAGCTGTAATGAAGTGTCAAGGCTGGGGGGGCGGGGAGGAGGGCAGGGCGTGTTAGGAGTGATTGATAACAGTTAGAAGTGTCCAGATGTTTTTATTGCTTTAAATTTCGCTCCCAGGATTGTGTTTGCAAATAGATTAGTAATGCCAGTTATGCTCGTGCTTAACCTTTAACCTGTTGTGTAACTCATCATGTCTGCCTCTGGCCTGGACCTCCCTCTGAGACCCAGGTCCGTGCATCCCACTGCCCGCTTGACGTTTCCTCTGAGATATCCCAGAGCAGCTCAGTTCTGACGTGTCCAGAACCAAAGTCAGGTTTCTCCCTTGGAAGCCTGGTGCTTGCTCAGCTCCTCATCCCGACAATGGAGGTTGGTGAACCAGCCTCCCAGGTGCACGCGAGCACCTCGGAGACACCCCGGCGCTTCCCTCGCTTCCCCCAACACCCACTGCGTCTCCATCCCCGGCCCCACCTCCCTGTCCAGGCCCCAGAGTCCTTCCCTTGGGCCATCGCGGTAGCGCATTCCGCCTACGTCCTCTGTTGCCCATTTGGGTTGAGTCCCCACCCTGCAGAGAGAACAGTCTTGTTCCGGATGAGACGAAAGCCACATCAGTGGCTCCCTCTGCCTTAGGGGAGGGCGCTCCCCGTGCGGCACCCAGGACCCCGGCGGGGCCGGGCCAGCTCACTTCACCTCATCCAGGCCTCTTTCCCTTGCACCCTGTGCCCCAGCCCCACAGCAACTCCTCAAGCCCCCCGGCGGCCCGGCCCGGCCCACGGGCACGGCCCTGTTCTGTATTGCTCCCTCTGCCTGCACGTCATTGCCTTCTAGCTTTGCCTAAGGAACGCCCAGTGGCTCCCCGGTAGTGCAGCCCGGCCCTGGTTCTCCCAGGAGTCCCTTCCCCGCGTCCCCAGTGGGTCAAGCCCCCTGTAGGAAGACCTCAGAGCTCCCTTTCGAAGCTTTTGTTACACGCTGTAAAGTAACAGGTACTCACATGATCATTGAATGACTGTCTCCGCCCCCAACACAGGCAGGGACAGTTTCTGGTTTTACCCTTTTGATTTGGGGATGGAGAGAATAAATAAGTGAATCCCAACCGAGCAGGAAATGGCTAATGGCTTTGTGTGGCTGCCATGTGTGCGGGAGGCCTGATGGCTCCACGCGGGCGGAACCACATCGCGGCTGCTCCCCCTGTGCTGTTTGCTCTGATTTAAGCGAGATAAGGAGCAGGGAAATGGCTGTGCCGAGGACATCCCGAGAAGCGCACACCTTAAAGATTACACTAAACAGCCTCTGGCAAGTGAATCTGGAACATCATTAATAAGATTTGATTCTGCGGAGATTAACTTTGAAAACATTTCACCAGACCTCTTACTTTGCCCCTTTTCTTCATTGTAAGGAAAAGACAGAGTGCATTCTGCGTATGTTAATTTCCTAATTTTCTAGTGATTTGTCTCCTTCCTTACTTCTTCTATGATCCTAATTTTGGGTGGCTATCTCTGCACAAGTAAGTCTTACTTGGGACCTCTCTGAGGTGAAAGACCCCCACAAGTTTGGAGGATACCAGGTCTGAGGAGAACTTTGGAATATCTTGGGATCCAAGGTGATTCAGCTCAGCATCACGTCCATCGATCTCATGGTCCTTCATGACTTCTGTTGGTTTCCACCAAAGCGTTTCACGTTACACAACTGAAGGTTTGTGAAGAAATTTAGTAAGTTGAACCAACAGGTCAGCAAGCCTTTAGTTTTCCCAACTTGCTAGAGATGAAAGTTAATCTCGGTCCAGAGGCGTTTAGCAAGCGGAAGTTTGAGTTTGGGGTAAAGCTCCTTGATTTGTGAGCATTTGCTGGCGCTTCATACCCTATCTGCATTAACATTCTTAAATTACACAAAATTTACAAAGGCAGTGGAAACAAGAAGTGATCGCACCTCCGTGGGGATTTCGGCGATATTGTAAATCAGCCGCTCTTGCTCTGAGGGCCGACCGGACCTCTTGGCCTTTGGATTTTCGGAACATAATTCAGTCTCAGTCTTGGGTTCATCTCTGTGTCTTCTTCCCAGAAGAGCAGGAAGAACGTCCTGGGAATTTTCGGATTACAGTTTATTAATGTTCTTAAATCATCTCAAAAAGGGAAATATGACCCGAGTAAAACAAGTAATTTTTTTTTTAATGGCCATCAGAACAAAGCCTGCTGTCTTTTTTTTTTTTTTTAATAAATTTATTTATTTTATTTATTTTATTTTTGGCTGCGTTGGGTCTTAGTTGCTCCGCACGGGCTTCCTCTAGTTGTGGCGAGCGGGGGCTACTCTTCGTTGTGGTGCACGGGCTTCTCATTGCAGTGGCTTCTCTTGTTGCGGAGCATGGGCTCTAGACGTGCGGGCTTCAGTAGTTGTGGCTTGCAGGCTCAGTAGCTGTGGCTCGCGGGCTCTAGAGCGCAGGCTCAGTAGTTGTGGCGCACAGGCTTAGTTGCTCCGCGACATGTGGGATCTTCCCAGAACAGGGCTCAAACCCGTGTCCCCTGCGTTGGCAGGCAGATTCTCAACCACTGCGCCACCAGGGGAGCCCCAAGCCTGGTGTCTTAAACTGAACAATTAATTGTGAATTTGGCTGCAAGAAGCCCAGAGAACTATTTCAGCTTCTGTTGGACTTAAGTCACATTCTCATCACCATGTATTCATAAGTATATTATGCTTATGAATAATAAGAAACATGTCTATGCATTTTCCACATAATGCAATATCAAGAAACTTGAGGCCAGCTTTCAACAGCTGAAGCAGAAGTTTTGACAATTTTCTTGTGAATTAGAATCATTCCGAATTAGCAGCTTGGTGACACAGTCAATTTGGACAATTTGGACGCCACAGTGATGTCTCGGGTCTGATGTATTTGTTTTGGCTGTCTGGGTGATTCCAAGTCAGCGGATGACCACTGGTGGAGAAAATGGGGAGAGGCCCTCCGAGCATGTACGTCTCCTTTCTGGGCAGGTGTTTAAATGCGTGATGGTAGGAATTTGCCTTTCCTGAGTGGAGGGAATGACTTCAGAAGGTCTAACATTTTTCCTCTTCATTCTTGAAACCCAGACAGCACTGGGAACCCCATGAGCCCCTGATGGCAATTGTGGGATGAAAGGTCTTAATTGACAAAAGAGCCCCCTGGCTAAATTCTCGTCTCTGTAGAACTTGTCAAAAGTGTTCAGTTTCAAGCCAAAAAGCTGCCAGAAGGAAGGCCAATCACTAATGACAGAAAGATTAGGAGAGCAGAGATCTGCTGGCTGCCCAAAAGCACATAATGAGGCGAAGCTCGGGGGTCGGCTAAGGGCAGTTAGTCCACGCGGATCCCTACGAGGAGTGGCCTGGTACCCTGCGCCCACCTCTGCATACCCTTGCTTCCCACCCGCGGAGCAGTGACTTGTCTCTGCCGTAAGAAACTGAAAGTATGATGATCTGAGTATATTTCTAATTCAGTGTCCTTTTTCTCATTGTGTGTCTGCACTGTTCCAGGCTTTGGAGTAAATGGAGGCGTAAAGGAAACAAGTGACTGCCCAGGGTATTTGCTGGGGGCACCCTATCGGGTGGGTCCCCTATACTCCACTGGCAAATACATGCGCAAACACACACACACGCAGAGAAGACCCTATACAGCCCATTGTGGGTTTTCTGCAGGCTGTGGAAAACCTCCAGGGAAATTCCTTGCTTTTCTGAGTTATCTATAGAGCTATAAATATGCTATTTTAGTTCAGCTGAGACAGTTTAACAAGGAGGCAGAGTTAAGACACGTGTGAATGGTCCTGAAGACCATTGTGCCCAGGCCTTGGTGATGGTGGCTCTTGTTTGCCCTTGGCTGTTGAGGGCAGCTGTGCAAAGCTCCATGTTAGATCTAGAGGCGGTGGGGACTTTTCCCATTGACTTTTCCTCAGCCATAGCCCCTGTTATGCCGAGTCACCAGAAGAGGCCAGATGAAGGAATGGACTCGAATCTCTCAATCTTGGGACTTACTGTTGGTTCTGATTACCTAGAAAAGAAGTTGGAGTTTAGCTAAAGAGGCATTTTGAGTGTTTCTATATTCTCCTAAACTGTGGAATCGCTATCCCTATCAATACCCTGCCCCCGACTCCTAGCCAATGAGGGGAATTCGTCTTCACCTCCTCCACTCCCGAGCCTCTGTTGGGTTACAGCAGTGAGAGCGTGGCAAAGGCAGAGGATCCAGGAAGAGTTGATGGATTTCCAGAAAGTTCCTGGAGGGAAAGGGGCAGGTGGGCATGGAGAAAGGTGCGCTTCAGCTGAGACTGACTTGAAGGGGTCTTTTTGACAAGTGTGGAGAGAAGAAGGAGAGAGGTGTTAGGAGAAGTCGACATGTAACAGAGACATGAAAAGAAAACGAACATTTGGAAAGAAGACTTTCTGGGGTCCTTCATGTGCTTTTGTTTGTTTATTTGTTTTTAATTCATAGAATCCCCTTTGGCATTTTACAGAGACCCTGGTAAAATATATTTTAATTGCTTTTCTAATTAAAACCTTGGATGTCAGACAGTATTTCTTTGCATTCAACACCTTGCCAGGAATGGGTGACAGGGTGTCCGGTTTATGTGGGGGACATATGTAACCGAAGCCCTGCCTGCAGGCTGCTGGGCGATAGCGCTGAGGGGGACCTACATCAGAGACCCAAACGCCCAGATGTTTGCTCTCTGCTGTGCTGAGTTTCTCCACACGAGTCTGGTGTGTTGGATGTGGAGACATCCCAGTGTCCCACTGCCATGCCCTCAGACCACAAGAGTCAGGGCCTCCAGTAATAGCTGGAGTAAACCAGGGACATAAATATCATCATAGGCGCTTGTGCCTGCTTTGAATCAGTACACTCTTTGAAGTAAAATGGCTTGTTTTCAACCTTTGTGTAACCAAGGCAGGGCAAGGACTTTAACACTAGAAAACACACTTTTCTGTTTTTTGAAAAGTGCCGCTATTTTCAAAAACAAAAGAGAGCAAAGCCATCACCACAAAGTGAAATGGTCAACATTTGCCTGGTAATTTTCCATCTGTGCCATAGCGACTTTCACTAGCAATTTAAAAAATCCTGTCATAAGCAGAAAACACATTTGGCCACGAAAGTAAACTCCCTTCCCTGCTAGTGATTGAATGTGACTTCCAGGTTTATAAACTCACAGGCCACTCACATCGCGTTAGTTGTTGAACTGGGGCGAGGTTTGGCTTTGAAAGATGTTTACAATATTTTTCGAGTTTTGTAATAAGCAAGTGTCCAGTGAAATTCACCATGTGGACAGCAGGAACGGGATGGCCTGACAGTTTTCTGCTTGTGTTTCCAGAGTCAGCCGCCTGCATTTCCAGCCCAGGGTTGCTGCCTCAGTTGAAGATAGAGGCTTAAATAATATCAAAATGACGTGGTGATGCCAAACTAGAAGATGTTGAGAGACGTTATGTACAGCGTTCTACGTTCCAACGCTAAGTCAAATCATCCTTTCTCAAAGTTTAGCAGATTAAAATTTTACATTTGCCGTGGGCAGGAAGCCAGCCATTTCTGGAAATGTAAGAAAGGTACAGATCTGTATCTTTTTTATGTTTTCATGTAGTGTGAATTCACTCTGCTCAAATTATTCTATTTGAACCTGGTCTGGAAACCTGGGTTGGCAAGTAGCCACAGCATCTGTAGAATGACTCAGTCACCCCGATTGACTGTATCCTGGTGACACCCAGCCCTCAACTTGGCTCCCAACCACCATCACCAAGATGTTCTGGGCTGGCCCTTCATGGACGTTGCCCCCAGGCCCCTGGCATTTGGAAGCCCCTGTGGCTTTGGCTGTGAGGTGGAGCCTCTGATGGGAATGGAGAGAGGGTGGCAGAAGTGGGATAAGGTGTTTCCTGGGGTCCTCAGATGTAATAAGACACACAATCAATCTGTGCAACCCCAGGGCTGTCTGTTTGGCAACTGTTTCCCCTGTTCCTTCCATGACGTCTCCCAGGCTGCTGCATTGTGCTCTCTGGGGCAGCCCCTCTTCATTTCAAGCCTGCACTTTGTACATTTTTTTTTTTTTTACCAGATTCAGTACAAAAATGTTAACAAGGGTGGAGGAGGAAAAGGAAGACATACTGATTGGCTTTAGCGCCCCCTACCCCTGCTCCCCAGGCCCTCATGACCCTCTCCATCCGTGTCTCCGTCCGTGTTGGTTGCATGGCGTTTCACCCTTCCTCCTTCCTAGTCATAGTGTTCAACATGCTACATTCCTTGCTGAAGTCAATGTAAATTAAAATCATTTTGAGAGCTGATCTAAGATACCTAAATATTAGTTAAGCATGTGTTTGACTGAATGTAGTAGAAAACCTGAAGATGTTTACAAAATAAGGAATTTATTTGTGTCAGGTAACAAGAAATCTTAGTGTGGCCGAAACAGGGCTAATGCCCAGGCTCCATCGACCTTCCTGCTCTGCCATCCTCGGTGTGTGTGTGTCTTCCTCCTCATGGTGGCAAGATGGCTGCTGCACCTCCAGGCACTGTATTCCAGGCAGGAAGAAAGGAGATGAATGAAGGAAAAAGAGCAAAAGGCTGAAATGGACAGACCTACTGGGTTTTTCCTTTTTAAAAAGCTTTCTGGGACACTGTCCGAAGACGTCTACTTACATCTCACAGCCCAGAAGTGGCTCTCGTATCTACCCTTTGCTGCACAAATTCTGTAGCTTCCGTATTAGAGGAAGGGACTGTACGACTCTTGAGCAGCTTTGTGAGGACTTTAATACCGTTTAAGATAATCCATAGCAAATAAACATCTCGGTTCCAACATGTAAGTAGACCTGAGCAGGGTTTAAATTAAAGAGTCGGGATTACCTATGTGCAGGTGACCCTCTGTGTGAGCTGGTCTGAGAAGCTGCAGCTTAGCCAGTGTCCCTGGCCTGATGCAGGTAGTACCTCCTTTCACCTTTCTCCCAAATTGTTACTATGAAAAAGCTGGAGGGGTTTTATGGGAATACCTGCATATCCATGACCTAGATCCTACTGTTAACAATTTCCTACGGGTGTCTTATCGTATAGCTCTCCATCCACCAAAACCCCCATCAAGATATAAAACAGAAAAGTTCCCTTATTCCCCCTTCACAATCAGACAGCTGCTGTTTGGACTTTATCAACATAGATGACTTAGCCTGTTTGGGGGCTTCGGATTAATGGAGTCCCACAGTAGATATTCTTTGAGTAAGAAACTCAGGATAATATTTTTGAGAATCACCCAGGTGTATCATTGCAAAAGCTAATTTATTTCACTCATTTTATAAGAACCAAGCAAACTCTGCATCCCAGTTGGGTCCAAATCACCTATTTTCGAGGCTTATTTTTTAAAATCTCTATAGGGAGCAAAGAACTTTAAAGCTATCAGAGCAATGCTGCTCTTCTCTGTGGCAAAGAACGTAAACTCCTGGAAATAAAAATCTTTATTTCACAAGAAGGAATGTGGGTTTGGGAACTTCTAAATGACTCATTTTTTATTTCATGTCTCTAAGAGATATAAATTAGCAGCAGCAAAATCTTATGGCCCTTTGAGTGCTTCAGCCCGTGAATTGTAAGTTAAAGTTTGTTTAGCCGTTCGGTGGGGTTTAACCATACCGGAAAGAGCTGTTAAGTATTTTATGGTGTCTAAACGCGCTTGCAACCCTGGGCGCCATTCTTGTCCCCTGACACATTTTTGTTCAAGTGAGAAAGGGAACGACAGAATGCACATAAAAATATTCCCAGTTAACAGAAGTTTAAATGAATTAAAAAAAGAAAGAACACACATGTTTGCATTTAGACATGGTATAGGGCCAACTTTTTCACGAAGAGCTCCTTATTACTTTTGCTCTAAGTGATTCTCTGAATGTTCAATGTTTGACAAGGGGAATTTCCCTCCCCTGCTCTCCTTCCCTGATAGTCTATATTAAACTAATTGCTTTATTTTAACAAGGGGGACCCTGTTTCCCCCAACCATCCTTCTGACCCACAGCTTGAACTTCAACTCTGAGGATCTTTGCTGAGAGATAATTGCACCACCGATATGATTTAAGGCGCTTTCGTTCTGGTGCGTGAAGTCTTCCCCGTCTCCAGAAACATTGTTAACTCTCAAAGGGTCAGATTCCCATCCTACATAATTCTTGGAGAGTCATATAAAAAATCTGGCCCAGAGTTTCCTTATCATTTATAATTTTCAAAATACTCTCAGAGTCACATAACTATCTAGTGTTTCAGAGATGAACAATTTGCTGTTTTTCATGAATAAAAATTCTCTAAAGAGTAATGTAAGGAAGCCAATAGGATTAAGACTGTCCCAGGGAAATTGTAAATAACTCGCCCGCCATAACCTACAGTGCCCTCATCTCAGGCCTCCATTTATAAATGCCCGCTTCTTCAGCTTCTTCTAAAAAAGTCCTCATGATTGAAGCGAACACACACGGAAAACTGGCATGAGGTGAGGGATTGGCCTTCCTGCCATGGATGGAGAAATGGAGCTGGGCACCACTCTGAGGGCCCCCAGCCTCAAGACTCAAGATTCTCCTTCTCTGGAAAGTTCCCCCGACCTACCTGCTCTGAAGTCCAGGGCAGCAGCACTGAGTTCTGTGGTTGGCGTAACCTGTGTTTTCCTTCCACCTCCCCCATTTTCCTGGCAAGAAGCTTTCTGCACTTGTGTACTTACACACACACAGGCACCTAAAACACACATACACGCCCCACAGAGAAATCCACATACATCCCACATCCAAGTCCTATATGCAGACACACATGCACACACACTTTCAAAATGAGCAGCATTATATTTAATTTATTTACCTTCTCTCTGGTCCTTACTCCCTAAGGAAGAATCTTGCTCTTTTGTGGTAGGCTAAAGCAAATACTAATGCTAACTCTTTTGGAAGGCATTGGGTCCGTCAGTGATGTAAACACAGTGTATATCCAGGCAGCTTCAGCCAATGGAACGTGGAGGAACCGGCCTCTGAAGACCCAGGTCCTGCCCTGGCTCCGGCACGTTTCAGTGAAAGCATCTTGGACAAGGTGGATTGCCTCTCTGTGGCTCAGTGATCTCACCTGCAAAGTGGGAATAAAATGATCTGCCTACAGCATTATCGTGAGGCTCTATAAGATGCAAGCATTTTAAATCTGTAAAATACAGAAGAGTTATCTTCGCTACCAGACAGCCGTCTCCTTCTCGGTGAGGATCACACCTGAGCAAGGCGGCTCTAGGATCCCGAGGAAAGTGCTAGGATGAGTGTGAACATACCTTCAAGGAAACAGAAGTGAAGTGAGATCTGTGCAAAGGTGTCTTTAGCTCTATGCTATTACAGGGGATAATGGGTGTGGGGACTGTGGCGGGGCTGCTTTACTGCTGGTGGGCTTGATGCCGGGGAAGCAGACGGCAAAGGCTGGCCGTGCAGAGCTCGAGGGGAGACGGGAGGCTTCCTAGAATCTTCGGGAGACCCGGTGCTGCCATTCACCCCTCCTAGGACTGCAAATCCTCCCTGCACACGTCTTCCCTTTCCTTTGGTTCTCCACTGGGAATCCTCCCCAGATGCCAGCAGGGGATGTGCCCCTCTACACAGCACCAGTGACCATGGTGCGGAGAGAGCCAGGGACCACGGCCAGTGCGTGGGGGAGGGAAGGAGGAGGGATGCCCAACCAGTGTCTTACACTCACGTCAAATAACTGGCTTGTGGGAGCTATCAGTCCATTTCAAATAAGCCCGGGCCATGGCCTTCTTGCTCCTTTCAGAGAGCAGCGTTTCATTTCATCGTTGGAACTGGGGAGGGGAGATGAATTTCCTATCCCACTACCACACGCGGCTCAGCGCTCTGCTGTGTTGATTTCCGCACGCCCCAGCTCCTTTGCAGCGGGCTCCCTGGGCCTCTTGTTCTCGGTGCCTTTGATGGTTTCTTTTCTTCTTGTCTCCGTCCTTCTACTAGTGCTGTGGTTTCTCATGGAGTGTCCCTCCGCTCGTGGGCCCTTGCTTTCAACCCAACTCTTTCTGTTATTTTTCATTTTGAATCCTTTCCAACCACAAATTTCCCATTTCTCTCTGTGGCTAGTTGGTAGCTGATGGAAACCCAGTGGCAATCAGGCTATAGGTTGGCACAGCTTCAATTTCTGAGCGAGTGAGTTATGCCTTGGCCAGAGAGATTGTCTCCAAAGCACTCAGCCATCTATTAATCTAGCATGGGCATGGCATCAGTCACCTGGGGAAAAGGACAAACATTTGGTGTGGTCTGGATAAACTCACCATCAGCATTACAAAAACGGTCCCTGGAGGAAGTCCTGCTGATGGGTACATTTAGCAATATTGCGTGGATGGTACCAGTTTGCTCCTAAATGGCCAAGCCCACCTCCTCCTAAAGCCTCTGGCTCCCCAGCTCCACCTGCGCCTCGTATGGCGGATGTGATCTTGTCCTGTGCTCTGCCCTGACTGCACCCTTATGCTGAACTTGCTGCAGTTATTTGTTTACAGATCTGTCTTCTGCTAGATCAGGGCTCAGCCATGTTGTTCTGTAAAGGCCAGAGAATAACTATTTTAGACCTTGTGGGCTACACGGTCTCTGTCTCAACTGCTCAACTCTGCGGTGATGGCGCAAAGCGGCCGTAACCATATGTAAACAAGTGGTGTGGCCATGTTCCAATAAAACTTTATTCATGGACATTAAAATTTGTATTTCATCTGATTTTGACATGAAATATTATTTTTCTTATTTTACAAAACCATTTAAAACTGTAAAAACAACTTTTAGCTCACAGGCTGTAAATAGACAGCAGGCGATTGGACCCACCCACCGTAGTTTGTTGAACCCTGCACTTTCTAGAGTATAAATTCTGAGGGCTGGACTTTTCATGTTTGTATATTCTAGAGGCTTGGCCCATGATACTTAATAAATACTTGCTTAATAAAAGAGTAAACTAAAGAATTTCTTCTGAATGTATGTCATAAATATAATGCATGTTTATTAATATGTATTATAATATTATATAACATTATAATATAATAATAACAGATTGTATTATATAAATATAATACTATAAAGTTATATTTGCCTAGTTCCTTACAGCTGGACAAATACCTTCACAAACACTGCTCGTTATGTCTGTGTGCCTGTGACGTCGGAAGGGAATATGCAATGAGCCTGTGTTACAGATGGTGGGGTTTATCCCAGAGTGCATTTTGGCTTTTGTGAGCACATCATACAAACACTGATTTTCAGTGGTGTCCAAATAATTACCCCTATAGAAAGTGCCTTCCTGGTTTTTGTTGTTTAAACTTTAATTACTTCTGGAGATGTTTTAGGTGATTTTTGGACACGATAATGTGTCAGTTCTCTAGAACACATTTCAGCTTCTTGGGGACTTTAGTTCACACCTGGGAAGAGAGCAAATTCCATCAGTCTTCATGAACAAGACGTCGGCGTGAAGTCTGGACAATCCACTGTCAGTGGGGTCATCTCTGAAGGAAAAAGATGCCATCCACGGGGGTCAGGTGAGCCTCAGGTGCAGATGGTCGCCGAGCTGGCTGTTCCGTATTGATCACAGAGCCCAGATTTATTCTCGGTCCTTCTCAGCCTGCTCTGTGCCCAGGGAGGCTGGTATCCAGTTGGGTTTGACCAGTGGACAGCACCTGTGGGATATCAGAGGGTGGGGCAGAAAGATGTTGGAAGCTCCTCCACCTGTCCTGGGTCAGCAGTGCCCATGTCCCCCGCGGGGAGCACCTACTTGCCTTACCTTTTGGGGGGGAGCGGTAATCGTTTTCCCTGTTGCTACTGGAGTACCTGACTGACCCCCAAACCTGCCCAAATGTCTGTAATGATCTTTTCATTAAAAGTTCTCCAGGGCTTCCCTGGTGGCGCAGTGGTTGAGAATCTGCCTGCCAATGCAGGGGACACGGGTTCGAGCCCTGGTCTGGGAAGATCTCACATGCCGCGGAGCAACTAGGCCCGTGAGCCACAACTACTGAGCCTGCGCGTCTGGATCCTGTGCTCCGCAACAAGAGAGGCCGCGATAGTGAGAGGCCCACGCACCGCGATGAAGAGTGGCCCCCACTTGCCACAACTAGAGAAAGCCCTCGCACAGAAACGAAGACCCAACACAGCCATAAATAAATAAATAAATAAATAAATAAATAAATAAATAAAAAAGTTTTCCAGGTGAGCCATCTGCTTCCTATGTAGACCTGGCTGACCAAGCCCTCTATGAGGTCTGACTGCAGGACCCTGGGAACTGGTGAGTTGGGGGACCCAAGTCAGAGCCATAGCTTCAGAAATTCTCCTGCTAAAAACTTCCTCTTTGGGTCACAACCGTAGACATTTTCTTTGACTTTGCCCACATCACAGTGAAGGAGCCTCAATCATCTCTCCTTAGAGTGGGCTGAGGAGCCGGGTTTGCTGTGTCACTCTCTGCTGTGACATGGCGGCCTCAGGCCCTGGAGAGATTTTGGCTCATCTGAGCAGTGGAGTGGGGCTGTAGGGAGAGAGGAAAGCTGGGACCCTGCTTCCAGGACGGAGCCTTCAAGGACCAGGATGAGGGCCTGCAGCACCCATGGTGGGAAGGAGGGGAGAAAATGGACCCTCCAGGAGCTCAGAGACTGGAGTTGGTGATACTAATGCTAATTTGTGTCTATTTTTTCACATTTTCACCACCACGTATGAGCCCTCTGGTGTCTTCCATATTGGTATTTCTCCCCTCATCATTCCAATAGCTTTTTAAAGATTGAAATATAGTTGATTTAGGGTTAGTATAGTTGATTTACAATGTTGTGTTAATTACTGCTGTACAGCAAAGTGACTCATTTCTACACATATATTGATTCTTTCTTATATTCTTTTCCATTATGGTTTATCCCAGGACATTGACTATATTTCCCTGTGCTATACAGTAGGATCTTCCAGTGGTTTTTTATGTGAGTTTTACTAAAATCAATGCTTGTATCTATTGATTGGTATTACTGTTTTCCTATTTTTCAATTTTTTCATTTCTGCTTTTAGTTGTAGAAATTCCTTCTTTCTGTTTTCCTTAAGTTCATTCTGTTGTTTTCTTTCCAAGTTCTTAAACTGTGTGCTTACTTTGCTCATCTTCCATATTTCCTTTTTAGCAACGTCAGTATCTAAAGCGACCCTTTCCCTCTGAGCACTCCTTTAATTGCGCCTCATGGGTTTTGATATATGTTGTTTTCTAAATATTCTGCTGTTTTGATTTTGATTTTTCAGTGACAGAAGAATTTAAAGTTTTAAAAATATTTCTAGATGGTAGGTTTGTTTTCTAGTGTCTACTTTTATTATTAATTTCTCATTTTATTGCATTATGATCAGAAAATGTTATTTTTACTTTTTTAATTTAAAATATGTATGGAGGTCTTCTTTCTGGCTGACTAGAGTCAATTTTTGTGACTATTAATAGGTCATTTGGAAAAAAGAGTTATTCTCTGATTTTAGGATATAGAGTGTGATATATAGCAATTACCTCATATGTTGTTTAGGTTTTCTGTTTGTGTGTGTGTGTGTGTGTGTGACTACACACATTCAACTTTTCACCCTTAAGAGTTTTTCACTTATTTAATTTTTTGTTTTTACTTTCACCACGTGCCACTCTTTCCCATACATGAATTTTGCAAAGGCAACAAAATCCACATCTGACAGGTCGTCCTATCTCTCCAGATCAGATGAGCTCAGAGCAGTGTCTTGGCCCTGACATGTTATGCAGAGGCACAAGGCCAGCCTTTGAAAGCACAAATGGGGGAAATTTGGAAAGAAAGAGTAATGTGTCATAACAGTCAGTATAACTTAGATTAGCACATCTTTGGCTTGGGACCCAGTGGTTGAACTTTCTTATATGGCAGGTATGTATCAACACGGGGCCTCAGAACACTTACCTGCACAGTGGCCAGGAAGGACCAGGTGCCACTGTCTGCTTGTACTCTTATTTTCGCCTTCCCGTTTTCTAAAAGATGTGAGCACTCATCAAGGCACGTAAATATTAGAGCATCAAGGCACATAAATCAAGGCACGTAAATATTATAAGAGCCAGAGCATGAATGGGTTGCCCTAGATCAGGCCAGGTTGCCATAGATTCTGAGCAAAATTAGTATCTTGGAGTTTATGATTACTTGGTTACAAATGCACCTATAAGGAAAATAGGAGAATTTTTTAAGCCATAAGTAATTGAAGATTATAGATGTTTTAATATTCTATTATGGGATATTACATGTTGGAATTGTTATTTCAGATATTTTAGCGAGTTTTTAATTAGAATGTATGAACGTACAGATTATTTAAAAAAAACAAACTTGGAAGTGTAATTTCAGAGTTATTTTGTTATGTTAACTCGTGGAGAATCATTGCAGTGGTGCCAGAGGAAGGGAGAAGGTCAAGGTCCTGTTAGTTTCCTTGTTTAAGTGTAATGGCTGAGCTTTGGAAATTATGAACCTGTAAGCTTGAAATCAATCCCCAGCAACATTCTAGATCAGATCACTGAGTTAACATCTGCCAGCAGAGATCACCCATGGAAAGGGCAAAGCCCACCACTTCTTTTCGTTGGGGTTGTGATGAAGAACTTACAGATGGGAACAGAGTGAATGGCCACAAAACATCGAAATCTCTCTTCTGACGGCTGCCGAGGCCCAAGCTGAGTGAGGAAGGAGAGATCATTCCAGATCTTGTTAACTATTTCACCTAAATACTATTGGTAATGTTTTCATCAACTAGAAGAGACAGCCTAACCCACTAACGGCCTCCTGTGATAGGGAAGCAGCAGGGCAAAGAGAATAAAAGTGCAGGTTCTGGAATCAGATAACCTGGATTCCGAACCACTCGTGCTCTGTCGTGGCCTCGAAAGGTTATTGTTTCATTCATGAATTAATTTACCATTTCAACAAGTATTATTGAGCTCCTAATATGTGCTCCATACATTTGTAGGTTTGGGGGAACCAATAGCAAACAGAATACTATAAATGAATGAATGAATTAATTCCTGTCCTCTTGAAACTTATATCATGAAGCTTACTTATATCATTGGCGATAAAAAACTACATAAAATATATGGCTGTCAGACTGTAATTGGCACTAGACTAAGAATGAAGCTGGGAAAGAGGGCAATTACAAGGAACAGCGTTTTTATATTAGAGCATCAAGGAAAGTCCTCACTGGGAAAGTGATATTTTAGCAAAGACTTGAAGGAGCAATTCAGGCCAAGGGAACAGCAATTGTAAGCATCCTGAGGTCGGAATATGTCTACTAATTTGAGGAGCAGAAAGGAAGTCAGAATAAATGACAGGTGAGATCAGGGTTAGTCTGGGTCTAGTCAAGGACAAAAGTATAGTTTTTTCTTGTTTTTTTTTTTTTTAATGCTGCAAGATGTTTATGATTGAGAAATTTTGTAGTATTTTGTTTAGAATCTCATTCCATTTCCCAAAAAATCAGATGTCCTAATCATACGTTGACATCAGAGTTTAATCATATTATTTTTTTACCTTTTTTTTAAAATCATTCTTACATTTAACCATTTTTTTAAGTGTACTACTCAGTACTGTTTAGTGTATTCACGTTGCTGTGTAACAGATCTCTACAACTTTTTCATCTTGTAAAACTGACTCAATACCCCTTGAACAACTCCTCAGTCCCCCTCCCCCCAGCCTCTGGCAACCACCCTTCTACTTTCCATCTCTATGAATTTGGTTAGTTAGATCCTTCATAGAGGAATCATACAGTATTTGTCTGTCTTTATGCCAGTACCATACTCTTTTGATCACTGTAGCTTTGTAATATGTTATGAAATCAGGAACTATGACGCTTCCTACTTTGTTCTTTTTTAAGATTGTGTTAGCTATTTGGGGTCCCTTAAGATTCCATTTGAATTTTAGGATTTTTTTTTCTGTTTCTGCAAAAAATGCCATTGGCATTCTGATAGGGATTGCACTGACTCTGTATATTGCTTTGGGGACATTGTAATGGGGGTATCTTACCAATTTAAGTCTGAAGTCTAATTTTAGTATTTTAAATCTTCCAGTCCATGAACATGGAACGCTTTCCATTTATTTTTCTCTTCTTTAATTTCTTTCAGCAACATTTTCAGCTTTCAGTGTACAAATCTTTCACCTCCTTGGTTAAGTTTATTACTGAGTATTTTATTCTTTTTGACGATGTTGTGAAAGGGATTGTTTTCTTGGTTTCCTTTTCAAAATGTTCTCTGTTAGTGTGTAGACACGTAACCCATTTTTGTCATACTAATTTTTCGAATAGGGAAATTTAATACAAAAATTATTAACTAGTAAAAGAAGGATTACCTACTAAGAGATAGTGAGAACCCTAAAGGAAATGGAAATAGCAGATGTAGGGAGAGCCACTGAGGGCTGAGTCAGAGCACCTGAGGAAGGTGAAGCTGGACGGTCCTCTCCCATCCCAACATATTCAGACTCATTGGAGAGGGTACAACATGATCCCCTGGGTAATCTGGGAGTGGGCATCTTTGGATCTCTGGCAGCTGAGCTATAAGAGAAAAGTCAAACACCGTCACCTTCCCGTGCAGTGCCCTCTGCTGACAAAGCTGGGCCTTGCACCAGGAGAATATCCCAGGACCTGCTCCAGCATCAGAAGGCAGGCAAAGAAGGATGCATTTGTAGCTAAGAAGCCACAGTGACACCTGGCACAGGAGGTGCTGGGGGCTGCTTTCACTGGAACTCATACACCATTAAAGGGCTTTTACGAAGAGCGAGACAGGATGCCTTTAGAGAGTTTTGAGCAGACGACTGACACGATCTCATTCATGCTCTCAGCAGGATGATTCTGGTTGCTGGCTTGAAGATGGACTGATGGCAGGTGGGGGGGAAGCCCACTAGGAGGCTGTTGCAATAATAGTAAAATAATAATCTAAACATGTCGTTAAACCTTTATGTAATAAAGGAATCTAACTGGGACTCTCATGATATCTTGGTTAACTTTATCATGGCTAACTCTAGGTCTAAATAAGAAGCAAAGTATTTTTTAAAGAACATTTTAAAAATCAGTCACCATGAAATACATGCTGATTTTTCTAGTAGTTGAAAAGATATAGCAGCAAAAGCAAAAATAAACAAGTGGATTACATCAAACCAAAAAACTTCATACAAAAAAGAAACGTGTATAACCGAACCACTTTGCTGTACATCTGAAACTAACACAGCATTTGTAAATCAACTACATTCCAATAAAATTTTTTTTTAAAAAAGAAACCATCAACAACATGAAAAGGCAACGTACAGAATGGGAGAAAATATTTGCAAACCACACATATGATAAGGAGTTAATATCCAAAATATATAAGGAACTCATACAACTCAATAGCAAAAAACCAAGTAATCCAACTTAAAAATGGAGAAAGGGCCTGAATAGACATTTTTTTCAAAGAAGATATACAGATGGCTAACTGGTACATGGAAAGATGCTCAACATCGCCAACTGTCAGGGAAATGCAAATTAAAACTACAAAGAGATATCACCTCACACCTCTTTATGGTGACTATTAACAAAAAGACAAGAAACAAGAAGAATTGGCAAGGGTGTGGAGAAAAGGGGACGCTTGTGCACTGTTGGTGGAATGTAACTTGGTGTAGCCACTACGGAAAACAGTACAGAGTTTCCTCAAAAAACTAACAATAAAACTACTATGTGATCCAGCAATTCCACTCCTGGGTATGTATCTGAAGGAAATGAAATCACTATCTTGAGGAGATAGCTGCAACCCCATGTTCATTGAAGCATTATTTACAGTAGTCAAGACATGGAGACCATCTAAGTGCCCACTGATGGATGAAAGGATAAAGAAATGTGGTATATATGTGCACCACATTTGTGAGCACATGGAGGAAGCTTGAGGGCAGTTTGCATTATTCCCAGTCAGACAGAGAAAGACGAATACTGTCTGATCTCATTTACATGTGGAATCTTAAAAAACAAAACTCATATAAACAGAAAACAGATTGGTGGCTGCCAGAGGTTGTAAAATGAATAAGTCCTAGGAGTGTAGTGTACAGCATGGTGACTATAATTAACAACACTCTACTGCATATTTGAAAGTTGCTAAGAGCGTAAATTTTAAAAGTTTTCACCACACATACAACAAAAAAAATTGTAACTATGTGAGGTGATGGATGTGTTAACTAACCTTATTGTGGTGATCATTTTACAATATATACATACTTTATATCACCACGTTGCACACCTTACATTTACATAATGTTATATGTCAATTATATCTCAATAAAGCTGGAAGAAAAATAAATGAAAAATATGCAGTAGGAAGCCCTCCTTCTACCTCTACCTGCTATCCATCTCATTCCCATAAAACTTTTGTTTGTTTCTTGTGCATCTTTCCAGAGTTTTTAAATATAAATACTAGCAAACACAACTATATATTTTTTATCTCTCCTTTCATTGTTACTCAAAAGGAATATACGATACTCTCAGGTTTTTCACCTTGCTTTTTTCACAAAATTATTATTATTTTTTTTAATTTTTTAATTTTTTATTTTTTTTATTCAAGTTGTCTTTTTATTCCTTGGTAGAATTAATTCTTTTTTTTTCACACACACACGCACACACACACACACACACTGTATTTTATTTTTACAAGAGATAAATAGACTGACATCAAGCATTGTACATGGATGACCACAACAAAAGCAACAATGATCGCAATTACCAAACATGAAACACACTCATACTATGTCATAATATTGACATTCAGTCCAGTAATCCTCCACTGTAGCAGCTCCTTTACTTTGCAGTGAAAATAGATTATCACAAAATTATTGATCTGGAGATTTTTCCATATCAATATATAGAAAGACTCCTCATTTTTTCAAATAACTGCATGTTCCATAATTTAAATAGTTTCTAAAATAATGGAAATTTGGGGTGTTTCCAGTCTTTTGTTATTATAAACAATGCTGCAATGGAAAGCCTTGTTTATATGTCACTTTGCACGTGTGCAAGTCTACCTGTAGGATAAAGTTACAGAAGGGAAATAATGGGTTAAAGGGTAATATGCATGATAATTCTGATGGCTATTGCCAAATAGAGCATCGCTGGACCAGAAGGAATCTACACTACCACTGCAAGGTATGAGGGGGCCTGTTTCCTCAAAGCCTCACCAGTGAAAAGTACTAACAACTTTTGGAGTTTTGCCAAGGTGATTGATGAAAAATGACATCTTGGTATAGTTTTAATTTGCATTTTTCTTATACTAAGTGCAGTGAGTATCTTTTCCTATTTTTCATATTTCATATTTTTAAGATATAATTATTCTCTGTTCCTATCCTTTGCCCATTTATCTGTTAGATTGTTGGTCTGGGCTTTGTGTTTTTAAGTCAACTGAGAAATGTTAGGCGCTATAAATTATTTTGGGTCTAAAAAATGCCATCACATTTTTAATGTTGTAAAACTTACAATAAGCCTGCTATTTTAATACTAGTAAGTATGTCTTTTTCTTTTTTTTTTTAAATAGTATTTTAAATTTATTTATTTATTTATTTATTTATGGCTGTGTTGGGTCTTCGTTTCTGTGCGAGGGCTTTCTCTAGTTGCGGCGAGCGGGGGCCACTCTTCATCGCGGTGCGCGGGCCTCTCACTGTCGCAACCTCTCGTTGCGGAGCACGGCTCCAGACGTGCAGGCTCAGTAGTTGTGGCTCACGGGCCCAGTTGCTCCGCGGCATGTGGGATCTTCCCAGACCAGGGCTCGAACCCGTATCCCCTGCATTGGCAGGCAGATTCTCAACCACTGCGCCACCAGGGAAGCCCAGTATGTCTTATTATACTACAAAATAGTTTCTTTGTTCAGAGGCTGAAATTTTTTTTTTTTAATATTTTCTTCATTCATTCTTTTTTTTTTTTTTAATTTATTTTATTTATTTTTTTATGGCTGTGTTGGGTCTTTGTTTCTGTGCGAGGGCTTTCTCTAGTTGTGGCAAGTGGGGGCCACTCTTCATCGCGGTGCGCGGGCCTCTCATTACCACGGCCTCTCTTGTTGCAGAGCACAGGCTCCAGACGCGCAGGCTCAGTAGTTGTGGCTCACGGGCCTAGTTGCTCTGCGGCATGTGGGATCTTCCCAGACCAGGGCTCGAACCCGTATCCCCTGCATTGGCAGGCAGATTCTCAACCACTGCGCCACCAGGGAAGCCCCAGAGGCTGAAATTTGAAATTTCAAACATGGTTTGTGTGTGTGTGTGTGTGTGTGTGTGTGTGTGTGTGTGTGTGTGTTTGTGCATATAATGATGGCCTTTTTATAAAGTCACATGAGGGCATAACACTTTACTCCAAAAAGGGAGACCAAACTCAAATGAGGTCTCTGGAACACAGCTATGCCGAGGCTTAGAAATAAGGTCTCAGATTAGCCTAAGCATTGCTCCCACTGAAGGGCATAACATTTCTAATTACACTTCTAATTATTTTAATCTCATTTGTTGAACAGATTCCAATCTAAATCATTAATAGCAAACCAGATTCCTGCATCGGCTGTTTGGATGGTGTACAGGGCATTATATTTATACTGAACTCCATTTTATTAATAATTTTAAAAAGCATAATGGACATGAAATAGAATGTCAGAGCTTGTCATCTTGTCTAACCCCCTCATTTTACATAGGCTATTAATAGGGCCTTTGATTTTCATGCCCCCTCTTAATTTTCCTTCACCTTTCGATATGCTTTCAGTTCTTATCAGAACACCTGGTTGTAGGTAAGTCCACCCAACTTCCGTGCTGCCTGATGCCCTACACACCTTAGCACACACAAGGTCTTTCTTGTTTAGTTCGTGGCTATTCCAAATTTGCAGGGTCACTAGAGAAAACGCTCTAGGACAGTAAAAGTTCTATTTTTTTAAGTTGATAGGCTTCAGTTTCTCCATGGGTCCATTAAGGATTTTTGATTAGAAGTCTTCTAATGTTCCCAAAGATCCAACCATCGCTGAGTTTGTGAGAGGAGAGAAAGGTGGGGTGATGGATTCTCCACTTTCCCTGAGGAAAGGGCTGCCCTGTTTGGGGGCAATGTTAATATTTCTGCATAGTTTTGTTACATTCTATTTCCTGAGGTCATAACAGTCTGGGTTCCAATTACAGTCCTAGAATAATGAGCCTGTTACAGTAAATGAACATTTTCAAGTGCGACTGATTAACCATCTATTGAATATGCCGGCACCTAACAATTTTCCTCTTGGCAGAAGGAAAGAAGGAGGCATTTGGGTGACAAGAAGTCATCTGTGAAACGTGATAGAAAAAGGAGGATGAGAATTTAAGACGGTTCTGGCGTCTCTCGTGGCTTCTGTTCAGTCAAGGCTGCCGGGAGATAGAGGCTACGGACCCTTTCTGCAAATGTCGAGGCTCCCTGACTCCAAACCGCTTCCGGGTCCTGACCCCAGAAATCACCTGGTCTAAGTTTGTCCCCTTTCTTCTTTTGAAAGTTGTGATTGATACCAAATGACAACTCAGGATCCTGGCTTTATTGGCTTAGCGCTATCACAAAGAATGGAGTTGGATCAAGTAGCCTGTGTTAAGAGTAAGCTTTAGGAATAGATTTTTTTAAATGTTAAAAACATAGTTTTAAACAAAGCATGTTCTATGCAACCATACTGCCCCTTGACTTTCTGATATTTTCATACGGTACTTATCGAGGCAACTTTGTGACTGGACATACATGTGGTGGGTGTTCCCATTAAAAAGGCAAAGAGGAAACGGGTCAGTAGCTGTCGAGTAGGAAGTCCTGATGGAGAAATCCCCTCCATAGGATGCAAAGAAAGTCCCCAGACCAAGGATGGAAGAGAGGGACAGTGAAAGCATTTCCGTCTACAGGTCTCTATCTATGCCTGCTTTTCCTACCAAACAATTGCTAATCTTGCAACATTTCACATACCGGTGAGAAGAACGTTGTAGTGTAGGATTCCATGTCCCTTTCTGGCCGCACAATTTTCCGTATGAACTTGCACAAGTTTCCTACCTTTTCTGCATCCGTGTGGACTACCCAAGGTCAACCAAGTAGGAGCTCCATTTGCACATTTGGAGCTGGAGGCCAGATGTGGTATTGTCACGACAGCAGAGTCTGTTGGTTTGGTGGATGTGCTCTTTTCCATTCCCATCAGAAAAAAGGATCAAAACCAGTTTGTATTCGTGTAGAACAGACAGTAACATTTGTTTATAATTCTGTCCCAGGACTCTGTTAGCTTTCCTGCCCTCTGTATCAGTCCAAGGAAAGACGGACCACTGGACATCCAGCAAAACCTCACGTTAATTCATTACATTGATGGCATCCTGCTGACTGGACAAGCCAAGCGAGCAGTGGTGAGCCTGTCGGAGGCTTGGTAAGACACGTGCGCTTCAAAAGGTGGGGGGTAAACCATACAGGAATGCAGGGTGCTGCCACTGAGTTAAGGTTTTAGGGGTCCGGGGGTGACCAGATGTCCCCTCCAGAGTAACACATAAAGTGCTGTATCTTGTATCCCTAGCACACGTTGCCCAGGCTGCCTCTTTGACCCCTGCAGGCCGCTTTACATGCCTGGGAGGTGCTCAGGACTGTGTGTTGGATGACACGGAGGATAGAGCAGGGAAAGGCTCTGCGGCGGGTCATGCTGCCTCAGCCCTGCCCCTGGGGCCATACAATATGGCAGACCCTGCAGTGTCAGCGGTGCCCGTGGGGCTGGACGCTGCGTGGATTTGTGTTAAACCCCCATAGAGGAGTCCGAATGTCTTCTCTGGGGTCCTGGAGGCAGGCCATGCTAATTCCATCTGCAGGGCACCAAGGCCCACAGCCAATGGGACGGCCGAGAGTGAGAGGAACTTAGGATGGGTCCAGGAGAAAGGATGAAAAGTTTCAATCTTGGCCCAATAAGTGCCTGCAATGGTGGGGTGTCGTTCACCCCACGACCTCCCTCTTGTAAATCTCCTCTCAGGAGCAGCCCACAGGTACCATGGAAGGACCACTGCCCCACTGGGCAGGCCTCCCCCACCGGGCAGGCCTCCGTGTGGCAGCCATGGTGGTGGATCCCTTAAGGCTCCTTCCAGCAAAACTGCTGCGCGGAGTACAGCTGACTAGCAGCCTCAGGCCATGGTCCCTGTGGAGCCACCATGGCCGTCATGCCAAGGCTGTGTTCCCCAGCCTACACCCAGCCAACGACTGTGCACGTCGGAGGTAAAGCTGGCCCCTTCCTGCAGACGCGGATCCTTCCGAGGGCAACCTTCACTCAAAGACTCGCCAGCCTGGCTGAGACTGTCCTGCTTCTTGAGCTGAGACAGGTCATGGGTATCTGTCCACTCAACATCCAGACGCACCCACTACTATTTGGATTCCCACACTAAGCCCCAAAGAACGGTGCTTCCACCTGACAAGGTGCAACCATTCTTGGAACAAAGAGATTCTCACCCCCTACTCAAGATGAGGGAAGCAGCCGTCGCTGTACCCACTTCAGAGAGGCAGGTGTGCTGTCCATCGCTAGGCTATGGCATTAGGCCTCGAATTCAGCAACGAGCCCATCTCAATGTTCTGTCACTTAAAGTTTCCTTACATCAAAATTTGTATAAAATAATAAGGGGCAGGGGGACAAGAAGAAAAAATTATGTATATATAATTTATAACATACAAATTATATGTACAAATGTATAACTATATAACATATAGAACACACATATCAAATAAATAAATAATATGTAGAACACGTATGAAAATATATATGTATAACTGCTTTCATTCCTGTCTCTGTAACTGATCATGAGACCATGGTTGGTATATTTTTAAGTATCTTTGTTGATATATAATTTACACATCATAAAATCCATCTATTTAAAGTGTACAATTCAATGTTTTTTGGTATGTTTGCAGAGTTGTGGAACCATCACCGCAAACATTTTAATCACCCCCAAACCAAACCCTGGACAGTTACTCCCCTTTCCACTCACCGCCCCCCCGCCCCAGTCCCTGGCAACCACTAATCTACTTTCTGTCCCTACAGACTTGCCTATTCTGAAAGTTTATATTTCATATAAGTGAAATCATACAATATGTGGTCTTTTATGACTAAAGTCTTTCATTTAGCATCATGTTTCCAAGGTTCCTGATCTTTTCATAGTTGATATTTATAATCATTTAGTAACTGGCACAATGTATAACAGTACTGCTTATTCTATAGAGTTGGTATGGAGAGGACATGCGTTGATATGCATAAAATTCTCAGGACAATGCCTGACAGAGTTAGTGCTTAATAAATTATGCTATTTTTTTGTCTTTATAAAAAGACCTCATCTTAAAACTGTGTTTTTTCTAACTATAACAATAGCACATAGAGGAAATCCAAGATCATTCACAATAGCCAGTATCAACACCGTAATCCCCATCACTGCTAGCATTTTGGAACACATATAAAATACACATATATATATACACACATATATATAACTTACTATACATATATATGCATATATATGCATTTATATGCATATATATAGTATGCTAATGTCATTGAAATATAGTTGATTTACGTTGTGTTAGTTTCAGGTGCACAGCAAAGTGGTTCAGTTATACATTACATATATGTCTATTCTCCTTTAGAATTTTTTTCCCTTATAGGTTATTACAGAATATTGAGTAGAGTTCCCTGTGCTATACAGTAGGTCCTTGTTGTGTATCTATTTTATATACAGTAGTTTGTATCTGCTAATCCTAACCTCCTAATTTATCCCGTCCCCACCTTTCCTCTTTGGTAACCGTAAGTTTGTTTTGTATGTCTGTGGGTCTATTTCTGTTTTGTAAATTAGTTAATTTGTATCATTTTTTTAGATTCCACATATAAGTGATATCATATGATATTTGTCTTTCTCTGTCTGACTTACTTCACTTAGTATGATCATCTCTATGTCCATCCACGTCACTGCAAATGGCACTGTTTCGTTATTTGTTATGGCTGAGTAGTATTTGTTACGGCTGAGTAGTAGTATTGTATATATGTACCACATCTTCTTTATCCATTCATCTGTCAATGGACATTTAGGTTGTTTCCATCTTGGCTATTGTAAATAGTGATGCAGTGAACACCGGGGTGCATGTATCTTTTCAAATTATGGTTTTCTCTGGATATATGCCCAAGGAGAGGGATTGTAGGATCATTAATTTAAGCTATTATTGATTGCTTCACTTGGTGTAGAAATACTTGTGGAGACAAATGACATTAAATGTCTTATATTCTGGCCTTACTGAAAAATCATCAAATATTTTTTAAAATGTAGGGTTTTTAAAAGAAAAAGTAGTGATTACCACAATAGTTGACATGAATTGAGATTTCTCCTGTCTCTTCCAGTTTGGACCCCGAGGTTCGGGTCAGGTTCGGTTCAGGTCGAACCTCTGGTTCGGCTACAGCACAAGGTGTGCAGGTCTGCAGGCAGGGGTCAGACTCACCAGGCTCTTCTGAAATGTAGGAAAACACTTCAAGTTAGTCTATTCGTTATTTCACTTCAAAACTTAGGTCCCCCAAATGCGTTCTAAATATCGGAATTAAATGTGTATTATTCTTATGCTTTTCCTGTTTTATGTTTTTTTCTCCCCAAATTAGCTTACCACGTCTGAGGCTTGTAAAACTAATATTAGAGCTTGCGGATGGTGGTGTTTTTTGTTTTGTTTTTGGCCGTACTGTGGCTTATGGGATCTTAGTTCCCCGACCAGGGATTGAACCTGGGCCCTCAGCAGTGAGAGTGTGGAGTCCTAACCACTGGACTGCCAGGGAATTCCTGGGATGGTGTTTAAAGTACTCTGCTGGAGAAGGAATTAGGCTAGAAACCACCTGAATTGCCCACCTTTCTGCACTCCTGATTCCTCTATTGCTAACTCGGGGTGTGGGGAGGATTTCCTCATTTCCTGTGCAAGGATCCCCAGCCCTTTAGGGGGCCCCCTGAGGACAGTGGCTGCTGGCCTCTGAGGAGAGCAGCCCAGCTGGGGCTGAGGCAAAGCCGAGACCCTCTGGAGCCCGTGTCCCCTGAGCTTGGGGAGGGTGGGCCTGACCCCCACGCCCCGTGCTGTGACGGCGGCTGTTGTGTGTTGGTGCGGCTTAACTCTTGATTTCAAATTCTCTGGACTCCTGAGTCTTGCCCTTTGAACACCCAGGACACCCAGGGAGAAACCGCGGCCTCGGATGCCTGGGAGGGAACGCTGCTGGTTTCCACAGCAACCGAAGACTTAAGGGCAGTCCTCCTTGGGTAGAGTTTTTGTTAATTTTTTAATGGATTTTTTAAATGGCCAAGTTATGACTCAACTTCCTCGTTTGTCATGGAGACAAGGACTCCCTTCTGGGGCTGCCGTACGGGTGGGGCGACAGGATGCAGGTGATGTGCTGGGCCGGCCGCCTCGGAGAAAGTTTTCAGTGTTAGCCGTTCTCAGATTTAGTTCATTCTCTGAATTGTTTCACACACACATACACACAAGCACACTCCTTAATTCTTTTTCTTTAAATTTTAGACTTTGATGACTTTTCTGAGCTCTTCACATTTTCAGTTTGAAAAAGTTTTCATGACTTTCAGATCATTTTTTTCCTTCGGCATTATTCATGGAGTTAACTTGTTGACACTTTATCGTGATAAGGCGTCGACTTCAGACAATGTTACTGGAATTTTCTGACTTACGTGGAGACATGTCAGTGTTGCTGCCGGTGTGGCCTCTGCCCATAGGTCTGTGAACTGGCCACCCTGTGGGCTAGACAGACGGGTGAACGGGCGGTTCAGTGGTTTTTCAAAGGAGGACCAGCATCCCTGCCGGGCCCTCGGAGTAGGACCAGCCTCCCTGCCGGGGCCTCGGAGGAGGACCAGCCTCCCTGCCGGGCCCTCGGAGTAGGACCAGCCTCCCTGCCGGGGCCTCGGAGGAGGACCAGCCTCCCTGCCGGGGCCTCGGAGGAGGATCCGAGTCCTTGCCTGGCCTCCAGGCTCCTGCCTGCACCTCCAGCTTCCCCTTGGCCTCCCCCCTCCTTCGTGCCATGTGTCTTTCTCTAAGTGCTGCGTGTCCCTCCTCCTCAGGAGTGTTGCACACCTGGCCCCTCACCCAGACAGTCCCCTTTGCCCCTCGACTCCGTGTGTGCCAGCTTCCACCCAAATGTCCCTTCCTCAGAAGGTTATGTGATCATATGCCTCCTTGAACTTCTACTTCATGTCACAACATAATTACAATTGCTATAAATAACAAATTGTGAAATTAACTGTGCCGTATCTGTTTTCCCCTAGATCTGCACTGTCTAATAGAACTTGTGACACTGTCGGAAATGTTCTGTAATCTGCACTGCTTCATACAGTCACCCCTAGCTACTTGTGGCTACTGAGTTCTGGAATGTGGCTAGTGCCATGTGGGATTTGTATTCATTTAAATTTAAATTCAAGTAACCACATAAGGTCGGCCACCACTGTGTTGGATGCACAGCTATGGATGACCAGCCCCCCAAGTCGTTCTGTCACCTTCCCTTTCAGGTATCTGTGGATGAATAAATGAATTGGACTAATTGAATTTGACCAAAGAGCTTGTGCATTTCAAACCAAATGTCCTATACGAAGAATATTGCTCTGACTGGTTTCACATACTCAGCAGGACAAACTCTGCTATTCTTCTCCTTGTTGGGTCAGTGATGAGAACTTTCCAGGGCTTACTAGGCACTGCATTGTCTGATTAAAATTCACTAATTGCCCATCTGGCACCTTGATATGGATTGCATGGTCCAATAGTTTCTAGGAAGTAAGACCAGGAATGGAATTATTACTCTGATAGAGACCGGATAAAAATGTATAAGGAATGGGAGACACCTACGCAGGTAAAAACTCTAAAAAGCTAACAAAATTCTTCAAAGAAACAGGCAAAGATTGCTGGCTTAAATCAAAGACTGATAAAAACAAAACAAGCTTTGAACGGTGAAGCTAAGTTAGTTCAGGTATCCGGAGAGCTTGCCCGGGCTCCACAATGGATGCTCCCCACCAGAGCTGGGTACACAGATCTCTGTAAACACAGAGCTAATTTCTAATGACTTTACCCATACAATCCAGGATACTCAGTTAAATTTGAACTTCACATAAAGAAATTCAATCTTATCTGAAAATTAACTGCGTTTCCTGTATTTTTTACTTGCTACATCTTACAGCCCTATTTCAAATAAATGGGAATAAAACAGCCACAGAAGATGAAAGTGTGCTGAACCAGAATATATATGTCGTGACTTAAGAGTTCAATGCTAAGGAAGTGACTGAGAGTTTTTCCTTTTTCTTGTCTCTTTGTGTCTCTTTGCTAGAAACTCCATCTTTTCTGCATGGTTTTCTCCTCTTGATCTGGGCCAAGTTTTAGCATCTTTCAGAGTTTTATTGCTATACTGATGATGACTTCAGATGGTAAGAATTTCTGTTCTTTCCAAAAGCAGCAGAAAAAAGGCAATGGCCACACGGCCTATGAGTTCCTAAGGATAAGAACTGTGTGTTTCACCAACTTGATAGCCTCAGAGTCTAGCACAGTGCCTGGCTCAGAGCAGGTAGTCAATTGATGTTTGCTCTTTCCTTAGATTTATTGAACCAGTTGTGGGGCAAGGGGGCAGCTGGACAGAACTGTCGCCAGTGTGATCATATGTGGTTTAACTTTTCATTCCCTTTGGTTTTCACAGTGCCTCAGATATAAGTGGATCTCAATAAATGCCGAATGAATTGAACTCAACTGATTTAAGACCATGTGATTCCTTTCCATTAGGGTAGATATTTCTTGAGAAACATTTTTATTAGTTAGCATATCATGGAAATTTGTATTTGCTACACACCTCATAACCACACTTATTTTATTACTTTTGTATTCCTCTGGGTTTCTTGTTCATGGTACACAATGCTCTCTGGTGTGACAGGTCTTGGCGTGAGTAATTCCAAACCTCAGGGCTCTCTCATCATCCAGCCCAGTGCAATTACATGAGCACTTGAGATTCTGGCTGAGTTCGGAAAGTGGATGTAAGTGAAGCAGACAAGGTGGAAAGGAACAGAGCGACATCTGGAGAGGAGCACGGCCAGGACTCACGTCTGCCTGTCTGCAGCTCACCTCCCCCCTCCTTGGTCTCCACGCTCCTCCCAGTGAGCACATGATGGGTCACAGGACTGTCCCCCTGGGCTGTGCTGGGGTCTGTCCCAAGTCAGCCTCCAGCCCCTCCAGGTAGGCAGCACCCAAGGCATTGCATCAGTCGTTTTCCCAAGCACAGTAGCTACGTTTGGGTCTGATCTTGTATTCCCTGAAAATAACCCTATGTGTAAACTCTTAAATAATCTTTTAAAATCTCTAACTTCTTTGAATTTTCTACACAAAATTCACGTACAAGATTTCCAGCTCGGCCACAACCCCTTTAATGAAATTAAAGATAGAAGGAAAGATGAGAAAGCTAGTTGTCCAGGTGGTAGAATGTTTGGGTTTAAGGTACACACACTCTTTCCTGGATCTCTAAGATAGATTTTAAGGTTTTACTCAAAAGTGTAAGCTTTCAGGATGGTGCTAAGAGATGGTCCATTGAGCTGCATTCTTAAAATATGAAAGACATCCAATCATTCTACAATCCCTACATTGTAAAATTTTATGTCTCAACTATAGTTAATTATCCATCACCCAAACTCTTGGCTGGACTTCCACGTTTTCTCAATAATGACTTCTCTTACTTGGCTAGTCACGTTAAATTTAGCAAAAGCTGGGATGCCAATCACCTCTGCCCCAGCTCCGCCTCTATTAGGTCATTTCTGATGCTATCTCGGGCTTCTTTCATCGCCTTGTGGGTCTCGCCATCACTGGGTTCCACGTTTGTAAGAAATTGCTTATTTGGATATCCATCCAGGCAGGCCCATCAGACCTTTCACATCAACTCGCCTGAGTCTGGAATCTAAACCGTTGGCTGCAGGAAGCAGGCCTTCATGCTCCTGCCTTAACACAGGAGAGAGGGGTGGGGTGTTTTTTTTTTTTTTCTTTTTTAAAAAGTCATCTTTTTTTTTTTTTTTTTTGGCTGCTTTGGGTCCGTGTTGCTGCGTGCGGGCTTTCTCTAGTTGCAGCGAGCGGGGGCTGCTCTTCGTTGTGGTGCGCGGGCTTCTCATTGCGGTGGCCTCTCTTGTTGCAGAGCGTGGGCTCTAGGCACGCGGGCTCAGTAGTTGTGGCTCGCGGGCTCTAGAGCGCAGGCTCAGTAGCTGTGGTGCATGGGCTTAGTTGCTCCGCAGCATGTGGTATCTTCCCGGACCAGGGTTCGAACCCGTGTCCCCTGCACTGGCAGGCAGATTCCTAACCACTGCACCACCAGGGAAGTCCAGGCGGAGTGTTTATTAAAACGCTTGTCAATGCACCTCCCTGTGCGTGAATGTTTTCTAAGTAAGAGGTAGGAACGCTCCATCTTCACAGAGAGCTGTGGCTTCAGGAGAGAGAGAGGCCAAGCTTTCCCCCTTCTCTCCTACACCAACCGCAGTCAGGTCTGTTTATGTATTGCACGATGACCCTCTGGGGCATGAAGAAATAGGGTGGAGACCAGGGTCAAGGATTTTCAGGTTTTACCAGTGGACAAAGCACAGAGGAATATTCCAGGGATTCTGATTCTAGCAGAGGGTGAGTGGGGAAATGTGATGTGTTGTTTCTGTCTCACACGTGGACACGGGGGGTGTGATTTGGTCTCTGCTCACCTCCTCCACCTGGACTCTTACGAGCCCCCTGCCCCGCACTCCAAGCTACATTCGGGCCAAAATAGTCTCAGCCCTCAGTGGTCTGTGCTTACCTCTACTGTTCCTTGACAGACTGATTTTGAAGAAGTCTTTTTATCTGTCCTCCCCGTGCCTACCCTCCCTGCTCACACACACACACATACACACACACACTCTTAGATGATTACACCCAGACACACGCATACACTGGGACAGATAGATGTGTCCACTTAGATGCACACGTGGCCAGCACATGCATACGCACAGGCTGTGAGCACCTTCAGGGTCAATACCGTGTCTAGGTCTCCGCTGTAACCAAGATCCTTGCTCAGAGCGGGTGGTCAATAATAGCTGTTGAATAAATGTTAAATGAGGAGCAGGGCCCAGAAGTGTGCACCTCTTAGGGTCAACTGCTGTAAATATTTGGTCAGGAATTTCCCATCATTTCTGATTCTAATTGAGAGTGTGCTGATTGCAACCTGGACTTGGAAGGCCAATTACTTCTCCCCAGTTCCCCCAAATACACCACATCAGATCAAGCTGGAATATATATGACCAGGGAGCTGTCAAGAGCAAAGTCAGTCCATCCTTCAATTAGTTTCCATCAGAGAATTAAAGAAATTAAAAAAACAAACAGTTCCCACTCCTGAGCAAACACTGTTTGAACTGATAGTAGGTCAACAGGAGCATGGCCTGGTCAACATACACCAACAAGCGAAGAAGCAAATTACTGCCAACCGTCCAAGATCAGCCCACAATACAAATAAAAGCACATGTACATATAAAATAGAATAACATCACGAACCTCATGCAGCAACAGGACTGAGAAATTACAACTTCATGAAAGATGTAAATGGAGATGATACACACATACGCATACATGTGTACATAGATACATAGATGGATGATGGGTGGATAGAAGGACAGCTGGATAGAGAGACAGATGGATGGAAAATGTAAAACAGATTGGGGGAAGGCAGCCTGTTTTAACTTTCTGAGGCTCAAGACGAGATGAGCAAATTTGCAAATCCATGTGCTTCAAGATGGTAGCAAGTGAGAGCCTCTGGGTGAGGTTGGGTGGACGCAGTAGAGAGAGTCTGAGTGAGTGGGAGTTAAACAGGTCACTCCAGCCCCTTTGGCAAACTCCCCTCCTGCTGGGACAAGATTGGGGGGCATGGGTAGGGGGGACGATGCAGGCAGAGGCCGAGCAAAGGGCGAAATGAGGTGACACAAAGAGGGAGAGTCAGCACGAGCACACATCCCCACCCTGAGGTCCAAGCCTTCACCTCAGGAAACTTTCGGGAAAGGTCTTCAGTGCCACCCAATGCTTTCTGGAACAGGAGTTGAGTTTCTTTATTTTCCACACCCACTAAGACTGTGTCTCACGACCCAGTGAGCTGTGTGATAATATCTCCTGACACAGATTGTACTTTGCAAAGCATTTCCACACTTGCGGTCTTACTCGGCCTGTGTCTGAAGACAGGCTGCTTCCGTGCCCACCTGCAGGTGGCGGGGGGGACGGCCGAGCCCTCCCTTCCCTGAAGCTCCACCCGAGGCCCTGGATGTGCAGTGACCCTACCACACAGGGCCTTCCAGGGACAATGTCCCAAGGCCCTCAACCTCAGGGCATTTCCTGAAGCCTATTATCTTGCGGTAAAAGAAGTTTTCTTTCTTTCTGATAGCTCAGAATTTCCCTCCAATGCTCATATTCCTCTCCATGAGATACATGTAAAGATCCTTGCTACTCAAAGTGTGGTCCATGGACCATCAGTGTCACCATCACCTGGGGTCTTGTGAAAATGCAGACTCCCAGGCCCCAGCCCAGACCTGCTGATTCAGGATCTGCATTTTAACCACATCCCAGGGGACTTGTGTGCACGTTACAGCTTGAGAAGCATGATGGTTCTATATAAGTGATAAATGTTTAGTATACATGGAAATTCTTAATTTTTAGATTTTGTGGATAAATGCAGTATTTATAAGTATTCATCCCATAGATTTTGTTGGTAGTTTGCCAGCTTACTGAATACTAATATTCTAGAGGCTTTTATCCCTTGCAGTAAGTTGGGGAGAGGGTTTTGTTATTGATGGTCACCACCCCTAATATTATAAAGGGCATGGATTCTAAAGCCCAGAATCAGTGACAGGGCCTCAGGGAGTATCAAGAAGAGGGAGCATTAGGGGAAGTTGTGGACTATTGTGGACTCTTTTTGCATATTTGAGACAAATACCTTAATTCCTAGGTAATCTAGGAATTACTTATCTACATTCACAATAATAATATGCACTAAATGAATGCAGCTTTATTTACAGCAGCAGGAATACTAGATTGGGAAAGTCTGCTGTTCATGTAGACCTCGCAAGACTTATAACTAGAAGGGGGGAGCCATTGTTTTTGTTTGTCATGGTGCATTTAAAATTTACCAAAGGAATTGGAAGATGGGTATGTGAATATCAAGTAACTGATAGAGTGGAAATTCATAATCACAGAATTTGAAGCATCCAGGGAAGGAAGCAAATGACTTTGCCTCAGCACGTGTACACAACACACAGTAAAGATGCACGACAGTTATATACGCAGGAGTGGGACTGCTGGATCATATGGTTGCCCGGTGTGGGGAGGGGGGGATGGACGGGGAATTTGGGGTTAGTAGATGCCAACTATTACATATAGAATGGATAAACAACAAGGTCCTACTGTATAGCACAGGGAACTATATTCAATACCCAGGGATAAACCATAATGGAAAAGAATATAGAAAAAGAATGTATATATGTGTATAACTGAGTCACTTTGCTGTACAGCAGAAATTAACACAACATTGTAAATCAACTATACTTCAATTAAAAAATAAATTTAAAAAAAGGATGCACGTCGGTCCCGTCGGGCAGTGTAACCCTCTTGCGGGAAGGCGGGGCTCTCATCCACTTCTCTTCCGTATCCAAGGCTCTTAGCCTAGTGTTTGACACACAGAACGTGCTCACTAAATACTTTTAAATTTTAATAACTCAAAGTCATATTTCAGAGAGTTTTGCTAATCTGTCCAGAGAAGAACTGACACATCTTAGAAACATTTAGCTGGACACAGCCTCCAAAAGCAAAGGAGCTTCAAACCATGGCCCTAGATCTCTCCTTCCAGGCTCCTCACACTGACCCCCTGAAGATAAAATGCCTAAAAATCTGCCTGGCAGAGCAGCAAGCCCGTGAGTATCTGTTGAACCGGTGAGCAAGTGAATTTATCTTTTCAAATCCCTTCACTTGCCCGCCTTGAGAAGTGGAGTCCGCTGGCTATAGCAGGACGTCAGGCTGCTGGGTGGTCGCAGATGCAGGTGAAGTCTGGCCGAAGTTACAACCGGGACCAGATCATCTTCTCGAAAGAAGGGTGATACAGAGGTAGCCAGAAGCTGAAAAAGTAAATTGTTATTCTACACAAATTTATTACTCAGAACAGAACTCACATCCTTGGAAAAGACTTTCTTGATAAAAAAAATAAACTTAAAAAATTATAATGTATGATTATTGTAGAAAATGTATAAAGTACAGCAAAGTCTAAGAGGAGATTGGATTTCCTCATACCCATCTCTGGGAGATGGCCATGGTTATTATTTGGATATAATTTCTTTTAATCTTTTTTCCATGCAAAACACATTTATAAAATCAGAATCATTTCATTACTGATTTTACGTTGTACCCCTTTGATCTAACATCATAGCATGAAGTATTTTCCAATATTAATAAACATTCTTGGAAAATATCACATCGATGATGGCAAACAAAATATATTTAAAAGTTCCCTCGTGTTGCTGCTCTAAACAACACCGGGTTAACTATACCTGCAAGTCTTGTCCCATTTCTGATTATTTTCTCGGGGCAGTTTCCTAGAAAGTAGAAACGGCTTTCAAAAGGACAGCAGCTCACTCATGACTTCGGGCGAAGCTGGAGAAAAGCAGTGGTTGGGACCATTTCAGGCCACATTTGAGGGGCACACGCCCACCAGGCTGGGCCTCAAGGGGACCTGGGGGCCTGCACTCAGGCCCATCAGATTGCTGAGTTTCTCTTGAAGGGTTTCTTAAATATCCTGGCTTCTAAAGGAGAGAGAAGTTCTCCAACATTTACTCCTTTAGCTAAGGGAAAAGGGGGAGAAAAGTATATTATTCCTTGAAAGAGAAAGTAATATATTTTCCAGCAATGTGATCTCATCCCTCACATCTCTGAAGGACTAGTGTTAATCCGAAGTCCATTCAAGTTAATAAAGTGTGCCTTTCCCTTACAATGACCTTTTGTTGGAGGTATTTTAGGTTTGTTTTTATAAATAGTTCTTACTTAAATGAGAATCTCGTTATAAAATTACTGTAAAAGTCAGTTATCCTGTGTCAAGGGATATAGAGCAAAAGCTGGCTTTTACCCAATTTAGAAAACGCATCGCCCTTTTGAAATGAAATGACTTCAATCGATTTTAGTAATAATGCGTTACTTATATATGGATGTATGTATATGATATAATACACACACAGGTGTCCATGTACAGTAATGCATAATTACATACACAAGTATGTAGTTATTTGCAGTTCACAAAACATTTTTCAGCCAGGATTCCTTTTGCGATTCATAATAACAGAACCTTGGGCATGCTACATGCTGCTTCACTTTTGCTGGTGAGAATAATGAAGCTTTAGGTTCACTACGTCGTCCACGGTCACCTACCTGGTTCACTGGTGACTAGATGCCACCGTCCCCAACACCCCGATCCCTACGGCTACTCAGATTCCCTAAGACCCTTTGTGGATGTGGTAACTGCTTAATCAATCTTGGTTTCAGTTTCATCTTGCAGAACACGAAGGTGACTCTCTCCCCACCGCTTGTAGAGAAATTACGAAGACAAGTGAATTAGTCTGAACGCTGAACACACACACACACACGCGCCCTTCCTATTTTCAGAAAGGATTTGAGGTGGTTGATACCCACATTAGGGGCAATAATAATTTCACTGAAAAAGACAACAGCAAAAAACGTTTAAAAATTAAAAATTACAGAATCTGTACTATTTATTACACACTGCACGTTCAGAGTCTGGAGTGCTATCAAAATGAGAATTTTCCTTCTCATCAATGAAATTTCAAAAATCAATGTAGTTCAGAAAATGCAGCTGTGCTCTGCATTGATAAGAGTGTGAAATAAGTAGGTTACAAAAGAAAAAAGACCCTGGCTGGACCTGGGAAATCGAGGAGGAGTGGTCCTATGGATAAAAATATAAGCCATAGAATACAAACCCAGGGGCCAAAGTTTCCAAAGTCCACCTCAGAAAGTCATCTGCAGGGACACCCCCGAAAGCTTTAATTTTCCTGGACCTCAGTTTCATCATCTGTAACCAAGAAGCAAACGTATTTTATGGGTTGTTATTCAGAAGGTAGACAGTTTATAGGAGGCTGCTTTGTTAAATCACCTCTGCAATTTTACCCAGCAAAATCTTTTAAAATAGTAATCCTTGGAGAAAATCAATACAATGTGAAATACCCTGCAAATATAAAGTGCGATGTAAATGCTTCGTGATGAGAACACAGATGAGGTCTGCAAATTGCCGGTTCTTCCTCTGACTCAGCCACTGCAGAGTGAGTTTGGCAACTGTGATCTTGCAAAGTACAGATTTAAAAAAAATGAACATAGCACCTTTCTGACAGATGTTACCCCTCCCAGCAACACCTGATGTGTAAGCCCCAAATAATGTCAGGGCACAGTTGGCTCCTCAGCCGTCAAGTCGGGGACAGGCCCACCTCCCCACCCCCATCACTTCAGCCTCGAGGGACAGCCAGGGGCCCTTCCCTGCTCGGTCCTGGTGGATCCTGATGGATCCTGATGGCCCCGAATCCTGCTGGGCTGAGAGCGTGACTCCAGGCTGGTTTCCTAAAGGCCTTCTGGACAGGTGACTTCAAAGTCATGCCCCCAACGCTGGAGCTGCATGTTCACATTGTAGCTTTCCAGCTATGTCTTGGTTTCAGTTTCCAGAAGGGGATTCTTTCTCTCTCCCTCCCTTTCTTTTTTTTTTTTCCTTTCTTTTCTTTCTTTCAAAAGTAAAAAATAGCAGCTCTGAGTGATCATTCTGTCCTTGCTGCTTGCTGTAAGATCGCTGGTGCCCTCTGTAGCTCAGGTGGGGCGGTTCCCCAATTTTAAACAGGGGAACATTCGAATTTTAGTCAATAAAGAGAACTAAATGTCCCCCAAACAAACGTATATATGTGTGTGTGTGTGTGTGTGTATATATACACACTATAATGTGTATATACACAATAAAAATAAACTATACACTATCATGTGCATATACATATGTATACAATAAAAGAACTAAATATCCCCCAAACAACATATATACACACACACGTGCGTATGCATGCGTATATATGTATTACATAATGTTTGGAGAATATTTACACATGCATACACATACACACACACACACACACACACACACACACTCAATAGGTCTGCTCTGGTTCCCCCGTCAGATTTTCTGAATAAGCTCTGAGACTCACTGGAATCAAGCCTCTCCTTCATCCCGGTGCTGAGATTTGGCCTGGTCCCTTCCTGCCTGCAAACGGCCATCAGGACCCACCAACCCCTGAGCCGTCCACCCAGCGGGCCTCCACCCGGCGACACAATGGGATCATTGCGGGGTGGACGCCTTAAAACTCGCCTGATGCCTGGGCCCCAGGAGGAGGGATTCCGATGCAGTCTGGACCCCGCATTCTTCAGTGTTTTCCCCCAGTGTTGAGGGGAGTGGCTGAGGTTAAGAACCACTGGCTGTGTCTTACCTTCGATTCCCTCCCCCCATATTTTCACCCTTTCTGTACCCCAAGACCGAAGAGGACGAGTCACAAGAACCCAGCCGGGCCCACTCCCGTGGTGAGATCCTCCCTCACCTTTGAGCTCGGGGGCCCTTCGGGTTGACCAACCTCCCCACTTCCCAGCGCGTGGACTTCCGTGCTGACCCAGCCACATAGGCTTCCGCTGCACCGTTGGGCCTGGTGGCACCAGCGCTGTTGCCTCTCGTCCGTTCTCTCCCCAGAACCCGCGGAGGCCTTGGGGACCCCACAGGCTGGTGAGGCGGTGTCTGGGCCCGCCGGAAGCTGCGGACGTCACCCACGCTCCCTCAGGGACCAGCCCGGCCACCCTGCCAGCACTGCCCCGCTCCCCCCTTCGCTTTGATGTTAAATCCAGCCGCTCTTGCGCAAATGTGGCCTCTCAGGGCACTTGTTCCACCCTCAACGGCCCCCCGCAGCCCCGGGTTCGAAGTGTGATGGGAGAAGGAGGAGGAACAGGGAGAAGACCTCGGTCTGGGCAGCAGGCACTTCCTCTCTTCCTTACTGATCCCGCAGGCTGTCAGGGCGGCCAGCGGGCACGCGTGTGCATGTGCGTGTGCATGCGTGTCTGCCCCCGGCGTCCACGCTCTCAGTGCTGGGGAGCTCTGCCGTCTGCGATATTGCTGTGCCTGGGTTTCTCTTGCGTAAGCAACTCAATAGGATTTACCACGTGCCCCTCCCCCCATCCCCCGTGTCCCCCTCCCACCGGTCGGGGATGTAGTGAGGATGCTGTAGCCTAATTCCTGAAATGATTTTAAATGTGTGCAAGGGAAAGATTCCACAAGACTCCAGTGTCGTCCAACTCCCGCTCGGATGGGGCACCACCCCCAAACCTGGCCTGGGGGGCTGATCAAGTGTTCTGGACGCCCCCCGGATGGCAGGTGGGCAGGCCCATGGTAGGATGTCTGGGCCGAGGGAGGCCTGGACTCCCTCCCAGCCCCCAGGGCTTTGTGCTGTCTTCACAGCTGGGACCAGCGTCGGGCTTGGGCAGCATGATGGGAATAGACGTAAGTCCCCTGGGGGCGGGGGGGCCTTCTTCCATAATCTGATTGGATGTCTCGTGCCTGGAGAGAGAGATGGACACCAAGGCCAGCACAGCCCTGGGCACCCTGGTGGCAGTGGCGACGCTGCCTGATGGCTGCCGAGGCCACTCAGGGACCTGCTGGCCTCCGGTACGATGCACGGGAATTCAGAAGGCGGGGACGAGGGAAAGGTCCGCTCTGGTGACGTCCGCGTGATTGGAGTCCCCAGACAGACCCAGTCTCTGAAAAGTAACCTGTTGATCCCTCTCCTCTTTTCAAAGGCGATTTAGAAGAAGCTTCTGGACTCAGGCAGCGTTCGTTTACGGCCGATTTCAGTTGTCAGTTGGAGGCTCGTGTTTCACAGGCCACATGTGTAAATGCTCACTCCCTCACTGTTTATGAAGAGGCAGAGCCCGAGCTTTCCGAGTGTGCCCTGGCTCCTCTGCAGGGCCCGCCGGCTGGTGGGGGCCGGGGGCGGAGGAGGTCAGCGCCCCCTCCGTCAGGAATCTTGGAGCTCGCCGGAAACTTCCAGCACGTGGGTGGTACATGTATCAGCTGACGGGGAAAGCGAGAGCGTGAAGGCGGCCACCCAAGACTTCAGGTCACCGCTGACACCCCTGTGGGAGCTCAGATCTCAGTGCTGGGAGGGCACCTGCCAGCCTGGCCAAAACAAATCAGCCCTGCTAGGGGTGCAGTGCAAAGGAAGGGGCTGAGGCCCGGGGAGCTCAGGGTCGCACTTAAACCAGCTCAAGTAACTGGGCTACGACGAGGCGATGCCCTGGGCGTTGTGGGCAGACAGAGGGCCGGGGTCCCGCTGCAGATCTGGGGAGCATCCCGGCCGAGGTCTAGAGACAAGCTGGCTGTGTTTCAGCCCTTGCTCCGGCGGTCCTCCGCAGGCAGGATATCCCACCACTCTTTGTTGTCTTTAGGCCTGACAGTCCATCTGGTTTTGATTCAGGTGGCCTCAGGCTTGCCTCAGAGGTGAAAAGGGTGCGCGCTTAAATTGAATTTCTCACAAATTTCAAACCAGAAGGATCCCAGTCTTCTCACACAAAGCCCGTTCTGCCCGTGCAGCCCCCCAGCCCCGGGAGCCTGGCATAAATCAGTTTCACCTGTTGGGCTGAATGAGCCCGCGTTAGTCTAACGAGAGGGGCCAGCACACTCAGACAGTGTCTGCACGCGCTTGAACCAGAGAGAACAGGGTGGCGACCTCTCGTTGACCTCCTGGCACTTCTGTTCCCGGCAGGGACCGTGGTTCTGGGTCCTGGGAGGGCAGGACTGGGTCCCTGGACCCGTCTCGGACTGGGTAGTTCTGGACACGTAACGGGGCTCTCTATCCCAGCTGAACAGGATTGGGGGAGAAGGCAGCTTTGTATCTAAAGGGGGGGACATGTCTGAGTCTGAGCCATTAAAATTAAACTGTCCCTTGAGGTTGCTGCATCAGGTAGCAGGACTTCAGAGGAGAAACGTTTAGACTTTTGCCCCCTCATTTCAGAGGTCAAACAACCCTCAGGCCGTCGGGCTGGGCGAGGAGGCGGCGGAGCATCTTGGTGGGATGCCTGGGTGAGCGGGCACACCTGCCGAGAATGTTCCTACCCGGAGGGATGTCCCTGTGTCCAGGGGCTGCCCGGGCATCCTGGGGCGCTGCTCTTTGTCCTAACAGTGACTTCTCCTGATTAAACACCACAAGTAAAAGGAACGAAGAGAAGTTGGATCCTCTAACACAGAGACCGACAAACTCCGGCTGGTGGGCCAAAGCCAGCCCGCAGCCTGTTTCCACCTAGAACGTTTTACTGGTCCCCCCCCACGCGCACACACACACGTGTGCACACACACGCACACACATGCCACTAGCCACGTGCTGTCCTCGGCTGCTTTCTCAAGCACAGAGTCAAGTAGTTGTGACACTGACTGCAAAGCCGAAAGTATTTACCCTCTCATTCTATACAGAAAAAGCGTGCCAACCCTGCTCTAAAATGTGGTGCTTCTGTGTTCCTTTCAAGGATGTTGCTCTCCAAACTGACCCAGGCGATAGGAGGCCACCTGAGGGCCCGGTGGCCGTGCAGCCATTTAATGGGCTCTGTGGGGAGTTTGGGGATAAACTTACACCTCCACTGTCTCCTCTCTGTGAAAAATGCCCCCTTTAACCTCAGAGATTCCTAGGTGCTCTAGGACGTCAACGATAAAAGAGACCTCATATCATGGATAATCTCCTTGACAGCTTCTTGGCTGTTCTGGAGCTTCATTTTCTGTCTCTGTGGGACTCCTGTTCCACAGGTCCTGGGCTGCTCCGAGTACAATCCTGTCGCCTTCATGTGACAACACGACGGGTCCTGCCTGAAGCACGGCGGCTGCCCGGCATGGTCTGGTGTGACAGCCATGGATGGCCAAGTCAATGTCGATGTTGCTAAAACTCCTATTCCTTCTCTCCACCTCATCCACCATCTCTCTCTTTTCAGAACGAAGCTTTAGTTTGCAGCCGCAAGGCTAAATTAACCCGACACGGCAAGCAAAGCTCTACCGTGGCCGGAATGTGAGAGAAGGGGTGGGAATTAGTGGACACCTGAGTTCCGTTCCGCCACTGCCTCACCGCACGGTGTTACAGCAAGGAGTTTACTCAAATAGAACATTTTTAAAGTCATCTGCTATATAGCCCTTTCTCCTTCTTTCTAGAATTATATTTTAAGGAATTCAGGTAGAAAAAAATGATACACACATACATATGCTTATGTGTGTGTGTTTCATGTATATATGTTTTATGTGTGTGTGTGTATATATATATATATATACATATATTCAAAATGTAGAAATGAATGAGATGTGCCTTCCTAAGCTACCATCTGTTCACCCCAGCTTAAGGACAGAGCTCTCTCTCCCATTCTGAGCTCACACAGAGCTCCTGGGACAAGAAACCAGACCTCTGTTTGCAAGATTTGACATCTGCTTTCCTGTTTGGTTAAGCTAGTCCTTGTAAAGCAAGATGCAGATATATTTTCTGACAGGGACACAGGCTCTTTACTATTGTTATTTTCCTTTATTCGGGACAGGGGTTCTACTGGATGGGGCGGGGGAGGAACCTACACTCCTCTCTGTATTTCTCACAAAGTGCACGTAATTCCAGGAGCCTCGGGTGAATGGATCGTGAGTGAGCAAGATGCCGGGGTGTGAAGAGACCTTGGAGCATCTCTGTAGGGCCCCCTCTCCCCTGGCTCTGCCTGGAAGACGTCCTCCCCATCAGGACCCAGGCACTGGCTTGGGCGTTGTCCTCCTGGTGTTTTTCAGTTGTTATCATGTCATCATCTCAGGCGGTAAAGTTGTTAGACTTCTTTTGGAAGAAGTAATCAAAATCCGTAGCCCCTTTGCAGAGAGAAAAACGCAGAAGAGAAGCAAAAAGAAGGGGAAAGCAAAAAGCAAAGAGAAGGGGCGGGGGCCAAAGGGAGGGGCCCTGGTGGCATGGCACTTCACATGTCCCCAGCCGCCTCTCCATGCATTATTCTGGCACTCAAGGGAAAATGAAGCCTGATTTCCTATTCAGAAAAATAGCATCCATGGCAGAAGCTGGCCACACTGGATAACAGCTGGAAAGGGCTCAAAACAAGGTAAAAACCTTGGAATGTCTTGGTTTTCAAACACACACTGGATTGTTTTTTCCAGCTTCATCTGTCAGCATCGGGCGGGTGGTGGTAGTGTCATCAAGGGCCTCTAAAGGTTTTCATGTGGAAAAGCAGCTTGAAACGATCCTATCTCCACAGGAAAAGCAGATCCGTGCCAGGGTCAGCCATCTGAAGCTCTGATTTCAAGAGGAAAGCAGAGGGGAGTGGAAGAGAAAGTCGGCCTCTGCCTCTGGATGAAGGCGACGCTCTCTGTGACTTGGCTCGCGTTTTCCTGCAGCAGAAAGAGGGCCGCGTGATTCTGGGTCACTTTGTGACAGGCGGACCACACAAAACAAAGGAGGGCGGTGCTGCGAGCTGACTGCTGCCCCGATAAGCCCTCCAGGGTACCATTTCAAGAAGTAAGTTAATGGCCTCCCTACAAAAGAGTCCCAGGGGTCCCTGAAGCTTGACCCCCAAACTTGAACTCTACCTGAACTGATTTTTTCTTTTTTTTTCCTTTTTTGAGGTTTGAAAACATTTAATCAACTCTCCTCCCAGGACATTTGAGTTCTGTGCACTCCTGCCCTTGTGGGCTCCATCTGGAAGAAGAAGTGCCAAAACCACCGCTGGAAAGGCGGCCCGGAGGTATTTTCAGTCCGCCTGGAAGCAGCAGGTAACGGAAATCTTATGAGACGGCTTGTTCTCAGGAGATGATTTTGGGTCCAGTTTTGCTGACCAAAGCATTCCCTGGGTTTGGATAAACCTTGAATTAGCAGCTGCGCTTTGAGGCACTAGTTTTGGTTCTAATTGCAGCTAAAGTGCTTGCAAGCCCTAGCCCCCGCCCTCACACTCTGCCATCCCTGGTTTTGTCCCCTGACATAAGTGCTGCCTGGAATCCCAAAAGCGTTTAGCTTCCTTCCCTTCCAGAAACGCAGGGCTATGGTTGGGTAAATCATCTCAGTGCTTTCATTTCAAGTCACTGAGCGTCTACTCAGCATCAATAATAGTCCCATCATACGTTGGGAGTAGGGGAGGGAGCCTGGTACCCTCGAATTCAAGGGACTCGCCTGGCAGAAAAAGCAGACACTCTTTCATACGACGGTATGAGTAACACTAACGGCCCCAGTTAAGTACAGCGGGAACACACAGACATGGTGGGAATGCATCAGAAGTGAATAATGGGTTATTTTTAAATAATGGATCACACAAAGTTCTTTCCCCCAAAAGCCAGTCGTCTTAGGAAGTAGTTTGTTCTGTTTTGTTTAAGAGTCTAAATGTATAGACCACGGAGTGGCAAGTAGTTTTCAATGCTGAGCTCATTTAATGGATTGGTGGTTGCTCTCTGGGACACTGGGTTGAGAAAGATTCTGAGGTTGTATTTAGTCTCAAGAGGAATGGTGCTGCGATTGGCTGGTTGTCCTGGAGGCCTTGTGTGGAGAGTGGTGCAGATACGCCAGTCCTGAAGCAGGTACGGCCCACGGATGAACCAACTCAGAGTTAAGACATAGCTTGACATGTACTTCCTCAGCCCCCGCTGTGAACTGCAGAGACTCTCTTTGTGACAAGGATTCTTCTGGCACTGATTTGTGAGCACAGCGAGTCCCATGCTGGTTCCTGAAATATAAGAACGCGAAGAAGAAAAGTCAGAGACAGCAACACGTCAGAATATTGATGTCCATCTAGACCCCCCTCTGAGTTTATAAAGGGTCTCCACCCCAAAGAACAATCAGAATAAAACCTTCCCGCGACAGTGCTTTAAGACTGAACTCACCCTGTGGCCTGTCAGTGGGTATAGGTGGGGGGACTATTCGTGAACTTCAGATTCACTGAACAAGAAGTAGGGATTTCTGAGTAGAAACCTAAGTATCCATCTAGAGATGTGACACATGTGTGCTTGTGGAGACACGGTATTCCCAGCTAATTTTAGAAGATTGAAGGCCCAGCCTGGGCCATCCTGACAGCTGGTCACCAGGCAGCTTCTGGCGGTGATGTACACAGACATATTTATCACCCCGAGGGCTCCAAAGAGAAAGTGGAATTCCATGACCAGAGCGCTATAAAACTGTCTGGGTATTTTGGGTATTATTCTTATTACAGTTCTGTTATCGTGAAACATGTTTCCATGTAGATTTCTGTCTGCTGGGCAGTATTGGTCCCATAAATCCTGCAGGAGAGAATTGGCCCACTGGAGTTGGATGCTGGATATAGCATTTCTTCAACATCAAGAGAACGGCCACACATTTTTTTAATTGTTTCCCTTGCAAATAACTTTGAAACAGCCTTACAAAAATGTTTTCCTCGCTCCACTCCCCCGTGAGTTAAAAACGCACCCCCATGCTTGCCAGTTGGCACCATGTCCTGTGACTCCAGCAGGCGCGCGGTGATAGGGGGGATGAGGCAACTGTTAGGGTGGGGAGGAGCGCTCTTCCTCGCAGCGTGCAAAATGAGCCTTTTGATTTTTAACTGATTCCTTAAAGCAAAAGCACTTCCCACCCATGGGCATTGCCTAACTGGGGGACATGGAAAATGAATGAAGGAACAAGCCTCAAACAGAGAGAGTTTACTGCTCCCACTTCAGCGCTAATTAATCACTGTTGTCAGTGAACTGATCAAGTGCATGGGGTTACACCTCCCAGAGTCCTTGCCTGGACTTCCGGGGGTGGACGTGTGTCTGGGGCTTCGAGCGGTGCTGGGAGCGCAGTTGCAACCAGCTGGGACCCTTGCTCACACAGGCCTTCTGTGTAAAGGATGTTGTGCTTCAGTATGGGCTTGCGGTTCTAAAATGAGATGCTTTTCTACTTCAATTATATTGCGGTGGATCAAACATTACAAAATAAACCTCAAATAGGAGTGTAGCCTTACCCCAAACGAAAGCATATGTGTGAGTGTCCAGATGCAATGGTCAGATGTTGACACCTTGAACTACACGGGCTGTACCTGCCAGGTTCAGGGCTTGCTACAGGCACAAGTTGTAAAGAGGACAGAAATGTGGTTTTGACGCTTTCCCAGCTCTCTTGCGTACCTTTAAAAAACACTTTAAAACTCTGTTCCTCTGCCTTTTTATCCAATGAGAGCCATTGGTTCTGTCCTCCCCTCTCCCACCTTTAAGCTGTTCTGTGTTCGAATCCACAGGGGTGTTGTCACACCGTGGAAAGATCGTTGGGTGGGGAGTTCTTTTATTCATTGATTTATTCAATAAATATTTGGGTACCTATTGGATGCTGAGCTCTGGGCCACGAATTAGGGCTGTAACACTAAGCAAATCACTGTGTAGTGGGGGAGACAGGTATGAATCAAAGAGTCACAGGAATGAGTTTACAATTAAATCCACAGTAAGTGCTGTACTATTAACTGGGGCTAGCAAAGCATAATGGGGGGTTTAGCCTTGTCTGGGCGAGGGGATGGGTTAGGCAAGGAGTCAGGGAAAGCCTCTCCGCTTTGCCCAAGAGTAACGAGATGAACGGAAGGAAGAACCTTTCCACATGAGCAGCGTTCACCGGCGTCTTGATGAGGTCCCAGGATGCGGGATTGTCAGTGCTAAACTGGGACCATCCCTGGCAAAACTACACGTAAGGATATGGGGTGTGCACAGACCCCATTACAGAGGGGAGCATGGCGCTTTTTTTTTTTTTTTTTTAGAAATATCCATTTTAATTTTTATTTATTTATTTATTTATTTATGGCTGTGTTGGGTCTTCGTTTCCGTGCAAGAGTTTTCTCTAGTTGCGGCGAGCGGGGGCCACTCTTCATCACGGTGCGCGGGCCTCTCACTATCGCGGCCTCTCTTGTTGCAGAACACAGGCTCCAGACGCGCAGGCTCAGTAGTTGTGGCTCATGGGCCCAGTTGCTCTGCGGCATGTAGGATCTTCCCAGACCAGGGCTCGAACCCGTGTCCCCTGCATTGGCAGGCAGATTCTCAACCACTGCGCCACCAGGGAAGCCCGGAGCATGGCGCTTTTAAGGAATGGAAAGGAGACCAAGATTCCTGGGAAAAGCACCCCACCCTAGATGAGATCCAATGAGAGAGACAGATGGGGCCAAACCCTTCAGGGCCTTAAAGGTCACGTTAAGGTCTCTATCCTAAGAGCAAAGAAAAGTGCCTTAAGCAAGTAAATGACAGAGTCTTATTTCCCCTCAAAAAGTTCATTCTCCTTAGGATATGGAGACCATTACCATGTGAAGTTCAGAAATCTTTTCCTCAAGGAGAGCTGGCTGTGGTCCCTCAGCAGCAGGGTGCTGCAAATGTCTAACAGCTGGCTCTTGGGGGCTGGGGGGCAGTGCGGGGGGGTGGAGACCCCAGTTAGCAGAACTTGCCAGTTTCCATGGTGGAAAGCTCCCACCTGGTCGATTTCCAGCTACCACATGACATCACTGAAGGCAGAGTTGGGAGAGATGCCACACGGACTCTAAGAGCCATGCTGGTTCCTTCCCTTCCCTTCCCTTCCCTCCTTCCCTTCCCTTCTCTTCCCTCCTTCCCTTCCCTTCTCTTCCCTCCTTCCCTTCCCTTCCCTCCTTCCCTTCCCTTCCCTCCTTCCTTTCCCTTCCCTTCCCTCCTTCCCTTCCCTCCTTCCCTTCCCTTCCCTTCTTCCCTCCTTCCCTTCCCTTCCCTTCTTCCCTCCTTCCCTTCCCTTCCCTTCTTCCCTCCTTCCCTTCCTTTCCCTTCCCTCCTTCCTTTCCCTTCCCTTCCCCACTTCCCTTCCCTCCTTCCCTTCCCTTCCTTTCCTGAAAAACTAGAGGCACTGTTCAAACAAATTCTGACTCCAGCGACCAGTAAATTTAAGCCTTTCCCTTGGCCCCTGAGGAGTTCTGACACAGGAGAGGGTTTTAAAACCCTTCTACTACATGATGTGAAAATGTGATAGGCATGGGCCTGGCTTGCTACACTGAATCTGGAGGGTCACAATGACATAGAAAAAATAGAACACTGATAGAAATGTAAAAATCACACTAGGTTAATAAAAGTCTCTTTAGAAACCATGGAAAACTGTCTACAGCCTTATGTGATTCAGGATGTCTATCAGAGAGCTGAAGGCCAAGTTATATGTGATGCCATGACGTCACTGAGGTTTCTGCTCCCTTGCCACACAGGTTGAAAAATTTTGGAATTCTAACCAATATTTTAAAAGCAAAACAAAAAGTCCACAAAACTTCAGGCTCAGAATACTGTGTGCCTCTGGCCTTGCAAAGAAGAAAAGCATGCATCATTTTCACCTTACCTGGACAACCAGAGTTGTAGAAATTCAGGCACAAGGTGAAGGAAATCTGCATTTCTTGAGGGCGGGGATAATTTCTTACTCACTTTTGTATCCATAGTGCCTGAACTTGGGGTCAGGTTCAAATTAGAAGTTAAAAAAAAAAAAGATAGATATATAGATAGGTAATTTGTTAACTTGCATAAAAAGATATGTCTTTAGTATTAACTTTATAATTATCTGTCATTAAAAGCTATCTTATTGGCTCAACTTTAGTATAAATAAGTATTAGCCTTTTCAGAAAGGATAGCTTACTAACTTTTTTCTTTTAATTTTTAAATAAATTTTTATTATGGAATAGATGTAGATGGACAGAAAAGTTCTGAGGGAGAGTTGGCTGAATGAGTGTTAGTTTCACACAGGGCGGGCGGACACTTAAAGGCTGCAGTTACTGAATCCCTTCTCCAGCGGGGGTCCTGCCGCAGCTACAGGGGAGCCGGCCCTGCTCTGTCCTTAGGCCTTGTGGGTGAGGGAGAGTGGACTATCGAAATCCTCACCTCCCTTTATTTTCTTTTCTTTCTGTTTGGATGTTTTCACGGGTCTCCCCATAATTCCAGAGGGTTCCCATAAGTCGACCTCCAGTTTCCCCTATATTAAGAGCTCACATTCCTATGGTACATTTGTCACAATTAATAAACCAACATTGATACATTATTGTTCATTGAAGCCCATAGTTTAGTTGGATTTCCTGAGCTTTTACCTAATGCCCCTTTTCTGTTCCAGGATCTCATCCAGATAACACATTACATTGAGTCATAATGTCTCTGAAACCCCTTCTTGACGGTGACAGTGTCTCAACTTTCCTTGTTTTGGATGACCTTGACTGTTCAGAGGAGCACTGGCCAGGTGTTTTCTTTATATTTTCAAGACAGTCCTTTGGGTTGGAATCTGTCTGACATTCTTCTCCTGGTTAGACTGGGGTAATTCCAGTGTTTGGGGGAGGAAGACCATGGAAGGAAAGTGCCATTCTTACATACTGTGTCCAGGGTGCATATCATCAACATGACCTATCACGGTGATGTTGACTTGTAGTGCTTTTCAGGTTTCTGTCCTGCAAAGTTGTTCTATTTTTTCCCCTTTCAACCAGTACTCTTTGGAAGGCAGTCGCTATGCACAGCCTGCTTAGGGCGTGAGGGGCTACGCTCACCTCCTTGAGAGCAGAGTATCTATTATTTGGAATTCCTCTGCATGAGAGATTAGTCTCTTCTCCTCCATTTATTTATTTATTCAATCATGTATCTATATCAGTAGGGACTCATGGATATTTATCTTGCACTTTAGGTTCTAATTCAGTACTACTTCGTTTATTTTTTTGCTCAGATTGTTCCAGATTTGGCCATTGGGAATCCTTTCACTTGGCTCCTATGTCCCTTTGACATATTCCCATCACTGGGGATTTTATTTTTGGGCACTTTGTTACTTTCTGGCCCTACAAGATGCTCCAGGGTCATCTTTTATGTTTCCTGTCCCAGTCCTAGAATCAGCCGTTTCTCCAAGGAGCCCTGGTTCATTTTGTTGAAGAAGATCTTCTAATGAAGATCTTAGAAACCAAGGCCTGGATACTAAGTGTGCTCATTTCTTCTGGGGTGTCATTGCTTCCAAGCCCTCTCAGCTATCAGAGCATGGAAATATATGTGTGTACTAACCTATGTATTTATAGGTATCTTTAAGTATTTCTGTATACATACATCCATCTGTATTTATGTTAAGCAAAATGCGGGTTCATACTGACGTATCCAGCTCTAATCTATCACTGCAGGGGTCATTCTAGCCTCTTCCCCTTGCGTGTCCACAACTTCCCGCTCCAGTAGTAAGAAACCTGGCTCCTACCACCTCTCATCCATTTTCTTATTTGTTCAATTCCAGACACATATATGGAGGTTTCAGAATTGTTCACCTGTAACTTCATTGGAAACAACTTCCTCAACTAGAGGACGGTGCTAACTGCAGGTCCTTCTGCCTTTAGTCTTGAGTACTCCATTCATTTTCAAAGTTGCTTAGGTCAGAACCTTCCCCCATCTCCCTCTGTGAGGTGTTTCATAACTTCGTAATACAGTTAGATGCTCTTGCCAAAGTCTACATTCCATCCTACTCCCTAACCTATTAAATGTTTTTTAAAATTTACATACATTAGGGTTCACTCTTTCGGCTGTAAAATTCTTTAACTTTGGACAAAGGCATAGTCATTATCTACCAGAATAGTTTCTCCACTCTAAAAAACTCCCCGTCTCACTTATTCAACCTCTCCCCACCCCAAACCACTAATCTGCTTATTATCTCTATAGTTTATCTTTTCCAGAATGTCATATAATGGAATCATACAGTATATTGCCTCTTATGACTGGCTTCTTTTGCTTAGAAATATGCATTTATGGTTCTTCCATGTCTTTTTTTGCTTGATAGCTCATTCATTTTTATCACTGAAGAGTATTTCATTGTATGGATACACCGTAGGTATTTTTATATCCATTAAACTGCTGAAGGACATCTTGGTTCTTTCCAGTTTGGGACACTTGTGAATAAAACTCCTATAATCATTCATGTTCAGGTTTCAGTGTGGGCATAAGTTTTCAAATCAATTGGATAAATACCTAGGAGTAGAACTACTGGATCATATGGTAAGACTGTTGTAAGAAACTACCAAACTGTCTTCCAAAGTACCTGTACCATTTTCCATTCCTCCCAGCAATGAATGATAATTTCTTTTGCTCTGCATCCTCACCAGCAGTTACTATGGTTAATTTTTAGATTTTAGTCACTCCTATAGTACAAAGTGGTATCATCTCGTTGTTTTTTTGTTTTGTTTTAATAGTATTTCTTTTTTTGATATATTTATTTATTTATTTTTTGGCTGTGTCAGGTCTTAGTTGCAGCACACAGGTTCTTTGTTGCAGTGTGTGGGCTTCTCTCTAGTTGCAGCACGTGGGCTTAGTTGCCCCACAGCACGTGGGATCTTAGTTCCCTGACCAGGGATCAAACCCGCGTACCCTGCATTGCAAGACAGATTTTCAACCACTGGACAAACAGGGAAGTCCCTCATTGTTGTTTTAATTTGTATTTCCCTAATGACAAATGGTGTTGAGCATATAGTCATATGCTTATTTGCCATCTTCGTATCATCTTTGGTAAAGTGTCTCTTCAGATCTTTTGCCCATTTTAAATTGAGTTGCTTGTTTTATATTGTTGAGTTTTAACAGTTCTTTGTATATTTTGGATACAAGTCCTTTATCAGATGTATGTTTTGCGTATATCTTCTCCCTGGTAGTGGCTTGTCTTTTTATTCTCAAGAGTGCCTCTTACAGAGAAGAAGATTTAAATTTTAATAAAGTCAAACTTACCAATTTCTTTCCTTCACAGACCACACTTTAGTTTTGTATCTGAAAGCTCACAGTTTCATGTCACATAGATTTTTCTCCTACTTTTTTTCTGGAAGTTTTATCACAACCAGCATGTTGATATCAATAGTGTCAGATATAGAACATCTCTGTCACCACAAGGATCCTTTGTATTGCCCTTTTATAGCCACACCCACTTCTCTTCCCCCACCCTTCTTGCCTCCTGGCAACTGCTAATCTGTTCTCCATTTCTATATCTTTGTCATTGCCAGAATTTTATATAACTACAATCATATAGTATTAACATTTTGAGATTGGACTTTTTTTACTCACTATAATTTTCTGGAGATTCATTCAGGTTATTGCACGTATTTATAGTTGTGTTGTTTTTTTTAAATTGCTAAGTAGTGTTTCATGGCATGGACGCACCACAATTTATTTAACCATTTACCCATTCAAGGACATGGAGGTTGTTTTCACTTTGGGGGTTATTATAAATAAAACGATGTGAACATTTCACGTACAGGTTTTTTTTTGTGTGTAAGTATAAGTTTTCATTTCTCCGGGATAAATGCCCAGGAGTGCCATTGCTGGGTTGTATGGTAGTTGCATGTTTAGTTTTTTTTAAGAATTGCCACGATGTTTTCCAGAGTGTCCGTACCATTTTATATTCCCACCAGTATCGTATGAGTGATCCAGCTTCTCAGCATTCTCACCAACATTTAGTGGTAGCATAATTTTTTATTTTAGTTATTCTGATAGATGAGTGTTGATGTCTCATTGTGGTTTTAATTAGCATTTCTCTAATGGCTAATGATATCACATTTCTTTTCATGAGCTTATTTGCCATCTATATACTTTTCAATGAAATGTTTGTTTGCGACCTTTGTCCACTTTCTAATTGGATTGTGTATTTTGGTTACTGTTGAGTTTTGAGAGTCTTTTATAGGTACGAGTTCTTTGTCAGATATGTGGTTTTCAAATGTTTTCTCCCAGGCTGTAGCTTGTCTTTTCATTCTTTTCACAGAGTAAAAGTTTTTAGTTCTGATGAAGTCCAGTTTATCATTTTTTTCCTTTATGGATCATGCTTTTGGCAATAAGCCTAAGAACTCTGCCTAGCCCTAGTTCCTCAAGATTTTCTCCTATGTTTTTTTCTAAAAGTTTTATAATTTTACGTTTAAGTCCATGATCTATTTTGAGTTAACTTTGTATAAGGTGTGAGGGTTAGGTCAGGGTTCACTTTTTTTTTGCCTATGGTTGTCCTCTCGCTCCAGCACTATTTCTTGTACGGCTGTCCTTCCACTGAATTGCCTTTGCACCTTTTTCAAAAATCAGTTGGGTATATTTGTTTGGATCAATTGTGCAGATCAATTTCTATGTTCTCTATTCAGTTACATTGATTTATATGCCTGTCAATCCCCTAATATCACACAGTCTTGATTACTGTAGCTTATATAAGGAATCTTGAAATCAAGTAGATTAATTTCTTCCACTTTATTTTTCTTTTTAAAATTGTTTTTACCTATTCTATTTTCTTTGCCTTTTCATATAAACTTAGAATAAGCTCATCTATATCTAAAAGAAATCTTGCTGGGATTTTGGTAGCAATTTCATTAAATCTGTGTATTAGTTTTCTCTTGCTGCTGTAACAAGCCACCATAAACTTAGTGGCTTAAAGCAAAAGCAACATGAATTTATTCTCTAAAAGTTCTGGTGGACAGAGTCTGAAATCAGTGTCGTGAGGCTGAAGTCAAGATGTTGACAGGGCTGGTTTCTTTTGGCAGCTATAGAGGGAGCATCTGCTCCTTGCCTGTTTCAGCTTCTGGCGGCTGTGATGCCCTTCTCCCTCCTCAGAGCACATCATCCCACTTCTTGTTTCCATCACCATATCTCCTACTTCCCCACCTGTGTCAAGTATCACTCTGGTTATGTCTTATAAGGACATTTGTGATGACATTTAAGGCCCACAGAATAATCCAGGATAATCTCCCAATCTCAATATCCTCAGTTAAATCACATTTGCAAAATTCCCTTTTGTATATTAGGTAACATTCATAGGTCCAAGAATGAAGAACTAGATCTTTGAGAATTTCATTCAGTCTACTACAATTTGTACATCAATTTGAGGAGAACTGACTTCTTTACTTTGTTGGATCTTCTACTTCATGAACATGGTATGTCTCTCCAATTATTAGCTCTTTTTTGATTTCTTTAGTTATCATTTTGTAGTTTTCAGCATACAAGTCCTATACATGTTTTTGTTATATTTACACTGAAGAACTTCTTAATTTAGCAATTAAAAATGGAATTTTACCTTTAATTTTGGTGCCCACATGTTCATTGCTAGTATAGAGAAATACAGCTGATTATTGTATGTTGGTCTTATACGCTGTGACGTTGCTGAACTTTCTTATTAGTTTGTTAGCTTATTAGTATTATTAGTTTAGGAGTTTTTGAAGGTTCCTTGGGATTTGCAACATAGAGCATCGTATTATCTACAAATAAAGACAGTTTTATTTTTTCTTCTTTGATCTGTGTGCCTTTTTCTTTTCATCTTCTTGCCGTATTGCTCTCACTAGAAGTTCCAGCACTGTGTTTTCTGAGAGTTGAGAGAGAAGACATTCTTGCCTTGTTCTTGATCTTAGTGGCAATTTTAAAATCACATCAATCATCAAACATAATTTAGAAAATTCAAGAGGACAAGGAAAACGTATTTATCCATATTTCACTCTTCCTCTTGCTCTTTCTTCCTTCCTGATGTTTCAAGAGTCCTTTTCTATTTTCTTACTTTTTAGAGAACCTCCTTTAGCTATTCTTTTAGAGTAAGTCTGGTGCTGGAAAATTATCTTCATTTTCCTTCATCTGTGAATATCTTAATTTCCCCTTAGTACTTGAAGGATATTTTCACTTGATGTACAATTCTGGGCTAACAGTTTTAAATTAATCACTTAAAACATGTTGTGCCACTTCTTTCTGGCCTCCACGGTTTCTGATGAGAAATCTGCTGACATTTGAATTGCTCTCTTTTTTTACCCTATAAATTCGGGTCCTTTCACATCATAGATGAGACGAAAGTACCCAGGGAGAAGCCTGTGGATGAGGCACATCTTTTCGGGGGAGCCGCAGCCACTGCCTGGAGCCTGACATCCTGCCCTTCAGCAGTTTAGAGAAATGGGGCCTGCTCAGGGTTCGCAAACACCTGGCCGGGAGGGGTCTGAGGCTCCTCTGAGCTCCCCAGCACTGGCGCTCCATTCTCAGGAAGCAGCCCCAGCATCTGACAGCATCCACCGCACTTCCTGAATCTTTGGAAAAGAATTTGCCAGGGGCTTCCAGAGACTTGGGCCAAAATCCTCACTTGTCCTCCCACTTGAACAAGTTACCAGACCTACCTGGGCTTCGGAGTTTTACCTTTGAAACGAGAAGACGGGGGGAGCCAGCCTCTGGGGTGCCTCAGCCCGGGTGCCCGTTGTCCCTGTGTCTGGAGGAACCCACAGGCCGGGCGGCCACCTCTGGGCCCCCAGCAGCCCCTCCCAGCCTGGTTTGCGGGGAGTCTCCCTCATCTCCACCTCCAGGTCGCCCCGTAAACTGCGTGCTCCTCTAGCCCCTGCTCAGAAGAGGGCTCTGAGCAGGGGCTGAGGCCTTTCACAGAGTCCTCCAGGCCTTGGCAGTCTTGCTGAGGGGACGGGGTGTCTGCGACAGTGTGACCACGGCTCCCACAGCCTCGGGGACACGCCCAGGCTCGGGCCAGCTCACAGAGGCCGTGCTTTCGGAGTGAGTTCAGAGGGCCTGACGGGACCCACGGCCCGATCAGCTGCCAGCCACATGCAAGGTTATCTGTGGGCAGAAACCGTCACCGTCTACGTCTGCTGGGATTTTGGCAGCCACGGGAGGGACGGTGCATCCCTACAGGCCTGGCTGAGTCAGGTTCCCTCCGGGCCAACAGTGCCGCCGTCTGTGGCCGCCAAGGAGAGACGTTTTGGCAGGGCCCAGCGGCGTTTTCCCCGGAGGACAGGGTTACCAGCTCTCGGAGGAGACAGGCCTGCATAGGCAGAGCTAGAAGGGGGCTGGGATTCTGGAAGGACCTGGATGGTTCTGGGAAAATCTGGTAGCCATTTTTAACAGGAAAAAAAAAAACAAACCAAGGTGTGGGAGTGAGAGCGTGGAACTTCTTGGAAACGAGGAGAAAGAAAATAACACGTCCGTCTCCTCAGCCGTGACCTTGTACCCCGGCGGCCGGCTGGGCAACTCTGCTGGACTTTCCTGATGCCATCTCAGATCCAAAGGGTCCAAAACTGAGGTCACCCTCCCTCACCCTGGCTCCTCTTCCCATTCTGTCAGTAAAGCCACCCTTCAGACACCAGAGCGGGGCCTCGGGGGAAACCTCTGATTTTCCCTTCTTCACGGCCGTCTCTGGCTGTCTCTTGCTCTGAGTCAGGATTTCAAAGTCATTGTTCACAAAAATGAACAAAACTAAAGTGACCACGTAAGAAGAGGAATCTCCAAAAGGAGAACTAAACCAAACATCGGAGTAAACCGGGGTATTTCCCACTGCTTCATCCCACAGGCTCCGGCCCAGCCAGGACACCTGCCCCAGGCCTCGGGCTCGGAGCCCACCCAGCCCACGTGGAGACCACGTCCCGCACCTCCCCCTGGGCCCAGGCCCCCGACCCGACCTTTCCTGGATTTGCTGTCCCTGTTCCTAAGGCACTCACCCCTCCTCCCACCTGCCCTACGAGACGTCCTTCCTTTGCCTTCTGAACTCACAAGTAACTGTCAGAGCCCAGCTCAGCCATGCAGCCTCTACCTGTGGGGCTTCCTGACCCATCCCTGCCCTGGGGTTCTACTGGACCCACAGCAAGGACAACGGAGCAGCGGCTCCCAGCTCGGGCCCCAGAGCCACACGACACCTATAAGTGGGAGCCATGCAATTCCGGCTGGGTTGCTTAACATTTCAGAGCCTTTGCTGTCCTTTCTGTAAGATGCGACTGATAACTGTACCTAACTTACAAGGGTGAGGGGAGAATTAAAAGGATATTGCACTCAGTGTGCTTAGTACAATGTCTGGCAATTAATTAATAATCAGTCAACAATTCTTGTTGTCACTGCTATCCTTCTTCCTACTCTCTCATTTCCGCTTTCCCCTGTTTGCTCGTTTGTTTTCATGTGGCCATCTTGTCGACCCCTACTAACTTGTAAGTTCTCGAAGGGCAAAGACAACGTTATCTTTGTATTATGTTCTGCCCCGTGGTGCTCACACACACGCACGCACACACACATGCGCGCGCACACACACGCGCACACACACGCGCACACACACATGACGTTGTTGGAGTCGTGCCGGGGGCTGAGTAGATGGTGGATGGACAAAATTCCTGTCTGTCAGTGTGCAGGGTGGGTGGAGGCCTGGGGCCCCCATCATCTGTAGTGGTGAAACATGGGCCTCGAGTAAAGAAGCCAGGCTGCCAACCAGGAGAGGCAGTGAGGGAGCTTCCAACGAGCACAGTTATTTAATCCAATGTCACCCAAAGGAAGGCTAGGATAACGTGCTCTGACTTTGGGGAATGACTTTGGGGAATTTATAAAATAGGCAAAGAACAACTGATAAGGACATGACAGCTTCTGGATTCAGGATTTCAGGCAACGTGTGAGGAGAAGGTGAAGAAAGGAAAGAGGCAGAAAAGGTCCCAAACCGTAGCCCCTGGTGATGGCCGTGTTATGGTTTTATCTGACCCAGGAACAAAAGAGAGACAACTCTTCCATGTCAGAGTTTTAATTCTAGCACTATTTCTTGTCAAACAAAACTGAACTCAAGGTAAAATTGAAGGAGAATCCAATAGAAGGCAATTGAGGACAGGCAAAGTGAACCAAAATAATGAAAGAGGCCTTTATCACATCGTGCCTCAAAACAGAATGAAGAGACAGGCCCCAGCCCTCCGATCCCTCCCTGGTTTCCAGGCCTGGGACCCCCCAGAGGCAGACTTCCTACCCATCCCATTGTTGCTTCAATCCAGCCCCAGGGCACTGATCTTATCTCTTCAGGTTTATTCATTTGTTTTCCTATCTCTAAAAATGCACCTTTGTATAGAATCTGGGCATGGCTGCAAAATTACCCAATTCTCAGCAGTGTCTGCACTAATCATGGCCCCTCCCTCCTACTCTCCCACTTGGGACCATCAGCACACCTGAGCCCTTGTCATCAGGCAACATCCTTAGCACCACAGGGGGTTGAAAAATAGAAAGGCACATTTGGGGTATAAAGACCAGTGCTATTTTGGCTTTGACCAGACCAGCAGAAGAAAAGGATCCTTCAAGGGAGAGGGCCTTCCACTAAAACGGAAACAACCACAAAACAAAACAAAATCAAGAACGCTGGAATAATTAGCCTCTCAATATTGTAGCAGTCTGTTTCTCAGCTAAACTCTGTTTTGTTTTCAGTACTACATAGATCGGGGTTGGTGGGAGATGGAGGTGGGATGTTTGCATCCTGGCCTGTGCGATTTGTGCAAATTCCCAGGTAAACTGAGTCAGTTAACCAAAGATATAAGGAAGAAATAGAAATGGTTGTCCCAGGGTAGGCCTGCCTTTACAGATGCCACATTTCAAGGTCATGTTTGCTGTCACTACAATGAGAACTCGGTCATGGCTGGGGCCACTGCCTCATCCACTGGGCAAAAACAAACATCAGAGGGAGAAATGTGCTGTAGCCACACTGGGGGGAACGTGTGCCATTGCTGATGCTTTAAATAATCTGAGAATGTGTCCCAGTGTTAAATGTTTCAATCGTTCTACTTATATTAGATGGGTTTGAGACGTAGGGACATCTGTGGGACTAAAATAAAACAGTCTTTCCCTTGTCCTGGAGAACAAAGCCCAGAAACTAAAGAGCCAAGCCTTGGTTATCAGAAGGCCTATTATCTGCTCTTTATCTAACATTACTTTGGGGCTAGCTTTGGGCCCCTCTGTCCATCTTTCAGCCAGAGAGCAAGGGAACAGAGCCCAACCTTACAATTCATCTAAGCAACGCGTAACTGAGATGGCAAATCTGCAAAAAACCCCAAATTAGACCAACTCAAAGCAAGACTCTAGTCCCCTCCACACACAGACAGCACCTTGGAGAGGCAAGTAGCGGTGCCTGTCACAAATAGCGGTGCCTGTCACAAATAGCGGTGCCTGTCACAAATAGCGGTGCCATTCAGATGCTCTGCTTCACTGTCCCCCACGCTGAGAAACAACTGGGTCAGAACTGGTCTCCGGTCGTTGCTGTGACCAGGAAGGGCTGCCTTTCCCTGGGTCTCAGGATATGTGCTTGGTAACTTTCCAGACATTTATTGCCACAGTTGAGCCCTGTGCTGCCAAGGTCGGAGCCAACAAGGGCGTCTGAAAATGTGCAAAAGTGAGTTCTCGCTGACTGCTTGGCCCAGGCCTAGCCTGAGGGAAGAGAACCAGACGTTCTCCTGCCAGAAGCCAGTCCCCAACTTCATGGAAACTGGGGATCATTTCTGATGGTCCTTCTGACTCTGCCAAGGTTCAATGCAGCTGCAATCACTCTACCTCCAATTCAAGTATGTCCGTGATCCTAAGATCTTGGAGGCATCTGGTTCTTCTTCTTTCTTTCTTTCTTTTTTTTTTTTCTGGCCGGGCCACACAGCATGTGGGATCTTAGTTCCCTGACCAGGGATCAAACCCGTGCTCCCTTTAGTGGAAGCGTGGAATCTTCACCACTAGACCGCCAGGGAAGTCCCCGGAGATGTCTGGTTCTTAATCATTAAATGCATATTAATAAAAACCAATGTGATATACCATATCATGATATATTTATCACAATAATCCAAGAATAGTATATATTAATATAAGGATATTATATTAGCTCTATATTAATAGTCTATTACTAATTAATGTTAATTATATTAACTATAGGTATAGCTAATTATATTAACTCTACTATAAGGTAAGAGTAATATGTTAATATAGGAATAGTCTATAAATACTCGGTTCCTCTGCATTTGTGAAAACTGACGCACGCTGCAATGGTAGATGCCGGGCTGCTCTATCCAGATGCTGACTGTCGGCACCCCTGGCTGACAGCTCAGCTCCCAGCCCCCCTCCAGGAACTGCTCTTGGCCGAAGCCGGCTACCTCACCGTTTCCTGCCCTCTTCCTGGGGACGGCCTGCATCCAAATAACTGGGTGATGTGCAGTATGGAGGCTTGGCCCCTGACCCCAACTTGGGCCCGCTGTGTAAGACGTGGGGCTCCGTGTGGGGCAGGCTGGGACCATCTCCCTCGGCCCCATGCTGCCTCCTCTCCCTTCGGCTGTGACTCCTGAGAGCACTTCATGCTGATCTTCACCTCAGAGTCCGCTTCCTGGGGAGGTTAATCGGCAGCCTTTGGTCCCGGCAGGTGTCTGCCTGACCACATGCTCGGTGGGCGCGGTGCTGCCTGCCCCCAGCCACTGGCAGTCGTGGTGGAGCGCTGACGGTGTCCGGGACAGGCTGGTGACGGTGACTCTTACGCTGGCGGTGACTGGATGTCACAGGCGTAGAAGGAAGGCTCAGTATGTCAAGTGTTTGATAAACTTGGGAGAAATAAAGTATAATGACAATGCAATCAGGCCATCGCTACACGCCATAGAGTCTTTGGAAAGACTGAAAGGGATCACTTAGCAGTTAAAGGCTGGGTACAAGACCCTAAAGTGATTGTTAGCAAAAGGTAAAGAGACTCTGGTGTCTTGCAGCTGAGGAGCAGGGGCGGTGAGTGCCTGGCTCGGGATTGAACAGAGACGAACCAGAGGAAGCTGGGCTCTCACTGGGGCAGCCTGCTAAGCCGGGAGCAGGGACCTGCTAGGGAAAGGACGCCATCCTCAGTCGCAAGGTGAGGACGTTTCGGGGATGCACTTGGGAATCTTAAATCCCAGATTCTTTTGAACCCCCGGGCTGCCAGAGGTGACCCCTCCCGCTTGGAGGCCACTGCACCTTCCCCTTGAAAACAGCAAAGGGGCCTCTTCCTTGTAAGACGACACAAGCCCCTCTCCGGAGCTGCCCTCGCCTACCCTCTGGCCAGCCCTGACCATAAGCAGGGCTGAGTCACAGCACAACCTGCTGGGGGTGCTGGGTGAAGCTGGCTAAAGGCAGGGGCTGACGTCGGGAGAGCACACACAGGGCTGGCTGTCCAGGGAGCTGAGTGTAAAGTCGGATAAGGAGACGTGAGGGAGGTGGAGGAACCTGCCAGGATGTAAGATTTGACACCTGGTGAGGCCCCTCGAGGTGTCACTGACATGCTGTTGGACGTTGGAAGAAGTGACGGTTCACACTGAGTAAAGTAAGAAGGCTCGATCTGCAAGAGCACACGGTGGCAGAGAGGACGGAAGGCCCAGGAGGTGGGTCTGCCAGAGCGCCTCCGCCAGGCGATGCCAGAAAGCGCACAGATGACTGCCGTCTGTAGGAGGGACTTCAGGGGTCTCTGTCCACGACAGCACTGAGGGGGGCACGGCGGCCCTGAGAAGCTTGGGAGCCACTCTCCTCTGCAGGCAGGGCTGACCCCAAGGGGGGCGTGAAGCGCGGGCAGCAAGGTGATGAGAGGCCAGGTGACAGTGCTTCCCCCTCAGCGATGGTGACGATCATACGCGTGTCAGGATTGGAGGGGCAGCCAGAGGCCTGTGCTTCGGGCCACGGGGATGACAGGTGACTCTGGTGACACTGCGGCAGAGCGATGGGCAGTGGACAGGAGCTGCACAAGGCCGGTCCCCACGACCGGAGACACCGGGGAGGGACGAGCAGGAGGCGAAGGGCCGCGGTCCCAGGAAAGAGGCGGGATCCTTGTACCCAGTTTCCAGACCCGAGCGTCCCGGTAGCCCACTGCCTAAAGAAGGGCCCGGTCACCGATGAAGACCTAAGGGACCTGTGGCCACCGAGCGCTGGGGAAATGGGGGTGCCCAAATATCTGCGGGTGGCTACTTGGTTGAGTGCTGGGGGTCCCGGGTCAGGGCCGTGCCGGCGGGAGTGGAGAATGACACGCCGGCGGAAAACGGATACACACTGGTGAGCTCCTAGACCCCAGCAGGGCCAGAGTGCCGGCACCGTGTCACCAAGTGACCGCGAAGCCAGAAGTGCCCAGCACGGGCTGAGTTCCATCAGCTCCAGCAAGCCGTCAGGGGTGAGCCCAGCAAGCCATCGTCACACGTACGGTGGCCGTGGCCCTTCAGGGGTCAGGCCTGAGCGAGGCCAGAGGGCCCAGGTGAGCCGTGGGGCAGGTGGCCCCCCATGGCCAGCTGGTGAAGGGGGTCCGTGCTGAGACTTGTTCAGAGGGTCAGCGCAGCACGGGACCCTTGTGAGCCAGAAGCGGATGCTGAGGCACAACAGCCAGGCCCAGGGCTGGTGCTGAGGATGGAGCCGGCAGGTCAGCACCGAGGCCGGACGAGGCGCTCGCTGAGGGTGCGAGAATCTAGAAGGAGGGCAGCTGTTGTCGCCTGCAGGGCCGCAGCTGTGCTGCCACCTTCTTCTGGAAAGTTCCCCCAGGACACGCGGCCCGCCAGGCTCAGGAGGAGCGTCTCTTCATGAATTTACTCCGTGACGATGTTCAACAGTTATCGTGCGTTTGCCATCGATCAGCGGCTGGGCTTCGGTGACATCAAAGGCCAAGACCTAGGTCCCTCGTTCAAAAAGTAAGAATTTCAAGGCAGCAGCTGCAGAGCATGAAACCACACCGGGCGTGGATGGTCCGCCCCTGAAGCAGGCCCTGCACAGCCTGTTCTCATGACACTAGCTTCTAGCCATGGAGACAATTAATGTGTCAATTACAGTGAATTATTTTATTGCAGCTGTGAGAAGTGTTATGTTGGAGAAATGCAGGCTGGTCCCTATGCAAATTTACAAGGGACTCTCTGTAAGACCCTCTGGGCCGGGGGGCCGTGTGTGCGGGGTTCCGGGGGCAGGGTTTGCAGGGACAGAGACTTCAGGGATTTGAGAACCATGGCCCTCACTCCGACTCCTCACCACACCGTGAACTGCTCACCTGACAGCTGGCCAGCAGCGGGTCTTATTCGAAACCATCTCCAAGTCAGAGAAAATGGGCCACAGACACATGGGTTCCTCCAAATGCCACACCACACACTTCCTTCACAGAGAAATGGCTCCAGAAAAAAAAAATCATTAGAAGAAAAAAATGTTGTTAAAATAAAGTGAATGGAAACATAAGAAGGTCCTTCACTGGCTTAAGAAAATAAACCAAAATCCAAAATATTCTGAGAAACACATTAGGGAATTAGAGGGGATCAAAAAGTCCACCACAGGGCCAGTCATATGTCGGGTTCAGAAACGGGTTTAATTCTGCACTGACAGCAAGGAGACCTCAGTTCCATCCCCCACACTCCAGGTCTGAGAAAGTCATTTCAGCTTTCTGTTCTTTGCCTGAATAATGAAAAAAAAATGTTAATCTGTCATTTTGGATTGCATGAGTATGATGAGGGGACTTTGAGCTAGCTCTTCTGGAAACACCAGCACCACGTTTACTCAGGACGGGGTAACCTCAGGTCAGCGCCCACCACTCGGCCACACACACTGCGGAGAATTCAGACTCCACCCGACTGCGCTGTGACACAGGTTTTCCCGAGACGCCAGACCTTCACAGGTAGCCACGCCCCTGTTGGGCGGGGCCTGCGCGACGTCTTGCCTCTTCCTTTGTCCACCCTTCAGTCAAGCCCACCTGCCCTCCACGACCACAGGGGCAGACGTCAGTTTTCCCATTTTGCAAAGTGTATACAATTATTTAGTACAAGAGAAATATAGTATTTCATATGCATAGTGAAAGGGTAGATTATCAAATGTACTGGGAAAACTACTGACCTAGCTGGAAAAAATTCGAGTAAGCTTGAAGTAGGCCTTACGAGTAATAAAAGAAATTTAGATAATTATATAATTTTCATGAAAAGCCCTTTCTAAAAACACCACCAGACTCACAGACATAGAGAACAGACTTGTGGTTGCCAAGGTGGGGGAGGGCTGGAGGGGGAGTTTGGGGTGAGCAGATGAAAACCAGTATATATAGGATGGATAAACAACAAGGTCCTACTGTAGAGCACAGGGAACTGTATCAATATCCTGTGATAAACCATCGTGGAAAAGAATATGAAAAAGTATATGTATATGTATAACTGTGTCACTTTGCTGTACAGCAGAAATTGACACAACATTGTAAATCAACTAGACTTCAATAAAATTAAAAAAGGAATAAAAATAACACCAAAGGCAGAGATTATAAAATAAATCATCAACAGATCTGACTACATACAATAAATTCCATAAATCCCATAAACCCCATAAGCAAAATTAAACGTCACTTCACAGAGCAGGACAATATTTGCCATATATATTCCAGATAAAGTACCAAGATCCTTTATATATAAAGAGCTCTTGAGAGTCAGTATGTGAAAGACAAATTCTCTGTCTACCAATTCCATTTCCTGAAATTCATCCTACGGAAACAAGTCTAGAAGTGATCATGGCAGTACTTGCCCATTGAAGTCCCGTGGAGTTAGGTGGCCAGGGACTCCTCCCACTTAGGAGAGAGGGACGCAGCCGAGGGTCACCGGGAGGGATGCTTATGGGGGCGACACGGCATGCATTGCCAGTTCCTGGAGGAAGGGGGTCTGGAGAGCTAAAGAGGGCATCCAGTAAAGGGGTACCATACCAGGGGGAGTGCTCAGATCTGAAAACAAAGGCCCCACTCTGGGGGCCCAATAAAAAACTGTAGCACTCAGGGAGCAGAGCCAGGGAGACTGAGAATCGTCCCCCACAGCACCCCCCGACCCTGGTTAGCGTTTGCATCACCCTCTTTTCAAGTTCAGGAGCATAAAGCTGAGAAAGAGTGTTACCCAAGCTTTCATTCTCGTAAAGGGGGAGCAGATCTAACCCCGGTCTCCTGTGTTAAGTTCCCTGCTGTTCGGGTCTGGCTTCCTTCTTGGCGCCTTTGCTGCTCTTTCTGCTCCTTGCTTTCTCCCAGGACCAGGGTAAAAGGTCTTTCTGCGGCAGCGGTCGATGTGGCAACCTGCAAACCAGGCTTGGGAGGGACAGGCACTCGTGGAAGCGTTTCCCAGTGTCACGGCCTCCGGACTGTGTCCGCTGACAGTTTCCAGAAAGTATCCGAGAGGTCTGGAGGCTGAGAAGGAGCTCTGTGTGCCAGGGTCGGGTTTCTCCCGGCTTCTCTGCATAAATTTCCCTTCATAAGTTACAGGTCCTGCCAGCGAGTTGTGAACAGAGACCAGTAACCTAAGAGGTGATTTGGAGGTACACAGAGGCCTCTCCAGTTCTTTAAAAGTCAGTTCCTTTTTGTTTGTCTGTTTTTACCAGGAGGTGGAAAGTCAGGCTTTGAGGACCTCCAGGGTCTCAGCAGAGCCTTTGGGAACCAATGTTGGTCAGGATTCAGTTACCTGGTCTGAGCCCATGGACTGAGTTATTAAAAGATTGAAAAAAACCTTCTCCTCCAGACTTAAGATCACAGACGTGGGAGGTAGATTTTGCGTCCCCTGCCCTTTATTTCCTCTCTGACTGTTGCACCTGACCACTGAGCTGGCGGTTCATGGTAAATCACAGAAACGTGGATGTTCTGCTGTTTGGTGCCCCTCCTTCTGGGCCAGGCAGACATTTTCTTAAAGAGCCAGGGTGTGATTTTTCTAGGCTCTGTGGGGTCAGATGGCCTCTGTCACAACCGCTCAACTCTGCCGTTTGAAAGTAGCCACCGACAATCCCCAGACACATGGGCGTAGCTGTGTTCAAATAAAACTTTATTGACAGGATATGGCTGGACTTGGCCCCCGGGCCATGGTTTGCTGACCTCTGTTCCAGTCAAAACTCCTGGACCTCACATTCTGTTTTTCCACTTATTCCATCTCTTTTTCTTACTTCTTCCAAGTTTCATGTAACTTCTGTAATATAACCAGCCCACCAACAACCAAAAAGGAGAAATTTGGGGTTTGAACAACTTGGTACCGGGCGAATCTGAATACACCCCTTCCTCTGGATTCCTGTTCCCGGGGTGGGTACTTATGGTTGTCTTTAAATGTCTATTTTGCATTTCCCAGTCTATCTGAAGTGGCTGGTGCTGCATGAAGAGATGGGGCCCAGGGACTAATTTTGCAAGGCAGTGTCCTGAGCTGGATTCTCTTTGTGGCCAATTATTAAGAGCATTTTTACCCCCTGCTTTTAGCTACTGTTTGCATTAAATGCGCAGGGGCAAGGAGGGAGCCATTCTAATCCCTGCAACACCCTCCCATTGCCTATAACCACTGCTGCTCATAAAGGCTGCCATCACCCTAGCATAACACTTAGCCCTCGCAGTGTTGGACTGAATCGTAGCTCCTTTGATTGAGATCCTACCAAGCGCAAAAAGCCTCCAGGTTACTATGTCCTTGTGGTGTATAATCACCCTGACAACTCTGGTGTCCCGTTAGCCGGAAGACATGATAGACCTAGAGGTTTACTCCACTGTGCAAAAAGGTGCAGCCAAGAAGGAGGCCTAAGTTTGTCTGCCTTCCAACCCCGTGACTTTAATTATTATACAACTGTTATTATTAATTTGCCCATTTATGCCTACACTCACCCACCAAATACTCACCAAGCTTTTCTCATTCCCCAGGTGCTGGGCCAGGTACTGGGGACGTAGCAGCGAACGAGGAGACCTAGTCCCGTGGACCAGGAGCTCCAGATGCTCACCCGTAATCACGCATAAACGCATCAACATGACTGTGGCTTGAGCTGCGAAGAAGAGCCCAGGGAGACATGTGGGAACGTGACCAGGGGGCCAAAGCTCCTTAGCCCACCTCCCATCATGGTCAGAAACTTATTCAAGGACCGCGATTGCCCTTGTGTTATCTGCTACGTTATGTGACTGTCCTATTGGGACAGTTCTGTTTTCTTCACCTTCTCTATCTGGGTGCACACAGATGAATGGTGGTGGAGACCAGCGTGACCTCTGTGGCATCCTGTAAGCAACCGGAAGGAATGAGATGAACGTATAGCAACATGGAGAGACTGAAAGCCTAGTGCCGTTGGGGGAAAGTAGTAAAAAGAACACAATGTATACGCAGCGCCGTTTATGGAAGTCGAAGCACATGCATACGAAACTACTCAATATAGTGTATAAAGAGGTGCATGATTACTTAGGGATCTGTACAAAACACCCTGTACGGGGCCTGGGGGCAGGCGTGGGGGGCTAGCTGGGAAGTCAGGGATAAAGGGAAAAACCAAAGCAAGAGAGGAGCCTTGCACAGCCTGTCCTGAGAAATAGGGTTGATTACATCTCTGTCCCTGAGGTCCCCAGAATAAACAACAAAAGCAAAATGTCATTTGACAAAGCAAGTCGCCTCGATGTTGTACTGGATAGAGGGTGATGACCTTTCAGTGCTGGCCCTGAGCCCCAGGCAGGGAAACGGGCAGGAAAGACAGAGGCAGAGAGGAAAACAAGGCAGAAAGCAAGCAGAAAGCACAGCCCCGAGGACAGTGAGGGACGCGCCTGTGTTTATATAAACACGTGCCCTGAGGGGGGGGTGACCCCTTAGCGATAAGGGCCGTATCTTCAGTACTTAATAGAAGACTCTTTCAAATGGCCAGCCAAGGCTGAGTGGTGTCCCCAAGTATTTGAGGGGCGGCAGCAGGGACGTCGCTGTCGAGTGCTCTTCCTGGAACATCCGCTGTGCAGTCCGTGCGGGGCTGTGAAACGGTAGCTGATGCCTGGCGTCGATGTTCTCACGGAGTTGTGGGTCCTCTCCGAGACAGCGTGACATGAAGAAACGCTGGCCGGGACCCCCAGAGGAGCGAGCATCTGGGCTCTGCCTCATCCACAGACTGTTCCAGAAACTGTCTGTCATTTCAGTTATTTGCAGTAACAAAGCCACTGCATTTGTTAGGAAACACCAAATACATCTTTCCACCCCCCGCTCCCCAAGGTAATGAATATCCAACTTGGAAAGGAAAGAATGCAGGACATCTCGCCCAGCGGTCAAGAGCCAAGAAAAGTAGGCTACGTTCTTTCTCTTGCCTCCAAATAAAATCTTGGACAAGATGGCAGTGGCCTCGAGAGGGCTCACCAAAGCTGTTTTGATTTGCCAGCGTTCTGCTCGGAGAACTGATTTGTAGGTTAAAAGTATGCAGTGTACGAAAGCGGGAATCATTTATTTCTTGACTGACCTTGGGCCTTGATTTATCTCAAAACCGAGAGAATTTTCCTCTTGGTGAAGGAGGGCTAATTCTTTCAGTAAGTCCTTGAAAGCTCCCTGCCATCAAAAACAATCCATATGCTGAATGCACAGAAACAGAAACGCTCTGAAATTCAGGAAGGTGTCGTGGGGAGTAGCAGGGAGGGAAGGAGATGCGAGAAGAAAAAGAGGCCGGAAGATCTAGGAGAAAGGATGCTTAGCTAATTATGCACGTTTCAAGATGGTAAAGAAAGCCCAGTTTGGGGAAGGATGAAGGTGGTCCTTGCCCCGCGGCCCGCGAGCCCTCCCCGGTCCCCTCGCTGGCTGACCTCCCCCTGACTCGGGGAGGGGAGAAGAGTGAGGCCCTGTGTCCTCGCGGGCAGGGCCTTCCTGTGACCCGCCGGGGACCCCGCGGCCCCTTTCCCACAGCCCTCCCCTAGAGCCCTGCCGCAGCTCTCGGTTTATTTGTTCAGGTGAGTAAACTCTGTATCGAATGCTGGTTTCTCAGTTGCTTTTAATTAGGCTTCTGGGCTCCACTCTTTCATCTTGGTGGAATCTGCGTCACTTTTCTCCAGCTATTTTTGGTTCTAAAGCCCTGGGTTTGCTTTCATTCGGCTAATTGAAGGCACACAGGAAAGGGGAAAGGGGATAATCCCCATCACTCGATGTTTCTTAAGGTTGTGATAAACCACACGTTTTTTTAGCGGCAGAAAATCGCTTTCAAAATGTTAACTCTGCAGCCTCTTCCCTGAGGGGCCAGGGTGCCGACCCACCAAGGCTCCAAGCGAAGGTCATGTGGGCTCCTCGGAAGCCCAGAATTCCAGGGAGAAGGTGGGCGGGCAGGTGAGACGTCCGATGTGGCCAAATAGCCCCTCCATGTCTTTCCCTTTCCGGCCACTCAAGCCCTTCGGCTCTGGCTGAGATCCTTGAACGATACATTCACAAAGCTCTGGGTGAAGGCTCAGGCTGACACCTATTAACATCAGAGAACAGTGCGGTTGGCGATGACCTTGAAATGTCCCTTGAAATGAACAGCCAGCTGCCAGGTGCTTCTTTAATCTCAGAAAGGGCAATATATATATATATGTATTTGTGTGTGTATACATATATATTAGCATAATTTTATTACATCTTACTAAAATTAAAAGATGATAAATATAAAAAGATCATTTTTTTGCCCTTTGGACCAAAATAGTCTCTGAAAACTATATTCATGAAGTATGTATAATTTGTTGTTTTTACCAAGGCCATTTAGTAAACTTTAGATCTTGTTAGAGTAATAAAAATAGGTTTATGTAGGGCAAATATTTAGATTTATCACTGTTATTCTATTTTTATAATTGACAGATATGTTTATGGGTGCTCTATACAGTTTCTACAAAATGGAAAAAAAAAAACCCTACTTTTTTGTTACCAAAAAAATAGAAATCATATTTACATTTATATCTTAATATACTGTTGTCCCCCAAGTCCATTCCAGGAGACAAAACAGTACAAACAACCAACTACTTTTTTTTTTTTGTATAATGTTGGGTTTATGTGAGACTTTATATCTTTTTTTTTTTCCAACTACTTTTAACTTAAGAAATAAAGTACTTACATGGATCCAAGACAATCAATTGACAATAAATTCAAGTTTCATGTTAAAGTAGCCTTCATAAGACGATGAATGGGAAAAATAGTTGCAATTCAAACACAAAAAGGGGATATAACTAATACCTAAATAGCTCCCACAAGTCCACGAGAAAAAGACCAAGATCCAGTAGAAAATGGGGAAAAGGACACTTTACAGACAAGATCACAGACATTTAAATGTATGAGAAGACGCTCAACCTCACTCGCAATGAGTAAAATGCAAATTAAGCTACACTGAGATTTCATTATCCAACCCCCAGTTTGTTTGTTTAAACAAAATGAGTAACATGGTATGGTTGCCAACGGAGGGAAAAGGTCGCTCACGAAAAGCTGATGGGAACACACGCTGTTTTCAACTTCTATGGGGAACCTGGCAACAGATATTAAAATTATAAATGCAAATGCTCTTTGACCCAAAGTTATTTTTCTAAGAATTTATCCTATAAAAATATTCATCCAGGGGAGAAATAAAATATACACAAGGTTGTTCATTGGCACTGGCTGCAATAGCAGAAGATTAGAAACAACCCAAATTTCATCAATAAGGGTCTGGTTAAATAATTTTGTTATAACCCTGTGATGGAATATTATACAGCTGTAAAAAATGAGGAATCTCTATTAAACAATCCCCACTACATATTATTAAGTGGAAAAAGAGTAGTGTCTGTAATACATTATGACTTGCTAATAATAGGAGATAAATGTAGATGATAGCGGCAAGGAATAAAGGCAGAGATAACCAGTGTCTGGCGCCTACTGGGTTTGTGTTTGTTTGCAACAATATAAAATAGCTCTGGAAGGATATATAAGAAACATTTATGTGCCTGCACAAGGATTAGGTGTACTGGAGAACTAGGTTGGAAGAATTTTCGTCATATACACTATTATTGGTTAAACTGTGTCCCCCAAAGATATGTTGAACTTTTATCCTATGAATGGGACCTTTTTTGGAAATAGGGTCTTACACTGAAGATGTAATCAAGCTAAAATGAAATCATACTGGATTGGGTGGCTCTAATCCAATGTGACTGTTGTCCTTACTAGAAGGAAAAAGACACACACACACACACACACACACAGGGAGACAGTCGAGAGAAAATGAAGGTAGACATTGGGAGGACGTGTCTACAAGCCAAGGAACCCCAAAGATTGCCAGCAAACCCCCCGAAGCCAGGAGGGGGGCCTGGAACAGAGCCTCCTCCCAGACCTGAGAAGGAGGAACCCAGCCATCACCTCGATTTCAGCTCCCGCCTCCAGGCTGTGAGACAAGAAATCTCTGTTGCTCTAAGCCACCCAGTTGGAGGTGCTTTGTTACAGCAGCCCCAGGAAACGAATGCACACCCTCTGTAATTTTTGAATTTTGAACCGTGTGAATGTAGTATCTGTTCAAAGAAATAAATAAGTAGATTGAAAATTTTTTGGCCAAAAGTAAGAAGAAATATAAAGTAGGTTTTCTTATCCCATGGCTCTGGTGTCATTTCTAAAATCATACAGAATTTCACAAGATATCTGGGGAATTCGTTTCAATGGAGTCAGCCGCACTTAGGCGAACAGTGTGAAAATGAAAGAACTAAACCAGCAGAAGCCGAGGGGATGCGGGACTCCGCCCTCTGTGCCGCTGTCCCTGAACGCCCGCCCAGAGCTGAGACTCAGCTATGGATAGAGTGGCTCTTTTTCCATCTTGCCTTCTTACCACACTTTTTTTTTTTAAAAAAGAAAGAAGGTGAAGTCATTTGATGAGCAAGAGAGTCTGCCTGAGCCCATTGAAGCGACTGGAGCTATTAGGAGATCTGGTCTGGAGGGCTTTCAGCCACCGTCTGTCCACGACTAGCAGTGACAACAGATCAACCCCACAAGTGCAGTGCTGGCGCCACTGACTCCTGGGCTCCTTCTCCGCTTCTAGAGTTAGACTGTGGCTTCTTGCAAACTGGGACTGGGTCATATTTATATTTGATATTAGCTCTGAAATCGAAAAAGTTGTTGTGATCTCAATGCAACCAAGACATTGAAATGTCTGATCAACTCAATAAAGTCAAACAAAACCAGCTATTGACATTAGATGGTCAACTGAATTTTTTTTTAAAAGAAAGTACTTTTTAAAAGGATGTTTTAGATTTATTTAAAAATTATAAAGATAGTACAGAGTGTTCCTGTTTGTCCCACATCCATTTTCCCCTATTTTTAAAAAATTATTTATTTATTTATTTACTTATGGCTGTGTTGAGTCTTCGTTTCTGTGCGAGGGCTTTCTCCAGTTGTGGCGAGCGGGGGCCACTCTTCATCGAGGTGCGCGGGCCTCTCACTGTCGCGACCTCTCTTGTTGCGGAGCACAGGCTCCAGATGCGCAGGCTCAGTAGTTGTGGCTCACGGGCCTACTTGCTCCACGGCATGTGGGATCTTCCCAGACCAGGGCTCGAACCCGTGTCCCCTGCGTTGGCAGGCAGATTCTCAACCACTGTGCCACCAGGGAAGCCCCCATTTTCCCCTATTTTTAACCTTACACCAGTTTGGTACATTTGTTACAATTAATGAACCAATATGATAACATTGTTATTAACTAAACTTTATACTTCATTCAGACTTTCTTACTTTTTACCTAATGTCCTCTTTCTGTCCCAGGATCCCATCCAGGGCACCTCATCACACTGAGTTATCATGGGATAACTTAGGCTCCTCTGGGCTGTGACGGTTTCTCAGACTTTCCTGGTTTTGGATGACTTGGATGGCTTTGAGGAGGGCTGGGCAGGAATTTTGTAGAATGTCTCTCAGTCGGGGATTGTCTGGGTTTTTTTCCTCATGATGAGCTTGGATCATGGTTTTGGGGAGGAAGACCACAGGCAAAATGCCATTCTCATCACTTCCTATCAAGGGCACACACTGGCAGGGTGACTTGTCACTGTCGACATTGACCTTGACCCCTGGCTGGGGTCGTGTCTGCCAGGCTTCTCTGCTTCAAAGTCACTCTGTTCCACCTGCTTTCCACACGGTCCTCATTGGAAGGAAACCCCTGTGCACATCACACGCTTAGGGGTGAGGTGTCCTGCTCAGCCTCCTTGAGGACAGAATGTATCCATAAATTATATGGAATTTTCTACAGAGAAGATTTGTCTCTTTTATACCCATTTATTTATTTATTCAATCATTTGTTTATATCAGTATAGGCTCATGGATATTTATTAAATTCAGTGCTACTTTATTTACTTAGCTGAATCTTTTTATTAAATAGAATGATTGTTTTGGCATTGTGAGCAGATCAGCTTAAAACCCAAAGCTCACCACACAACTGCACCCCACAGTCTCTGTTTGTGCTCACATGGTAACGAGGGACCATTGCTAGGAACTCACTTTTTGACCACGTAGGGGCCAGGGGCGCCCACCGTGCTGCGTGCGGGCTGCACGGGTGCGAATGGAGCAGGCTGTGTGCCCCCCGCATGTATTGTCAACCTCGTGTTTGGCTTGTTTATTTGCACATAGCATTAGAATGTGGGGCAACAACAGAGACCCTCTAATTCCTGTCCTCAGGAAGCTCCAATAGTCATCCGAGCAGGCAAGAGGCACCCCCAAACTCACACAAGAGGAGAGAGAAAAGCAAGTATGGAGTAATTATAAACCAAAGCGTGTCAGGTGTGCTATAGGACACAGTTTATCAAGGATGCTTTCCTTGACATGGCACAGGAATAGACTATTTTAGAAAAGTTTTATTTTTAAAAAGGCGAGTACTGGAGATGTGAGACATCATTGGAAGGAACAATGGGGTCAAGTGTAGATTTTCCTACACTAGTATTTTTGAAGGAAGAATAAACAGATTATCCATAAAACTGAGAAGGAGAATGTGGTGAGATCGCAGAGTGTGGATGAGGGGCCCCTGGACAGAGCAAAGTCTTTGAGGCACAGAAGTGGCGGAGGGGTTGGGTTGGGAAGGACAGTGGAGATGAGGGTGATGTCACACCCACGGAGAGCGTGGGGAAGCATGAAACACCTGCATTTGACCTCAGAGGGAATCTGTGTCATCAGGCTCCATAGGGAATGAAGCAAAAAGAAGAATATTCCTTATCTGGGAGGCAAAATAGTCCATGGATGCTTTTCTTTTTCAGTTTTATTGAAGTACAATTGACAAATAAAATTGTAAGATATTTACAGTATACAATGCAATGATTTATGGAAATATACATTATGAAAGGATCCCCCCATCTAGGGAGGAATTCATTAACACACCCATCACCTCATGTCACATATTAGCTTTTTTTTTTTTTTTTTTGTGAGAACACTTAAGTTCTGCTCTCTTAGCAAGTGTCAGCTCTACCATATGGTGTTAGCAATTGTAGTCACCATGTTACACATTAGAGCCTCAGACCTTACTCACCTTATAACTCTGTGGGTTGGAAATATCTACGAAAAGTTCATTACGTTTTGGGGAAGAGCAGGTAGGATGATTCCGAAAGTCCCAGCTTGAGCTGCTGGAATTGTTCTTGAGAAAGATGTTTTCAATCCTGGAAGTTCACCACATTTTACTGCCCACCCTTCTGCCATGGCCCCAGGAGATCTGCTATGTCTAAATCCTAATATGATCAGAACACTTCCAAGGACTGAAAGAAAACAGTGACATTACAAATATTAGAATAACGGTGGTGTGGTTTCAATGTTCTCTACACACCATAGCTGCTAACGATGATTTCTTGTCTCCAAACCTCATACGCTGCTTTGCACAAAGCAAATACAGTTACTGGGATATGCTTTAAAAAACAGCTACATCTCTACAGAGTGAAGTAAGTCAGAAAGAGAAAAACAAATATCATATATTAACACATATGTGTGGAATCTAGAAAAATAGTACAGATGAGCATATTTCCAGGGCAGGAATAGAGATGCAGACGTAGAGAACGGACGTGTGGACACAGGGTGGGAAGGGGAGGGTGGGATGAATTGGGAGATCTGGATTGACATAAATACACTACCACGTGTAAAACAGATAGCTAGTGGGAACCTGCTGTACAGCACAGGGAGCTCAGCTTGGTGCTCTGTGATGACCTAGATGAGTGAGATGGGGGGCTGGGAGGGAGGTCCAAGAGGGAGGGGATATAGGTATACATATAGCTGATTCACTTTGTTGTATAGCAAAAACTAACACAACATTGTAAGCAATTACACTCCAATAAAAAAAAACAACAACAAAAAAAGCCTGGAGATAGAAGTTTTAGTTTTAAGTCTGAGATTTAAAAATAAATGTCGTACTTGACTGTTAAATTACTTTTTAAAGCATGGCATCTGCCTTTCCTCACCCAAGTCAAAGTTCTTTGGGTTCCTTCCATTTTCTTCAAAACTATCATCCTCTTGTGCTTCCTTTCCCAGAGAGTCCACCAAACAGATCCTGGATATGAGATTACAAAGGTACAGTCTTTTCACTTACAGCATTGCAAATGTTTGAAAAAGATCACAGCGCATGTTCTGAACAAACGAGGCCAGTGATTTTCTCTCAGGAAGCTTGACGTGGCAACAGTTTGTGTGGCAACAAATCCCCTGGCCACCAAGTGAATGAGCACCGTCAGGGTATTCACATCTTAACTTCCTGCTGATATTCTGAAAATGGTCCGTGCTACCCTGTTCTCAGTTCAGCTGACCTCACATGGACCAGCCAAGTGGCCATGGAGACTGGGGACGCTGGGTTCCATCCCTGTTGTCACCTTGTTTCTTAGGTGTTGGAAGTAATGGGAATCCATCAAAACCCCAAATCCTTCAAACAAAGCTCACTGGTTACCTGGAGATCTGCTCTCTCCTCCTTGCTAAGCAGCATAAATGCCTTTTCGGCTGGAAAGTGTTGCAACCAGCACTTTCAGGTGTCTCCCCATCTTGTGTTTATGACACTTTTCTTTACAAACTTCGTCTTTTGTGTCAGACTGGCTACAACGATCATAGCTAACATTTATAGTCATTTGTATTCATTTACCCCTTACAATGACTGCTGGCAGGTACTGTTCTTACCCCATTTTACAGATGAGAAAACCAAGGCACACCTTGCCTGTCCAGGAACAGACCCTCATCATCGGGTTCCAGACCCCACACTCACACCTGCTCTGCTACCCACCCTGGCTTCCAACCCCAACTTGCTGTGTGAACGTGGGCTAGTCAGCTGACTTCTTTTATCTTTGTCCTCTCATCTTTAAATGAGGGTGATAATACCTATCACAAGGGGATGGGTCAGAATGGAATGACATTGTAATTTACGTACATTCCTGCTATGTGCTCCATAGATGTTGGACGTTACTTTTATTTGGGGTCACGTTTTCCTTTGATAACATTGAGCTGTATTATATGTCAGGCACTAGCCTCACACTGAGGGTGCTGGTGTATTAGTTTCCAGTTGCTGCCATGACAAATTACCATAAACGTGGTAGCGTGAGTTTGTTATGTTACAGCTCTGTGGGTCAGAAGTCTCAAATGGGTCTCATTGGCTAAAATCAAGGTGTCAGGAGCGTGGCGTACGTCTGGAGGCTCTGGGGAAAATCCATTGCCTTATCGTCCAGCATCTAAAGGCTCCTGCTTTCTTTGGCCCTTGCTCCATCTTCAGTGCCAACAATGACGGTTGAGTCCTTCTCACGTCCACTGTTCCAACCTCTGCTCCCATCACATCTTTTTTTTCCCCTTGTGATTGCACTGGGCTCACCCAGATGATCCTGGATGATCCCCGTCTCAAGGACCTTATCTGAAGTGTGCCTGCAAAGTCCCCTTTGCCATGTAAGGTAAAAATCTTCAAAGGCTGGGGGAATTAGGACACGGACCTCTTTGGGGGTCATTCTTCTGCCTACAGATAGTCCCTGATTTAATGAGGTTAACTTATGACCCCATCTCCAGCTGAGAAAGCTTAGAAATAAGAGATGAAATGGTTTACAGAGGCCGTTGGAAAGGCCAGTGGTGCTGAACCTTGTCAGACCATGTTAAGATTTGGGGAAACTGAGCTTTTTATGAAACACTTAGATTCCTCTCTAAAAACACAATACATCCGATTAAAAAGAAAGACAGAAAAGAGAAAAGAAATCAGTGTACAGCTTTTCATGAGCCCGGCCTTCGTGGAGCACTTGGGAGATTTAACCACACCGTGCTTCCCATTTGGAAGCTGGGACCCCCCTGGACAGCGGAGCTGGCTTTACTCTGATAGACCCCAGCTGAGGTAGGTAAAAGGCTGTAACATAGAAAACTGTCTCCACAAATCAGGAAAACAACTGATTCTCATGGGATTTTAGTATGTAGGTCAGTAAGTTTGCTGAAATTGCCATTCGGTTCAGGAACTGGAAGAGATCGTTTTGGTCGTCTGCCCTAACTTCATTGTTTGCTGGATGGGGTAGGTGGGGCCCAGAGAGGCCGCTGGTGGACCAAGGCCGCCCCCCAGTGAGCGGCAGAGCCAGGGCGGGCCTGGGACCAGTGACTCACATCCAACCTTCCTGGGTTCTGACTCAGGGGGGAAATTCTTTGTTTTAAAAGTTAAATCTTTCTGTGTCAAAACTACTGGACTTCCTGCATCTGTAGGGAAAATAGCACTGTGTGTGCGTGTGTGTGTGTGTGTGTGTGTGTAGCCAAGAAAAAGTGGTAGTAAAACCACATGCCATTTAATGGTGAAATGACGACATCAAGGATGAGGAGTCAAGAAGAAGATACTTCTTATTAACTTTGAAAAGAAGTCTGGATGTAAGTAAAGATTTAAATCTGCAAATACCGCGCTTCCTCAGTTCACGTCGTGAATACATATGAGCCCCACCCCTCCTCCTCACTGCCGCCTGCAGACCCAGGAGGGGTCGTCATCTCCCCCGTTGCCTAATTGCTTACACCCCCGCCGGCCCCCCTCCAGCCCTCCTCCTGAAACAGTCTCTCTAAAAATGCAGTGTGTCCCTCCGCCCCTCCGAAAGCTCCACGCCTCTGCCTCAGTCTCAACACAGGAGCCACCTCGCCCAGGACCCTGCTCCCTGGCCACTACCTCTCCCATCCCAACCCCCTGTTCTCCCCCCACATCACAGGCTCCAGACACGCCTGACAGAGCAGCGTGCACAGAATTGGCCACCTGGTTCAGCCCCCGTGCCCTTGCACGTGCCCCACCCGCTGCAGTAAGATGCCTGCCCCGCCCCTCTGCGGTGAGGCGTCCCCGCAGCCCGTGCAGGACTTCATCTCAAGCATCACCTCCTGGGCGGCATCTCCTGGACCCTCTTTTGTGCCACTGTCGGGCCCTTATTGACCACTATAGCCCCTGTGCCCTCTTTACGGTTATTTTGTTTACTTGTACGTCCTTCAGGGTCTGACATATACAGGAGCTCAAGGCTTATTTGATGGATAAATGAGTACATAAGTCTCTGAATTTAGCTTGAGGCAGGAAGTGGTGAAAAAACCCGTCTTAGTTGAACAAGCAGTCCTTCCAAAGGGCACGGCTAACCCTTTCCAGCGTGGCTTTTCCGAGCATCACGCTGTGCTTGACTCCCGGGAGCATGAACGTTCAGGGAGTCTGCATTTCTGAATGGAAACACATCCTGAGGAAGTGGGCTGTGTGGGGACTTTCTCATGCTTTGTTCTTTCTGGCTCTTACACATCACTGTGTATTCCTGCAGCAGAAACGCCCCAGATAGGGAGCCCTGGAGCACACTGGCCCATCAAGGGGTGGAAACTCGCGTTAGAGCCCCAGGACAAGAGAGCAAAGGGTTCCAGAATAACTACATACTGACCATCTACCCAGGCTCAGGGAATTGCTCAGCTCTCCTCGTGGGCGCATGAAGTAATATTTTCTGTACGTATTCAGTAAGAGACTCAGTGGTGGAGCACATGGGCTCTGGAGGTGGACAAGCCTGGGTTCAGTCCCAGCCTGGACACCTGCTGCATGTGTGACCTTTGATATGCAAGGGCTCTAACCCTCCATTTTTCCCTCTTTGAAGCAGTGGTTGTTGTGAACATTGAGAAAACGCAGGGGAGACACTAAGCAGGGTGCCTGGCATATAGGAAGCAATCGACATGTTCAAAGCTGGTGATGGTCCTTAAATTGAACTTTTCTACTTCAGAACAAGTTGCTGGCTTGAACTGTCTCCAGATAAACGCACCATACCTCGTATGTCATCTTATAACCCATGCTACTGGGATGTCAGGGAGATAATCCTCTTCTTATAGGTTGCAGTTAATTTGCTTCAGTTAATGGAATCGTGTGTGTAAATTCCATTTGGTCGCCTAAGTGACTCACATGATAATTTTCCTGATACGTCAAGTGGTTTGGTCCTCTGTTGCTGCATAAAAATACTACCCCTTAAATGCATATTGCTAAGAGAAAGAAGCCAATCTGAAAAGGCTGCCTGCTGTATGAGCCCAACGATATGACATTCTGGAAAAGGCAGAGCCACGTAAAAAGACCACAATGAAAAGATCAGTGATTGTCGGGGTTGGAGGGTGAAGGAGGGAGGGATAAATCGTAGAGCACAGGAGATTTTTAGGGCAGTGAAATTTTTCTGTATGATACTGTAATGGTGGTCGTGTGACATCGCAGATTTGTCAAAACCCATAGAAAGTATAACATGTTGCTGGAAAACTGGAGCACAGTGGCATTGTTTGCAAATAATTAACAGGAGGGGTGGTTTAAATTCATGAAAATTCTCAGTTATAGTCATAAAAAAGGCAATATTATTACTTTCAAGCACCAGCACCATTAGACACAGGCTAACTGTATTTCTTGCTAAGCTCTTAAATAGTGCAGCAGACATCCATCCCACAAAAGCCACTGGGAGGGATGGGTGGGTTCCTCCCGGGGCCTTCAGGACGGATGAGTAGGTCCAGTTCTTCCCTCCACGACTGGGCCCCAGGAGTCTTGGGTGGAGGCAGTGTCTCGGAGGCCTGTGGTCCTGCTGCCTCTCCGATGGCTCCTCCCCGCTGTGCCGCAGCCTCGGGGACTCTCTCCTCCAGCCTTGCCCTCCTGCTACTGGCTAGCACGTTTGCCTGCGTCCTAAATCTTTTCTCCTCTAGTGACTTACACGTGGGGTGCACAAAAGCCAGAGGCGTTCCTAGACCATTTTTCTTTCTGGCCTGGCACCTACCTCCAGCGAGTCTGAAGAGACTTGGACAGATGTCAGTGTCATAGAAGGAAGGCAAGCCAAAAGATGAACTGGGGCTGAGAAAAATCCGCGGACTGGAAAAATAACGAAATCACAGGGCTGGGGGAGAAGCAGAGTGTGCTAATCAAAATGGGGCTCATTTCAGGATGGACAGATGAGTTGAGGGACTCCCTAGGGGAGGAGGGGGGGGTGAGGGAGTAGGAGGGGGCTGAGGGAGGGGGGGGAAGGGAAAGGAAGAGAAGAGACAGGAGAAGGAGGAAGAAAGCGGTGGCAGGAGAGCCAGATTCCACGGGGAGCAGCTGGAGGAATTCTTTTTTTTTTCTTTTTTTTTAAATAAATTCATTTATTTATTTTTGGCTGCGTTGGGTCTTCGTTGCTGTGTGCGGACTCTTCATTGTGGTGGCTTCTCTTGTTGCGGAGCACGGGTTTCAGTAGTTGTGGCACGCGAGCTCAGTTGCGCCGCGGCATGTGGGATCTTCCCGGACCAGGGCTCAGAACCCATGTCCCCTGCACTGGCAGGCGGATTCTTAACCACTGCACCACCAGGGAAGCCCAGCTGGAGGAATTCTGGCAAATACTTTGACATAAGACAGGTTGAAGTAAAGCCCAGGCCAAAAAGACCCTCTTTTCCCTGGGGTTATAAGGCCAGGAGTGCATAGAGAAGCACAAAGAAAGGGCTGGGACTTGAGGGGCTGGGCAACAGGAACGGTCCCCTGGGAGCAGAGCAGCAGGGCTGAGCTCACCTGGGCTGCGCGGGCAACGTGGGACCAGGTGCCACTCAGCAGGGCCGGGTGGCTCACAGCGTCAGCGGGACGGGCACCTGCAGGGGTCCCACCTTTGCGACATGCACTCATAGGGCGGCACGGGTCTCCGGGAGTGAGGAGAGGAGGGGAAGGACCGCAAATCCCACCCGAGGCCGTGCTTTTGGAAGGGAAAGCTTTTCTCATCCTTTTGCTGGATGACAGCAGCCAATTTTATCCAAAGTGAGCGTCAGGGGTTAGGCGGGACACGCTATCTTCTCGGTACCTGCACAGCTAGGGGGTACAGGAGCTCTATTTAACAAGCGAAAGTTTATAATTCATGCATGAACTACCTAGAAATGATTTTCAGTTGTTTAGAGTATTTTATGGCCTTAAGTAGGCAGAATATTCTACCACAGTTGCACTATTAACATAGCCTTTCTCCTTGGAGAGAACGAAAATAAACTTTAGCTAATGCTCCCAGCCCATATTGCAAACTTGGTAATCTACATGGTTTTCTTTCTCTTTGTACCACTTCCCTTAGAAAGATATGCACCCATGACCTGTATTACCCAGCAATAATCACACATGTCACTAAGATACGCTGTGTGCTCTGAGAACACGAGGGAGTGGATGCCAAAGTGTGTTTGTAACTAGCTAGCAAAGGCTTTGCCTCTAGAGCACAGTTACTCAAGTTCTGAAAATCATTTCCATCTGATGAAGGTTTGGGGGCCTAGTATGACAGGAGGGGATGGGGTCAGCCAGTAATCTGATCTCCACAAAAATTGTCACAATTATCACCTATGCGGGTGGTCTTGGCCCAGGTTCAAACTGACCTGGAACAAAGAAAGAATCACTTCTCTCATTCTTGTTCTTGGAGGCCTGGCTATCCTAGTTCCAGGGCTCTCCGTGGTTAATGAAGGGTGAAATGCACGCTGTCCATGAGGCTGAAGCCAGCACAGGACTTGAAAGACCAAAAGCCGTTCATCTCAAAGCCCAGCGCACTTAGAAGACGGCTGCCATGGGCAGAATTCTAAGATGGAGCCAAGATTTCCATCCGTGGTGTGCACACACCTCCCCGTTGTTCAGTTAAAGGCTAACCTGAGCACTGCTGTGAAGGGCTTTACAGATGTAAGTGAGGTCCCAAGTCAACTGACCTTAAGATGGGGAGGTGATCCAGTGGGCCTGACCTGATCACACGAGGTCTTTCACTCTGATGTTGGGCTCAGAGATTCAGAGCAGGAGAGGGATTTGACACAGCCTTGTTGATTTGGAGAGGAACGGGCCACATTGCAAGGAATGCAGGTGACCGCTGTGACAGAGAGCAGGTCTCCACTGACACCAGCAGGGAAAGGGGGACCTCAGTCCTACAACCACAGGGCACTGAATTCTGCCAGCAGTGAGCATGGGCTTGGAAACAGATGTTTTTCTACAGAACCTCCAGACAGACAAGAACCCAGCCAGGCAGTGCTGGACTTCTGATCTACAGAAACATTAATAATATTGAGATAACAAATTGTAGCTTTAAACCACTCAGTCTGTGATAATTCTTTATTCTGCAGTGGAAGACGTGTACAGCCCCCCTCTGCATCCTACACCACAACACCTGCAGCCCTCAGATTCTCAGAGGTGGGAGAGCGGGTCCAGAACGATGGTGAGATGAGAAAAGCACAAAATTCAAGGTGGGGGGGGGGAGGGAGGTAAAAAACTCAGTCATTAAGATAAATAGCATTTCAAAATTGTGATCAAACGCACATAACATGAAATTTACCTTTTAACCATTTTTAGGTTCAGTGGCGTCAAGTACATTCACACTGCTGTGCCCTGGCACCACCCTCCCTCCCCAGAACTCTTTTCATCTTTCGAAACTGAAACTCTGCCCCTTTCATACAGCAACTTCCCAGATAAATAACATCTGAATGCAATACTTTTTATTAAAGTTTATTTCTTAGAGCAGTGTTAGGTTCACAGCAAAACTGAGAGGAAGGTGCAGAAATTTCCCGCCTCTCCCCTGCGCCGCCTGCCACATGCACAGCTCCCCGCATTATCAAAACCCCAACGGTGACACAGTTGTTCTGATCGATGACCCTGCACTGACCCATCGTCATCACCAGAGTCTGCTGCTTACATTAGGGTTCACTCCTGGTGGCATACATTCCATCGCTTTGGACAAATGCGTAATGACATGTATTCATCATAACGGTGTCGTATAGAGTAGTTCCACTGCCCCCCAAATCCTCTGTGCTCCACCTGCACATCCCTCCCTCCCTCCCCCCAGCCCTGGGCAACCACTGATCTTTTCACTGTGTCCATAGTTTTGCCTTTTCTAGGATGTCGTGGAGTTGGAATCATACAGTGTGCAGCCTTTGCAGATTGGCTTCTTCACTTCGTGATATGCCTTTAAGTTTCCTAATGCAATATTTTTCAAAGATCAAAATTAACGCAAAAAAATCCAGGATGAACAAAATATCAAAATGTACAGGCTGGATCGGTATTAGCGGCCCCTAAACATCTTCACACTTTAACTCACTCCGCAATCTGATCACGTAACAGACTCTGCCTTGTAATAAAATTGGGACATTTGCTTTGACCATTTGCTGCCAATATTTTCGCTTACTTTGAGGAGATCGTCTAAGTGAATTATTAAGTCGGCCATGACAGATTGGACAGGGAGCCTGGCAGCCTCTCGGGCATTCCTGCTCGCCCAGCCCCTCCCCTGCCGGACATTTCTGGGAAGTTCATAGGTGGTGGGTGGTGTAGATTACAGCTGAGAAATTAGTCCAGATCATGCAAATAAATAAGGATGGGAGAGTCAGCGTGGAGCATGTGTCCTCAGCTTCCAGCACAACCTCCCATCACTGTTTCCAGAGCTTTTCCTGGCGTGGCTTCAAAATAACTTCGTTCTGAATTTCAGCAGAAAAGTACTTCCAGGGGTGAGAGAATTACTTTGTGACGGGAAAGGCAGAGTCCTGTCCCTTTCCAGCCCCCTCCCCAGCCATGGGGCACTGTGACGTGGGGATGGAGGGGCTGCAGATGCTGGTCCCCTCCTTTAAACAGGGCTCTGGGTGGGGAGCAGCCCCAGGAGGCAGCCCGAGCCTGACGGCCTGTGATTCACTGGGACCAGCATCTCCAAGGGACCCCAGAGCTCATCGCAGGGACCGGGAAGGAAAGACGTCATTCCTTTGAGCTGGGTCCAGGGAGGATGTCAGAAGATGCCATTTCTGACATCCCTCTGATGGAAGAGGGTCTCCAGGCTTCTCAGATGTCAAGGAGTGACTTGGCCAGTGTTGGTTTCTGAGGGGGTGGGATCCGTGGGTGAGGGGGAAGCGCTCCAAGTCTGACAGCAACTGTGTGGGGAGATGACGGAGGAGAAACACGGTGGTCGGGGCCGGGAGCGAGAGCAGCCTGAAGGCTCTTCCGGGCACGTCCACTCCCGAGAGCCACCTGGCTCCGGTCCAGGTGGTGAGAAGCCATCAAGTGCTCTTTCCTGCTCATGAGATAAAAGGCACCCCTCCCTCCTGCTCCCAGGAGAGAAGAGAAGGTTCCTGAACAGATCAAGGAAACCCATGGGCTCACAGGAATGAAGCACTTGCTGCTTTCTTATGTTTATTCTCCTGTTATGAATACGCCACTTTGAAAAAGGAATATAGATGGTTTTTATTGTTGATCTCCTGGAAACAGCTCTTAGCTCTTAGAGCGGAGCCTCCTTGAGTTTTCAAGGGTCTCTGAAAGCAAAGGCCGGAAGTTCTGCATCTCTTCATAAGTTTTATGAATCTTGACACTGGGAGAACAAGATCCACACCCTCCGCTAGAGTTGTGAGCAGTTCCTCAGAAGCAACTGCCCTGTAGAAAAGGAAGGGACAGACTGGAGCGTGCTTTGGGGCCAGATCCCTGTGCCCAGCATCTTCACGTAGGCCCTTTACACCGGCCTTCACACCTGCTGCGCGGGGAGGATTCGTCTCTCAATTTCACTGATGAGGAAACAAGCTCTCGAGAGTTTAGGCCTCTTCCAGGTCAGCCAGCCCCTGCCCTTCTCACTGTGTCCGCCGGCCCCGGAGATGGATTTCGCGGAGCTGAGGGTGGCGCATGGGGTGGGCGTCGAAGGGGCAAGAGTGCTGTGAATGAGCCAAGTCAGACTGTGGGTTTGTCCCCAGTGGTCTAAGGCTTCCTTCTGAGAAATGGGCTGTTTTATGCTCTGCATTTTGCTAGCCTGGGTGGGATAAAGTTAAAGGGACAGTTGGGCTTTATTGTTATTTTCCCAGAAATGGTCACTCTGGGATTCTCGGGATTCGAATCCAACTGGCCCTGCCTTGGAAGAAAGTGAAGACCCCAGAAGCCCGTGGTGGTCCATGCACCCCGGACCCCACCTTGTGCAGCACAGGTGTCTCCGCGTGATCCAGTCCCACAGGTGGGGATGTGTCCCCCTCTCCCACCCACCATGCTTCCTCCGTGCTCTTAGAGTGGTACAGGAGGTACAGGGGCCACAGTACCACCTTCGATGCACATGTAAAATGAGATCCAGAGGCTAGGAGCTTTCCCCCAGTAGCGAGACTTCAGCTGGTGTCCCGATGGCGTGTTTCCACGGCAGGGAATGGTGCAGGATTCACCTGACACCTCGTGCGGCCATGGCGGGGCTTGTTGGATGAGGGACCTGGGATGCCCTGGGTCTCGTCCAAGGCCTGGCAGAGGCCGACTCTTTTTCCCTGCCCTCAAAAGAGAGGCTGGGTGCTGCTCCCCTGGTCTTGCCGAATGGCTCAGCGCAGGGGTGCGGGTCCAAAGGGGGCTATCACATTAGGTGCCTCCGACAAGGTGAGTATGACGTACCCACATTTTCTCAGCGTGAAAACTCACTCCCGGAGCTGCTCAGGGAGCAACCGTGGTGCGCTCTCCCTGGAAATTCTGCCCATGTTGAAGTCTGTAATGCAGTGAATGTGGCTGCCTTTTTGTTTGATACAAAAACAGCAAAAACGAATTTCAGCTCTAAACCACCTACTTCACCAACACAGAACTTATCTGAAATAATCTCGAGAACAGCACACCCCTCACCACCAAGATCGTCTCTTTTCCTGATGGTGAAACGCAAAGCAAAGAGGAGAGGGAAAAGGGAAACATTTCAGACTGTACAGGTGCGCTTCTCTGTCATCCTTTTAGTAGGGAAGTTCATACAAAAACAAAACAAAATGCAAATAAAATTACAACCTTAAGCGTTGTGTGTTTATTCTAAATTCGTCTCGATTGGCATTACCACTTGATAGATATGTCTTTCCTACATCCTGGGCCTCTAATTGTGATTTTCTTTCCTCCCCCGTTAGATTTCTGTTCTTTTGAAGTTAGGAAATGTCAGTGGTTTCTTTCAAGCATTTTGGGGCGAGACTTTTTTTTTTTTTTTTAAGAGTCAGAGCAGGAAGAGGCCATTCAGCTTATCTCGTTCACTTCCTGAAATCCAAACAAGCTCTCAGAAAACCGCATCACACCCCATCCATTCAGCCAGGGTCTCTGCACTTGGACAGGAGATTTCAGAGCCATTTCGACTTTATAAAAAACCTTCAGAACTGGTTTGAAAAGCCTCCAAAGATTTGGAGAAATAACTTAGAAAGTTTGAGGCTAAAATTGGTGTGGTTATTTCCCTCCCGAGGAAATGATTCAGAAAAATCCTTTCTTTCCTCAGAGAATTCCATCCCAGTTGGCCTCCCAAAGCTCCCAAGTGGACTGATGGCTGATATTTTCAAACTTTTGTTCTAATTCTATTTATCCGTTGAGTAGAGGATGCCTGCAGCTGTGCTTGTAACTCCTGGTCCTAATTGAGAACCAGACTTTGAGATTTGCATGTGATGGAAATGAACAGTTTTGAATGAATCTACTTGCCCTCATCAGATAATACCTATTTAAGAGTCATTTACAGAACATTAAGCTTCTCACTATGCACACACACACACAAAAAAAAGCCCAAATTCCAATCCAAACTCCCCATCTCATTTTCTCAAAAAAGGTTTGAAGCTCCTTGCCTTTAAGACAGTTACGAGGAGAACCAGTGGTCAGTACAAATCAACTAAGTTCCCCAAAACAGCTCCATCTTGGGCAATAATCTGTGTCCTTTCAGGATTCCTCCCATTTTAATGTGGAAAAGCAGAAATGTCAAGCAAAATATACTGCTAAGGACCAGGCAGCAGGAAGCAGGCAGTGTCCAATCCACCCTTCTCGTTTGACATGACAAAGCTCCTTAGAAATTACCTGGCGTGGTCTTGGCAACTTGACAAACAGTGTGGGTTAGTGTGAGTGAGTCTTTAATGCCACAGCCATTAAGGCTACAATTAACTCTGAGTGGTCGAGTCTCTGAATAGAAGCAGTTGCTCCCAGGGGCCTGCAAGGGTTGCTGTGTTCAGTGCTGGCCACCAGGAATCTGCTTGCCGTTATCAAGGCAGACAGTAAATGTATTCATCCATCAACCCCGCTGCTCGGTGGTGGGAGCCCTAAGCCAACACTCATCAGAGGAGCCAGGCTGGGCTCCGGCCACAGAATGAGCCCAGCCGTCCAATGTGGGTTTTTTTTTTTTAAGTTTCATTATCAAACCACAAGGTTTGTAGTCATATTTCATTGTCAGAGTTAAAAATAAAAGTCAGTCCCCAAACCACGACGTCCGATTCTTTCTATTAGGGTGTGATTGCTTGCTATTTTTGAACGAATTCCAGTGACATCGTAAACAGCAAGCTTCTTTGATAAAGGAGACACTATTCACAAGTGAATCATGAAGATAGTTCTTGCTTATCCTTTTAAGCAGCACAGTCTTATTTGAATCGTATCCATTTTGGTTACATTTTTTTCCAAAATATATTACAGACTTCTCAGCCATCATAATACCTGATTTTTAAAAAAATTACAGTAACATATACATAACGTAAAGCTTACGATTCTAATCACTGTTAAGTGTACAGTTCAGTGGTGTTAAATACATTCACACTGTTGTGCAACCGTCACCACCATCTGTAGCAACTGATTATTTTTAACATAAATGAACCTTGCTTTGACGGCTCAGCGTCACCATTATAAACCTCAGCGCTGTGTGTGTTGTAATATTACTCACGATGGGGACAAATGAAGTGTTTGTGCAGTTTATCCCGTATATTAGGTAACCTCAGGCCCCTCAAGTTTTGGGGTCGTGATATGGTTTCTATTGCTCCTGTTTCTGTTGTTCTCTGTCTTCTCCCATCAGGGTGTAACAACCATTTATCTCTGCTTTCAGGACACTTTCGTGTGACACCCACTCTATCTGAATCTCCTGCAGGGAAAGCCAGTGATCAAACTTGCCGAAATGTGCTGAACGAAGAGCCCAGCCACCGAGAAAGCTTTCCCGTGAGTAAGGGTCAAAATAGCCTGTGACCGGGCCTCACGATGTGCATTTTCGAGCTTTGGAAAACATTTCTGCTTCTTTCAGATTCTTCACTGTGTCTTGGATTGTAGTGATTGACATACATCTGACCTGTAAATAAGGGAAGACTCTTATCCTTGTGACTCTTGGTTGCCTGAAGCTCCCTTGACATCAAAAGGCAAAAGGCAGCAGTACCATCTGGAGGCCTGGTCCCCACTGTGAAAGCAACGGAGAAAATTCAATTAAGGAGACAAAAATTTAAGCAAACTCCCTTTCAGACTCCTATCATTTCCTGCCATAGAAATAAAAGACAGATTCTTTCTCTATTTGCTCTCAATTTGTCTTGACCGTATCAGACTTTGCTCATGAGATTATTCCTCCTAAATGTAGCCGGCAGAGAAATAAACTCAGAACCTAGACGTTGAGGCCACCTTGGAGAGGGTGAAACACATGAGAAAACCGTGTCTGCAAGTACCTCCCTCCTTTCTGCTCAGTATCTGCTGGGCAGACTGGGTGGGTGAGGATTTTCTCGGAGACCATCTGCTACGGGTACTTCATTTTGCTGTTTTAATTAAGTCAGTGGTTCTCAACTGGGGGTGACTTTGCCCCCATGGGACATTTGGCAAGGTCTGGAGGCAACTGTTATTTTCACAGCTGGGGAGGGGTATCGAGAGGGTAGAGGCCAGGGAGGCTGTCGAACAGCCTCCAAAGAACAGGAGCCCCTACTGCCCCCCACCCAGCACGGACTCTTCAGTCCTCATGTCAACAGCGCTGAGGTGCGGAAAGCCATGGCTGAGCGGTCCTGAGGATAACAGAAGAGAGGGATGCTGCAGGGAGGGGACAGAGAGGAACCCGGTGACTACAAGTGTTTGTGGGTGGAAGGAGTTCCTGAGAGTGGATTTCTGAAGCTAGAGAACTATTGGTTTTGGGGGGACTAGATCTTAGAAGATGTAAATGATCCTGTTAAGAAGTTGAGGCTGCAAGGTTTAGCTGATCTGAGCGTTCTGAGAACTGTTGTAATTGTGTATATTACAACCATTTTATTTATATCTATACGGAGAGAGAGAGGGCGCTGTATCTACATATAGAGAGACATGGATAGATAATTTACACACACACACGCACACACACACACACACACACACACGCTATTGGCTCTGTTTCTCTGGAGAACCCTGTCATATCACTAACTGGTTTGTAAGAAAAAACTTTGAAGACAGTTTAAATTTCCGACATTAGGAGCCAATATATTCATATAAAGGAATACAAAATATTCATTAAAATGAACAAGTAAGTTTACGTCTGGATCAGCTTTTGAAAACAAAATGTTGAATATACAAAATGGTCCTAAACGATGTACACAACAGGATGATGCTTATGTAAACTAAAAAAAATATAAAACAATACTATGCCTTTATTATGGAAAGTAGAAGTGTAATACAACTACAAACGCTAGGACTGGAAGGAAACACATCAAGGGAATCAGAGCTGTGGCCTCTGAGGAAGGAGGGGATGGATGAGGAGAAGAAATGGGGCCAAGAAGGAGCCCAAGGAAGGACCTCGGTGTCCTGAGTAATATGTGGTTGTTTCATAAAAAATGTCTGAGACACGAAGGACAAGATGTCAGCGTTTGCTCTTTGTAGATGGTGGTTGTCATGGGTTGAATTCTGGTCCCTCTCAAAGTCCATCCAAAAGGAACCTGAGAAGGTGATGTTATTTGAAAAGAGAGTCTGTGCAGATGTAACTGAGTGGGGGGTTTGGGGTGAGATCACCTTGGATTCAAGTCGGTCCCAAATCCAAAGACGAGCCCTTCCCATCATGGACTTCAATTCTGCTTCAAATATGTTCATACGCTGGAGAAAGAATGAAGGCACCATGCAAAAACGTGAAGGTTAGATCTTGTCCTTCTTGAGGTGGTTCCAGACCTCTGGTTTTGGCATCAGAATATGGTCTTAAACGCATCCCGCCTGCCCTCGGTCCTCTCTTCCTTGCCGTGGCAGCCGTGGAGGACACATGCTCCCTGGCAGAGCCACGGGGGAAATGGTCCGGACTCCTGCTCACCTTTGAGAGGAGAGCCGCCCTGCAAGGTGGCCGGCCTGCCCTTGGATAACAGAGGTCAACTTTCGTTGCGTTACGAGACCCGGGGGCTTCTTTGTTTCTGCAGCAAGGCCCGTTTTTCCTGACTAATACAGGCCCTGCAGCAGCTGTCTCATTCTTTACTCCTCTGGCCCCCTGGAGCGTCAGCATTCACAGGCCTGCCATCGAAATTCTCCGAATGACTCGGCTCAGTCCATTCTCCTTAGGATTATTCAGCCATCAGCAAACATGCATTAAAATCCATTTAGAGTCTCTGCCACTTGGATTTCACAAATACCAGTTTGTAGCCAACAGTTTACCTCTCTCATCTAACTCAGAAAAGCGTATTGTACTTAGAACACCTGCTGCACAATAATGAAAACAAAGCCGCGTTCACAGCTGGTGCTGGATCCCAAACGTGGTTGGACCAGCACAGGTCTGCTTATGCACGCACTCGTCAGAAAGCGGGGCTCAGCCCGGTGCTGGTGCAAGGTGTGTGCGCGCGTGTGTGTCTCTGTGGAGTCTGATCCCTCCTGGCCCCAAACTGCCCTTTTCTGTAGACTTCTCTCACACAAAGCAGCTCCCGTGTGATGGAGACATGGCTTTTAGGGAAGCAGCGAGGTGACTCAGGGCACAGCCTGGAAGTTGGAGGGACCTGGGTTCCAAGCCCGGCCCCTCTCGGCTGTGTGTGCTTGTGTTATCTCCTGAGCTATTCCATTTCCTCGAGTGGAAGATGGGCAATCGTGTCTCCTCATGGCATTTGTCATGAGTACTGAAAGTGCTTCGCAGAGGACCTGGCTAGTCTTGAGCTCTTATCGTAGTCGAATGGCTGGACGGAAATCCCCGAAGGTCTGTTGCCCACAAATCAAAAAAGAAAGAGGATGGATGTGGTTGGCATCTCCGCAACCACGTCTGTAGAATCCTGCCTCCCAGGGGCAGAAGCTGAAATATCTTGGAAGCTGATGGGAGACCAGGTTGGGAAGAGCAGATGTTAGCAGCAGCCCTGCCCGAGGAGGGCAGCAGACATGGGGCCGGGTGAGGACACCCTGCAGCCAGGAAGGCAATTCCCTTCATGGAAATTCCAGGCCCACTCTGTTGGGCAAATCTGAAGACCAAACAGCCACCCGCTTCAGCTCGATCAGATGTGTTATGACCAATTTTCAAGCAGGAAAAACCTGGGTACTGACAAGTTCGTCTTGAAATTAATGCAGAAGAGAGAAGTCCTGAAGGCTATTCATTACAATGTTCCTTGTTATCCCTGCATGACGGTATTTCAGGTGATTTTTCATACTTTATTTTACAAAAGCAATAAAGTCATTTTCATAAGAAAAATAAGAAAAAACAATAGAAATAAGGAGGAAGTACCCCAAGTTCTGAGTCAGAGACCCGACTTCAAATCCCGGCTCTGCCACCACCAGCTGTGACCCTGAGAGAGTCCCATCCTCTCTGAGGGCCTCATTTCCACATCTCAGAATGGAGATAATAGTATTTACCTCCTAGGTTATCTGAAGCTTAAACTGCATAACTTATGGCACACAAAACAGCTAGAATAGGGCTCGGAAAGCAGTAGAGATTTTTAAAAATTTTAATACTCCAAAACAACCTGCCGGGGACCAGAAGGTATTTACTTTATGGGACAATGGGACCACCCCCAGCAAAGTCTGAGAAGGGCCATGTTCTCCCTTGCCTCCCAAGGCCTCCAAGACCCTGGCTTGGGGTAGGGGGCTCGAGGGAGAAGGGGACGGGGAAGTCTCAGCTGTGGAAGCCGAAGGATGATGTCATATCTCCCATCAGATTGCGGCTCTCACAGCCAAACTGACATTCAGCCCAGAGAAGGTGTCTGAAGCCACAGCAACTGTGCAGCCCCCGTCCATGCGCCCCCCACCCCCAGCCCTGGCCGTCCCACCCTGAAGCCCTCACCCAGAGGGGCAGTGGCTCAAGCCCATCTCCACTGTAAACTGGCGTCCGGGCTCTTCTCTGTGGGGCTCCTTGTTGGGGGAAGACTTGGGGCGGGGGTGCCGTGCGTCTCACCGCGGGCGCCCTCTATATTTGTCCTCTGTTTCCTGCTTGCTGCTATCCATCTCTTTCCAGAAGCTGGCAGGTTAGCTGGAGGTGAATCCCCCTGCCAGCTCCTCTGTCTTCCCATCTTCAGTTCAGATTTCTCGGGAGGGCCGGGAATCCACACTCGGCTCATCAATAACGTCATCAGCAAATCCTTCCACGTCCTCCTCCTCCCCTCCTTCCTCCCCTCACTGGATTACGACCTGGCTGCCCCGGGGCTCCAGCCTCCCTGTCTTCCCATCTCCCTCCTCCAGGGGCCCCAAGCTTTCCCTCCCTGTTTTACGCCTCCGCTGACCATTTCATCACTGCAGGAACACTCAGTTGCTTTACCGTGACATTGCCATTCTTGGGGCTTTCCCAGGGCTTGCAGTTTTGTAGCAGAGAGGGATTTCCTACCTAAAGCAGAACAATGGTCTTGTTTTTAAAGGTAGCAAGCAGTAGGCTAAAAAGATAAGGTATTCTAAAGGTGTTCAGCCCACGGCACTCACACTGAGAGAAGTGATTTTCCTGGGCACAGTTTGCCCCCTTTCCTTAACCAAATGTGCACAGGCCGTGGCCTCAGTGACGCTGCCTGGGCCTCCCTCCATGGCTTGTCAGACAGGTTCCCAGGTGCGTCCAGCAGGGTCCCCTCCCTCCCTCCTACGCACCGGTGAAGGGTGGGCTGCAGGAGACCCTCTGGGCCCGGTCTTCACAGCAGCCCTGGGCCAGCCCCGCTCCAGACCGGAGCAATGGAAGGAAGGCAGACAGGCCGCCGAGCTCTGGACGCCTTCTCCTCTCCGCCGGTGGGAAGGCCTGTGGGATAAAGGCGACATCCTTATGCCCTGTGTAGACACCCACGCCCACGGCTCCAGTTTTCTCAGGAAGTAGCAAAGTGCAGCTGAGGGACCTGGTGTCTGAGAGCCCAGGGGCTTCGTTCCAGCTCTCAGATGTATCTCGTTGGCCATGTAACCTTGACCATCTGGCCTTCAGCTTCCTCCTCTGTGAAGACAACGCTGCTTGGCTAGGTCGCTGGGAGAACCGCTTAGAATAAAGTAGGTAGATGCGGCACGTTTGATGGGCCGGACGGGGGACGCAGAGCACGTGGGCGCAGGCACCGCTGAGCTGGAGGTGGGCGCTTGCTCCAGTCTGTGGTTTTATTTTTGTTTTTATCCCATCCACGCGCTGCCCTCGGGCTCGCCCCCTTTCCAACGTCCCGGAGCCGGATTTATAATTTTTCAGCTGCCGTTCAAAAGGCTCCATCCGCAACCTCCGCGCTGCTCAGAGCGCTGCCCCGGGCACCCCCTGCCCCTGCTCAGGGCCCCCTTTGCATCAGTTCCCTAAACCACCAGGAGCGCGTTCGGCCCCCCGGAGCCGAGCAGGGCCTTCCCGAGCCGGTCCCAGCCCTGGACTGAGGACGGGGCTGAGCCGGGCCCAGCAGGTCCCGCCGGAGTGCTCGGACTGCTCACGTCCAGAGCTGGTCCTGCCTCTGTCTTCTGTGGGAGCAGAGTCATGCCTGCGCCCCGCTGGCTAGAGCCGCTTTCCCTGCTGGCTGGGACACGGGTGGCCCTGCTGTTGACCCCTCCCCACCCTGGCCGCTGCCTTGGCCGCCAGGGCCCTTGTGTCAGCAGATTTCTTTCCAGACGTCCACCTGCGTGCGTCCATCAGACCACCTGACACGGTGCCGGGGTTGCTCCCCTCGCTGGGTGAAGCGTCCGCGGGCTTTCTCTGAAGCAGCTGGGGGCGGGGAATCTGCGGAGGAATGGCGCTTTGTAAATCAAAAAATAATAACGGAGCGCAGGCTACGCGCTGGAGGCTGGACGTGCCTTGGCATCCCCGCCGGCGCGGGAGCCGCGGGGCGCTAGCGAATGACCACACTGCCCCCTGGTGGCCAAGCCGAGCTAGCGCCGAGGGTGCACGCGGACCCGTGTCACCACTAAAATCCCATAGAAACCAAAGCGGAGCAGTCAGAAGAATTCCCCAGGAAGCGTTCAAGCTGGGAAGAAGCATAGGCGAAAACTCCCATTTTTTAAGACTGAATTTTTTTGGTCCCCCAATAGTGAGCCGAATTTCTGAGTAGTTCAGAGCTCACTAAAGAAGCCTAGACTTTTTAGGGCATTTTAGAATGCTGCTTTTCATAAACAAAATATTTAAGACATTGCTATCTCTGTTAATAAGAGTGACCAGAAATGCTTGTGAAACTCTAAAAGGAATGAAAGTCTGTGCTTCCTTTGCATTACGTAAAAATGCCGGGTTTTAAGTTTAATTATTCAGACTGGGAACTTCACATCTAAACTCTGAGTTTAGGTTCTTAGCCAGAAACCTGGCTTCTGCTCCCATCCACACGCCCGTGAGAACGGCATGCGTGACATTGGATGTGTAAGCCAAGCTTGAAGAAGTCTGCCCTCTAACAGAGCATTTCATTAAAGTTTCAACCACTCGCTGTAAACATCTCCAGTCTAGACTGAGGAAAAAGCTGAAGCATATCTGGAAATCGGGGTGGAGTTTCGTAGTCCAAGAAGGCATACTCCTTCTGGTATTTTCCACTCTCTCGACTATTTCTTCATAACTGGAAGAATCCTGTTTCCCGTTCCACCCCATTATTGTGTGAGAAAGATTAATACGATGGATTTTTATAAAGCACTTTGAGCTTCTTTCAAGGGAACAGCTTCATGAAAGTAACTTCAGTCAGGGAGGAGAAACGCGACCGATATTTAGGTATGTGCTCCCAAAGAAGAAGTGCTCTAAACATTATGGATCAAATCTGCCTTAAAAGAAACGGCTATCAACCTCAGGGAAGCATGCAAATGGCCTTGTGCATTTACTTTATGGTGCTTACACACCTGATGAATAGAAATATTGGTCTGGAAGGAGTGATGTTTTCCAACGGAGCTGGAAGTATCACAGTTAGAAAAAGTAAAACCCAAACAAACACAGAGAAATATACAAAGGCCCTAAGTGTGTGAACTGGGGGCTTTCCCTCCTCAGATGGGGGAGGGGAACTGACCGGAGGGCTCCATGTGCAGAGAAAGAGCAGCTACTGTGGCTGCAGGCGGGCGCCACCCCTGCAGTGAGGTGGGAAACCATCTCCCCGTCGAGAGCTCTTCTTTCCCTGGTTTCAGTGCTGCTTTCTTCTTTTTTTAATTGTGGTAAAATGCACCAAAGGAAAATCTACCATCTTAACCACTTAAAGTGTACAGGTCAGGGGAGCCAAGGCCATCACCACCATCCACCTCCGGAGCTGTTTTCTTCTTGCAAAACTGAGACTCCGTCCCCATTAAACGCTGACTCCGCTCCCCGTCCCGCCAGCCCCTGGAAACCACCCTCCTACTTTCTGTCTCTATGAACTTGACTACTTCAGGGACCTCGTACAAGTGGAATCATCTAGTATCTGTCATTTTGTGACTGGCTAATTTCACTAAGCATGTTTTCAAGGTTCATCCATGTTGTAGCCTGTGTCAGAATTTCCTTCCTTTTTAAGGCCACATAATATTCCATTGTGTGGATGGACCACATCCTGTTTATCCATCATCCAGTAACAGTTAGGGTGCTTCCACCTTTTGGCTACTGTGGATACTGCTGCTGTGAACATGGCACATTTTTGAGTCCTTGCTTTTAATTCTTTTGGGTGTATATTCAGAAGAATGAAATTGCTGGATCATATAGTAACTCTATGTTTAATTTTTTAGGAAATAACTGTACTGTTTTCCATAACAGCTACACCTTTTACATTCCCACCAACAGTGCACGAGGGCTCCAATACACCGGTTTTCTGTTTCTTAGATGGAGGCTCCGGGTGGGTTTCAGGTGACAGAGCTGCCGCCCTCTGGTTAGTGAGACGCTCACACCCCCTGCCCGGGGGTTTTACAGAAGGTGATTTCTTTTCATAGTATCTCAGGAGAGAAAGTGGTGAGTCGAGCTTACTCGCCATGGACTTGTGATGACCCTCTTCCTTCTGCCCCACCCCCCCAACTTCTCCGGCCCTCCCCCCACAAAGGACCTTGGGAGCTGGTGGAGGGAGGACCTCCAGGACTTGGGGACCCTGGAGCCCATGTGGCCCAGTGCCTGGGTGGCACCCAGGGGGCAGCAGCCGCCAGGCTGGGCCTCCCACCGCCTCACAAAGCCCCGGCACCCCAAACGTATCAGCCTCGAGGTCCAGGGCCCGGTGGCCACCTGGTCAGGGGCCTGTGCTGATATGGGTCCCAAGGGAACCTGGGAATGAGGAGGGACCCCAGATTATAAGGGAACAAGACCCTGATAGACAGAAATGACCCCTGGGAAGCTGCTGTGGCCCCAACCAGGTCTGGGAGTGAGTGGGATGGAAAGTCATCCCAAAGAGCCTGTTTACGGCCAGCGCTGGCCTCCTCAGGTACCATTTGTATGTGAGGTGGCGATTGTGGCCCAGCTGTTCTCAACTGGCCATTTTTATCACTGGCCTTTTATTTGCACTTGATTTTATTGTAGGGAGCAGAGAATTATAACCCCAGACTATTGCTGTGGTTAGGAGATAGGCACAGCTTCCCATGAAAGCTTAATCTCTCTGCCTGTTTTGGTGTTTAAATATTTAAAACAAGATAAAAATAATCGGAAGGGATCATCTCTTTTTTCACATCTCAGCACTCATCTTTACTCTCTGTTTCCTACTGAAAAGTCTACGTTAACTCTGCAAAGTGTCACAAATATGAACAAACCTCAGTTATGGACCCATTTCAAAGGGCGGTAAGTGGCGGCACTGGGGGACCAAGCATCCCACAGTCATGGGGACTTTCCTCTTAGGGACGGAACGGAATTCCGTATGCGGTTAGAGCTTCCCCAAATGAAGACCGCAAGAGTGGACTCAGTGAAACACACCTGAGAAATAAACAGAGTCATGTTACTCAGTAAAAAACCCAAGTTGCCATCTTTCCTACCGTTAGAGTCATTCCCTGGGTTTCACGGTCCTGCAGCTTCTGCTTTTACCCCCGTTCCTTCCGCAGTGAGTGGTCCCTGACCTTGATACACGTGAGGACCGCCGGGGAGGTCTTGACGAGCTCAGGGCCCAGTCTGCCCAGAGGGAGGGATGGCAGCGGCCAGGGTAGGGCCGGGCAGCAGGTGTGAAGGGTCCCCAGCCCACTGGCAGGTGCAGGCCGGGCTGGAGACCACCGCACGCAGAGGGAGCGCACGCGACACCTGAGCTGCGGGGGGAAACGCAGCAGCAGGATGCTTCCCAAGAAAGGATGCATCGAAGATTCGTCGGTTCAGGTGGCCTCGGAGAGAAGCGTGGCTTTTTAGGCAATTTGAAAGTAAAGCAAAGCACAAAACACATCAACACACGTACGAAACCAAAACTGAGAGTGGAGTCTTGTGAACCCCTTTTCACCCAAAGACTTTCCTCCTCCAGCCTCACTAAAAATGCTCTCTAGGTGTGACTTTCACTGATTCGCTCCACAGAGTAAATGACCACAGAGAACCGGAGTGATGCCCTGGGGCTCTCGACCTCGATCCCTCCCCCCGTGACCCCAGCACGCACATGCACATGCGCCCACGCAGTGCACACACGTGTATACATGTGTGCACACACGTACCCAGACACATGCACGCACTCTCACAGACACATGCACTAATCGCCACAGTACGAATCTTTGTCTCCCTTTCCAGCCTTAGATTAGCTTTCCTCTTGCCTTTCAAAAACCTCCCCCTCTTTCCCTGGGAGTCGCTACTTCCCAGGGCCCTTCTACACCTCTAAAAAATAAATCTACAAGTTCTTTTGATTTTAGAGAATCTAGTTTTTAAAAAATACAGAGAAATAGACCAGGTCATAGAAATAGCAAGCACAGGAGATAAGAATATAGAAAATTCTGGAACCATGGCTCCAACACTGCTAATTGCCTTTTCTAAGATATTTGGAAACAGTCTCCAGGCTCTGGCTTCTGGCTGTGTTTCCCAGGAAGCTAGAGTGCCTCAGGGCTTTTTATGCCTGAGGGTGAAACCCACACCTCTCCCAACGCCCCCGGCACTCACCGTTAAGTCCAGTGTCACGAGGCCCCTTTCTCAGCGCCTCGCTGAGGGCTCTGAGCCTTAACTTCAAAGACCAACCCTACCAGGGCAGAGACGAATGGGGGAGGGAGAATCGAGTGACGTGGGGTCTTTGCTGCCTGCTCCCCGAACATGGGGGATACAGGGAAGGCTTCCTTCCTGCAGACTCCAAGTGGGCCGAGTTGGTGGAGGGAGAGACTTGACCGCACAGGAACTTCCAGCCCTTGCTAGTTTAGCCAGTTACTAAATCTGGTAGAGATGGTTAGAGGCTCATCAGCTTAAAAAGAACAAAATATGGGGCAATGTTGAATAACCGACGAGTAATGTCAAAATACGACAGAACACTAATGTCAAAACGTGCCACAAGCCTGTCAAAATTTCAGGTTGCTAATGTGTCTTTCAGAGCAGGTGTTCCAAGCTCTCTGGAGCACGTGGCCTGGTAGAGCATCCACGTTCTTGGAAAGCTCGCCCCAGCTCTGCCGGAAGCAGCTCGACTCAGTGAGTTAGGTGCTAGGGCTTCAGATCTTCACGGGTAAATTAGCGGTGGTAACATCTACCTAGGTCGATGCTTCCCCTAAGAATATTTTAGGACATTGCTCACCAGCAATCATGTCTGGACAATCAACACCTGAAAAGGTGCTCAACACTGTTACTCGTCAGAGAGACGCAGACTTTAGCCACACTCAGATAGCACCAGTCTCCTCAAGTAATCAGGGTTGGCTGGACCCACGATCCCAAGGACGGGGAGCAGCTGGGACTCGTCTCCTATGGGGGGAACACACAACGGTACAACCACTTTGGAAAACCATGTGGCCGGATGGTAAACTTGTGCTTACCTATGGCCCGGCATCCCACGTTTGGGTATTTACCCAAGGGAAAGAAACCATAAGTCCACGAGGAGACTCAAACGCCGACACTCAGAACTGGCAACACCTCGAATGCCCTTTGGCTGCTAAATGAATGAACAGAGTCTGGAATACCCATGGGATGAACCATCCTACTCAGTGATAGGAAGGAACAAAAGATTAGCACAAGCAACAGCAGAATGAAACATTGTGCTAAGCGAAGGAAACTGACTTCCTTCACAGAAAACTGCATCTTGCTTGATCCCATCTATATGAAAGTCCAGAAAAGGCGAGACTGTAATGACATAAAGGTAATCAGTAGTGGCCAGGGTTAGGGTCAGGAGAGGGGATGGACTGCAGAGAGGTCAGGGACATGTTTAGGGTGATTGTGGCAATGGCTGTGGAGAAAGCTAGCAGAATTCATCACACCGTACTCTGCAGTGTGTGTGAGGTGCACAGTGTGTGCGTTTCAAATACCTGAATTTTATTATGTGTAGATAATGCCTCAATAAGGCTAGAAAAAATTAAATCCCCCACCGACATCCTTTCCAGTACTGTCATTGCGACGTTATCCTGGGGGCGGGCTAGGCGGGGTACCTGCTGGTTCCCACTCACGGCCCGCATCGCACAGTCACGGGACAGGTGGCGAGTTTAGGGCTCAGTCCCTGTGCTTTCTCGGGTGATAACTGTTTTCCTTTGGGACAGAGGCTGGTGGCAGAGCGGCTCTCAGGTCCCCTTGCTGTCTCAGGGGGCCCTCCGTGGGGTGGCGGGGCCCTGCAGGGAGGGATGGTGAGGGCTGAGCAAAGGGGCAGGTCGCAAATCCAGTGCGGGAACGTGCAGCGGGGAAACCATCGCGGGAAGGAGCCTTCGTGCTCCCGTTGCCTCAAAAATAAACACAAGGCCGTCTGTTCATTCAAGTGGCAGGTGGATGGTTGATTCAAATCAATTGACCTTCGCTTGCACTTGGTCGAGTGGCGGAAGTGACCTGGGCAGTGGTCGTTTTGCCTCAGGACGTGGGGAGGGTGTCTGTTTTAGTTTGAGTGATTTTGAAAGCAGAGCCTGAGACGTGACTTTGGATGCAGTGGTTTACGGGGAAAGCCGTCCCACGAAGGAGCGAGGGGAGGAGAGAGGAGGACCTAGGGGCAGCGGGGTCTGTGGAGACCGTGTCATTGGGACCGGGCTGCGCTCCCCTGGGGGCTCTGAGGATGGGGTAGGATGTACCTCAGCCCCCCTCTCCCTGGTGGGCTTTGGGCATTTCTCTCTGATCCAGTTCCCATGGGTTGGGGGTCCCCTGGGGTTTTCCTCCAGGGCTGCGGACGAGGTCACTTTCTGTGGGTCAGGAAGAGGTCCTGCACCTGGAAAGCCAGGTGAGGGCTGGGACCCGCCCCTGCAGCTGCCCCGAGCCCAGGCGTGTGGCACCAGCTACAGGTCAGAGTTCAAAGAAGGGCACAGGCAGCAACAATCTTTCTGGCCAAAGAGAGCCCAAACCCAGCACCCTCTGAGACGCTACAGGGGCAGAGGGTTCATCCCGTGGGGCACTTTGGGTGCCCCTCCGTGCTGCTCCAAGGCAGGAAGGCTTCCCAAGTCGCCACTGGCCCTCCGGTCCTGTGTCCCCGTCACGGTGTGGGTCTCCCTGACTCCGGAAGAGTCGGAGGTGTGAGATTGTTGTCACGTGCCTCTCATCCTAAGACTTAGGCTAAACCATCGCACAGACAAGACTTAGGCTAAACCATCGCACAGACAAACACGGGGAGGAGGTTTAACTGTTTCACTTTATTGGTGTCCAATTCCTCCCAAGGAAGCCGGGGTCACACTTCCTGCCCTGGGCCCGGCACCTGCAGTGAAGGCCCTGCATCTAACTGGAACACGAGGTGCACTGGGGAGAATCTGATACCCCAGCCTCACTCCTGGGGCCGGTGGATGGAGTGTACACGTGGGTAATAAGAGCTCCGGGCGGCCAGACGCTTAAAGGCCTGATGGATCGTCTGGGCGTTTTGAAGTTTTCTTTGGAGACAGGAGATGACCAGCAGGTTTCTGCCATCTTTGAAATATCAGCTGAATGCACCCGGCCTGCTCTGCGGAGGCCACTCCACCCTGGGGCTCTAAGGAAATGTCTCTGATTCTCCAAGAAGCTCACATCCTGGAACAAAACCCTTGTCCTCTTGAAGGAGGAGAGCCAAAACCCCCAAGCAGCTCACAGAGGGGGAATCAGAGGCAAGAGGCGGAGTCCAGATAAGCTCTTAGTAACAAACACGTTTTATTAACAGTGGTGTTTCGCTGCATCGCGACTTTCCAGGACCTGGCTGCACACTTTGGGTAACTGCGAGGGCAGCCTATCCCCAGAGCACATTTGACACTTAACAAAAAAAACCTGCACTAGTTTAAACAGTTCCAGAATGGCTGACCAATATGAACGAAGCTGTATAGTAGAAGGAAGAGTGAAAACGTAACAGAGCATTTTCCTTTTGAATGAACAGATAGATCGTAACACAGAGATGATAGATAAGTGCACCTAACAAGTCAAGCTCAGAGGCACGTTTCCAGTGAACAATTACCTGGTAAACACTGACCTGGCTGAGGAGAAGGCTGGGGTATCAGGTGAGCCCCCAGGAACATCTATGTCTTCAACTTAGATTTGTGGCCCTTCAGGGCAGGTGCTACAAGGCAGCGCATACCCCACCTGTGTGTGTGTGTGTGTGTGTGTGTGTGTGTGTGTGTGTGTGTTTAAACAGTTTTCCATCCTTAACCCAACTTTACTCTGATGTTTGACATATGAATTCATGATCGTTTGGCTTAACCTTTGTTAAAGGTTTCCTTGAAGGTGAAACCCTGTGTGTGTGTGTGTGTGTGTGTGTGTGTGTGTGTGTGTGTGTGTGTGTAGCTTCACGCAGAATAGAAAACAATACCAGTGAACATGGGCATAAAGAGAGTTTCTTTATGGTGCCGTTGGTGCCATTGGGCCGTCACTTGTGTCAAAGGAGCTTCTCCTCGGTAAACCCTCGGGAAAAGATGCATTTTTCACAATGGAGAGAATTTCAGAGTCTCTTGAATGGGCTCTTTTGCCTTGTTTCTCCCCTGGCCCGTGATCTGGGGCCATCCTCACCAGACCAGCGCGCAGCCTGTAAACAGACAGTGGAGACAGTAGAGGGGGAGCGTGTCTCACTGTGGCTTTTCAGATGTAGAGGGCCTTAGGGTAAACCCCGACCTGTCCACATTCAAAGCAAGTGACCTCACAGTTACCTCGCTATAGAAGAATCAGCTCCCTAGTGTGGAGAGTGGCATTACAGCCCAGATTCCTACAGAGAGAAAGCTAGAGGATGAGGGTAAATCTCTTAGCACAGTATCACGCACAAATTATCTGCTTAATTAATGGTGATAACTATGGACATGGTACACCAGATGGCTTTTCATGCACATAAGCACCAACATTTATGTCGACTGAAAAAAATGCACAACGTGAGAGTTGTGAGTTAAGTTTTATTCGGGGTAAAATGAGGACTATAGCCCAGGAGGCAGCATCTCAGAGAGCTCTGCGGAACTGCTCCCAAGAGGTGGGCTTTCTCTAGTTGCGGCGAGCAGGGGCTACTCTTCTTTGCGGTGCCTGGGCTCCTCATTGTGGTGGCTTCTCTTGTTGCAGAGCACGGGCTCTAGGCACGCGGGCTTCAGTAGTTGTGGCATGCGAGCTCAGTAGTTGTGGTGCATGGGCTTAGTTGCTCCGCGGCATGTGGGATCTTCCTGGACCAGGGCTCGAACACGTGTCCCCTGCGTTGGCAGGTGGATTCTTAGCCACTGCGCTACCAGGGAAGCCCTTTTAAAGTATTTTTAAAAGAAAACCCAATATCCATTTCTGATGAAAACTCTCAGAAAACTAGGAATAGGAGGAAAGTCCCTTAACCTGATAAAAGCCATCTATGAAGACCGTAGAGCTAACATTATACTTAGTGTTGAAGGGTTGAATGCTTCGTTCCCTAAGATCAGGAGCAAGACAAGGTTGTCTGCTCTCACCATGTCTTTCAATATTGTACTTATTGCCAGTGCAATAAGATAAGAAAAGAAATAAAAGCCATCCAGATTGGAAAGGAAAAAAGTAAAATTGTCTTTATTTGCAGATGACATAAACATATAAGCAGAAAATTCAATGGAATACACAAAAATCTATGAATATTATTGAGCTCAGTAAAGTCAAAGGATATAAGATCAATCTGAAAAAATCAACTTTATTTTTATAATAGCCAATAAACAATCAAAAACTAAAACTTTAAAAATACATTTACCATAGCATCAAGGAACATGAAATACTCAGTGATAAAATCTGACAGAAAGAGTGAGAGACCTGAATACTGAAAACAATAAAACACTGATGAGAGTAATTAAAGAAGGTCTAATTAAATATATGAATATACTGTGTTTATGTGTCAGAAGACTCAGTATTTTTAAGACGTCAGTTCTCCTCACATTAATTTATAGGTTCAATGAAATCCCAGTCAAACTTCAAGCAGACTTCCTTTGAAGAAATTAACAAACTCATTCAAAAATACATATGGAAATGTAAAGAATATAGAATAGCCAAAACAATTTGAATAATAAAAATGTTAGAGGACAAATAATACATAATTTTTAGACATTATAAAACTCTAGTAATCGAGAGAGTGTGGTCTAAGCATCAAGATAGACAAATAGATCAATGAAACTAAACAGAGTCCACACTGCACAAATATGTTCAACTGATTTTAGATAAAGACATAAAGTCAGTGCAATGCAAAAAGAATTTTTTTTAACAAATAGTACTTAAACAATTGGATATCCATAGGCAAGCAAATAAACAAACATTTACCCACACCTTGTAGCACAAGAAAAATTAACTCCAAAAGTATTATGAATCTAAATGAAAAGTTCCAGAGGAAAACAGAAGAGAAAATTTTTGTGACTTTTGGTTAAACAAAGATATCTTAGATATGACATCAAAAGCATGATCCATAAAAAAATAAGTTGATGAATTGAACTTCAAAATTAAAAACTTCTGCCATTTGAGGATTATAGACCTAAATGTAAGGCCAGACACTATGAAACTCTTAGAGGAAAACATAGGCAGAACACTCTATGACATAAATCACAGCAAGATCCTTTTGACCCACCTCCTAGAGAAATAGAAATAAAAACAAAAATAAACAAATGGGACCTAATGAAACTTAAAAACCTTTTGCACAGCAAAGGAAACCATAAACAAGACGAAAAGACAACCCTCAGAATGGGAGAAAATACTTGCAAATGAAGCAACTGACAAAGGATTAATCTCCAAAATTTACAAGCAGCTCATGCAGCTCAATATCAAAAAAATAAACAACCCAATCCAAAAATGGGCAGAAGACCTAAATAGACATTTCTCCAAAGAAGCTATACAGATTGCCAACAAACACATGAAAGGATGCTTAACATCACTACTCATTAGAGAAATGCAAATCAAAACTACAATGAGGTATCACCTCACACCAGTCAGAATGGCTATCATCAAAAAGGTCTACATACAATAAATGCTAGAGAGGGTGTGGAGAAAAGGGAACCCTCTTGCACTGTTGGTGGGAATGTAAATTGATACAGCCACTATGGAGAACAGTATGGAGGTTCCTTAAAAAACTAAAAATAGAACTACCATACGACCCAGCAACCCCACTACTGGGCATACACCCTGAGAAAACCATAATTCAAAACGAGTCATGTACCACAATGTTCATTGCAGCACTATTTACAATAGTCAGGACAGGGAAGCAACCTAAGTGTCCATCGACAGATGAATGGATAAAGAAGATGTGGCACATATATACAATGGAATATTACTCAGCCATAAAAAGAAATGAAATTGAGTTATTTGTAGCGAGGTGGATGGACCTAGAATCTGTTATACAGAGTGAAGTAAGTCAGAAAGAGAAAAACAAATACCGTATGCTAACACATACATATGGAATCTAAAAAAAAAAAAGGTTCTGGGGCTTCCCTGGTGGCGCAGTGGTTAAGAATCTGCCATTTGAAAGACATTGTCAAGAGAATAAAAAGATAAGCCAGGATGGACAGGGATAAAATATTTGCAAATTGTATATCTAGTAAAAGACCTGCCTCCAAAATATATCGATAACTCTCAAAACTCAATAATAAGAAAACAAACAACCAATAAAAGGGGGGAAAATCTGAACAGTTACTTCACCAAAGAAGATATACAGATGGAACTTAAATTCACAAAAAGATACTCAGAATAAAGGGCCATTAGGAAATTGAAACTAAAACCACAATGAGATACCACTACCCATTTCTTAGAATGGCTAAAATGAAAAGTGCTGACTACACCAAGTGCTGGCAAAGAGGTGGAAGAACAGGTGAGGACGTCAAATGGCACAGCTAATGTGGAAAACAGTTTGGCAGTTCCTTAAGAAGTTAAAATATTCATCTACCATATGATTCAGCCATTCCACTCTCAGGTATTTAAAGAAAATAAACAAACAAAAACACATATTTCCATACAAAGACTTGTATGTGCGTGTTCATAGCAGCTTTACTTGCGATAGCCCAAATTTGTACAAAACCCAAATGACCATCAACAGATGGATGCATAAAATGGGTTAATACTCAGCAATATAAGTAAAGGAACTATTGATATCACATGGATGGATCTACTGATATAACATGGATGGATCTCAAAATAAGTGGGTTGCATGAGAAGAGCCATACGAAAAATAAGTACTTACTATATGAGTCTGTTTATATGAAATTCTAGAAAATGCAAACTGATAAGTATCTGATCAGTTAGAAAACAGATCAATGTTTGTATCGGAAGGTAGGAGTGAGCTTCGAGGGATAGGAAGAAGTCTCACCAAGAAGCACACAGAAATTTTGGAGGGCGATGGCTATGTTCATCATCTTGATTGTGAAGATAGTTTCACAGGTACGTACACATGTCAAAACTTAAAGTGTACACTTTATAAAACAGGGCAGTGGGCTGTTCCTGAATAGGAATTCTAAACACGCGCGAAGTAAAGAAAACGTGATCGCAATAAATGAATAGCTACAGAGGATGACTATTTTGAGGACAACAGTCATTCAAGTGCATACGTTTTCGGTATATTTCTAAAGTCAGTACCCTCAATATCTCATTAATTACTTTATGTATTCCATTGTTTCCAGGTGGTTAACATTATATCTGCCTCTGTCGCAATAAAGGAAAACTGGAAATGGTGAATAGAATTGGCATAGGAGTTTGATCTTTTAGGTCAAGTATATATTGATTAAATGAGTTTTTATTTACTCTTAATTTCTTTCCATTGCCTTGACAATAGATAGTCTGTTCATAAGTCTAGGGATGTGTGTGTACGTGCATACGTGAACATTCAGAAAAGACTGTTTTTAAAGTCAGAAAGTCCATTGCCGCATACACCCATCTAAGCCTGATTTTTTGTCCCCAGCTGCCTCTGTAATGTTACCACATAATAATTACCAATAACTAATAAAAGTGGCTATTAAGTTACTATGCAGTAAAACTCCTGTTTAAAGGCTAAACAGTAAACCCTGTTTACTGTGACAAAATGGAGCCCTTACTTTGCTGATATGGACAAAGTCTCTCTTACCCTCTACTTTAAAGAGCATTATTTTGAAATTACAGGTCCCAGTAGATTGTCACAACAGGGGCCATCATTATCCAGTTTGTTCCTTTTTGTGTTATTACTAATGTCCTTATGTGGCAAAGTACCCTAACCAAACAGTTTATGTTTTAAGAAACAGCTGGATGTTAGCCGAATTTGTAAGCTAGCACACCCGGGACGAAAAGAACTCCTGAGTGAGACAGAGGCAAAGTGAAAGCTGTTGCAGGAAAACTGACCAAAACTGTGGCATCCGACTTACTAGGAGTTAGCAGAAGGTAGGCTTGAGAGAGTAGTGAAAACCATATATCACCTTGGAGAGCTGTGAGCTACTGCACACAAGAAAAGCTGCTAAGTGAACTATGGAATGATAAGATTTGGGACAAATAGGTAGATTTTCAGTGAAAGAGGTTTTTAAAAATGATTTTAAAAGCATTTATAAAAGCAGACCATACATTGTCTTTCGAAACCTTAGGAAAACTTCATAATGTTTTGAAATATAAAGTTCAATTTTATAAACATGTGGGTAAGTTTGAAATTACTCAGAATATTAAAATTAATTTGAAAACAATTAAAATTCAGAAAAACCTCAGGTGTGGGTCCAAGTTCTGGACAACATTAATATGGTATGAAAATTGCTAAGGAAATTTACAGTGAACAGGTGTGTGAAGTAATTGAGGGGAGAAGAAGTTCAGACATTAATTAACAAGAATTATGAATAACCTTGTTAGGTTGCTCTCTCTCAAGTTGACATATTTTTAAGCATATGCAGAGAGGAAATATTTTTAAAATTATGAGTACACATGGAAAATAAAATCTTACTTATGCATAATATTCTGTACTTTTGCCATCGATCACTTAATGGGCTGTAGAAGGAAAACAAAAAAGGGTCTTAAACCAAAAGAAAAATATGATTCTAAATACTTTTGGAAATTCATTCAATAAGTATGGCTAATAGTGTTGAAATGGTCTCATTCCAAATCCAGCAAAATAAGGATTCATGTACTCAAAACTTAGCTCTCTTGAAACGTGGAGAGAAAAGGATAATTATGCCCCAAATAAGACCCCACATCCTACACTCAAGGAACTTACAGGAGGAGGGAAACCAGACCCAAAAAGCAGAAGCTAGAAAGTAATGTGACAACTGCTATGAGAAATATATAGAGGGTATGACAAGGACATAAGGGCTTTGCCCTGGATTGGGAGACACAGTGGGAGTTGGGTGCTTATCAGGTAGAGAGACCAGTGGAAAACATTTCAGACAGAGAGATGAGGGCGTATGAAGCTTCAGAATCATAAGCAGGTGTCTTGTACTGGCGCTGTCAGCATGTAGAGCATCACCATAACGAAAACCCAAAAGATGGGAGAGGCTTTGGGAACAGGCAGTGGGAAGAACCTGGAAAGACTCTGGGGAGAGTGACCTTGGAAGAGTGAAGAGCCTTGAAGAGTGTTTCATGAAGTCCTGATGCCCTTGGAAGAGGCTGAGAGTGAGGGCTTGAAGGAAAGCAAAGAAAATGTTATTTGAAACTGGAAGAAAAGGATCTTTGCTATAGAGAGGCAGAATTTAGCAACACTGTTACCTGCAGTAATGGGGGAGGGGGAGGGGACTTCCCTGGCGGTCCAGTGGTTGAGACTTCTTCCAATGCAGGGGGTGTGGGTTCGATCCCTCCCTGGTCAGGGAGCTAGGATCCCATGTGCCTCATGGCCTAAAAAACAAAACAAAAAAAGAAACATAAAAATAAGACAGAAGCAATATTGTAACAAATTCAATAAAGACTTAAAAAAAAATCTTTTTAAATGGGGGAGGTGGAAAACTTACCAAATGAGCTGTGTGGTCTAGCTAAGGAGACTTCCAGGGACTGTTGAAAGTCCTTCTTGGTTTCTTCTTGTAATTGCTGCTTGTAATAAAATGTGAGAAAAGACAGCTGCACTACAGGAAAGACTTTTAAATAAAAAGAAATTTTAAAACTCAGCCTCTCCAGACAACAAACGATACTACAGTTAAGAAATGGCTTCCAAGTAAAGATCAAATCCAGGGCACTCTGAAGAAAACATGGTCTGATCATGAAGCCAAGAATTTAAAATCTTTGTTAAGACCTCAGAAATATCCAAGGCAGTACATCAGAGAATCATTCAGCCAAACAATAGGGTTTCTGGGAAGTTTGAGGGCGCTGCCCTGCAGGAGGCAGAGGTCTGGGGGTGTGGCCTTTTTCTACCGGAGTCAACCCCAATAAAACACGCAGATGACCTATAATGCTTTTAAAAGATTTCTATGGCCAGGTGCACTGCCCGCTTGGACTGACATGGGCAGAGAGAACACAAAGAGGAACATGACCTTTGTATCCGCCAACTTCTCCTGGCAGGAAGAAGGCCGAGAAACCTACACAGCTGCACACAGACTAGCTTTCGGGGACGAGGAAGGAGGACTCAGAGGGTGAAGCTGAGATCCCAGAGGGCAGAGCCGAGAGTAAACGGTGAGTCATTCCTGGGAGGAGTGAGGCTGAGTCCTGAACAAGGAGCTCCCAACATGCGCCCGCTGAATTTCACAACTGCTATGGACCAGTCACTCTCGCACGCTGTCCCTTTGCCCTCATTTTGAATAGGAATTTTAGTGGCTGTCCCATGCCTGTGCACCATTGCGGGTTAGGTGTGTGTGTGGTGAGGGAGGGGTGGCTTTTCTCTTCCGTTCACGTGACTTTGGACCAAGGAACTTCACTAAGGAGCTTCGCTAAGGAAGACTCATTCACAACCAGACTCAATGTAGATGGTGAGATTCCTGATTCTGAGCTGCTGTCGTAGCAGGATGAGACCTTGAGGGGCCTTTGGGGTGGGTGAGGTGTTTTGCATATGTGGGAGGGATGTGTGTCACTGAGGAGCCATAGGGGAGACAATGGTCACTAGCCTTCAAAATGGCCCCTCATGATTCTCACCTCATGATTCTTGCCTTGTGTCATCCCTCCCCATGTGGGGACATGAGGGAGTAGGTCATAAAAGAGATCGAGATTTCCATCTTTCTCTTTGATTCCTCGCTCTGAGAAGCCAGCGTCACAGGAGCTGCGCCATGGAGAGGTTCACCTGGCAAGGAGCTGTGGTCTCCTGCCAAAAACCAGCATCAATTTGCGAACTCTGCAATACAGCCGCCTGGGAAACAGATTCTCCTCTAGTCGTGGTCTTTTCTAGCACGAGTTGTCTGTGATAGAGAGAAATAGCACACACATAGTGTGAACCCTTTATTGGTGCCTGAATGGTCTAAAGGCATTACTTTCAAACTTTTAGCAACCGTGGTGTCCCAAAAGACCCACATCTAAAGCCCTAACCTGGTCAGAGACACCATATTATGACCCTGCTGAAAGCCTAGGAAATAATTCCTGTGTCTTTAGGGTGGGAGTGGTGGAATGCAGCAAATGATGCTGAAAAGTAAGGTCGATCCCACTAGCATGTGAGGGTCTCAAAGCTGACATTAGGGAGTTTAATTTTTTTTTTTTAGACTAAAGTTCTAAACTTTAAAGTGATATAAATAATTAGATTTGTGTTTTTGAAATAAAATTAACAACATGGAGGATTGGAGGAGCAAGAGACTTGAGTCCAGGAGACTAACTGTGAAATCCGGGAGGGCTATGAAGTACGGGGTGTGTATTGGCAGGTGCCGCCAGGTGAGGGATGGAGAGGGAAGAAGCAGGAGGTGACCTGAGAGGGGCAGGCGCTCATCACAAGTCCAACTCTCCACAGAAAATTGCAGGATCTTAGTTTTAAGAGGAACGTGGGCTCAGAGGGGCCATCCCCCTGGTTGTGATGAGTGTGGCCCTCGAGTCTCCTAGAGCAGCAGGATTCTTCCTTGGGCTTCACATCTACATTAGGGACATGCATCGTTAGACTGTTAAGAGGGACAGAAAGCGCTTGTGTTTGATGGTCCTGTAATCATCCATAAGCATTAGCTGATTCTGTATGGCAGAGATGTCACTAAAGGTAACAAACAGGGAGCCAGGGGGTTTTATGAGAGGTGCATTTTGGAGCAGGACAGATCTTCATGAGAAAGAAGGGAGAGGAAGGGGGCTGTACGTTCCTCAACCAGCTCAGTGATGGGCCAAACGCAGAAGCTGGAGGGCTTTTTTAAGGAAGAATTGTGTGAAATGCTATAGCCAACCTGTATGATTTTGTCTGTGATTTATTGGAAAAGTCTGTGACATAGAAGTTAGTTAACATTTGAAGGATGTTACCCTAATCAAGAATTTACACTCCAGGACTTAGTAAGTAGCATTTAAAGTCAACATAAGAAGCCTGGTTTGTACAATCTCTTCTTCTATCCTCATATCCATTCAACACCAGAGGAGTTTGAAATTGACATAATGGATACTAGAAAATGATTTTTTTCTGATTGGTGAAATAAGTAGTGTTTAGAGTATGGATTGGCTAGAAATGTTGTACAGACCCTTCCACTTTTAAATGAAGAATAAGAATATAATATAATATTAGAATAATAATAATAATGTCATAATCCTTTTATGATAAGAATCAAACAAGCTCAGGAGCCTATACGCTTGGGAGAGGCCCCCAGGCGTTAGAATTTTGTTGAGGCTGATGTCAGACCTTTATCAAGGATGCTGTCATCTCATGTCACTAAACAGCAACTTGGATCTGCGATTAGAATTTTTTCACATCTGTCTTGAGTGACCCTTCCATACAAGACACTGTCACGAGACCTAAGAGGCCAGCGAGCTGAAGCTTCACTGGGCTCACACAGCAGTTTATATAACTTTCGCTGTTCCTGCTGCCATCATTCGTAGGAAAGGCAGAATTCAGCCTTTCAAATACCACCCAGCAGCCGGGTTCTGGGGAGGTTCACTCAACTCTACCTACTGGGTGCTGGTAGTAGCTCCCGAGATCCTAGCAGGTGTGGTGGCTCAGGTCTGAGCACAAAGACTGAGGCGGACAGGCGGTGAGCCTTCTCCACGCTTCCCCCTGGCTGCCTGGCTGGGCGCGCAGCCTGAGAGTGACGGGGGCCCCGGGAAACCCCACATCACGTACCTGGAGGGCTGCCAGGAGGCAGCGCCCTCGGCAGGGCAGCAGGTGTCGGGTGGACCAGAACTGCAGGTGGACGCCTCTCCCTGGCACGCTGGCGCCTAAGCTTGTGTACGGGTATTTTAGAATTCTCTAGTAACAGCTGCGTGAGCTGTGAGGGGGCTGAGCTCTGCAGGGGAGGCCACGAGCCACCTAAGCACGGGTGAGTATCTTTCCCGAGAACCTATTTGTACCCACGGCGATGTCCGGGGACACAGATCACAAGCTCCCGGGAAACCCTGTGTTAGGGGCAGCAGAAGTAAGTTACTGAAGGGGGGGCTTCAGGAGCCCCTCATCCCCTTGATGGGTCCGGATCCCACAGTGGGTGGTGGTCGCCGTTCAGAGCAGGGAGGGGTCGGCGAAGTGACGACGTGGGTTTAGTGTCTCCCTTGGGGAGAAGGTGAGGGACACCACCCCGTCCCCTCACCCCGGGAGAAGGCGAGGAGAGGGGCCGGGAGGGCAGTGACCAGTTCTTGCCCCCGAGCCCCAGGCCCCAGCCGTGAGACTCTTCCTGGCAAGGGTGGAGCTGGACTCCGGGACCCGCCTTGTGCCGATACCAGAGGCTGAAGGAAAAGTGCTTCTCTGCTCGGAGCATTTCTGACAGCAAAGGTGCAGGGTTTTCTCACAGGAACAGTCCTGACACTCACTGCTTGGAGTCAGCGCAGACCCCCGGCTTCCAGGCCCACAGACTCCCCCCAACCCAGACACACTTCTGTCCGACTGGACTACACACCAAGGCTTCCCAAGACTCCCTCCTAAGCTTCAATAATTTGAATTATAACTGGTTAACAGAACCCAGGGAATAACTTCCTTACTATTCGCAGTCTATTAGGAAGGATACAGTAAAGGACACAGATGAACAGCCTGACGTAGAGGTGCGCAGGGCGAGGTCTAGGAGGGTCCGGAGTGCAGGAGCTTCTGTCCCCATGGAGCTGGGGTGCGTCACCCTGCAGACCCCTTCATTTAGGGTTTTTAATAGAGGTTTCAATACACAGGCGTGATGGATCGACTCATGGGCCATTGGTGACTAGCTCAATCCCTGGCTTCTTTCCCCTCCCCGGAGGTGGGGGGCAGCAGGGGTGGGGTTGAAGGTTCCAACACTCTGATCACATGGTTGGGTCACTGACCACCGGCCTCATCCTCTGAGAGTCACCTGAGGGGCAATAGCTCAGGTGTGCTTGCTCAGGAAATTCTGAGGGTTTTAGGAGCTCTGTGCCAGGAACCGGGGACCAGGAACAAAGACACAGTTGTGCTTACATCACAATATCATCAAAGAGGGCCTGAGGGTTTTCTCCTCTGGGGAGGAAGTCAGAAGGCCTCGCCTGGACGCTGGGTAGGAAAGACTGAGGCTCGAACGAGAGGGAAGGGAGGCTTTGTGTGAACACAGGGCCCACTTCTGCTTCCAATGGAGACACCAGAAAACTCAGCAGGTCCGTCTCAGCCAGGTGCGGGTGGAGGGCCCCGTCCCTGCTGGGATAAAGTGGGGACACCGGCGAGGCCCCAGGTCATCCTCAGACACACGGCTCAGAGCTGACCAGTCACGGCAGCGTTCCAGCCGGGATGCTGGCCCAGAAGGCGACCTGGTGGCCCCCCGCTGGGGGGGGGGCCGTTTCGTCCTGAGTCGTTCAGTGGTAGGTCTTCTGAGGCAGACATCTTTCTGGGTGTGAAGAATCTGCCCCAAGTCACTTTAAAGAGTGAGCTGCTGCCAATTGCCGCTATAATTTGTCACACACTGTTCTGGCACTAGACACTTCATATATATATCTCTGTCAATATTTTTGTGTTAAAATTAGGGGAAAAACCCTGAGCCTTGTGTTGGTTCATCGTACACACTATGTTTTCAAACGGGGGGCGGTTTTCCCCAGGGCTCCTGCGGATGGTCCTGGGGCCCCTGCAAGTGTAGCTTGGGTTCTTGGTATCACGGGACGTAATACGTCAGCCTCGTCCGAAGGAGAGCGTTTGGATGGCATTTGCAATGTCCACGTCATTGCATAAATTAGCTCATTTACCAAAGGATAAACAGGTCCAAGTTTATTCTTCAATATAATACATATATATGACTCTTACACATCTTTATAAGGCAAAGGAGTATAGCTGAATGAAACTACGATCAGAAATAGAAAATACACACAATATATGCAACCACCACATTATGGCTCCGTTTTTATTTCTTATCTCCACTGAGAAACCTCATCCAAAGGGTTCGCTGGCGTCTATCAGCCAGAACAACTACAGAGCACACAGGACTCAACACAGGCCCAGGCGGGTGTAGGGCATCTTCTGCTCCTTTGAGTGGGCAGTAGGGGGTGAGTTAGAAGCCTTCACGGAAGGTGAAACTGCCCATACAAAGACCACTTAGGGAAAACACACCTGACTGCGTCAGAAGCTGGGAGAAATCCACAGACCTTCTAAGGCGAGAAGCTGTAGATTTCATGCAACGCACGGAAGTCACCCTAATCCCGGAAGTCACATCCAGTAAGTGCAGCATCACGTTTCCTTTAGGACAGAAAGCAACTTGACTTTTGGAAACATACTTTTCATCTCACAGAGGCTCTAGAGGAGCACGGTGATGGATAAGAAGATGCACTCTGATTCTAACTTAAGAAAAAGAGAAAGAAGTAAAAAAATAAAAGGATGGAGCAGAAGCAAAGTGGGTGGCATCATGGCTGCTGAGAAGGGCGCGGCCATGGAGGAGCGCCCTGAACCCACTATGGAGTCGCCAGGGGACAGAGCTGAGCTGAGCCCCCACCCTCGGCCGCTGAGGTCCCCGCCCTGCCCTCGTTACCAGGTCACAAATCAGTTTCCAAATGAGGTCCCCTCGACTGGCCTACATTTCAGACTGAAGAAGCTCACGTCTGATACTGCCCCCCTACCCCAACCTGGGGGGGGGGGGGCGGGTCAGGGTAGTGGGAGCGGAAGGACAAACAAGGAATAAAAAGAGAGCCTTGCTCGTTTCCCGAATACAAAATCCATACTTTGATTCTAAAACAAGAAAAAAATTTTGCTGCACTAATTTCCATAAAAACGGTGAAAACGTTGGTGTTCACACATCTTCAGACCACATCACATCAGCGTCTGCGGCAGCGTGACAGTGCACCAGGCCAGTTTACATTTTTGAGAAAAGAAAGCAAAAAAATATCAAGTCAGACAGAAAGCAACTACAAGCAAACCTACGGTACTCAACAGATGTGAGTTACCCAACTTCAACCCAGAAAGAGTTTCCCCAAGTTAATTCAGGTGAGAATCCATTCCAGAGGGTTTTATGTCACAAATTGGGCATGAGCTCTTTTCTCCCTGATTTTTAAACAGCAACAGATTCTGGGTAACCGTTGGTATCTGACGAATTACGAATGTGATATGCTTTTTCCTTAATAGCTTGTGAAGTTTACTTCTCTCCAGGCAGCAGGAAGTGCCCCACTGGTACTTAATTTCCTGCGTTTACTGGAGAAACGGCAGCGGCCTAAAGGGAGTGAGCAAGTTGTCACGTCCATTAAGAGGGTGGAGAAGCAATGCGGCCTCCAGGCCTCGTGACTTCTTGGAAAAGTTGATCACAATAACCCCAGTGCAGCCAGACTCCGCTCCTTGGGTCCACGCTCGCATCTGGTTTGATTCTTCCGATGTGCAAAGCCCGCTTCCCATCAGAGCGGCCACGTGCTGCAAGGCGTGGAGGGAGGGGACCGGCCGAGCAGGAGACCGAAACTCTCCCATTTCACCGTAACTGCAGACTGTAATAATCAGCTCTGCAGTGCAGACTCTCCCCCGCTCCCATATAAATGGCCCCCTGCTGGCATGGGGACACGTCCCCATCCGAGGTGGAAATATAGCTACAAATCCTAAGGAGAGCCATTTTCAAAGTAGAGTCTCCTTTCTAAACCCCTAAAAAGAAATCACACCCACTGACCGTGGGGTCATCAGCGGATGAATTTGGCAAAGAAATCACTGCTTCATTTGGCCGAAGCCATCCCCTTCCTGTGTGTGCAGCAGGGCCTGGGGAAAGTGAGCCGGGGTGGATGCGATCTGCACGCCCTGCAAAGGCCCCCCGCTCGGGCCGGAGGGGAACACACCAGACCCCCGTGTCCTGTTCAGCATTTGAGTGGATGCCAGCTCTCTGCGGGCTGAGTATTAAGCCTGCACCGGCTTGTATTTTTCCAGACTCGATGAATACCAGCAGCTAAAGATAGCGCGGTAACATAACACTTCAATCACAGGGCTGTGTGTGTGTGTATGTGTGTGTGTGTGTGTGTGTATTTTAAGGAAACTAAATTAAACATTTGAAACATAGTCACAGAACAGGAACAGGAGAAGCCAACCTTGGATAAATGCATAGGCCCAAGGAAGAAAGAAAGAGGTAATCGTAATGCAAGAGCAGAGGCCGGAAAGGAGGACCTTCCACAGCCAGCACGACCAATAAATTGGCGTGTGGCCTGAACTAATGACACCTCGTCTTCTGCCTCTGCTTCCCCCGTACCTGAAACACAAGAAAAAGGACGTTGCACGCGTCGTTATCCGTGGGCAGGCGATGAGGATTCACGGGTGGGATGCTGGGAAAAGCCAACGCACGTCAGGTCCGCCCTGGCCCAGGCAGCCCTGAGCTGCTCTTATTTTGTTTTGTCGCTGTTGAGACAACTGCAGGCTAGAACGATTTAAGCTAAAAATAAAGACATTATTATAGCTGATCTCAACACAACAGGTACTTGGAAGTGGAAAATGTGAGGGAGGCTTAAGATGCTAGTGGCGGGCGTGGTGCTGGGCGTGTAATCCCTCTGCATCGCTTCTGCTTTGTAAAGAAACAACGCCCATTCCTGCAGCAGGGCTCACGTCCCCTGTTAAATGTCTGTGACAAAATGGCACACGAGCTCGGGAACAAGAAGACGCTTCCAACTGGAAATCACTGTCACATCCCCAAAGTGAGCGGAGGTGCCCCTGGCCTTCAGTGTCCAAGGCTCCCTGCACGGGGCTGAGCCACAGAGATGCCACGTGGGTGAGGTCACTGGTCCTCACATGGGCTGGCATTTACCTGGGTCACTTTGACAGGAAACACGGCACCGTCCCCCTCAGGACCCACCAGACCCATCTCTTCTTGTTGCAGGCACGTTGAGGGACGCTCTCGGGACTGTTAACATTATTCCAAAGGTCCTGATTGTAAAGACTAACCATACACCAGCTCTCAAAGCCAGTGTGCTCCATGTGGATGAAGTTTCCCTCGGAAGAGCGCGGGGTGCAGGGCGACAACACACGTGCCTCGCTTGGAAGTAGATCTGCTGCTTAGAAGACACTGCTGCTCCTGGAGGGGATTTCAGAATAAATGAAGATAGAATGTCTGATGCTTCTTGCCTCAGAATTCAAAGGAAGCTTATGTTCCAGAAGGCAAATTACTTATCAGTTGGATTCACCTGATTTCAGACCAAAGCCAAGTAATAGAGTCTGAGAAACTAAGCGGTCAAGGGCGCACCAGACTTAGAATTTTTTCTGGCGCCGTACTCACCGCTTTGAAAGGCAATTCTCCCTCTAAATGTATCCAACATGGTTTTTTTTTTACATATACATACATTCTTTTTCTTATTCTTTTCTGTTATGGTTTACACAGGTTGTTGAATGTAGTTCCCTGTGCTCTACAGTAGGACCTTGTTGTTTATTCATTCTATATATAATAGTTAACCTCTGCATCCAACATGTTTTAAAATCTCAACTAAATCTCCAGTATGATTGCTCTAGGGATCTGAGAAATTGCAGAAATAATGCACCCCGTGCCCCAGTGACTGAGATTGAAAGTTCTAAAGCTCAGGATGGCAGGGAAACGTCTTCTGGGGTGTGCACTGCTGCAGGGAGTGGGCTGTGAGGCGAGGTGCAGGCTTGCCTGCCCCCTGGGCCGCAGCTCTGGGTGCCCCCGGCCCCGCGAGCCTGGCAGAGGTACTCAGAGTTCTCTGAGTGTGGCGGCTTCCCCTCCCCCAGAGCCACCAGTCTCCTTAGGGGTCAAGGCATCAGAACTGCTGATTTTTCCAAAAATCTTCTCCAAGCAGCAGCAACCGCAGCAGTTTTCCTGCAAAGCAAACAAAATATGACTCTTGTTAATTCAGCAGGGCTTTTAAAATTGTAATTAGTTGGTTGCGCCCCTTAGGAAAACCACAGATGACTTTTTATAATGTGTGTGTCTGTGAGGAAAAAAAGAAACCCCTTGAAGGATCCCACTGCTTACCAGAGCTGGGTGGTTTTTCTCTGTTGTTGTTGTTTTAGTTTATGCAAGCTATTTTAATACTATTTGCCATGTCGAAGGACAAGACCTCTTTGTTTCACCTGAAGTACAGCCAGCTCCAAAGCTGCTGCCAGCTTGACCCGCTTCAAAGTGAGGCTGGGATGCGCGTGGGAATCTTCCCACGTGTTTTACGACCACATGTGACCCAGGGCCCCATCTATCGATAGGTCATTCCTATAGATCTGAGGGCGTGTCCCCAGGGCACGTCTCACGGCCTGGCAAAGAGCCATGGAAACGAGAAACGAAAACACCACCTGGTTGATTTTTAGAGCGTTTCCTCAACCCATCCAAAAACCTCTAACCAACTGCAGGAGATTCCTATGCCTCAATTTACATTGCAGATTAGGCCTTACCATAAGGCCTGGGAGCCGTTCTTTTTCCGCAGGAATCATCTTCAACCACTAGATTTTAGAAATCAATATTATCTCAGAATTGGTTTTACTCGTATTGTGTCTTGCCGAAAGCCCTGTCTTAGCCTGGCAGGAAGGAGTGTGGAGAATGATCTACTTTTCTAGCACAGCACTCTTGTCAAAGGAGTCTGCTCCCAGAGTAAATGTCTGAAGCTTACATTTTCATTTGAAAAAGAAAAAACAGTGAGAAAGTCAGCCAGGAAGCACCCACATGGCGCGGACACGCAGTGGTAACGGGTGGGCTTGTGTGGCCCCTGGAGGGATTGGGGGGCCCGGGAAAGGAAGGCGGCCAGCCCGAGCGGCTGGCGCCAGGAGGACACGGCCAAGTTTGGAGAGGTCTCCCTGAGCATCTCCAGCAAAGATGCCGTCTCTCTGTGCCAGGGTGACCAGACCAACGCTTCTGTCTTTGTCCTCCGCATGCCTGGCAGTGCCTGGCCGCTGCCACCCTCCGTCGCCTTGGGCTTAAGGGCCAACCTCCTTGGAAGGACTCAGCCATCTCCCGCCACCTTTTCCCCTCATCCTGCCCCCCCAGGCCCTGGCAACAGGCCTGCCTCGCTGTCCCCCACTGAACTCCTTCCCTCCAGGTCTCCAGAGTCACCCCAGTGCTTATGGTGGGAAGCTGGTTTGTGGTCAACCCTTGGGGTTTGTGGCCGCTGGGGACGAAGCTGCCTCTGGGAGGGATGGGGAGGGGGGAGAAGGACCGACCAGGCCCAGCTGTCGGTGGATGCCAGGGCTCCCGGCTCCCGGCAAGGCCGGGCTGCACCGCGTCCCAGGCCCCGGGGCACGGAGCGCCCTCCACACTGTCTCCAGACACAAAACTATTTCCTCCTGTCCCCAGACTCTGAGTCCTTGCTATTTCGGACAGACAAGAACGGCCTTTGTACGTAGAAAGCAAAGCCTCCCTGTTCACTGCTCATCAACCTCCCAGTAAGTGACAGAATCCTCAGTAAGTGACCCTCATACCAAAGGCTGAATGCTCGCCTAATGCTGGTCCGTGACTTTGAGGATGATTTACTGCATTATTGCTGTTCTACCCGATCTTATTCTACAACAGATTCAAGGCAGCTTACAAGAGTATATACAGTCAAACAGACAAAAAAAACCCCTCAGGACCAGAGTAAATATGAATCAGAATAAGAGATTAAGGTGAGTGGGCAGCAAGAAAGCAGCCTCACGAGCCACGAGTCCAGCAGAGTTGGTGAAGCCGAGCGGCACAGCTGGCCGTGGACCGGCTGCCCGAGACGAGGGAGCTGGCTGGCTGGGGGGTGAACGTCCCCTGCACCGGATGCAAATGCTGGGATTTCTAAAAGTCCTCTGTAATAAGTACACTTCCCTAGGCCTCTCCTATAGGCCATAAATCAGGCCATTTATTGATGTAACAGAAGATATGCACATGTAAAACTCTCTCTCTGAATAATTCTGACAAAATTCTAAGCAGGGCAGAGGCTTTGTATGAATAGGTCGTTCCCTGGGGTCCCAGGGTGGGTCCAGACCCAGAGGCAGCTCATGGGGGAAAAGAAGCGTGAGCTTTAGGGTAGGATCTCGCTCTACCATTGACTAGGGGCGTGGTCTTGGGGGGTTAATCCTAGGTTTTCCCATCTCTACAAAGAAGGTATTATTTCCCCTGATCTCACAAAGTTGTTGCAAAGACTCCCAAGGACCGTTTCTGTGCAGGTGTTACTTCCTGAGCACCTACTGTGTGCCAGGCCCTGGTCTCCGGGCTTTGCTTGGATGATCTCATTGGAGCCGCTCAACAAGCATAGGAAGTGAGACTATTTCTGGACCACAAATCTGGAACCGGAGGTTTCTGCACTAGAAAATGGCAGACGGGGTGCAAACACAGCAGCCCGGTTTCAGGGCCCCCCCAGAGGAAACGCTGCCCCGCTTCCCACACAGTCAGATGGCCCTTCTCTCCCCTCCCCTCTCTAGGCTCAAACGCCTCTTCAGGAAAAGGCCCGAGACCAACCTTTCAAGAGGGCGCCCTCCGGGGACTATTTGGCCACCAGGTTCTGGGCATCAGAGCAGCAATTCTTCCTCTTCTAGGAAAACCAAGAAGAGAGTTTCAAGAAGGATTAGAACCTTTCATCAGCTCCTGACTTGAGATCTGACAACACTTGAAGAGGCAGTGACTTGTCACCGGGCATGTCCTGCCCTTGCAGAGACGTCCCTGGAGGCTGAACGGCTGACGGCCTCTTACAGACGCACCAACCGGCCCCAGAGTCCAGCTCGAGGGCGTCCCCACTCTCCCCGAAAGCTCCGTCATCACCACCCTTCCCCTCAGAGTCACGGACAAAGAGCTTTGTACCCCATGACACTTGACTTTTACATGTGTGTGTTTTGTCAAAACTCATGTCAACAACTGCTCACTTCGACAAAGCACAAGAGTCAAGACAGACTGACCAAAGCATGAGTCAGACACAGACACTGCTTTTTCCAGACGTTCTCAAATCCAGCTGAAAAGATTTAAGTGCCGGGGCAGAGTCTCGAGAGGACGGAGAGAGTGTCCCCAGTTTGGGGCTTGAGAAGGCCTTCCTGGAGGAGGTGGCAGTGAAAGTGGGCCTCAGAAACTGGCTGGGATTTGGGCTGATCTGGAAGGAGCCATGGGGATAGGGCTAGGAACATGACATCGGGACGCACTGGGGCCCGAACTGCTGGGTGTGGGTGTTCATGGTGCACGAGGGGAAAGACTGGAAGATTTTTTTGATCAGGGAATCATATAATCAGAGCTGTAATTAATGAAATGATGATTTGGGGAATTAGAGAAGAGGGTGGGCGGAGGTTGAATATCAGCTGGAACGTTATCTTATTAGCTCACTAAATGGGAAGAAGGGCGTGAGCTGAGGCAGGTGCACGGGGGCGGGAAGGAAAGGTGGAAGGTCATTAGCTCTGGGAGGAAAGAGTCATGTCACCTTTGTTCAGTTTTCCTTCCTCTGGCCACAAAGCACGGAATACAGGAGGTGCTTGCTATGTTCTCACAGATTTGCAGTGAGGCTCTGCTCTGTCCCAGGTGAGAGCTGTTTCTGATGGAAGATGGGTCACGTGTGGATGGTGACACAGAGGAAAGGTGGGAACCGGAACCTCAGCCTTGTAAGCGTAACAGAGAAGGCAGAGAACTTCAGGGCCTCGGCGTCTAAGAAGGAAAATCCTTCCTAAATTCATTGACCACAGTCACGCTCAGCGGTTCAGAAACAGGAAGTGCTTTTAAGCACGAAATAATTAAACGAGATAAAAGTTTATTAAGAAAACTTTTAAAAATAGAATTTAGATTTAAATAGTTTGGGTAAGAGTTAAGTTTTCAACATAGAGTTGAATTCTGATTCTGTAGAACATAGAACCAAGATTATTCCAGAAATGAATCTTCTGGGAAAAATTAGTCTCAATATTTCACTGAAAAATAAACTATATTAAGCTTGAGTGTTGGCCTTCAGTAACACCAACGATGTCCTACAAGGATGGTTCCAGAATCGTCACAGCAGGATGGCGGAGTGGGGACCCTCGTCCGACTCCCGAGCCTGCTGCCGGCCATGGGATGCTGGATGGGTCCATAACCCGGTCTTCAGCGGCCTCATCCACATAGCGGGGATGTCAACAGCGCCCGTTTCGGAGGCTTGGCCTGAGGGCCAAATGAGCTAATTTTCATAAAGCAGTTAGAACGGTGCCTGGCACAGCACTGTATAATTATAACTTCCATGGAAACTAACTGGATTTATACAATGGAATTTTTTAAAAAATCCTCACTGTTCTTGAAATATCTATTCACCTTAGGTACCAGCAGTTGGATAGAATAACAAAAAGGTGATTTTTGTTGTTGTTGTCATTATATGGTTTAAAAAATATTTTTAAACACTTTTAAACTGTATAATGTCATTAATTATCTGTCGCGGTTTCCATATTGTCGACCACGTCAAAGTGTATTTGGACACCAATAAGCTTGGATAAAAATACATCGGTGGAAAATTGGCCCAGAATAGGTTGGTAACCCTAATAAGCAGTTTATGCAGTCTGGGTGAGGTACCTACTAGGGAATAAACCTATTTTTACTTGACATCAGTACCAATTATCAAGGAAAGGTATATTCAGACACAAATAAAACTTACTACTGACGCTGAATTTAGAAGTGAAGTTAATTTCAATAAAAACTGGATGTGGAAAAAATGAGTACCAGGGGTATAGTCATCCCAAGGTTTTGGTCAGTGGAAAAGCTCCATTCCAAAGTGCCAGGAGGTGCAGGAGCAGAGGTGGAGGAAAGGAGAGCGTATCAGACACCTCTGGCACCAGGACGCGACAGCAGCCGTCCCAACTGCTACTCGCGCCAGGCCTGCATCCCCAGAGAGGCCTGACGGCAAAGGGTGCTCATTGCCTCTCTGTGTTCTTGCCCCGTTGACCACCCTGCATATTCAGCAAAGTTACTTAAACGTTACACATCTGCTTCTGTGTTATTGGTGTATTCCACAGTATTTGGATGGAGATGGTCTGAAGGGGGCTGTGCTAGTAATTCAGGTGACAGGCGTCCCAGGCAAGATAACCACTCGGATGGAGAGGATTGTACAGATTCCAGAAATAATTGGGGAAAATCATGTATAGAAACTTGGAGATAAACTACAGATGAGATGAGGGGATTGAGCGAAAGAAAGGAAGCAAAGAGATGCTCTGGGGTCCAGTTGAGGCCATTCGGGGGAGGTGCCGCTCTGGGAGGATGGTTGAGAATGAGGTGAGGTCGGGGCGGGGCGGGGCAGGGTGAGTTCCGTTTAGGGCTGAGAACATCCACGTGGAAATGCCCCGCGCACAGGTGGCTGTTGGGATCTGAAGCTTAGGAAGGGAATCTGTGCTGAAGAGGCAGACGAGGAAGTTGGGGTGTCAACAGTAATTAAGGCAAAGAGAGCCAACGGGGACTCCATTCAAGAAGTGCCCACAGGGCACCGCTCAGTTTCTCTGAACGTACACCCCAGGCACCTTCATTTAGTCTTTGGTAAGAGTCTCCTTCACACGTACTTGTATTAATCTCTTGACCAAGCTGAATATTACAGGTTTTTGGCACTCAAAGCAGACTAAACCAGGTAAGCACAGAAGTTAGAATTCTGAGTTGTGTTTTAAGGAGAATATTTACCTTGAATGTACATTAACATGTGTTCTCCAAAGCTTTACATGTTTATATACCCTAGGCTATATGTGTGCGTGGGCACAGTTACAGGGATACAATTCACTTTGTAATGGATACAGTAGTTAAATAATAAATGTAATAAATAGTTCTGCTGAAAATAATTCTCTACTAGATAATGTAATTAGCATTCATTAAAAACATAAATTGCTCAATAAACGCATTTTAAGCAATTTAACACTTTAGCACAAGATTTGAAGCCCAAGAGAAATTAATTAGAAAGAACTACACTCAAGGCTAAGGTGCCTCTAGCATCTGATCATCAGAAGATTGAAGCCGACTAGAAAAGAGGGAAAACCAGGAGCCACGGTTACCTGTGCGCTGAGCCTGGAGTGGAGCTTGTGATCCGACAGCCAAGGGTGCTTGAGGGCTTCTCTTGCACTTATTCTCCAACTAAAGGGAAATGCAGGGGGTTATTGTATCCCCTGCATTTGGATCCTCCCCTTCCACCCAAGGCTCTAAACGAGATAGAAATGTATCTCTCTCTCACATAATAGTCTAGGGCTGGCCTGGTTCCAGGCTCCAAACACGGCAAAAGAGACCTCGGCTCTGACCACTGCCTTTGGGAGGCCAGATGGCCGAATGGCAAAGACAAGCAAGGCAAATAATTCAGAATTCTTGTTAATAACTGAACATTTACCTTCAAATAGAAGTAACCATTCTTGATGGAATGTCTGAGCTTCATAAATTGAACTTCTATCAGTCAGTTGAAGAATAAACATATATTTATTAATATAAGACAAAATTCTACTATGATTCTTGATGATTGCAAAAGCAACTTATGTGTCAAAACTTTTGAATAATATGTATTGCTAATGTTTGAATTAAGAAGTTTTGAGAGTCAAATAAATGGAGAAATAGATGGAACGTCAATGTCAGTATTGAGAGTATATTAGAAATTCTTGAGCCAACAAAGGTTTATACAATTAAAAGATATGTGAGGAAGAATCATAGAGATTATATATCATAAGTTTAAGCTTTGTAAACCTGTCTTGTGTGCTAATGTTTATCACATTAAACAAAATAACCTTTCAAACTAAAAAATTATGAGTGAGTGCAATAATCTGAAGTTTGCTTCTGAAACAGTATCAAGAAAGTAGTTTCAAGCAGTCATGAAGTTCAGTCTATAGAATTGCTTCAATAAAATTGCTTCATTAGACACCAGATATTTAAGTATAAGAAGAGGATGTAATGGAAAAGAATCTGAAAAAGAATATATATGTATAACTGAATCACTTTGCTGTACACTTGAAACTAACACAGCATTTTAAATTAACTACACTTCAACTAAAAAGAAGAGGAGAGAAGTCTTTACTTTAGTCAATGAAGGATAACTTGGTGACAACATCACCAGTAGGACCCTAAATGAATAGATATAATTAAAAAAAAAAAACTCTGGACCTCCATCAACTTCAGTTGGAAGAGTTATTCTGTTGACTACCATAAATTTTCCGTGTTGGACCCCAGAAGCATTGCAACAGCTGACCGTGCTAAAAAATTATTCCTGCACTCCAGTGTCAAACTTTTAAGAGCTGACTATTAAAAAGTTAACTATAACATTGTACTAATAATTAAATATTTAATACAATTCCAAGTTTACTTTTGTAGCCCAGAAATTTATTCTATGATAGTCATGGTTGGCATTGGCCTTGGTTTCATTCATATACTGACTTGAATGCTTAGTCAGTTGTTTTTCTGCCCAAACACGCAATTGTTGCTCTTTAGGTAAAGAACGAAGCCCTCAGACTGAGGGTGGGCAGAGCCAGGGTGCTGGAGCCCCTGAGCCAGCTGGGCAGCTGCTTCCCTGCTCTGAGCCTCAGCTCCCTCATCTGGAAAGTAACTGTGACAGCATCCACATGCCACAGGATCAGCTGGAGGATTAAACCAGCTGACACATAAGAGCACGTGTGTAACATAGGTTCTCAGTAAGTGTGGATTTCTCAGCCTCCAAAGATTTGACAGAGATGACATTTTGCATCTGTTCTCTGCTGGCATTCAGCAATGTACAGACAGTGATGCTGGTTACATCATCAGCGATGCTGGTACAATATACAGACAGTGAGGCTGTCTTTCCTTATCTTTCTTGGCTCTAAAGAGCTCTCCGATTGACACTCCAGCCAGGCTAAGCCCTCCTCACCTTTCAGGCTCAGTTCTGGCCCATGTCAATACACTCCATCTTTAATAAATGTTAACCACATTTCACTGCCTCTTTTAAAATATACCCGTGTCTCCTATTAGCTCGTGACTTAATTAAAGGCAGGGACTGGGCTTTATACATCTGTTCTCAAAGCCCCAGACATATTTCCTGGCAGCTTGGAGATAGTCAGTTAAGTGCCGCATGAAGGAGTATGTCAGGCTCCGCACCAGACCCGTTACCCCTGCCGTTCCCTGACCCCCATCACCCCCATGGTTCTAAAATGAAAGCCCCTATATTTCAGTGTCACTACTCTTCATCCACTGAATTTTGAATTATGTGATTTTAGCAGGGCAGAAAAATAGAAGTCCATGTAATACATAACAGTTAAGTGCACGGCCTTGCGTTGATTATCGGTTCTGCCACTTAACTAGCCGTATGATCTTGGAGTCTCATGCATAGAATATTATTGATAACTTCCACCCATGGAGCTGGGTGGGGTTAAAGAGATAATGTCTGTAAGGCAGTTGGCACAGTCTGGTCCATAGCAGGCTCTCAAATGAAATGATCGTCAAGTGTTCACCTACATGGAGCCACATATGCCTCGTAGATGTGAAAGGGATCATGGGAATAACTTGTCCCAAACCCTTCATTTTGAGGGTGAGTGCACAGAGGTCCAGCAAGAGACCCTAACTGCCTTGTTGGAAAAGGCAGAAGGATGGGTTTTTGCAGCCCCATTCAAGCCTCGTGACCATGGCAGTCCCAGATCTCAGGAAACTGGGTCAAGGGCATCAAACTCATTCTAACTACGACTCTGCAGGTGCATCACAGATGTCACTGAGGGGGTGGTAGTTCTCTGACATGAGTTCTCACAACCCTGGTGGAGCGTGCCTCTCTGTTACCCCTACTTCTTCCTGAGCACAGAGTGGATGTGATCACCTCTTCTCCTTGATCAGAAGCTTGGAGATGAACCCCCGGGCCTCCTCCGAGATGTCCTGAAATCCTTCATCCTCCAGATCCCACCTGCACGCCAGGATGTTGTTCAGGGTCTCGGCATCGTTATCTCCCAGGAAGGGGGACAAACCGCTGAGTCTGTAAGACACGGCGTCTGGGGTGAGTAGTCTTTAAACACCTTCAAACCTTTTACAGATAAGCTGTCTTCTTGGTTCTGTCCTTTAAAACTGAAAGAAGGCAAATCACCGAGAATTAAGCATAATTTTATAATATGTTTTTGCAATTGAGAAAATGCTATGTCTCCCACCCAACTCCTAACTTAAACAAGGTCACAATGAAGGCGGCAGCTACCCTCAGATATGAATCTCAGAGAACAGTAAAACTGCCTTTTTAAAGCACTTTACAGCTAGCAAAGTGCTGTCACATCTGCAGACGGCAACTGCCAGGAACGCCACTTCTGAAGAGTAAGGCTACTCAGCCATTTCAGGGATCAGGACACAAGTTTGGGGGCGGTTGTTTTTTTCTGACTTCTTTGGGGGCACTAGGTGTTGTCCTAGGGTTAGGGTGATGAATGAAGAAGACATCCTTTTACTTTTCCAGGGGATGTACAGGGAAAGAGTTGACTCCTTTCACCCACGGGAGTCAACAGAACCTAGGAAGTATCTGACTGTGGAACAGAGTTATTTATTTTCGAAAGACCTAAATTAGGGTTTTTAGTCAAAATAGCAAATAGAATATGCGGGGCGATTGAGAACAAGCGTCAGAGGGGCTGGGGGTCCACTTACAGCATGTAAGTGATGACTCCCACGCTCCACATGTCCGTGGAGAAGGAAACAAAATCATAGTTCACAACTTCAGGGGCGAGGAATTCTGGAGTTCCGAAGTTCACCTTCAGCTTCTCTCTGGGTTTGTATCTGAAATTTAGGAGACAATGCAGAGGAATGGAGAGGGTCAATCAAAAGTCAAAAAGCACGGAAATGGAAAGGATGCAGTCTACAAGCAAAAGAACTGCAGCCACACAGCAAATTTAAAATAAAGAGACGCTAAAGGAAATCACATATTGAAGAGCTGGTGTCCAAAACTTGTAAAGAAGCTTCCCACTAGAAAGCCTTAATAATCTGAAATTATTGTGAGAAAAGCCACTTGGAATAATTTCGAGCACAAATTATGGAACACGACAAAAGGAGCAGTGATACAGACTGTGACGTGTTGATGGCCTGAACGAGCCTGTTTTAATGAATAAAGAAGATGCGGTAATTTACGACCATTTAATATTTTCACTAATGCGCTGAGGTCCATGCAAAGTCTTTGCTCCCTTAAGAAGCTTATCTGTGCCAGAACCTTTTGCAATCTTGCTCACACTATTAATTTTTTTAAGTAAATATTCTCTTTACACATGGAACAAATATGAAAGACTAAGACAAACTCTTATAAATCCTGGATTAATGTCTTCAAGTTTAATAACTGCACTGTATTAGGTTTTAATATTCCGTATTTTTCTTGCGTGCACTGTGGAAACTCCTAAACGTTCAAATTCTGAAGCCAGCAAGGTAAAGCTGAAACATAACTCTGGTTAATTCTAAATGGGGTTATGAAACCAAGGGGTAGCTCAGATTTTTCTTTGCAAAGAAAGAGCACCCATCATGCTCCCTAACTCAGTTCATACACCTATGTCCAAATTGACATACCTTCTGGCCAATCCAAAGTCAATAATTTTTATTTGTTTAGTATCCCGATTCACACACAGGATGTTCTCAGGCTGCCAGGAGAAAGAGACACATTAGCAATGAAAACAACCATCCTTCACTCAAATTGTCCCTGAACCACAACTAAAAATACAACGATGCTCGGGAAAAACATATCAGGCCTTTCCCTCTGGGGCTGGCTTGTCTGCGTGGGTATTTTCTCCTTTAATTATGTGGTGGACAAGGCTGGAGGTCCCCTGCCTAGCTCGCCTGGCCCTGCCCATCCCTCCCCCAGCTCTGCCGCCGACGATCACGCCTGAGTTCAGGCCGAGGCCTACTGCCTCAGGACTTTCCAAACGGACTGGTGGGGGCCATCTCAGCCTTGACATCTGCCCCCTAAAATTATTAAGTATGAATTTCCCCTTCTTGGAGGAATATTTTTCCTGAGGATTTATGAGTTCCAGGAGAAATGGCCTGATTCATTCCACCAGCCACACTGAATATGCACTGTAATGAGAACGGCCCTGACCTCCAGACTCCCCTTGTGCTCAATCTGTGGGAAAGTCACATGTAAAAGGAGGGCTCCCTCACCCCCGCTCACTCTTCCTTCTCAGCAATTCCAGAGTTTTGCTGAGTTTGGTCTCAGTGCCTAAAACGCTTGACTAAGTGTTCCCTTGGAGTTTGAGTCTGGAAAGACTTTGCCCCACCAACCGGACAGTCTCAGGGTGAGGAGGAGAAAGGTAGGTAGCACTACAACTCAGTGTTTACAGAATGTCTTACAAGCGTGCCTACCTTTGTTAAGACAGAAAAACCGAGGTCTGGGAAAAATAAGGGATTTGTTTTAAAGTCAAGGTCATCCATAAAAGAGAAATAAAATTTTCAAAGAATTGCCTGAAACTTCCAAGCTCTAATTAACCCCAACCCTTCCC